>NC_043747.1:4536694-5248528 GCF_902148845.1 Salarias fasciatus
CTCTTCCACCAGAGCTCCTCCCTCCCCTCGCTGCCCCATATACGCTGCAGACGCCTCCCTCTGCACCGTCCTCTATATATATATATATATATATATATATATATATATATATATATATATATATATATATATATATATATATATTAGGGGTGGGACTCGATTAAAAAAATTAATCTAATTAATTAGGGCCTTTGTAATTAATTAATCTCAATTAATCGCATATCGATATTTGACCCGAGATCAGTGAGAGCCTTTCTCTTTCTAATGGATTTTGATATAGTGAATCAATATAGTGATACATAAGCTTAAGCAACAAAACACTGTTCATTTTTTCAGCAGGGAAGGAGGAATTTAACCAAGACAAATAAACCAATACACATTGATTAGTGCAACTTTTGTTGGGCTGGGCGAGGGTCCTTGAAGTAGTCGGAGTGGCATCCTCTTCCACTCTAGCTGTATGCCAGGCTTGCGTGTTGGCCGCTGCTGCGACATGCTGAGCATTCAGATGATATAGCAGGCTCGATGTGCTGCGATGGTATGCAAATTCTTTGCTGCACAATATGCATACAGCTTTGGTTTTATCCACGCTGCCATCCGCTGGCTTTTTAAATCTAAATTTTCTGTGCACGAGACCAAGTAGTGCGCTGTCGTCGGGAGCAGTGTTAGGAAAGTCACTATTGGCTGTCCTAAAAGTCGCCAGAAGTTGCGAGATGAGGTCGTTACCTAATTTGCAATTTGCATGTAATTGTAATGGACGCTGTAGGAGAGAGGAATAACGTCATGGGAGAAGCAAAATGTGAGTTAAAAAAACACCCTAAATATGTTTAGAACTACAAATGAATTTTCTTCTGTTTATTCTTGGTTTGTCAGCAAGTGAGCAGTGGCGTATTTGTGCACACGCGATTCATTTGAAGTGTGGAGGAGTGGTGTGGGTCTCCTCTCTGCTCTGACTGCAGCAGGGAGCGCTGCATGAGACTGGCCGCCTGTGAGTGCTTTGGGACGGGGGAGGGGCTCACGCAGCACCGCAACTCATTGAGGACAGCAGCTGCAGAACGAGACGTCCTGTCACGTCTCCAGAGCACCAGAAAAAGTCGCTAAATTTGTTGCTAGTCGCTTTTGACAAAAAAAGTCGGCAGGAGGCTTTGGAAAGTCGCCAGATTTAACGAGAAAGTCACCAAGTCGGGAGCTGTTTCGTTGTGGTGTCACAGCGAAATATGTCCGGGTGAAACTCGTCCGGTGACAAACGTTCCGCGACAATTTGCGATAATTTTTTTATCGCGTTAAAATTTCTGTAATTAATTAATCGTAACTAACGCGTTAAAGTCACAGCCTTAATATATATATATATATATATATATATACGTATATAAGGGTGGAGATGGAGGACGTGGTTAGGCGCTCCGTTGGCCCCCCCCCTCTGTCTGGTCCTCTCCTCGCTCTCCGTCCTGACAGAGATGGATCCTGGTGTGGCTCTTCTCCGCCCGGAGCCCACAGATCATCCCCCCCCCCCCCCTCCTCCCACCTCCCCCCCTCCCTCCCCCCCTGTTGTTTCAGCAGTAAGAATCAGCTGCTGGAGCTTCAGCAGAAGAAACTACACCATACATGCATACATACAAATGATCCCAATCAATTCCTTTGTCTTCTATAATGAGGATTTGAGGCGCTCCCTGGACAATCCACTGTTTTTTTTTTTTTCTTCTTCTTCTTCTCTTTTACAGATGCAATTAAAAAAATGGTGCTTGATCAAAGAAAAAAAAAAATAACGACTGTATTCTGTAAATAAGTAATGAGTTGTTCTGTATTTAGACTGCACGTCTTAAAAATGTCAAGGGTTTCTGTTTCCTGTGGAGCTGGAGGCTGAGTGGAGGCGGTGTGTGACGCAGCCTTTAAGGTTAAATCAGCACCGTTTTCAACAGAGTGGGGAAATGTTGTGTGGAACAATGTGGCGATGGAGGAGTTGATGTTCTTTCTGTGTTTGTCTGAGGCGTCTTCACGCTGCGGGGCTCGGCCGGATCCTCCGGATCCTCCGGGGTCGGCGCCGCTCCGGCCCCGCGGCGTTGAACACACGCCTCGCCGTCCCGCGTCTCCGGAGGCGTTTCTCTGAGTGTGCCCCAGCGTTCCTCTCACACGCCATCGCTCATGCCTGCCGTCCCTCATCGGTCACACACATGTATCGCTGTGCGGTCGCCATCCTTCACCGTCGGGATTGGCGCCGGCGCCGCCGCCGCCGCCAACCCGCTGTGGAACCTCCTCGTTTGTTTCTGTTGTCGTTTTGTGTTGACACTGCCACTGCATGAAGTAATGACTCCCCTGTTTTGTTTTGTTTTGTTTTGTTTTTTTCATGCCTCTGCCCCTCTCTTTACGTTTCCCTCTCCATGTTCTCCCACCTCCCTTCCTCTTTTGTTTTTTTTTTTTTTTTGTTTTTTGACGACAGCAAGTTGGAATAGATCAGGGTGACATCCCAGATCTCTCACAGGTCAGTGTGCATCTCACCTCCCACCCTCTCTCTCTCTCTCTCTCTCTCTCTCCCCTGTGGTCGTCCCCCCCGCGGCTCATCTCACCCCCGGTGTACCTGTCGCCCCCCCTCCCCCTCCCCCTCCATCTCCTCGCCACCCGTCCTCATCCCAGCCAGCCATCCGCTCTAACCCGACCTCACTGCTGGATTCCAGGCCTGATGGGTTTTCGGACTCTGCCTTGCTTTTTTTCTCTTCCGCCCCCCCCCCCCCTAAACGTCTCGGCCCGCCGTCGGCTCTCAGACCCCGACTCTGCAGATAATTACGCTACAGCAGGAGGAGGAGAAGAAGAAGAAGACAGGACTTCCATGGTTTCTGAGTTTGTTTGTGAGGGATCGAGCTGGTTTTGATCCTCTTTGTTCCGGACCTCGGAGACGTTTAAAATTCAGCTTTAATGACCTTTTATTTGTCAATTAGTGTGAATTATCTTCTTGAGAATCAGAAAGCGATTAAAAACCGGAGCCGTGTCCTTGGATTTGGATTTGCTCGACTGGAATTGATCAGCGGGGCTGCGGGGAACCACGGTTTTCGTTTATCCACTCGCTCGCTGGTTCCTCTAATTAAATGAAGCACAATTCTGCCCGAGGTGGCACCTTCATTTTTTTTGTTTTCCAATCAAATCCTCCAAACATAAGTTTAACGGTGACAGAAAACACAGAAGAAGATGATTTTTTCTATTGGAAAATGCTGGAACTGCAGAATGTTTTCCATCCGCACTTCAGTCCGTTGATTAATTATAGAAATGTTTTGATCTGGAAAGATCACCAAATAATTCTGTCTCTCCAGCAAAACAGTTGAATATTGGATGGTTTCAGCTTTTAAAAAGTCCAGCAGAATTCCCACTGAATTCTGAATTAAAGTTTCAACTTTTCCGTCATCATTTGGGAAAAAAAAAAAAAAAGTGTTTCCAAACCTCGTCTGGCGCCGAAACAAAAGCAGCCCGAACTCAGACCGTGACCGGGGGCCGCGTGTCACCATTAGAAACCAGAGTAATGCTGGGAGTTGACTGCATTTGGAATGAGCGTGTGAAATGTGTGTGTGTGTGTGTGTGTGTGTGAAGCTGCTTTCTGTCTTTAAACACTCGTCTTTTCCTCCCCCCCCTCCTCTGTCGCAGAAAACAAAAGGATCTTACATTGTAGGTGGTGGGTTGTGTACTGTAGCCCCCCCCCCCCCCCCCCTGCATGAGCACCATGCTTGTTAGCCGTGTGTGTGTGTGTGTGCGTGCGTGCGTGCAGCCAGACACACGTGCGCCCTGAGCCGTCAGAGGCATGTTCATGTTCATCCCCCTCCCGGTGTTGACTCGGTACAATCTGTGTGAGCTGGCCTCAGGTGGCTCGCTTGTAGCACTCATACACACACACACACACATGCACGGAGCCCTGGCACAACAAGCAAAAGGCCATGAAACCTCATGAATAGAAAATGAGGCTTCACCCTCCTCCTCCTCCTCCTCCTCGGTCTTCATCTGCATGGGAGGATCTGCGCGGGGCTTCGGCTCGCTCGTCTGAATTCCTCCTCAGATGTTGTTTATTCCATATTCGACACGCGCAGCATCGCCGCTCTCACATGCATGGCGCAGGTGCTTCAGTGGCGAAGGACCCCGGCGTTACTGTGGAGAACAGGAGAGAGGAGGAAGAGGGGGGTCGGCCTCGTTGGGTTTCCTCCGTCTCCTCCGGAGATGGAGCGATCGCTGCAGACCGTCTGGAGACGAGAGCGGGGAGTCTCGCTGGAGAGGCGTCGCAGCTAATGTTGACTGGGCAAACACACGGCCACCTCCTCACCTATTCACACCCTCTGACAGCTAAAGAATGCTCCCTCGCTCACTCTCTCTGGTGTGACCGCTGCTTCTTTACCCACAAGGCAGCACTCTGGCTAGAACCCACCGTCTAGTCGGCCACAGAGCCGAGCCAGAGCGCCTCCCGAGTGTGTTTGTGTGTGATGGAGTGGATTCTGCCTAATAGCCCGGACCGTGTGAACTTAATATCCCTGTGGGGATTAAAAAAAAAAAAAAAAAAAAAAAGCAAGTCCCCATGAGGAAAGACGTGTTGTAGGTAGGAAAGGAGCAGTCACGCCATTTGGTAGAAAGTCAAGTGTTGTTTGCTGAGGACGTGTCTGAGGGTTGGACTGTGGTTCGGCGCGGTTGTTGTCTTGAAGCAGCAGCTGTCGGCCGGTCTCTCGGCCCTCTCGTCCGTCTCGTCCGTCTCGAGGTCCTGCAGGCATTAATGAGGCACCTAACGAGCTCGGGAGACGCTGTGTCTGTGCGCCGCCGCCGCCGCCGACAGCTGAGGCCGAGCTCCAGTTGTGTCATATCGGCCGTAGCTTAGCAACTGTCCCCGAGTTGCCTTCCGCCTCGGTCCAGAGCCGTTGAGCCGCGGCATCTCGCTGTCGAGAGGCGGAGCTCGTTTGTCCGGGCAAATAATTAGAAAGGTAAAGATCAAAGACGAACTCCAGAGGCTGCAGAGTGATGCCTGCCGGTCGCTGCTCGGGGAGGACAGGACCTCATGGCGGCGCCCCCTCTCCCCCGCTCTCCTCGTTTCCCCCGGTCGCTCCCCGTTCCTCCAGCCTCCTCCTCTGTTCTCCCGCTAACCGTGTGAGTGTTGCTGCATGCTGCCGTGGCTCTTCCTGGAGACTCCTGCACTCCGCTCCCTTCCTGTGAGGCCAACTAACACTGGATGCTGCTGCACATATATATGTGTGTGCGTGTGTGTGTGTGTGTTACTGTGTGTGGAGGCGGGTTTTCTCTGTCTGGAGGAAGCTTTGTGTGAATGACGGCGGTTTCCCTCCCGGTTTGGCCCCTCAGGCTCCCAGCAGCCTCCTGGAGGCCCTGGAGCAGCACCTGGCCTCCCTGGAGGGCAAGAAGACCAAGGAGCTGAACGCAGACACCAGGTAGACGTCTCCTCCCGCCGGCGTCACACGTTCTCAGGAACGAGCGACGGATCTCCTCTAAAAACATCTGCCGTCCTGTCCTGACCTCCGCAGGGCGTCCACCCTGTCCAGCGCCGTCTCGTCCCTGTCCTCCACCGGCATGTCCTTCAGCCGGATGGACGAGAAGGAGAAGCAGCAGGCCCTGGAGGAGGAGCAGGCCCGGCTGCAGGCCCTGAAGGTGAGACCGTTCTCCTGGAAGCGCGGCAGATTTGCGTTGCCGGTGTTGAAAGGCTCTTCCAGTGCAGCGGGTGATCAAAGCGAGGAGTGTGCAGCGGTGTGTTGGTTCAGCCCTGCGTCTACAGAAACACTCCGCAGTGTGTGTTTGCCCTGTACACAAACACCTGGAGCTAAAGCGACGCTCCGCCGCCGCGGGGAAGGATTCTAAATGTAAAACAAACAAGGCTGAGGTCTTGACTTCGAGGTCTCGTGTTCACGACTGCGCCTTATGTTGAAAAACCGATCTTCATCTGGAAATGGCGAGCGTTTCCGCGGTCACCGACCTCGGTCTGAGGCCGTGGTAACGGGGAATCAGCTGCAGATCCGTGGAGCGGCGGAAACGGCGCAAACTGCAGAAATAAACACGCATTCTTGCTCCGCTTTTGTGTCTCAGCCTGCCGCTGAACTCCAACCGAGGATAAAGGCCCAGAATCCTCGGTGGCGAGTCGAGTGCGGAGCGTGTTGACATTTCGCGGCCCGGCCCGGGGAGTCCCGCCTCGCAGCGCACTGGAGTCGAGTCAGAGCGGCTGCAGTGCACGTTAGGCATGCTTACACCCTGGCAGAAAAGCTGCAGTGTGTGTGTGTGTGTATCGCGGTGTGTGTGTGCCGTGCGTCTTATTGGATTCCAGCGCGCCGTCGGTTTCTGCCGAGGTCCGCTGATTACCTTTGAGTTGGAGCGAGGGTAGCCGGGGGGTCAGCGGGGTCGTTCAGATACTCCAGTCCAGCTGTCCGCGCTCGCCGGGGTCCATATGGACTACACACACACACACACACACACACACGCACACGGACTCTTACTCTCAGCCACTGTCCAGCTGGCTCTTTGCTCAGACAGGAACAGCGGCTCCCGTTTGTTCCTTGCGGCGCCGTCTGAATGAAGATGAAGAGGCCTGGACCCGGCGGTGCCTGCTCAGCAGGGGGTCCCGGTTATTTAGAGTAACGCCGCCGCTTCAGCAGTAACGCTTTAAAAACCTTTAACGCTGGAGCAGTTCCTGAAGTTTCTCTGAGCACATTATTGTTTGATACAGTTTTCAGACATCGAAACCGTTGCAGAGCTGCTGTCTCTCTTGGTGAGCATCAGTGGTTGTCTTATAAATCCAGTTGCTGTGATGTTTGTTTGCTGTTTTATTATTTCATTCATCTCCTGATTACTGGATCCAAACCTGCTCGTAGCAACGTTAGCATTAGCCTGTATCCACAGCAGCAGCGAGGCATTAGCAGTTTAGCCGTTACTTTTCCTTTTCCTCATTAGTATTCATGAATCGGCGTCCTAAAAATAGTGATTCCGGAGCGTTTCCCTCCAACCGGCTGATACCGAGTGAAATTCAACCAAGCTGCCAGTCAGATTTTATGGCACATACGTTTAAAAGAGTGACGTCTCGCTGTGATCAAGCCCAGATTTTCACTAACGTGCAGGTTACTGCCCCATAATCCCCCTGCGCGCCTGAGAGCCTCCGGCGGGAGAAGAGGCTGTAAAGTGAATTGGAGTGTCCCTTGAATGAAAACAGCTGGGCAGCCAGGTGTAAATAAACCCGACAGAAGCATTGTGGGAAGCCTTGATCCCGGCTCCCCTCTGCCACCGTCCATAATAATAATCTGCGCTCGGTGTTGTACGGTAAATCGCTCTGCTTGTCTACCAAACAGAGCGTGATCTGAACGGGGGGGACTCCGAGGGAGGGAGCGGCTTCTCCCTCGCAGCAGATTCCCACAAGATGCAGCAACCAGCGTATCGATCCCCGCGGAGGAATTAGGTCGTTGCAGCAAGGAAAATAACGAGATCTAGCGGGGAAACGCAGGCAGATGGGATGTAAGCACGAGAAATAAGCAGCGGAACAGCGCGAACCGAGGGGAAAATGAAAATAAAATCCATCAGTGGGGGAAGAGAAAACGGTGATGTCCAGTTTCCAGAGATTCAATAAAGAGCTGAGAGGGACGTTTCCTCGGGTCCGTCACCTGCTGTCTACTCGTCATGCAGGATAGTGTCAGCGCTCGGAGATCCGACCCCGAGGCGCCGGTTCACGCAGGAAGTGGCCGGTCTGGAGGAGAGCGGTGAATGTGACGGGAAGCACTGGAGGTTTCCTGCTGGACTGTCTGACTTCCTGTTTGGTTAGCTTGCAGGCGTTGTGCAGACATCAGCAGCTCCAGCAGCTCCGTCTCAATATTGTTGTTTTTTTTTTTTTATGTGTTTTGTTGATCTCCTTGAATCAGCTCAAAGCTGTGGGCTGTTTGAACGGTAGCAGCGGCCGGACTCTGCTGATGTTTGTGTTTCTGTCACCGGAGAGAGAGGCAGCAGCACCTGAGTCTGAGCGCCACGGCGTTCAAACGCAGTGCAGGAGACGTCTTTCTCAGATTCTCAGAAAGAAATGGCCAAAGGACAGCCTACTTTTTGTTTTTAAAACAGTTTCTGCCTCAATTATGTCAGTGTTTTTGATCATTTGTTTGCTGAATCCTATAAAACTCTTCAGTTAAAGCAAACACTGTAATGTTGACTCACTGCACCATCTTGTGGCACAAACTGGAACTGCATTTTAAAAAGTGTGTTTTTGTTATTTTTTTATTTTCTTTTCCAGGACCAGCGCCTGAAGGAGATCAGCATGCAGACTCCGCCCTCCGCCTCGCCCAGCAGCCAGTCGATAGGCAGCGCCAACAACAACAACCACATCGCACAGACCCCGGAGCTGTTCGCCTCCACGCTGTCCACCAACAGGTACCGCGGTTCACACGGCGCTCGGAACGGAGAACCCGAGTCCAGAAACAAAGTCTGAAGTGAAACTTTGATCCAAATCGCGGAACGTGGAGCACAAGTGCGTTTCAAGGCCAGGATTAAAGATTAAGGATGAAAGAAGTAGAACCAGAACACAGCCAAGCTCCAGACGGGGGGGAATAAACCGGGAGTGGGCGTTGAAACCAGATCAAACGAGGAAGTGACAGGAAACGAGACAAGATCGGGCAGCCATGTCCCGCACGGCTTCTGGAGTCTCACAGACGTAGTGGAAGAGCCAGACCCGGGATGAGCATCCCTTCACTTCACACATCTAAAATCAGTTTTGATAGAAATGCCAGTGCGAACAAAGAGCGATGGGTGGTTAACTGCAGCTCTCTTTCTCCTCTATGATTTAGACATAAAAAAAAAAAAACCAAATGGCCTGTGATTGGCTCTCATTGTTAGAACAGACTCCTCTTCCATCTCCGTGGGTATCAAGGTTCTGACTCCTGAAGCATCCGGCTCTTTCCTGCTAGAGAGACCCTGAGCGTTGAAGACGAGAGAAGCTGGCACTCGGAACAAACAAAGCTCCGCCACGTGGAGACGGAAGGCGCTGGCGGCTCGCCAGATCAGTCCAGACTTGCAGAACAATGGACGGCTTTCGCCGCGTGTACCTGAAACCACGGGCGGAGCTGCCAGGCCGCAGAAGAGACGAGGTTTAGCCAAATGGCAGGAATCTCCAACGTCCCACGCCAGTGAACGCATCACCAACATGTGGTTGAATTCAGAGTGTATCCAGCGGCCTAAAGGCCCAGGAGTGGCGCTGAGCATCCGGACCGTGCACGACACTCGGCACGCTCTTATTCTGAAGGAAACATCAGTGACGGGGAACAACTGGTGGATTAAGAAGACGATAATCCCAAACGCTTAATCTCCTCAAGCTAATAAATCCATCTCGCTTCATTTGGGTGTCGCAAATGTCCCAGTGCAGAGCATGATGGGATTGATCCGCTAACTGAATCAGGAGATGATCTCCACATCAAGACTCTGTTGCCACAAGTGTTTGCTCGGCTCTTGTTGAAGTTCACATTCAGGTCTGATGATCCTGTTGCTGCTCTGTGGACGTTTTTACCGCCCATCAGAGGCAGAGAGGGTCAATCACTGTCTGACAAATGAAGGTTTTTTCTCTTTAAAGCTATTTATGTTGGGTGGATTAAATATTAATGCCTCGTCTCCATCTGTCTCCCACATCTCTCCGTTGTCTCTCCCCTCCTCTCCTGCTAATTTACTCATCTCACTTCTGGCTTTCATCTCTCTGCCTCACCTCTCTCACTCTGTCATCTCTCGGACTCGTTCTGGCCTTTGTCCCTCCTCCTCCTCCTCCTCCTCCTCCTCCTCGTCTTCCTCAGTGTTCCCAATCTGAACAGTGACCTGTTTGATCTTCAGCCGGCCTTCATCCCCGCTGTGCAGAGCACTCCTTCCATCTCCAACGCCAACAGTGCCTGGGGAGGTACGTCTCTCTCTCTCTCACACACACACACACACACACACACACACACACACACACACACACACACACACACTCCTGCGTTTACCAGACATGCAAATAAGACACACAGATGCGGAGAAGTGGATTTATCTGCGCTGCTCTCCCTGTGGCCGGTCGCTCAGCTGTCTGCTCGTCCATCTGTCCTCCAGTCATGAGAATCTTTATGAGACGCATCCATCCAGAGTCTCTCTCTCTCTCTCTCTCTCTCTCTCTCTCTCGCTCTCTCTCGCTCTCTCGTCCTCTCGCTCTCTGTCGTCCTCTCTCCCTCATTCTCTCTCACTCACGCTCTCTCTATCTCTCTCTCGCTCTCTTGTCCTCTCTCATTCTCTCTCACGATCTCTCTCTTGTCCTCTCTTGCGCTGTCTCTCTTCCTCTCTCTCACTCTCTATCTTGCTCTCTCTCATCCTCTCCCTCTGTTGTTCTCTCTCTCTCTCGCGGTCTCTCTCACTCTCTCTCGCTCTCTCGTCCTCTCTCTCTCTCTCTCTCGTCCTCTCTCACTCTATCTCTCTCACTCTCTCATTCTCTCTCTCTCGCTCTCTCTCTTGTCCTCTCTTGCGCTCTCTTCCTCTCTCTCGTCCTCTCTCTCACTCTCTCGTTCTCTCTCTCTCGTTCTCTCTCTCGCTCTCTCTCTCGTTCTCTCTCTCGTCCTCTCTCGCTCTCTCTCTCTCGCGCTCTCTCTCATCATCGCTCTCATTCTCTCCTCTTTCTCGCTCTCTCGCTCTCTCTCACTGTTTCTCTCTCTCTCTCCTCCCCTCTCTCTCTCTTTCTCTGTCTCTTGTTGTCTCTCTCCCTCGCCGGTGTTTAACAGTTGAATAAGTTTTAAATTCAGCTGTTTCTTTTATGAAACAACAGTATAAAGATCCTGTCATCGTCTGTTTGCAGCAGTCAGATTCAGATTCAGTCGTCCGCCCGTCTGATTTTTTGGAAAATGCGTCAGAAAAGCTGAACACAGTCAGTCGCTCCTGCCTGGACAATAACCCTCGATATGCTACCGGGCAGAGAGAGCAGATCTGACATTTCAGCCTGAAATCGGGAGTCGGAATCAAAGCGCAGCGCAGAAAACGGCATCTTCAGCCTCGGTTAGCAGGAAGAATGGAAGACTTTATGTCAGGATTACGCCGAAGCCATTCATAGAGCTATGAAGGCGCTGAAATAACTTACTCCTTTAATTTACTGAGGATTACCACAAAGTATACATGCTAAAGCTAACGGGCGCACTCTGGAAGCATCTGGAGGAGACATGTCTGAAATAAATGTTACTTTATATTCATTAAAGTTATTTTGAGTGGAGTTTATTTATGCAAACTCAAGCAACAAAACTACATTTAGTCTGATTTAATCTATTCTATTAAATATTCTGCTGAAAAACTCTTTCCCTGATTGAATTAAGCTCTGGATGGAGACCAGCAGGACTTCACGATGTAGTTCAGAGAAGACGAGATGCTGCTCGGATCAGATATGGCGTCTTTTACTCGGCAGTCGTTGAGTTCGGTCGTCCTAATCCCCACCGGGGATGAAGATAAAACCCGAAACAAAAGGTGCGTCGGAGGATTTCCCCGTGCGCGGGCTTAGCGCTGACATTTCCTCCAGCGCTTCGCCAATCCCAAGTTACCAAGCAACGACAACGGCGGAGCGGCGAGCGCCGCGATGTCCCTGTTCCTAATCTAATGGGATTAGTTGGGAGGAGGTGGAGGAGGAACCCAGACCTCGGCCTGATGTGTGTGTCTCTTTATGCCAAAGTGTGTCAGAAGAAGCCGGGGTTTAGAGACGGAGGGAGAGGATCTAACGGGTGGCGTGTGACTGCGTTCCTCAGGACTGGAGAGCCAGCCGCTGCAGCCGCCCGGATCCGCCATGGCTGTAGATTTCGATGCGGTGTTCGGGAGTAAGGCCGCGCCCGGTAACAACGGCCCTCAACCTGCAGCCGGTAAAGACGGACCTGAAACACTAAAACCTCTGGGCTCCTGCTGGCGGCGGCGCGGCTTTGAACTAACCTCCTGCTAACGTCTGCTCGCTCTGACTCCTGGGCGTATCGGTCCTGCACTTCCTGTTCAGCCCAGCTTTATTGATACGGCGACACAGTAACGTGCGAGACTATGAGGCTCGCTCTCGCCTCGTTCCTCATCTTCTCCAGCTGTTTGAGGCCCAGCTGTGGCTGGTTAGGACGTCTCAATCAGAGCAGAGTCACCATGCACAGCCCGATCAATAATCATTACACTGGAGGAAAATGACTTCTGAGCACCGTTTTCCTCCATGGTCGGGTTCGACCGCCGTCGTCATTAACGCTCGCGCAGCTGTTGCATGGCTTCTTGAGACGTTCTCCAGCGATCGGCGGCGTTCTTTGTCTTCTGGGTGGAGCAGGGGGGGGTGGGGGAGCTGCTGATCTCTGGCTCGCTCTGCTCTGGCGGTCGGTCCTGCTCTGGACGCTCTAACCTCCTGCTATTAATAGAGCTGCAGCTACAACCAGCAACACACCATCTGGACCGCTGGCAACACCTCACTGAAAGTGTGTGTGTGTGTGTGTGTGTGTGCAGCCACTGTATGTCCCTGCCTGTGCATTATCTGTGTGTTTGCATATTTGTTACTGTTTGTATGTGTGTGTTTGTGTGTGTGTTTGCTCGTCCTGTGTCATTTGGCTCCGTCCCATCTGTCTGCCTCCACCAGCAGCCGGTTTTGTTTTGTTGTTGTTCACACCGATCCCCCCCCCTCCTCCGCCCTCATATTTCATCTCTGTCTCTCTCTCTGTCTGTCTCTCTCTCTCTCTCTCTCTCTCTCTCTCTCTCTCTCTCTCTCTCTGCGTTTGCCTCGTTGTCTTCCCATCACACTTCACAGGACGAGAATCACCCAGGCAACTCCGCTCCATCTGCTCTCTCCCACAACACACACTCCTCTTTCTTCCCTCTGTCTCCTCTGCAAGGTCTTCATTCTGCACCCAGTTTTCATTTTTTTTTTTTTTTTTGTCCACTCCTTACCCGTATTTCTGCTGCTTTTTTTCTTTTCTTGTCAGAAGTTGATTTTTCTGAAAGACTGGCTGATTCGTTTCGGTTTCTAAAGCTTTGCTCACCTTCTGTCGACTCCACAAGTTTCCCCGACTCCTCCGTCATTCTTTCACATTTGCATTTTGACAGAACTCGCATTTTTTCATGTTGTGTCTTTCAGGCTCTCGTTCCTCTTTTTGTATTCTGTCTCTCACATTAGCGTGTTTACTGTATCTGGTTCCCCGTATTAGCTGCTTATTAGCAACCCAGTGAAAGCCGTGGGGTGTTTTGAGGTGTTCTTGTGACGGGCAGATCGATTTGAGTCCTCGTCTTCACCCTCAGACTGATTCTTCTGTGTTTTCTGTGTCGTTCTCTCTCTCTCCTGGAGTCAAACTGACACATTTCCAACAGCTGCCTCATGCTGTGTTGAACAAACCTGACAGAGAAGCGGCTTTAAATCCAGTTCCCGTCCCTCTGTGGCTCGACCCAGCTTCTCTTTATTAAAACAGAAAACAACACCTGGCTCGGGAAGCATCGCCAGCCCCCACTGCTGGATTTATCTCTACCATCCAAACATCTGACGGCATCGCGCTGATTATTTATGGTTTAAACAGCAAATAATGTGTACTACCTGCAGTTTGTAACAGCAGATGTATTATTTGATATGACTTGACACGTGGTGGTGAGAAGCCGAGGGCCTGCCGATCAGCTGGGGTCGTGTTGCGCAGCAGATCCTCCGGGGGATTGACGAAGTTCGCTTTAATCTGCAGGCGAAGAAGCCGACGAGAGAAACGACTCCTGCAGCAAACAGCTCATGATAATATTTAGTTATTTTAAGAGAATTTGTTCATAATGACTCGGTCTGCTCGTTCCATTCTGACCGAATGCAGGAAAACAGCGACTCACTGCACCATCTGGTGGCAGGACCTGGTATTGCAGACCGATCTGCAGAGGCTAGCCGTTTGGCTTGAACTGTTCTGGATCTTATATGTATTGGATTGGATTTACCTGAGAGGACAGACGGCCTCAGCCATGCTTCCTTATCGAGCTGAATCAGATTCGTGTGATCACGTCCCTCTCTCTCGCCGCTCCGCTCTCTCCCGCACACCAGGCGCCAATTACACAGCGAGCGTCGTCCGCATCCCGTCAGATCTGAACAAAGCCAGGAGGGACGTTTCTTTAACACACACGGCGTGAAGCGTGCGGTGTGGGAGAAGTGTTTCAGATAGCATCTGTTAGGTGTTTTGGGGGAGAGCGCCCCGGACATGGATTAGCTGCTCTCCTCTCTCCATCTTAAACCGTATCGACTGTTCAATCCATGGCCGAAACACCGAGGCTCCTCCCCGGTCGATACCGCCGCCTCCACCCGGAGACGGGAGCTCAAACGGCCGAACTGCATTTCACTCTTTCATAATTCCCTTTTTTTGTCCTCGTCTTCCTCTCTGTCTGTTTTTTCCTGCTCTCCCTCTTTTCCTCCATCTGCTAAGCTAGCAGGAAAAGTGTTTTCTGAATCTCTTGTGTCAGCACCGCTGTCAGGCCTGCACACCACTTCCTAACTAAATATTATTCCTCCCTTTTCTCTTTTCTCTCCCCACCAGCATCGGTTGCCTTCTTTTCTTTTGTAGCGGTCCTCCTCCTCCTCCTCCTCCTCCTCCTCCTCCTCCTCCTCTCTGTACATTTTGCTGAAACGTTTTGCATTTTGTTGCAGATTTGTGTAACTTGCTGATATTCCTTCTGCTCCCCGGTGGTTGCTTGTTTGGTTTTCTGACATTTTTAAAGTTTCCTCCTGAGTTTAGCTGAAGGTACGGCGTAGATTATTTCCCCGTTCTGATGAAGGCACAGGCTAATAACATTCAGATGACGATCGATCTGCAGCCCTGTTGGCGTTACTCACACGGCGCTGCCAGCAGAGTAGCCATTAGCTCAGAGTTGTTAATTTTAACACACTCATGTTCGCCCCAACATGGGAAATTACTCCGACTCTCACACACACTCACACACATACTCAGCATCCAGGCTAATCACCGGTGGGGAGTGGAAGTGTGAACATGACAGCTGCGAACAGATAAATCAATCATCCGCAGCCGCCGCTGCGAGCTCCTGAGTCAGGGATTGTTGGCCGGAAACCGACGGAGGAACGAAGGAAAAATGGAGAGCAGAAAGAGCTTCAGGAAGGGAAACGTTAAAGAGCAGCGGCGTCAGAGCCGTCCGGCTCCGCCTCCCTCTGACCATCGGGTCACACATTTGGGGGAAATTCAAGTCGGTTCTCATGAGATTCTAAAGTTTTCTTGCCGATGAGGAAACCGTTTCCCTTTTCTGTCTGTCTTAATCATTTGTGTGTTTTTTTTTTTTTTGTTAATTTCTCAGTTCGTAAAACACCAATTACAGCGCCGTCCTCTCAGCTGTTAGCGCTCAGTTGAGATTACAGACAAGCTGATAATACTGAAATGACTGGTTCTGCTGCAATTATGAGGTTTAATGACTGTTTATTACAGATTTCAACTGTTTTGGCGTTTTAGCCCTTTTTACCGTTTAGCCACTTTTAGTTTAGGCTCGGGTTTTTCTTTTGGTATTTTTAATGCAATTTAACTTGATTCCGTATAGAAATTTAAGTAATGGAGAGAGTTTTTGAGGATTTGAGCTTCCTAACCGTGAACACCTGCAGAGCGCCACGCGATCCAAACCTCCAGCAGCTTCCCTGTGAAAATGGTTCAGGAAGGTCTCGGCTAAACAAACACAGCTAATCTGGAGGCAGGAGCTGCTCCTGACAGGCTCCCATTTCAGGATTAGCCGTGGAGGAAACATGCTTTCTGCTTCATTCTGGTTCTCGGCGACTCTGGTCTCCATCCTGTTGATCCCTCCTCACCCCTGCAATCAGAAATGCAGAGTTTGTTTTTTTTCTTCTTTTCCCTTGTTCTATGGGCTCATTTCCGTCTCCGTCCTCCAGGTTTCGATGCTCTGGGAGACCTGTTGAAGCCTACCGTTCCCACGCACACCGCGGCGCCGCCGCCGCCCCCTCAGATGGCCATCCACCCCGGGGGGAAGCTGCTCGCCAACGACCTGGACTCGTCTCTGGCCAACCTCGTGGGCAGTGAGTGTCGACGTGTCGGCTGCAGAGGAGGGAAAGTTTCTGCGGTTACATAACTGACCTCTAATGTATCGATACTCAGCGTTTAACCACATTTCTATTGAAATCCTTGATTTATTGAACACACAGCCAGAACAATCTGTTTACGTGGGACTTTTTAATTCCTCTATAAATCTGAATAAAGCCTAATTCTGCTCCAGATAGACCATTCAAACGCCTAAAAACTTTATTTAAAATTGGACCGTCGGGTTTATTCTCCTTTGGAAGCGGAATTTTATGCTAATTAGGCGCGACTTCCTTCTGGTCGTTGTGCGCATGCTCTGTCGTGACGACGCAATTTTCCAAGATGGCGGCCCGCATTGCGCGGTTCGACTCGTACGGAGACGATTTATTTAACGACGGTTTTAGAAGAATTGGATAAAATTAAACGTGCGGATCGATGGGCGCCTAACAACGCGGACATTTTTAAAGCTTCAGCGTCAAAGCTAATGAAGAAAGAAAGACGAGGAAAATGCTTTTTACTTCCGGGAGGCGTCATTACGTCACGTCTGCCCCGTCCAATCAGAACGCTTCACAGACCCCGGCGTAAGAGAGGAGTTAATCTTTTTTTCCCATGTAAACACGAAGCTAATGAATATAATTCTGAATTGCTTAATTCAAAATAAAGCAATTCCGAATTAAAAACACCCTGTAACCACACATACTTTTATTGTGGTGACGCTGCATTCATTTCCTTTGCTTTTTCAACAATAAGTGGGTTCCGGTACCTTTTTTTTTTTTTTTTTTTTTTTTTTTACTGAGAAGTCAGGCTCATTAACTTGCACAGTTTCAAGAGAACAAAGTTGAATAAAAAACAGTGAGGGAGGGAAAAAGAGAAGTTACCTGACTGTTTCCTCTCTTTTAACTGTGATCAATCAGTTTCTCCTGTGTGTTTCTGTCACTCCTCAGATCTGCAGTTTGGCGGGACCCCCGCCAAGAAGTAAGTTATCCTCAAAACACGATACTGTTTTTTTGAAGGTTGCGTTCAAACTTGTCCGGTTTGGTTCAATTAGGGTGAACTCTGCACACTTTATACACACACACACACACACACACACACACACACACACACACACACAGAAATATGTTATATCAGCTGGTGATGGAAGCGACACTTATTCCTCGATAAAAGAACCTGCCATGCAGCGTGTTGCTGTGAATTAGTTATTGATTAGTTACTCATCACTAAAATAAAAAACCCATGAGAATCAGCAGAAAGCAGTTTGAGTTTAGAGTTAGAGTTCTTCTTCTCTGAAGCTGAAAGCTTCAAGCTGCAGATCTCCAGCCGTTTCCTCTGAAGTCCAGAGCAAACTGTTAATTCTCATTATAATAACAAAAATCATTTCTGCTGTGTAAGCATTATTTGAGCAAATTCTACTTCCTGTGTAAAACACTGAGATGCTATTAAAGGATTTATTATAAGTCTTTAAGCACAAAGCTCCAAATAATTAGATTATTTTTTTAATTGAGTCTTAACACCCACAAAATTCCCCAAACATGGCAGTAAATGAATATTTTGCTTAAAAAAAACTGACACATTTCACCATTTCTAGGTTTCAGTAGATAGAAATAGCTCAAGTTGTGCACAAACACAATAATTAAACTCCACAAATGCAACATAAACTGCAGCTCCGTTAAACATATGGAGGATTTCTAGCATTGAGATGGATTCATGTGGTGGGAAGTGGATGATAAAGGTTAATGCAGCAGCTTCCTGGACGTAAACAGTGAAGCGTCTCCCAGAACATCCAGTCACTGAAAGAATCCGCCGTGCCGCGCTCTGCCTCGCCCACACGGGACCGCGGCGCGGCGAAGCCGAGCCGGCCCCCGGGCAGAGCGGACGGGAACGTATTAGAGGAATAAAGATCCTGCTGACAGCCGCCTTCCGTCCGTCCGTCCGTCCGTCCGTCCGTCCGCAGGCCGGAGATGCAGTGGAACCAGCCCGGAGAGAAGAAGCTGACGGGCGGCCAGAACTGGCAGAACAAGACCATGTCGACCACGCAGTGGGGCCCGGCGCCCATGGCCCCCCAGCCCATGCCCGTGCCGCACGTGGTGAGCCGCCGCCGAGAGTTCAGACACGCTCGCTATCAGACAAATGGCCTGATTATTAGTTTTTACAATGAAACCAGACAGTTCCAGAGTGACCGGCCCGTGAGGTGAGGGTGAGCGCGGCGTTGAGAGGTTTCATGATCGGTCAGTAGTTTGGTGTTTTGTGCGATCAGCAGGGGAAACGGCGATAATCGTGCAGTTTTCTGCAGACTGGTGTAACGGAGTGTTTCTGGGCTGGGAGCCAGCCGCTGTTTAACTTCGCCTAAAGACTTTAAACAGCAGCTTTTCCTCCGCTCTGTTTGTTATTACCATTATCGTCACTGCTGCATTAAGAGCGGGATTAGGAAAAACTGTCTGGGAAAAAGTAATGATATCATAAAATTTTGATTCCTTTTTAATTGTGGTTGAAGGAAAATTATTTTATTAACAAAAGAAACAGTAAAATCAGACTGGATTCTGAATTTAGAGCTGAAAGCATGACTTTCTCCACACATTCGAGCTTCAGTACATTCGTCTTTATTCATGTAAGTTGAACAAATGAAACATTTTTTGACATTATTTCACATTTTTCCCAATTTTAAAGTAAGTTAGCGGTTTTCTACTCAGAAATCTAGAAAGAATCTGCTAAAATCAAACAGTTTCAGATCTATTTCTCTAATGAATGAATCATACGTGAAACACAGACGTCTCCTCTCGACTCGACGCGCTGGAAACGCCACCTGTCGTCTGCATGCGGCTCGTCTTCTTTGTTGTCTTGTTTGTGAGCATGGTAACTTTGTGCTGAGTGTGCATGACCTGTGTGTGTGTTAGTGTGTGTGTGTGTGTGTGTTAGTGTGTGTGCTGATCCTCCTGATCTGTGGACTGTAGTTTCTGGCTGACGAGGACAAACTGTCACTAACCCTTGGCTTCCTCCTTCTCTCTCCCTCTCTCCTTCCTGTCCCGTCCATCCTCTCTCTCCCTCTCTCTCTCTCTCTCTCCTTCCTGTCCCGTCCATCCTCACCCCGCCTCCTCTTCTTTTCCTCTCTGTCCTCCTGTTTTGCTCTGTCATCCACTCGTCTTCCTTCCTCGTCATCGACTCGTCCTGTTTTCTCCTCTTGACGTCTTCTTTTTGTTTTCTCTGATTTCCCTCTTTCTCCTCTTCCTCCTCCATCTCTCGCTCCGTCGCTTCATTTCCTCTGATACCTTTTTGCCTCCGTCTTTCATCACCTTCCTCTCGTTTGCTTTGATTCCCTCCTTCATTTCTCCCGTCTGTCACACTCCTCCCTCCCTCCCTCCCTCCCTCTCTCTCTCTCCTCCCTGTTGCGTCCTGATGCAGAATGGAATGTTCTATACTAGTTATGTAAGTACTTATCTCTGTTTAGTAAGACGAGTCTTAACGAGCTGCTGAGAAACAGAAGTGTGTCTCCGGCTTCCTGCCTCCTCCTCTGTCACCTCTCCTTTTCTTCTGCCGCTTCCTGGGAGAAACTCGTCTCGGAAGGATTCTGTTCTGCTCTTACCCAATTTCTACAAATAACCCTCTCACCTCCGTGCTTGAAGCTAATAGTGTGTGTGTGTGTGTGTGTGTGTGTGTGTTACATAAGGCCGCTGACTCATCACAGGAAGGCTGAGCTGCGTTTCTTTTCAGGGTCGTTCGTGTGTCACTTCAGTGTCCGCAGCAGCCGCAACGTTCTTCGTTTATTTAGCTTCATTTCCTCTCGATTATAAGAAAAAATAGTGTTTTCAAAAGATTCCCAGTCTTCGTTTGACCTGTGTGAAACATCAGCTTTCAGTTTCATCAACTTTCTGTTTGCAAAGCAAACTGAAATGCTTTTTTTTTTTTTTTTTTTTTTATCCTGTCACATAAATAAAAGTCTCGGTTGCGTGATGAGCAGCGGCCTTGGTCAGGCCTTCACTGTACGTCCAGCAGAGACAGAAACCAGAGCGCCAGCCTCTGTTTTGACCGGGAACAAACGGCTTCCAGACGAGGGCGATGCTAATGGGGGAGCTCATTATCGCCCCCCGAAACGGGAAACACGTCGGCTTCTGCCCGCTGTAAATATGCATGCGTGCAGAAGCGGCAAACATAATAAATAAGTCATGGCGGCGAGTGTTCGGAATATAGAAGGCATCACAGGTAACGGCGGCGGATAAGTAGGCTGTCACGCTTCACGCATGATAAGTGGAACTCCCACATCTCCGATTCTCGCCAGCAGGCGAAGGTTGCAGCAGCCTCCGCCGGCTCGATAACGCACAACGCCAGACAGGAAAAGGATCTCACTTGTTCATCCCTTACTGAACCCCGCAGGTCGCTTAAGGTCAGGAGTCTGACTGCTGTCAGTGGCGGCGGGAAGAGCAGGAGTTCGGCTCCGAATGCTCAAAAGCTCCTTGTTGTTTTGAAAGAGAAGAGTCAGACAGGCGCAGGGAGACGGTAGCACCGGGCGGCGTCGGGCTCCGGCATAAAAAGACGGATATAAACCGGCGGAGGTAAAACATGATGCATGGAAGGCCGACAGCGGCGCCGACACAGATGAAGCGGAGGACTGGCGGAGAATCTGTAACAGCTCCTCACCTGCTCCGACAGAAAGTCTGTCAGGTTCAGGAATGTTGGCAGAATGCTACGGCGCCGTCTCGCAGACACTCGGCTAATCGACGAAACCCACCGCCTCCGTGAACGCCATCCATCATTTCCCCGTAAGACAGGCGAGGTAATACACCTAATTACTGGCGTTTAATGCAGTGTTTTTCGCTCCGCTGGCGCTATCCGGCCGGAGATATTCCGCGCTGGCAGAGCCGCGGCGGTTTTAATACAGCCGCAGCGGCGCCGGCAGGATGAAGCCATGTTAAAATGCCACAGTCGTCTCATTTGCCGTGATGGATTAGAGCGGCGGAGGCAGCGGTGTGTTTCCTGCACGCTGTTTTTAATGGCTTCCCCGGCGGCGGCGGCGGCGGCGGGACTTCCGAGTGAGGAGGCCGAGCCGCCGCCGAGCAAAGCGTCTCCGCGTCCGAACGGAGGGAAATACAGAGCAATTTAAATCCTGCGGCACGAGCAGAGGAAGCCGGTTCAGTCGGACCGGATTTGATTTGTGGAGCGAGAACCGGGCACGGCCGACCGCTGCCCCCCTCGCTAATGACCACGCCCGCTGGGGGGGGGGGGGGGGTCCACCAAGTGCCGGGACGCACAGCAGCCTTAAACACCGCATCCCTCCAGTTTACACGACAACAATCTGCTGGAGATGATCCGTTTCTAGAAGAGTTACTCCTTCAGACGAACAGGAAGAATCTTTCCAACTGCCTTCAGTCGTCGTCCTTTCTCTGATATGAGCAGAAGTCCACTCAGTGTCTGCTATATGCAGATGATGGTGTAGTAAATGTTGCAATTCTTCCACTGTTATTGATCTGAATAAAGCCTGCACAAGCAGTGGACTGTTTGACTATGATGTTGTTGTTTTTTTTTTTTTTAGTTTTTTTCATTTATTTACAGCTGTTTTCTTGTTGTTCTTCAGGCTCCAGCTCCCATGGCTTTCCCCATGACCACACCTCAAGTGCCTGTGTATGGAATGGTGAGTAACACGAAATAAGAGTCGAGGCTGGTTCACTTCAGTAAGGCTGCATCGTTTGATTAAACGTGACATTCTGAGCTGCCGGCGAGTGACTCGGGTGTCGACCGGCTCTCCAGGTCCCTCCTCAGATGGGTCAGATGGGCGGAGTCCCCGTCATGGCTCCTCAGCCAATGATGTACAACCAGCCTGTTCTCAGACCCACCAACCCCTTCGCGCCCATGCCCGGAGCCCAGGTGAGCCCAGCTCACACACACACACACACGATGAGAATACACACCGTCGAGCGCGGCCTCAGTTTCCCTGCTTCGGCCTGAAGCGGGAGGCGGAGACAGTCTTCAAAATGACAACATGAAAAGGATGTGTGTGGTTCCTCTTTGTGGTCTCTGCACTGCGAGTGGCGTTCGGTCTGCTCTCACCACAGGTGGAACCCGCCGCCTCCTCCGCCTCTAACCCCCCCGTCCCCCTCCCCCCCCTCTGTGCAGATGCAGTTCATGTAATCCAGTCAGGAGGGAAGCAGAGTGCCAAAAGCGACAAACAAACCAACAGCAGAAGAAGAAGGAAACACACACACAGATGACGGAGGAGCGATCCCGTGAAGCCGAAAGAGGAGCAGACGACGATGAGATGGAGGATGGGTGGAGGTGGGGGAGGGGAGGGGGTGTCCTCCTGGCCGGTGCTCGTCTGAAACAACTCCTTGCTTGTGTGCGAGTGTCGCTTCTCTCTGTCACTTGTGTTTTTGAATCTTACGGATGGAGAGGGGAGAAAGAAAGAGGGGGAGGGGGGAGCGGGGAGGTGGAGGGCGGGCGGGCGGAGGGGACCCCACCTCCGGGTTCCAGTCGGGCCGGACGAGTCTCTGCTGCAGAATTAGCTTTATATCATACTGGTGCTATTTCGTCCTGTTTGGAGGGGGGCGACTCACCGGAGGACGGCCGTCTGTTCAGCGTGTGTGTGTTAAACAGGAAAATGCATCCCGTGTGAGTGTGTGTGTGCGAAGCAGTTGTTTCAGACGCCGCCCTCCGAGCCCGCCCTCCATCCAGCCACAGACCCCGCCCCCGCCCTCCAGTGTGTTTCCCGTCACGTTTCCTCTCCGTTCGGATGAATTTGTACCGTTGGGTCTTGATTTCCTCGCCAACTTCGGAGGCTTGTACAGCGATTCGTTGACGCTTTTGTTAATAGTAGCCGAGCGTTTTTGTTATCGGAGTCTTTGTTCTTCACACCGCATCGTTTTCACCACAGATACACACACAGATACACACAAGAGAGACCAGGATTAGCAATGATGGGTCTACGGCGGCGTTTCCTTTTCCTCATCGTCCCAAATTCTGCTCATTCAAAACACTTAAAGAATCAGAATCAAAAAACACTTTAAAATTTAACAAAATCTGAACAGAGTACTTTTTTCCTCTATTTTGGAAATTGAAATTTACCATTTGGAAAAAATAACTGCAAAAAGCATCCTAGCTTTTTTATTTTTTAGATTTTTGCAGAGCACACCAGTCAGTAATGCAGAGCTAGCTCTGTTGTAATACCATCCCGCGCCACCAGATGGTGTCATGAGTCAGTTGAAGATAACCTTCAAATCCCCGTCCTGCCCAGTCCTGCTCGGGGTCGTTTGTTTGTTCTGGAGTTGGTTGATATTGACTTAAATCAGGGATTTAATGAGGAAAAAGTCTCTTCAGCCGGAGTGACGAGGCTCTAAACCTGATGTTCATTTTCTCAGCCGCCATCGATCTTGGAGGAAAGTTAAATTAAAGCGCCACAGAGTGTTTATTAGCATCATTAGCCCGTTTGCTGCCTGACGGCGGCGTCAGCAGCTGGAGATCTTGTGTGTATCTGTTTCTTTTTCTTTCTGTCTTCATTAACTCAACCACCAGACTAAGAGTTTCAAGATTTCTATTTAAAAAAAAAAAAGAAAAAAAACTAATGAAAAAAAACAGGAGCGTTTCCATTCGGTACAGCAGATCCGCGTTCTGTGCCAATGATCAATGACGGCAGCACTAAGCGAGCGAGTGAGTGAAACGTTACTGAATCAAAGTTGAATTCACTTTAAATTGCACTGAATCAAAGCGAGGGGCCGCGATGGCGCCGGGACCCGGCGCCGCCTCGCCATCCCGCCGCGTCGCCCGACCTGTAAGGATCAAATTCAAGCCGCCACGTCCGGCCCTCAGCCAAAGCAGCAAGTCCCCCTCCAGTGTGACTGTTGGGCGCGTTTGAGCATTTTTTTACATGTATGCTAACACATTGTCTGTGTGTCTTTTCCATTGAGGGCTATTTCTGAGTCTGAGGGTCGCATCTGATGCCAAACTTGAGCCAACGAGTTTTTCAATGATTTGATTTTTTTTTTTGTTTTTTTTGTAAAAAACAAAAATAAAGGAAAAAATCTTGATTTCGTTGCAAAAATGCAAACATGTTGCACTTCTAAGTGGCGGTCCTGCCGTGGTCCAGCTGTCCGCCGGGGGTCCCGGCGCGGCGGAAGAAGCCTGTCGGGGTAGTTTTGGGGGGTTTTTTGCAATATAGCAAGTTTGTCTAATCTTTTTCGCCAATTTTGGCGGGAAACTGAGTTGTTTTCCCGCCGTTCTCTCATTGAACTTGAAGCTTTTTGTAGTCCCGTCCCCGGTCCTGGTCCCGGTCCCGGTCCAGCGTCTCCATCCCAGACATCCGTGCTCGTGGAGGTGTTTGAACCCATCGCCCACCCCCTGCTGTGACGCTCTGGAACCGCTCTGGTCTCCTCGCTCTCTCTCTAGAGTGCTTCTTTATCCTGTTCCGTCACTGTTCGGTGTGTAGATATGTTTGAAAAAGCAAAAAGAATTAAAAAAAAAAAAAAAAAAAAAAAAAAAGCAGTAGTTGCAGTAAACCGTTTCTGTCTCGCCCGTCGTTCACTGTCGCCGTTGGATAGACGCCGCTTGTAGAAGCTTCTTGTCGCGGTCTTGTGTTAGCGTAGCTTCTCCTCGCCCCCTCCTCAGCCGCTGTTTAGAATCGAATAGCTCTGCTAACTCTCTCTCTCTCTCTCTCGGTGTCTCTGTCCTGTTAGCCGTAGACGAAACCTTCCGGAAGCTCTCAGGCTCTGCGCTTCGCTCTGGAGACGAGCTCCTCCTCCTCTCCCGTCTTTCTTTTTTCCCGGTTTTTCACGTCCGTCCGTCCGTCCGTCCGTCCGTCTCCGCCTCTCCTATTGATGTCAGCGGCCTCCAGACCGTCTCCGGCTGGATCGGATGTCCAGGTGGAGACTCGTGGTGCTTTAGCAGAACAAGTTAGTGGATTTGGTGGAGAAACGCCAGAACCTGGACCTGCCACGCGAGGTGTAGAGCCGCCGGGTCGAGTCCGTCGAGGTTTAGCGTCAACCTGCACAAACGAGACGAAGCGTCTGCACTCGAGGCTGAGCAAACAGAACCTGTTCAAGGAAAATATGCAGTTTTCTTTCTATGTGTGTGTGTGTGTCTTCATATCACTGAGCAGAAATCAGATTTCTGGGTGGTGAGAACTTCTTCATATCTCTGTCTTTCATCTGAAAATCCTCTCCTGGGTCGGTCTTTAAGGTACCTTCTTTTTTTTCTTCCTTTGGACACTCGTGAAACAGTTTTGTTAATGGATGCTTCTGCTTTTGGCACAAAGACCCGAGATCTAATCAAGGTTCTCTTTATTCGAGGACAGCTGTCTTACTGTGTCTAATCTCATGTGATGAATCGACACTTTAGCAGAAAGACGGGCCGCTCTGCTTCCTCTCTGCGTGGCGGCGATCCAGAATCGGGTCGTGGTCACCCAGAATCTCACTCTGATGAAATCAGTCCGCTTTTCCTCTGCAGACCCATCATTTCGCGTTGGGTTTTCCCTCTGTTTGGTGAATCTTTAGCTCGGGTTCCAGTCCTGAAGAGGAGACCGTTTGGTTTTTGCCCGTTGACCTGATCCAAGCAGCCATTTTCTGGTTTTGTGTGTTTTTTTGGGGTTTTGTTTTTGAAGCTGCTACCGCCTCTTTGCATTGTTGTAGCATGAATCGATGGTGAGAAGGATCGACGGACTGAACCTTGATGTCATTTTGAACCCTGGAGCGTGTCGGGGGGGCGGCGGACCCTCTGGGTCGGCCACTGGGGGGGCGCGGACCCTCCGGGTCGGCCACTGCATGGTTGTATCGTTGTCGATGTTCGTTGTCCTTTATTTCCTCCCAAAGCATGATGTGACGGTGGTGAAGATGATGGATTCTCACGCTCTTGTCCCCGTTTTTGAAGACCGTCTGTCAGGTTGGACGGACGGACGGACGGATTGGACCCTCGCGGTCTCCCCCCGCCGCCGCCCCCCCCCCATGGATGTTTTGCACTGTCGTTAAACGAGCCACTGTAGCAAAGCAGAGCGCCAAAACTCTTATTTTTTTTCCTTCTTGTTTGGTTTGTTCTTCTCCCAAAGATCTCAGATCTGTTACCGGCAGCAGGCGTCCTCGTTGTGGGCGGAAAGCCCCCCCTAGTGGACGACTCTGAAACAGCGAGAGCAGCAGTTTGATAGATTTCCTCATTTTATTGGTGTTGAATCAAAGACAAAGATTTTCTTTTTCTACATCTGTGTTTTGTTTTGGTGAGAACCCTCGGATTGCTGCCTCACTATAACTGTATATAGAAACACACACACACACACACACACACACACAGAGCTTAAAGACGTACTCTCATAACCTGCAGCTGCGTTACTTCGTTGTCATTTACTCTGGTTTTTGGGACGATGGGAGATGTTGGCGTGACTCCAGCGGGCCGCAGACCGACCGCCCGGACATCAGGATCAGACACCAGTTCTCAACGATGCCAAATGTTTCCCTGGAGCAGAGAACACCTTTCCGTCTGTCTCTCTCTCTCTTCTGTCTCCTCCCTCCTCCATCTCTTTGTACATTTTTGATTTTTTTTTTTTTTTTTCCTATTTATTTAAAGCAGAAATATATGGATTGTATCGAGCATGGAACGGAAAAAAAAAAACCAATGTTACGGTGGAGAAAAATCACAGGCGTTTATTTTACAGCAGTATATTTGTTTATTCTGGGGATTTGTTTTCTCTTTTTTTGGAAGAAATAAAAAGTCATTTTCCATTCCTAAAAAAAACGTCTTCAAGGGTTTTTATTATTTTGATTTGTTGTAAAAAGCTTTGGTTTTGATTCAGACTGCCTGAGAAACTGAACACTTACTCCTTAAAGTCACAAATTCAAGGTCTTTTGTTTTTTAGTAACCCGCCGCAGGACCCAACATGTGTTCTCATGATTTAGACTCCAGACTTCTTTCTTCACATTTTAACAGTTTTCACCAGAACAGTTTATAATAAAGCGTTTGAGATTTCCCAGGGGAGACGTTTCTTTGAAAAGCTTAATTTTATTGTTCAAGTCTTTTATTTTAAGAAGCTGGACTTCTATTATTGATTAACAGTCCTTTTTTTTTTTTTGAAGTATGAAATTGTGGAATGTGCTCAAAATTTTGATAAAATCACATTTTTTGCTCTTTAAAGTTAAAACAATTCATTTCACAGCATTTAAATGACTGATGAACTTGCTTTGAGCCTCCTAAATAAATAAATCCCAGTTTAACGTGGATTGGCCAAAGTAAAACCGACATAAAGAAGTTTGTGTCTGATCTCACCTTGACTGGATTACATGGAAACGCAGCTGATTTAAACTGCGGGACTGAAACGGAGTCGTTGGAAATGACGGCAGCTGCTTCGTTTGACAGTGAAACATCAATAATGAATTCGCTTTCAGCGAAGGAAAGTAATTATTACTAAGAACAAATCAATGGACTGAAGAGGAAATTCTCTGGAGGAGATTCAAGATGCAGGCTGATTGATTTTTTTTAGCAGGAAAACATCTGAACACCTTCAGCTGGTAAAGTGAGAAAAAAACAAGTAGTTTTTTAAATGCATATTTGTGTTTTTCACTTTTGCTGCCTTCATTTAAGCAGAAAACTTTACTTTCTCCTCCTTTTACTCTTCAAACTGGCAGCTTGAGGCAACAGTTCTCAACGCTGTCGGCTCATGATTAAAGATTCTCCGTGGGATTCCAAGTGTTTGATATGAAATCCAACCGGGTTTGATTAAGAAAACAGAAGAATAAATACTTTTTAAAAAGTCACACGTTTGAATATCTCTGGGTTCTCTGTTCAGGCCTGCAGCTGATTGTTTTCTGAAGAAAGAAGAAGTGAACAGTTTCAGTTTGGTTCCTTTCTCAGCACAGAAACTGAGTCAAACACATCCTTTCTCACCTGGGCCGCCTCTGGCGTCCCTCAGGGTTCGGTTCAAGGTCCCATCCTCTTTACTCTCCAATACAATAAATGTATCGTATCAAAGAAATTCAAGTTCGTAGGTGTTTCTGGAGGAGCAGTGAAGTAAATAACTATTAGTCTCCTATGTAAATCAATCTCTGTATGTTACTGTTGGCTCATTTCTTGAGTTTTCAGTTTGAAAGCAGACGATCTGAATGCTGCTCAGGTGAGAGAACGTCGTGTTTCACATTGAACTCGTGGGAAACCTTTACCGTTTCCTCGACGTCTGGCCGTGTTGTGCCGACCGGAGACTCGCCTCTCACCTGTGATTACGGCAGCTCTCCCACGCCCGGGCGGGTTTAAACACACCTCCGGATTAGCGACGCTGTTTTCACCACATCGGCTCCGCGGTCACGCGGATAAGTTCTGGCCGCCGCCGCGCCTCGTATTTCAGGCGTCGTGTTTGTGTTTATGACGGCGCGCTGCTGAGTGGGAAGTCTATCAGTCGAGCTGCAGCCGGCCTGATAAACGGCTTTGACTTGTGTGGAGGATGCTCGGTGTGTGTGACAGCAGCCTGTGTGTGTGTGTGTGTGTGTGTGTGTGTGTGAACAAAACGAAGGTGAACAGGCGGAGAAATGTCTCCCGCAGCAAACATTTACATCCAGTAAACATAAACCGTGCAATAAAGTTAAATACGACTAAACTGAAGCCTGGAGGTCGTTAGCTTAGCTTAGCATGAAGGAAAAGTCGATATATAATGTAAACAATTGTTTATAACTTGCATGAACCTGCTGAAAACAGATTAAACATGGGTTAGCATTAGCCTTTTAATTCATTATGCTGATCATAAGACTCACTGCTGCTCCCAGTGGACAAAGCTGGTATTACCAGCATCTTACATGCTGTACCTTTAAATATAATTTATTAGATTTTAACTCATCTGGAGGAGAAACTTCAAGAAATCCAATCAATTTTCGTAATTTAGCACCAACTCCAAAACATCTTGTCACTTTTACCAAGAATAAAACCAACAAACTTCTGAAAAGAGAGGAAAAGCTTCCTTGGGAAGCTTCCTTCCTTTATTCTGAAGTCTAGAGAGTGATTGAAATTGAAATCTTCCCATTTTTAACATTTAGCAGCAGTATAAATGGACTTTAAATGAGTTTTCACTCATGGCTTAATGTACTCGATTCCATTCTGACGCTTCAAATCAGGGGAACTGCTCAGCTCTCCCCATCAGCTGTGATTCTGATGAACATGCAGTAAATGAAGCTTCCAGGTGATTCTGGCTCCTCTGTGCGGGAATCGAACCGTCAGCATCCTCAGCAGGTGGCGCGTCGGAGGCTTGTGATTGGTCCGATATACCAGGAGCATCCAGTCGGGCCTGTGGGTGACGCCGGAGGAATGTGAAGCCCTCACCTCCAGATAAGTCCTGACAGCTGTGAATGAGGGGGGAGGAGAGGCGCTATTTTTACCCTTCATTCAGAGAGAGCGAGAGAGAGAGAGAGAGAGAGACCCCCTCTTCACTCTCTCTAGAAGACGACCACCCCTCCTCTCCTCTTTCTGCCTGCCTGGAGAAACTTCTGGACTCCTGCCTCAGAGTATAACTCCACAACAACAGGCCGGCAGAAGCAGAAGCAGAAGCAGAAGCAGAAGCAGACCTACGGGTGAAGAAGAAGAAGCCGTTCCAGAACCGAGAGGCCGACATGTCTCTGCTGTGCTACAACAAAGGCTGTGGACAGAAGTTTGACTCCAGCAGGAACCCAGACGGTCAGTCTTTATTCCTTCCTCCTTCCCATGATGCTCAGACGCTGCTGACTCTCAGGTTCTGTCTTCATGAACCTCCAAAAACAATCAGAGTTTTATGTATTTTCTTTGTTTTTACGAGACGAATTCTCACTCTGAGGAAAATTTATAACATCTCATCAAATCCTCAGATGTCGTAGTATTAAGTGAAATTTTAAAAAGATTTTTCCAGACCCATGTCCTCCCACATGGACAGCTTGACTTTGATCAGCTGAGAGCAGATCTGCTGCAGATGGCTCCATGTGAAGGAAGCCATAGGAAGCTTCTCACATCAGAATTACACCGAACCTGCAGTGAAATCAGAGGAACAAACTGTGAAACTGCTGCTTCCTGGGTGGATACGTTGTGTTTTCAGTGAAACTTTATAATGTGTGTGAGAGTGTGTGTGTGACAGTGTGAGCGAGCGGCCACGTTTCCCTGCCTGACTTCCTTATAAGGGTCCGGCGTGTGTCCACACCGCACTGACCCTGGAACAGCTGCTACACAATGATACACACTGCTACACACTGATACACACTAGTGACTCACACTGTTATTACACAACCTTGTTACACACTGCTGGTACACACTGTTACTACACAATTTTAGTACAAGATTGCTGACACACACTGTCAGTACACACTGTTGTTACATAATCCTGGTAAACACTGCTGACACACACTCCAGTGTGTCCACATGACACCTGGCTGTCCGTCTCTGATCCCTGATCCCTGGTCTCTGATCCCTGATCCCTGGTCTCTGATCCCTGGTCTCTGGTCTCTGATCCCTGATCCCTGGTCTCTGGTCTCTGATCCCTGGTCTCTGGTCTCTGGTCTCTGGTCTCTGATCCCTGATCCCTGGTCTCTGGTTTCTCACTGATCTCTGGTCTTTGTTGTCACCTCTGTTCTCTGGTCTCTGATCCCTGGTCTCTGGTCTCTGGTCTCTGATCCCTGGTCTCTGGTCTCTGGTCTCTGATCCCTGGTCTCTGGTCTCTGGTCTCTGGTCTCTGATCCCTGATCCCTGATCCCTGGTCTCTGGTCTCTGGTCTCTCACAGACTCGTGTCTCTTCCATCCCGGAGTTCCAATCTTCCACGATGCTCTGAAGGTAAAGTGAAGCTCCTCGGTTCAGACACACAGTATGAGTTGTGTAATACCCCTCTGCACCACAAGGGGGTGAAGTGAGTCCAGGAGGATGCAGGAAGATGAGAATTCAGTTTATTTACCTGATGTTTTTGATTTTTACCACCCAAAATGTTGCCTCCGACTTATCAGCTGTTTTATATTTCTGGGTTTTTTTTAAATTAAAGGTGCTGTAGGCAGGATTTTGCTAGTCAATGCTAATTTTTCCGTTTTCTTTGGATTAAATGTTAGAGTATCCATTGATAATCCTTTAGGAGTGTAGCATAATTGCTCTACCGCGAGGGCGCAGCGTTTCCATCTGTCTCTGTTCTGAGCTGAAAAGGAATCTCCACAGCTCCAGGTATCTTTGACCAATCAGAAGAGCCCCTGAGGCTCTAACCGTGATTGGTCGAGGGGCGTTCGTCACACATTCTTGTGGGAGGGGCTTAACTTGCGTAAGGGCGTGATGTCAGAGAAAACAGGACAGGATTGGCCGTGCTGGGTTTCAAATCGCCGTCTTAGATGGGTGAAATCGCCATCTTGCTTAGGTAACCCTAAGCAAGATGGCGGAGATGCGGAATCCTGCCTACAGCACCTTTAATTAATGAAACAAACTATGATAAACAGTTTTCTTTCCCTTCGCTATAATTCTGGTTCTTTTTCTTTTTGAGGATTTCTTGTGGTGAAGTCCCACAATAATCTTTCTTCTTTAATCAATAACATTCATAATGAGCATTTGAAATGAGTCCCTCAGACTGACCGCCCAGTCTTGGTTTTTACTGTAAATGTAAATAAAATGATAAGTTCAGTGATTAATGTCAGTCTGTCTGCAGTTTAACGGACATGTGTGTGTTTCAGGGCTGGTCCTGCTGCAGGAAGAGAACCACAGACTTCTCCGAGTTCCTCTCCATCAAGGTAGGAGGATGATGATGATGATGATGATGACGATGAAGAGAGGAAGCAGTGATTCCTCTCTGCTGAATCTGAATGGTTGTAAATGAGCTGGAAAAATATTCAGCTGCTTTGATGAAACTTTAATCAGGTGGAAGAGAAAGTTTGCGGAGTGGAAACTCTTTCATGTGGAATCCAGCCGGTCGATACAAAACCAGTCCTCCCCTTCCAGCCCAGTGCTGTGGTTAACGGTGAATATATGTAGATATATAGATATTTAGATATAGATATAGAGGTATAGATATAGAATTGCTACTTCATCCTGCAGGAAACTGATCCTGATTGGTGATTTCTGGATGTAATTAGCAGAAACGTGTGTGTAGAAGGAGTGTGTGTGAGCGCAGAGCCTCCACTCCAATCCCAATCAATTATGCAAACAGTTTAAAGCGTCTGATTGGGCGTTGGGGTGCGAGCTCTTCACGTGGAAGTGAGGATGAGATCAACTGAACAGCCGCTCTGCACGCTGCAGGCATGAAATGAAGGGTTTATCAGTGAAGGGAGTGAGACATGTCCCGCCCGCTGTCCCCCCCCTCAGGGATGCACCCGCGGACGCCACAGCAACCAGAAGCCCCAGGAGCCCCTGAGGCCGGAGGTCACGTCCAACAAGGCGGAGACCAGGCCCTGCGGCGAGCAGGAGATCATCTACCAGGGGCCCAAGTCCGCAGAGACGCTGCAGAAGGAGCGGCCCCGGTGTGTGTGTGTGTGTGTGTGTGTGTGTGTGCTGCGAGGTCAGCGCAGGGTCAGCTTGCAGCATCCTGGGAATTAATAATGCAGCAGATAACACCTTTTACACCGCTGCACACTCCCCTCACTGAGCTTTATCTCTCTCTCCCTCTGTGTGTGTGTGTGTGTGTGTGTGTGTGTGTGTGTGTGTGTGTGTGCAGGGGTGACGAGCCCATGACCAAGCTGCCCCACAAAGTGTCGGCGTCGCTGGTCCAGGCGCTGGAGAAGCTGGACATCAGCCTGAACGGCGAGAGCGAGAAGAAAGGTGAGAAACAGGAGAAACAGGAGAACCTACGTTACCGAGCTTTTCTGGACTTTCTGCTTCCTGCAGGAGCAGAAGACGGATTCACTTCTGGGTTTTTTGGAAAAATGTGCTGCAGAAAGCAGGAATTTTATCATTCAACATGCATTTTCATATAGAAACTTTGCACAGTTTTCATTAATTCTAAAAAAAAATATATTGTAAATTAAACATTTCATTTGTGTTTTTATACAATAATTCTACATTATCTTCACTATAGAGTTACATTTTCATGGTCACTGTGAGAAAACAATGATTTTTTTTTCATTCATTCATAGGTTTTGTCTTCCTCAGTATCATTTCTCACAATAAGGATTTTCTATAGGTTATAATCATATACATATATATATATATATATATATATATATATATATATATATATATATATATATATATATATATATATATATATATATAATCATTATCAATATAATAATATTCTGTAAACAAAGCTGTAAATGTATTTCCAGTCAATGCAGTTGAAAAGTTTAGCAATAGTTTTGTATTTAACAGAGAGAACGCTGCATTAATGTGCTATGATGCAGCTGCATTATTTTAAAACGGGTTAAATTATCTTAAAAAACTCAATAGTGTTTTACATATTCTTTGCACTAATTTTTTAATCTAGTGAAATAGTCTAATCTAGTGAAAACAAGACATTGTAAGACAATACTTTAACATCACTTTGCAGATTAACTACACAGAAGTGTTTTTACGTTATTATTACATAACCAAAGAATCAGCTTTTCCACTAAAATTTTGTGGCGGTTTTTTGTTCTTTCTTTTTTTTTTTTTTTTTTTTTTAATATTACCCGACACTAATCTGGGATTCAAGTTTCACGGTGCTTTCCAATGACAGACGGTGTTATAGGACTTTTATAAAATGCAAAGAAAGTGCAGAAACGTTCCATTTCCGTGCAGTAGTTTCTCTTCACCTTCCAGAACATCTGCAGTAAATGACTTTACCTCACTGCCGGTTTGCAGCTGCAGCCGGAAACAGAAGAAAAAAACAAAAAGCATTTGTTCCTGGATTATTTGAGAAGAACTGGTTGATTAACGACACTTTTCCTTCTTCTTCTTCTTCTTCTCCTCGGTTCCTGCAGACAGCCAGGCGGTCCTCCCAGGAACCCGCTGCAAGAACTCAGGCTGCAAAACAGTGAGTGTGTGTGAGTGTGTTTGTGTGCACGCACGTACACACACACTGTTGAGTTTTTTAAAGTTTATGAAGAGCACCATCTAGTGGGGAACTGAGGCAATAACATGCAAACTTCACCAACGTTTATCAATCATCTGAAACTACTGATTACTGATCGGTATTTAAAATTAATTATTACTTTACCTGAGAATATATGAGAACATATAAGAAGTGGAAATATGGTCGATTTGCACCTTTGACACTGATCAAATAAAAGCTGACTGGGTGCTCCGGAGCGTGACCTTTGACCTCACAGATGTCTGACCGGGTGCTGATGCTGCGTCCGTGTGTTCAGGTGTATGAAGGCCCGGAGACAGACCGCCAGGTGTGCACACACCACCCCGGAGCGCCCGTCTTCCACGAGGGGTGAGAAGAGCCGCCAACACGGCAGGAACTGGCCTTTCAAAATAAAAGACTTTTTCCAAATAGTTTGAAACGGAAACAAAAAGAAGACTTTAATAATAAAATTATTATAAAATAAAATAAAATTAATATAAGAAAATAAAATGAAATCTAATTCATATTATTTGAATTTGCGTGTGTGTGTGTGTGTGCTCAGATATAAGTACTGGAGCTGCTGCTGCATAAAGACGACAGACTTCAACGCCTTCCTGGACCAGAAGGGCTGCAGCTCCGGAAACCACCGCTGGATCCCCAAACAGGTGAACTCAGCAACCGTCAGGTCAAATAATGAAACAAGAAATTTGAAAACGAAGTATTCAATAATAATATATATGGAGTAAAAAAAATGGAACAGAATGTTTGTGTTTTTTTTTAATGATAAAACTAAATAAATGCACAAATAAATAAATAAATACATAAAAAGAAATTTAGCCCTGGTTAACAATGACAAAATGAAATTTTAAACTAATAAAAATATTATGAATCATATAGATAATGAAAGAATAAAAATGGAAATAAAAGAAAGTAAAATATAAGTAATTAAAATAATGAATCTACAATTTAGATTATTTTCATCTTAATTCCGATATGGACGAGAAAGCACATACATAGAATAAAATAACAAATTTAAATAAAAACATTATGAAATGAATAATGAAAGAAAAAAATGAAAAGTAAAATAAATAAATATAATTTTGACCTCTAGGGCTGGTTCACAGTGCACAGCTGAGAAAATATCATTTAGAATTAAAAATGTAAAAAAAATCAATCATCTTGTGGCTGCAGCATTGTTCCCAGCAGGGAACCGAGTTACTTCCTGCCTCAGCTGTTTCTTTCTTTTCAAATAAAATAATAATAACAGGAGGAATGATCGATGATTGTAGACAGAAAAGCAGGATTCTGTTAGATAAGTCATGTTTAATAATGTAAAAACTGATGTAAACTATAATAAATAGAGAATTGTTAACTTCAGGAGGTTTTTCTGATGTTGTTCGTCCCTCTGATACTCTGTGTGTGTGTGTGTGTGTGTGTGTGTGTGTGTGTGTGTCCAGGACAAGAAGAAGGTGGCGTGTCGACACGACTGGCATCAGACTGGAAACAATGTGGTCGTGACCATTTATGCCAAGAACGCAAACCCACAGCTCTCCAGTGTGAACGCCAACCGGACTGTGGTGAGCCAGAAAACACACACATACACAAATATACACAAAATACTTGCAGTAATTCATTAATGTAATGTGTCATTTTTATAGTCATTTTTATAAAATAATTCCTAAATAATCAATTGATCACCATCAGTGAAAAAAGGTTGTTATGGCTCATTAATATCTTTATTAGATTTCATAAAGTAATTTAAAACAACATGTACAATTTTTCATAGCTAAGCATTCAGTGTCAGACAATATTATATATTAACTGATGTTCATTAGTCTTGATTAATAAGACATTAAATCATCCGATATTGATGCATAAAATAATTATTCTAATTTCATTAAATTTCATTAGTAAAAAAAAAAATCATGAAAACATGTTCAGATAAAGTTTTGGTCAAATCTAAGTTTGTTTAATGTGTAATAAAGTGAATCCTCTGTTTCTTCTCTCCAGCTGTCCTGTCAGATCCACTTTGAGAATAATAAACTCTTTAAGAGGGACTTCCACCTCTGGGGGGTGAGTACCAGTGTGTGTGTGTGTGTGTGTGTGTGTGTGTGTGTGTGTGTTGTGGCAGGAAACTCCTCACACACACAGGGAGAACATGCAGTCTCCACACAGAGGGGCCCAGTTGGCACTCCAACCTGTGACCTTCTCGCTGTGAGGCGAGAGAGCGAACCACTGCTTCACAATCCAGCCTGCTTTACACACATTATGATTCGTAATGAATACGCACGTTATTATTTAGTCTTTATTTTCACTTTTGTAACGTTACGCTCTCGTCTTGAGCATTTCTTCATATTTTAAACAGAAATAAACTCAAACTGGTTCAGTGGTTCAAACTTCTGCTTCTTTCTGAGTCCAAAAGCTTCGAGTTTGATTGAGACTTTGATGAAAATTATAAAAATTCACTCTTGAATTTCTCAAAATTTCCACGTTTTTCAGCAATTTTTAAAGTCGTCCAGTCAGGAAGTTTTATGAGTTTTATTTGTGAATTGTCCTCGTCTGTCCTGCAGGTGATCAACACCAAGCAGAGCTCCGTCAACATGCTGCCCTCCAAAGTGGAGGTCACGCTCCGGAAGGCCGACCAGGTGTCCTGGGGCAAACTGGAGGATCCCAACTACAAGCCGGAGCCGGAGCCGGCGGAGGAGGAGCTGGGCGGCGGCGGCGGTGAAGAGCCGGCGGCGCCCGGCTGGGACATCGAGGACGACGACATCAGCGACTCGGACGAGGAGTGGGCCTATGACACAGAGGAGAACCGGCAGCTGAAGGAGAGGAGGAGGCAGGAGAAGGAGGAGAGGAGGGAGGAGGAGGTGCAGAGGAAGAGGAAGGAGGTGGAGGAGGAGATGAGGCGGGCCATGGAGGACAGGAGGAGGGCGGAGGAGGAGAGGAGGAGGCTGGAGGAGCAGAGGAGGCTGGAGGAGGAGCAGGACGGCTTCGAGGACATGCCGGAGCTGGAGGACCACGACCAGGACGAGGCCTGACCCCAGACCAGCAGCTCCCTGCAGGGACACGAGACACCGCTTGACCTTTGACCTTTGATCCTTTGTTTTTAATAAAGTTAAACCACAGAAACTGTGATGCTTCTTTCTTCAAATATCAGATAAATGTCACCCAGATGAACTTTTGATAAAACTGTACACTGAAGTATCGATAAAAAATAAAAAGTTTTGACAAATATGTTTAATTCCCATAGAGATGCAGTATTCAGAAAGTTCTCTATAGATAAAGAAAATTAGAATAAATCTATGAGATGTGTGAACAAAAGTGTACTAACCTTTAAAACACAACAATTAAGGCTCTGATTCTGCTGCCTTCACACAAAAGATTCAAGCAAATAAAAGCATCTGACTCTTTTATTTTGAACGTTAAGCAGAATTAAAGCTTTTAGTCTTTAGAGCACAAAATCTCACAACTGAATCTGATTATTGAACGTTTCCTCGACTTGGTCACAGGAGAGAAAATAGACTGAACCACTGAGCGGTGGATGGGGGGGGGGTCAACTTTTTAATCATTATATGTATAAAATTGGTACTTTTAATAAGTCCACTTTGTCTATCTAATAAAGACAAATTTGAAAGTGTAATAAGTGCAGTAAACAACAGTTCAGTCTTCATGAGTCACGCTCAGGCTGTGTTTAGACACATTATTGTCATTATCATTATGACTGTTGTTACCAAACAAGACGTGTGTGTGTGTGTGTGTGTGTGTGTGTGTGTGTGTGTGTGTGTGTGTGTGTTCTTGTATTTCTATCCTTGTCGGGGCCAAATGTCCCCACAAGGATAGCAAAACGTGGAACGACGTGCCTTGTGGGGACCTTTTTCTGGTCCTAAGTAGGAGAAACAGTGTTTTCTTGACCATGTTGTTGTTACTGAAAAAAGTAAAAGTGCAAAAACATTTCTTTAGGGTTAGGCTTTGTTGTGGTGTGGGTTAGGGTTAGGGTAAGGGTCAGGGTTAGGGGCTAGACATGAATGGGAGTCAATGGACGGTCCCCACAAGGATAGAAATACAAGACTGTGTGTGTGTGTGTGTGTGTGTGTGTGTGTGTGTGTGTGTGTGTGTGTGTGTGATATGAACCAAACCTCACCCACACACTCTTCACGGTGCGCACATCGCTTTGGTTTATTTCACTCAGCGAAGACCAAGTGACGCCGACACAAACGCTGTCTGAAAGATGAATTCCATCATCGTTCTGACTGACGGACAAATGAGAAAGAATAAAGCCAGAAAGCTGCCATGTTTTCCTCACTCCGGTGAAACCATGGAAACAATCTGCTTCGTATAGAATCTCCTACAGGTTTGGAACAGCGTGAACAGCGGACCAACACGGCGGGCGTGGATTTGATTTGAGAAATCCCAAAAATAGAAAAAGAGTCAACAGCAAGGGGCAGCGAGCTAAAGCCGGAGCACTGAGAGGACAGTTTCACGTCTTCAGCTGCAAGATTAAAGAAATGAAGAAACACCCTTCTTCTTTTCACACTCTGGAGCTTTTCCTGGTCATTCTAAATGTGGCAGGATGGGTGTGTTTAGTGTCGTTCTCAGCCTATTGGCTGGGGGGCGCTATAAAAACCCCTCGTACGTCTGGGTTGTCCTCTGGTTCTTGCACTTCCGGGTTGGTGCTGGCTGGTAGCGGTGTTTCGTGAGAGCAGTATCACGATGGCTCCGGGGGAGCGCGTCAAGCATACAATCATCCGAATTGACCTCACACACACACCACTCTATTACATTGTAACAGGGTGGTGTGTGAGGTCAATTTGGAAGATTTTAATTATTCCCCTCAACTTTCCCAGTGACACAGACGGACACACAGGTTCACCGGTTGACAAAAGGAGTACAAAGGTTCCAAGTTTACAATAATTTATTCTCTTCTTAGTTGAGTTCGTTTAAATTATCGTTTTGAAGTACACACAGAGGCGAGCGCTTCATTTCAGTCAAAAGTCCCGTGCGCGGTTGGGCTGGCCCACACCAACACGCCACCGTATCGAAGACACAATTCAGGATCAACATTTTATATGACAGCAGCTCCAGGACGAACAAAGACAAAGACAAAGACAGCCGTGGTGTGCCTGCGCTGGGAACGGGGCTCGAACAGGACAGGACCACTTCCTACTTCCGTTAGTGGGGCAAATGCTCAGGCCAGCACCGGACTATCGGGACCCACGCACCCGATCTACAGCTGCTGCGGCATGCGCTTGACGTGCTCCCCGGAGCCATCGCGATACTGCTCTCACGAAACACCGCTACCAGCCAGCACCAACCCGGAAGTGTGAGAACCAGAGGACAACCCAGACGTACGAGGGGTTTTTATAGCGCCCCCAGCCAATAGGCGGAGAACGACACTAAACACACCCATCCTGCCACATAAACATCCACAAGTCAAAACACAAGTTCATGTCTGGGGAATGCCAGCCGTTAAGCAGCATGTTGAGCCTTTAAATGACCCTGTCAGAATCTTTTAACTTCTAAAATCAAGCAGCTACAGGTCAAACAAAGGCCTATCTGAATAACTTTCTCATAATCTTATCGTTTTTGTCTCCCCCCTGAACGTGGTGGGGGAGTTGGTCCCACATGATCCCAGGAGCCATGTTGTCGGGGGCTTTATGCCCCTGGTAGGGTCTCCCACGGTGAACAGTTACTGGGTGACGGGTCAGACTAAGAGCAGGGAAAAAGCCCGTATGAGCAGAGCTAAAACAAGGACCACGACGTCGGTTCATGTGGCGCAGCCGGGGCCCCACCCTGGAGCTAGGCCTGGGGTTGGGGCTCGACCGGACCTTTCCCCATGGGGCCCGGCTGGGCTCAGCCCAAACGGACGACATGGGCCTGACCTCCAGTGTACTCACCACCAGCAGAGGGAACCGTAGGGGCCAGGCGTAGTTTGGATTGGGTGGCAGCCGGCAGCAGGGTGCCCGGTGACCTGATCCCCGGATACAGAGAATGGCTCTTAGGACATGGAATGTCACTGCGTTGGGGGGGAAGGAGTCTAAGCTTGTGAGGGAGGTTGAGAGGTACCGGCTAGATATAGTCGGGCTCACCTTGTTGTGGAAATTCTATTAATAAATGCACCAACGATGAGTTCCTTATTGGTTCCTTTATTTCCAGTTGCAACAGGAGAGAAGTCACAGCTGCTCAGTCAGTGTGAGTTCTCAAGTTCTGTGATACAGACTGATATTTATACCCTGCCCTGAACCCCTGTGGCCAGGGGCAGACATGTTAATGTCATTAACATGTCTTAGAGGCTGCCCTCAGATAGGAAGGGACACATATTTAACATATGAAGTGACAAAGGAACAACTCCAACCACCCAACCTACTTCAACCCCCTGTGGCTGCTGATGCATCAGAGAAGAACAGCATACAGACCACAGATACCATTTGGAGATTACGCCCGGTCAGGGGGAGACACATCTGCTTAAAATGCAACAGGACAAACAGGAAAGAAACCCCCATTTGGGTTTGCTTGGTGTCAGGAGTCCAGGGGGCCGTCTGCTAAGGAGTCTACTTAAAGTTGATGACCATCACATGCATCAGATACATAAAATTTCCATTACAACCTCTACACACAGCCGGGGCTCTGGAACCCAACCTCTCGAGAAGGGCTGGACTCTCCACTTCTCTGGCGTTGCCCGCAGTGAGAGGCGGTGGTCTGGTGCGGGTTTGCTTGTAGCCCCACAACTCAGCCGCCATGTGTTGGAGTTCACCCCAGTGAACGAGAGGGTCGCATCCCTGCGCCTTTGGGTCGGGGACAGTTGCCTCACTGTTGTCTTGGCTTACAGGCCGAACAGCAGTGCAGAGTACCCGGTCTTCTTGGAGTCCCTGGGAGGGGTGCTGGACAGTGCTCCGACTGGGGACTCCATTGTTCTACTGGGGGACTTCAAGGCTCACGTGGGCAGTGACAGTGAGACCTGGAGGGGGGTGATTGGGATGCACAGCCTCCCTGATCTGAACCCGAGTGGTGTTCTGTTGTTGGAATTCTATGCTATTCATAGTTTGCCATAAGGATAACCGTGTTCAAGCACGGGGGGGTCCAGGTGCACTTGGCACCAGGACACCCTAGGTCGGAGGTCGATAATCGACTTTGTTGTTGTGTCATCTGGCCTCTGACCTCATGTTTTGGACACTCGGACAAAGAGAGGAGCAGAGCTGTCGACCGATCACCACCTGGAGGTGAGTTGGATTCGCTGGTGGAGGAGGAAACTGGACAGACTTCGCAGACCCAAATTTGTTGTGAGGGTCTTTTGGGAGCATCTGTCAGAACCCTCTGTCAGCATGGTTTTCAACTTCCACCACCAGGAGAGCTTCTTCCAGATAATGAGGGGGGCTGGGGACATTGAGTCCAAGTGGACCATGTTCTCCACCTCCATTATCAAAGCAGCTGCCCGGAGCTGTGGTCGTAAGGTCTCCGGTGCTGCCCTGGCGGCAACCTCCGAACCCGGTGGTGGACACCGGAAGTAAGGGCTGCCGTCAAGCTGAAGAAGGAGTCCTATCGAGCCTTGTTGGTTCGTGGGACTCCAGAAGCAGCTGACAGGAACCGGAAGGCCAAGCGAACTGCAGCCCGAGTGGTTGTGGAGGCAAAAACTCGGGTCTGGGAGGAGTTCTGGAGGTAATGGAGAACTATTGATCAGCCTCAAAGAAATTCTGGCAAACCGTCTAGCGCCGCAAGAAAGCAGGATTGCCCGTTGTCACCAATTCTGTTCATAATTTTTAAGGACAGAATTTCCAGACACAGCCAGGGGCTGAAGGGGGGTCCGGTTCAGGGTCCACAGGATTTCATCTCTGCTTTTTGCAGGTGATGTTGTCCTGTTGGCTTCATCAAACCTGGCCATTATGTTCTGGGGCAGTTGGCAGCCAAGTGTGAAGCAATGGGGATGAGGATTAGGGAGGGTGGTCTGTCCTCTCCAGGTCGGCAGAGAGACCCTGCCCCAAGCAGAGGAGTTTAAGTATCTTGGACTTTTGTTCACAACTGGGGGAAAGATGGAGCGTAAGGTTGACAGGCGGATCGGTGCAGCATCTGCAGTGATGCGGTGGTTGTATTGGTCTATCGTGATGAAGAAGGAGCTGAGCCGAAAGGCAAAGCTCTCGATTTACCGGTAAATCTAAATTCCTACCCTCACCTATGGTCATGAGGTTTGGATCATGACCGAAAGGACAAGGCTTGGGTATCTTTTTAAGAACGCCTCCTGGACGCCTCCCTAGGGAGGACTTTCAGGCATGTCCCACTGGGAAAAGACCCCGGGGAAGACCTAGGACACGCTGAAGAGACGATGTCTCTCAGCTGGCCTAGGTAACGCTTCAGGATCCTGCAGGAAGAGCTGGAGGAAAGTCTGGGCATCCCTGATTAGACTGCTGACCCCAAGACCCGGTCCCAGAGGAGCTGTAAATCATGGATGCATGGATGGATTCAGGGATGGAATATCGTTGTTGTTTTCCAAGTATATTTTGTTGTTCCTCGTGTTTTATAAGTATTACTTACTCACTTCCCTTGCTACTTCTATGTGGAGAACTGAAATCACCCTTCTGTAAAGATCTTTTCATTTTTAGTCTTAGTTAATTTTCAACCTTCAAACACAATGAGATATCCAATATGTGAATAGAAGGGGATCTTAGATGTCTGGACAGACAAACACAAAACAGAACAACGAATCAGTCTGTCAGGGAAGGAGAGACAGGAAATGGCTGCACTATCTGGTAAGAGAGCAAATATATTCTCATGCTTCAATTGAAGCTTTGATCAGCCAACATCTGTCTGAATAGACAATGCAATGAAAAACTAAAGTGTCAACAACCACAAACATCACGTGACTTGAGACATCTAATAAAAACTCTCAACCTTGTGAGAAATGGTATCCACTTCTGCTAAAGTTACAAGCTTATCTTCTCTTCCCTTATGTTTAAATGTCAATGTGACAATAACTCCATTAGCACCTGTCAGGTAAGTTGTTTTAGGAATTCTTCAGGACGGTCGTCAGGATTTATATTGATCTGACTGAAATGGTTGTGTCAAGATGTGTTGCTACGTTGAAAAAAAGACAGACACACAACCTATCTTTAGGTTAAAACATTTTTTTAGTTTCTCAGAAGAATTATCAGACATGATAATTCTGTCCTGTTCTTTTAGGGTCTTCATTTCCGTAGAAGCGCCCACACAACCTGACACCCAGAGACGACCCCACCTCTTCATACGGAAGTCACTGTCAGAGAGACTTCAGTCAGATCAGCTACAAACATCTCAGTGTAGGAATGATGGAGACCCTGACCTTGATCTCAGCTTTACTTTCTATATTCTGTGAGTACATCCACTTTTATTGACTTCAACTAAATACAACAAATTTCAAACTTTCCTTCTGTTTGTCCACAGAATGAACTTACTGAGCTTTTCAACAGCAAAACTTGTTTGTTGCAGGTTGGATCTCTTCCTCCGTTGGTGATTTCCGCACCGTTGAGGTTCTGCCTGGTGAAGAAGCCACAATGCTGTGCTCCAACTTCACCAATATGGTCACTCCTGTTGTTTGGTACAGGCTGACCAACAGTGAATCCAGCATCAGTCACATCTCAGTTATGCTCAGCTCTGATGGCAACGCAACGCTCTATGCTGGATTTAAAAATGGAAGATTCACAATGACTTCCAACAGCAGTCACATCTTCCTGAACATCAAACCAGTGGATTTATCAGACTTTGGCCTGTACTTCTGTGGACATTACAAAAACAGTGGCATGGACATCTTCAATCACACCTATTTAAAGATGCAAGGTGAGAATCGTCTGTAGTGTGAAATCATTTTCAAGCTGAATTCTGAACAAAAGCATGTCGGTCTTGATGTCTTTGTTGTAGAAACACTTCCTGATTCACAGAACTCAACCAACATGCTCCTGGGAGGTTTGATCGTTTTCCTGATCGTGGTCATCGTTGCCTTGGTTTTCAAAATCAGAAGCTCCACCGTCGCCGGAACAGCCGCCCCCCCCGCCCCCGACCCCCAGGGTGAAGCTCAGGGTGGAGTGCCAGAATTCAGTCCAAATCTCTGAGAGATGTACCGTTGGTCTGATTTCTCAGAACACTCAAGTAATTTCATTTACACTGGAGCATATGATCTTATATCAGATGACCAACTGCAAATGCTTTCATTCACAGAGTCAGGAGTCTATGCAGCAGTGACGTTCCAGCCCAGAACAAACCGTGGAAGAAGGCAAACAGCTGAGAAAGAGCTGGAGCCACATGTGGTGTACGCTGCTACAAGATAAAGCCATGAAGCCACCAGAGCAGCAAGTTCAGAGAGAAAATCTTACCTGTTGGTGGAGGTTTGCTCTGTAGTCCTGTCTCCAAAACAATATGTAACCTGTCAATAAAGAAAATTTTGATTTTAACCGTGCAGCTCCTGTTCATTGTTGGTGATTTCAATCAAACACAGAGAGAATATCTGAGTTTTCTAGATTATTTCTCATTGCAACTCTGCTTTCTGGCTATAAGTTTTATCAAAGCTTTCAGACTTTGGCAGAGAACATTGAGCAAATCATTCATCAATTTTGCTGCTCATCCCACAAATGCATGTCCATTTACATCTGGATGTTTTGTGCAAATATTGTTGCACTTGTTTGTCTACATTTGCATTCTAAATATAAATGAATCACACTCTCCCCACAGAAACATTTCCCACTGTGGTCACACACAGCAGCACTAACGCCTGAAAGCTTGGTTACATTTCACCAGAGAGGACGACAATAATGCTTTCAAAGTGGATGTTTCATCAAACAGAGGAAATACTACCAATATTACCAACGTTAGTACATTAAAACATGACTAAACATTTAGTCTAGTATTGTATCTTTAATTCAATCTGCAAATTCCTTGATTGTGGTGCCACTGTAACATTGTTATTTTTTTTTTAATTTCTTTTTGTTGTGTTGTTAGGATTACTATTGCAACAACACGTCATCAGTAGGGTAAAACTAACCTGTGTCACGACGGTGGAGGAGGAAACTGGACAGACTTGGCAGAACCAAACGTGTTGTGAGGTTCTGCTGGGAACGTCTGGTGGAACCCTCTGTCAGCAGGGTTTTCAACTCCCACCTCCAGGAGAGCTTCTCTCATGTCCCGAGGGAGGCTGGGGACATTGAGTCCGAGAAGACCATGTTCTCCACCTCCATTATCGAAGCAGTGGTCGTAAGGTCTACGATGCCTGTTGTGGCCGTCCGGTCTCTGTAGGACCGGAGTAGGAGTCTGGTCCGCATTGCCGGCAGTAAGTCGGACCTGTTCCCGGTGCATGTTGGACTCCGGCAGGGTTGCCCTTTGTCACCAGTTCTGTTCATAATCTTTATGGACAGAATTTCTAGGTGCAGCCAGGGGCCGGAGGGGGTCCGGTTCAGGGACCACAGGATTTCATCTCTGCTTTTTGCAGATGATGTTGTCCTGTTGGCTTCATCGAACCTGGACCATCATGCACTGCGGCGGTTCACAACCTAGTGTGAAGCGACAGGCATGAGGATCAGCACCTCCAAATCCAAGGCCATGGTCCTCGACCAGAAGAGGGGGCCCTGCCCTCTCCAGGTTAGTGGAGAGACTCTGGCCCAGGTGGAGGAGTTTAAGTATCTTGGGGTCTTGAGGAGCTCAGTCACCAGGAGGAGCTCGGAGTAGAGCCGCTACTCCAAAAAGCATTGGACATGGAAACAAATACAACCCCTAAAAGAAACCCTGCAGCTGTTTACCCAGTCTACAGAAGATATTTGTAAAATGTGGGACAAATTGAAGAGCCACAGGAGACTGGCACTTTCGACAGATCAGAGCCGATGCGATTGGGCCAAAACAGCTCTGAGGGGGACTGTAAAGATGCTACAGTCTGGTTGAGTTATTCACACTGATGCTTCAGGAGCTCACACAACTCATTCAGTTCTAGGGTGACCAGATCCCAATTTACCACATGTGGGACAGAGACTATATCTGAGTGGGTCAATGTGGGACACCAAGATATCGTGGTTGTCTTCAATAAATAATTTTTAAAAATTTACCAGTATTCTGCTCAAGTATATGATATTTCATTTTAATGCAACTTTCCCAGGTTCATGTAAGATAACAACAAAACCATCGCTCAACTCCAAACACCACAACATTAAAGTGTTTGTCCTGAACAATAATGAACCACCTATTCAAGTACAAGATGTGGCTCCTGAAGAAGGCTCCATTCACCTCTAGGCTCAACAAATCAAATCCAACAATCTGAATGAAAAAAATACTGCAAGGAGCTCACCTCACTCATGCAGTTCAGAATAGCAAACTAATTAGACCTCTACCAAATGCATTTTAAATGATGTACTAACCTGTTATTTACTGTGCATCGCCACATTTTATGCCATGCTCTTTATGTTAACTGTCATTTATTTCAGAGGAACCCCTTGAAAACGAGATGGTGCATGTCAAGGAGCTACTCCTCTATAAATAAAATGTTAAATAAATAAACATTGTGGTACTGAAGGCACAAAAAGATTTAAAATGCAAACACCACACTATTAAAGTGTTTGTTCTGACAGAACAATACTGAAGCTCATATTCAGATAAGACGTACTGCGGCTTACTGCCACAGTGTTCTGACCTGTATGAACGGAGTATTGCACATCGTGTAGACGCTCGTTAGTTCAGCTGCTGTCACTTTATCTGTGTTCAAGTTGTTTGGGTTTCAGCAGGAACGTATTTATGGAGTGGGAACTGCTCTTTTGAGCCACACGTTTTTTGTGAGTCTCGAACTGTTGGTGTCGTCTCACTTCATATTCACCTCCATGTGAAATGGAAAAATTGCTCTGATGAACATCACAGAAAACTTTGGTGCAGTCACTCTGCACTGTTCTTACCCAGGAGGAGTAAATGGTGTCCCACTCTTTGCTGCATTTTCTTTTTTTTTTTTTTTTTACGAGTCATGTCTTTTTATTTTTCCTCCATGTCTGCAGCTGCATGCCGAAGCGACGCTGTTGTTGTTTGTGGCGGGGCGGGGTCGGGCAGCCGGCGCACACCCACGTCTGGCTTGATTGACAGATCATCCCAGAGCTAACCCCGCCCCCTGAGGATGGCTATCCCATGTTCCGACCACAGACACACAGCTGTTTGATCAGCGCCAGATAATAGCCTTGGTGAGACTGCATTTCAAAAAAATCAAATGCCACTGTCAATGAGGGACATTATCTCAATTTGCGGGACGCATGAAAAGTATTTAAAATGCGGGACTGTCCCGCACAAAGCCAGACATCTGGTCACCCTAGCCACAGTAGAGGTACGCTGCTCAGCAGCTCAGTGGGGTTCAGTTTTCTGACTGAGCAGAAGGATGAGAAGACCCAGCCCCATGAGTGGAAGAGGGAAACCATTGTTTGTCACACTCCCTGACTGCCGGCACCTTCGACAGATCAGAGCCCCTACGATTGGGCCAAAACAGCTACGAGGGGGACTGTAAAGAAGCTACAGTCTGCTACATCTGGTTAAGTTGTTCCTGCTGATACTTCAGGAGCTCCCACAACTCAGTTCTGATCCCTGTGAGGTGGTGGTGGTGGTGTGTGTATGGGTATTTCTATGCTTGTGGGGACCAAATGTCCCCACAAGGATAGGAAAACCTGGCACGACCTGCCTCGTGGGGACATTTTTTGGGTCCCCATGAGGGGAAACAGTGTTTTCTTGGCCAGGTTGTTGTTACTGAAAAAAGTAAAAGTGCAAAACCATTTCTGTAGGGCTACACTTTGTTTTGGTGTGGGTTAGGGTTAGGGTAAGGGTCAGGGTTAGGGGCTAGACATGAATGGGAGTCAATGGACGGTCCCCACGAGGATAGAAATACGAGACTGTGCGTGTGTGTGTGTGTGTGTGTGTGTGTGTGTGTGTGTGTGTGTGTGTGTGTGTGTGTGTGTGTGTTGCGAAGGAGCCAGCCTGTACTGTATGCCGTTCTAGGCCCAGCGACTTTAGCTAATCAAACTGACTCTGGCCTCCTATTTTGTAAGTGGGGGGGGGCGGCCTCATAAAGTAGTTGTGCTGAGGGCCTGCAAATGACATGCAGTGGCTCTGCTTAGATGTTTGGACAGACAAACACGAACAGGAAGGACGAATCGGCCTGTCAGGGAGGAAGATACAGGAAGTAGCTGCACGAGGTGGTATGAGAACAAACTCTCATGCTGCAGCAAGCTTTGATCCGCCGACATGTCTCTGAGTAGATAACGCAATGACAAACCAAAGTGTCAACAACCACAAACATCACGTGATTCCCCTTTTTAGACTTTTTAAAGAAGCTCAACTATAAGTCTTGAAAAATGGTAACAACTTCTGCTGAAGTTACAAGTTTATCTTCTCCTCTTTTATGTTTACATGTCAATGTGAATGACCAACACAGTGTAATTCTTGCTCCCTCCTCCCCCATCATTTTCACTGTGGTGAGAACAACCTATCAGACACAGCAGAAGCCACAGAAAGGTCTCTGCAGGCCGACCACATGCAACTCAAGCTGCACGATTCACACATCTTGGCTCCTGTCTTGTAAAATGACATACAAAATGTTATTGATTACTGGAAATCAACATGTTGCATACTTTTCCTAATGCAAAAAACTGTATTTGTTAAGCCACACAATGGTGTCTGGTCAGTTTTTTTTTTTAAATGCTGTGAAGATTTGCTGTGTTTCCTGTTGTCATTGCGATGCCTTCATGACACCTCTGACAGAACAACACTTCTGTTGAGTTTTTGTTGCCTTGAAGCAGGAAGGTAGAGTGAAGTCAGTGACTCTGTGCTCTCTGTTTCAGTCTCCTGGATTCTCTGGAGTCACAATATCTTTTTGTTTAAAACAGAACTATGCAACTTTTTTACCTCAATAAATGTGTTTCAGAATCCCTGTGGGGGTAAACAAAGACTTGTCACAGTGATTCGTCTGTCCCTTCACTCTCCCCGGGGTCTGTGTCCTGAAAACAGCGCTTGCAATTTCAGAGGAGCGGACCCGACTACATCTCGCGAGAACAAACCTGCTTGACGGCACTCGTACAGGATTACAAGTATAAAAGCTGTTGGAGTGCGATATCTGTCATTGTGTTGCAATAGACGATCTTTGCATGATGTGTTGATTGGTTCTAATTTCCGTTTGGCAACTGAAAAATAAAGAAGAGTGGCACCTCCTCTCGTAGAAGTGAGCGCGAGTGAGTTCGCTACACTGAGCATCTCCAAATGTTTGTTTTCCAATAAGTTTGAGTGTGCAAGCCAGGCATGTCTACAACAGAGGGAGCAACCGGAAGAAGTTCCCGGGCAGCGCAAGGAACTGCCGCTGCAGAAGATTTAACAAAAGCGCGTAAAACAAACATGAAACCCTCGCTAGCGTTAGCAACGCCACCCTTCGGTGCTCGCAAATGGCAGAACCACAAAGACAGAAAAAAACGTCTAGCGGAAAAAAGGAAACGGGAGTGGGACGCTCTCTGCACGCGGGGGTGGGGGAGGGGGGGTGATGTGGAGGACGTTTACGACTGTGAGCTTACACAGGAGACCAGTAGGGGGAGCGCTAAAGCAAATCTTGCATAGTTCTGCTTTAATTGAGTTTCCCAGATCACCATGAAGGAAGAACATTTACTGATTGATTGAAAGCATCACAGTGAAGCCAAACACTGGTAAACAGAGTTCATGTCTCCAGCATGTTGCTCTGGAAGCTGCACATCTTAAACCATGTCAGCTCACAGCAGCGGGTTCAGCTTCAGATCCAGCTGTGCTGTGAAGCACATCCAAACTTTCCAGACAATAACTCCATTAGCACCGTTAGCATCTTACTGAAATGGTTGTGTCAAGATGTGTTGCTACGCTAGAAAACTAAATGAGGTGAGCATCTCAGTGTTAGTTTCACCTACACTAATGACAAAAGAATCAAGTTCTCCATAAAGTAGAAAGTATAGTGTCCATGTCTCAGTATTTGCACATCTGATGGAGTTCCTTATGGCCAATCTAGAAAATCAGACCAACACACCTTCTGTAGAATTGATCTTTTGGTGAAAACATTTTTTTAGTTTCTCAGAAGAATTATCAGACATGATAATTCTGTCCTGTTCTTTTAGGGTCTTCATTTCCGTAGAAGCGCCCACACAACCTGAAACCCAGAGACGACCCCACCTCTTCATACGGACGTCACTGTCAGAGAGATTTCGGTCAGATCAGTTGCAAACATCTCAGTGTCGGAACGATGGAGACCCTGACCCTGATCTCAGCTTTACTTTCTATGTTCTGTGAGTACATCCACTTTTATTGACTTCAACTAAATACAACAAACTTCAAACTTTCCTTCTGTTTGTCCACAGAATGAACTTACTGAGCTTTCTGTTCAGTTGGCCAATGTGGAATTTATATCCAAATAGCTCAGCTGAATGAGAGACACGCGACACTTCATATTGGAATGGGTGCTTGATTAAAAACATCCCCCCCGAACAATACTCCTCATCAAAGGTTCGTATGTCCAAATACAACAAACTTCAAACTTTCCTTCTGTTTGTCCACAGAATGAACTTACTGAGCTTTTCAACAGCAAAACTTATTTGTTGCAGGTTGGATCTCTTCCTCCGTTGGTCATTTTCGCACCGTTGAGGTTCTGCCTGGTGAAGACGTCACAATGCCGTGCTCCAACCTCACCAACATGATCACTCACATTTTCTGGTACAGGTTGACCAACGCTGAATCCAGCATCAGTTGCATCTCAGCTATGCTCAGCTCTGCTGGCAACGCAACGCTCTATGCTGGATTTCAAAATGGAAGATTCACAATGACTTCCAACAACAGTCACGTCTTCCTGAACATCAAACCAGTGGATTTATCAGATGTCGGCCTGTACTTCTGTGGATGTAACATAAACAACAGCATGGACGTCTTTAATCGCACCTATTTAAAGATGCAAGGTGAGAATCCTCTACAGTGTCAAATCATTATGAACTTGAATTCTGAACAAAAGCATGTTGGTCTTGATGTCTTTGTTGTAGAAACACTTCCTGATTCACAGAACACAACCTACATGCTCCTGGGAGGTTTAATCGTTTTCCTGATCATGGTCATCGTTGCCTTGGTTTTCAAAATCAGAAGCTTTCACACAGGTACTTCTCTTGTTTTCATTCTAACTTTTAGTGCCAGAATTCAGTCCAAATCTCTGAGAGATGTACCGTTGGTCTTTCAGCTCAAGATAAGACACTGATTTCTCAGAACACTCAGGTAATTTGATTTACACTGGAGCTTATGATGAGTGATCTTATATCAGATGAGCAACTGCCAATGCTTTCATTCACAGAGTCAGGAGTCTGATGACCTGAACTATGCAGCAGTGAGTTTCCAGCCCAGAACAAACCGTGGACCAGGGCAAACAGCTGAGAAAGAGCTGGAGCCACATGTGGTGTACGCTGCTACAAGGTAAAGCCATAAGCCACCAGAGCAGCAAGTTCAGAGAGAAAATCTTACCTATTGGTGGAGGTTTGCTCTGTAGTCCTGTCTCCAAAACAATATGTAACCCGTTAATAAAGAAAATTTTGATTTTAACTGTGCAGCTCCTGTTCATTGTTGGTGATTTCAATCAAACACAGAGAGAATATCTGGGTTTTCTAGATTATTGCTCATTGCAACTCTGCTTTCTGGCTATAAGTTTTATCAAAGCTTTCAGACTTTGGCAGAGAACATTGAGCAAATCATTCATCGATTCTGCTGCTCATTCCACAAATGCATGTCCATTTACATCTGGATGTTTTGTGCATATATTGTTGCACTTGTTTGTCTACATTTGCATTCTAAATATAAGTGAATCACACTCTACCCACAGAAACATTTTCCACTGTGGTCACACACAGCAGCTCAAATGCTTGAAAACTTGGTTACATTTCACCTGAGAGGACGACAACAATTAGACCCTCAAGAAAAACGCGATAATGCGATCGCATGAATTCAGGCATAAATCACCCTTTTGCCGCTGATTATGCAGAGGCTACATATTTTCCAAAAGGGCGCATAATTCCCGCAATAATCTCACATTTACCGGGAAAAAAAAGAGAAATGGTCTCGCTTGAAGTGTTGTGACGTTCAATGAACGAGTCGTTCGTTTGAACGGCTCTTTTAAGTGAACGACGAGAGCCGGTTCACAGCTGTCTGAGAGCCGTTCCTTTGTGCAAATAGTCCACGTTTCCTTCACGTGTCTCCTGAGTGTCTCCTGAGTGTCTCCTGAGTGTCTCCTGAGTGTCTCCTGAGTGTCTCCTGAGTCCAACTGTCACCGCTGCCTTCATGTGAACGACCGGCGAGTTTCAGTTTTCCGCCGCAGCTCCAGTCACCTGAACGCAGCAGCTAACTCGCGGACGAGAAGTGTCCAGAAACCGGAGCGGGGCCGGTGTTTTGGAATAACTGGTTTCCTTGTTAACTGGCGACTGGGTTTCTTTCACGTCTCTTGTTGCTGATAGATGTTATAAACCACACAAAAAGCCGTTCAGACCTTTAATGAGTCCGACATCAACATCCGCTGCTACTAGCAGCAGCAGCAGGAAGCGCTAAAGGAAGTCAGTCACCAGTTAGCAAAGAAACCAGTTCATTTGAAACACCGTATCGACGGCTTTCTCATAGGTTTTAGCAATTGCACGCACACACACACACACACACACACACACACACACACACACACACACACACACACACACACACACAAAATTGCTCCATTGGTGAGTAACAATTTAAGATAAATAAATAACGAACTAATATAAAATGAATGTGATTTAGTGGTGTGTGTGTGTGTGTGTGTGTGTGTGTGTGTGTGTGTGTGTGTGTGTGTGTGTGTGTGCGTGCGTGCGCGTGTGTGTGTGTGTGCGCGCGCACACAAGAGAGTGAGAGAGAAAGTGTGGGTAACCTACATATCTGGCATCCTTTCGCATATTTCACAGCATACTTCACAACTGGCCGCAATTTTACTGCATAAAACGGCATAAAAACCCCGCATATTCATTTGCATAATCAAACATTTTAGCTTGCATAATCTGGGATTTAAGTACACATAATCAAGAATTTTTGCTTGCGTTTTTCTGGAGGGTCTAAATAATGCTTTCAAAGTGGATCACTGTGTTTACATGCAGTCAATAACCCTTTTCAAACCCGAATATTGGCTATAACCCAATAGCGCGTGGCCACGTAAACACCCGCAAAAACCCGCAAAAGCTCATTTTCGAGATTTAAAAACTCGAAAAAGACCGCTGGGTTACTCCTTTTCAAACCCGAAAGTGCAGCCGAGTAAACACATGTCGGGTAACGGGACATTGTTTTTGGTTCTGCGCATGCTCCATCCGCAATGAATCATGGTCTTTTGAGTTCAGCAACAAGTCGGTGCGAAACTCACTGGAAATATGCAGCTCAACCACACTTTTGTCCTTGTGAGGCTTCCGTAACGCACAATGCGAACTGTTATTCTGAGTGCGCACATCGCACATGCTTCCTTCTGAAAGTTGGCGATTTATGTGGCTTGCAGAAAAATCATGTACAACAGAACAGCCGTTCTGTCTACGTTCCTTCTACAGAACGGGAGATCGCGATTGAATGCGCTGACTTGTAAACGGGGTAACTCTCTGTCTGTTAAAGCATGTAAACGGGGTTTTCCGAATGTTTCAGAAACCCAGATATTGATCTGAACCCAAATATTAGCTGCATGTAAACTTAGTCGATGTTTCATCAAACTGAGGAAATACGTGCGGCCCAGAGGCTGGTGGTTCCCCTCAGGGAAAACCAAGTAGACAGTGGGTCGGTTCCTCTGAGGCAACCCCATCCAACAAAAAAACACCCCTAATTGTGTGCACCACCCCTGGGTGGAGACACCACTCCTGTCCTGAGGGAGAACTCTGATGAAAGCTAGTGGGTTCAGGTCCTGCAGATACAGGACCAATAGGCTGGCCAGACGGGTCGCAGCCTAACTGAGAAGTCGCTGGGAGGCCTTTACCAAGCAGGCGGGCCTGGTGCTGCCCTGGTGGTTGATGTGGAAGATGGCCATTGTGTATATACTGACCATACGAGTACGTGCCTTCCCCTCAGGTATGGCTAAGAAGTGTTTAAGGGCCAGATGTACTGCTTGCAGCTACAGCACACTGATGTGATCTGTGCTGCCCTGCACTGCCACACCTCGAGAGACTAGCATCCGTGGTGACAGTCTCTTGGTGGACTGGGGCCACACCTAATGGGACACCCTCGACGGGAAATCCTGTCCATCCACAGGCCAGGGCCAGGAGGTGCTACTGCGACATCCTGAGCTTCCAGCAGCTGTGCCACTTGGTACCCAAGGCGGATCTTTTCAACCACCTCCTTCAGGAGCGTAATGACAGCAGGCCTCGGGATGTCAGTCTCTGCCCCTCCAGCCCCGAGGGGCCCCAGAAGAGCGCTGACAGGACTCACAGCTCAGGGTCGCCTGAATGATAAACGGAACAACAGCGTGTTGCTGCCAAACAAAATCCCCTGAAAGAGGAGCCACAAACGTAGAGGAGCCGCAAACGTAGAGGAGGGCCACCTCACCTCGCAGGAGCAGACCAAGATGGCTGCAGACACTCTAAGGCAGCACACATGGCAGTCTGCATCGAGTCATACTGCCTTCCTCAGTGAGCTCTGAGCTGCTGATGAGGACCACGATTCTGACACCATGGAGGCCCAACCACTCTCATCGTCCTGGAGGAGGGCGCCACTGGTAGCACAATGGTGAGAACCTTCTCTTGCACCGGATATAACACGTCTTATGTGTGATAAGCTGAGGGAAGGGGTGTAAGACCACGGGGCCAGTAAAGTTTCCTTCTGCCCTCCGTCTAGAGACGCCACGCACTGGGGTGGGTTGTTGGGTTTCCTCTGAAAAAGTGTCTTGAAAGGATTATGAAAATAAAATTAAATTTAATTGAACTGGACTCCTTCATCCTGTTGTTTTCCTCAACAGCCAGCTCATCCCCTGGTTCAGAGACCTCACTGAGTCCCACAGCGTCACCAACTCGCCATGTTTGGTTTGGACCTCCTCTCACCAGATCACTACTGTGAAGTGTTAATTCAAAAACACAACGAATAGAAACGACTCACTTCCTTCTTCTGAAAGTCACAGCTGCAGCCATCACAAACTCAGTGTCACCTGCACAATGAGGAGCGTGATCTTGACGGCGTCTTTGCTTCTCTGTTTCCTCGGTAAGTCATGGAAATTAACAAACCCACAGTTTTGACAGCTTTTACTTCCATGTGTGAAGTTTATCTTGATGTTTCAGACTTGAGCCTTGTCTCGGGATTAAAGATTCGGTCTGTGGAGGCGCAGCCTGGTGAAGACGTCAAACTGCTGTGCTCCAACTTTTCCACTATTCCTGTACGAATAACCTGGTTTAGAGTGACCAATACATCACATCTCTACCATATCGCCTCCATGTTCGAATCACAAAAGGACATGAAGAACGGTGAAGGATTTCCAAAAGAGAAATTTGTAATGAGCTCCAACATGTCTGTGGTATTTCTGACCATCAAGACAGTGAACGTATCAGACTCTGGACTGTACTTCTGTGGATACTACATTTCAAGGAGTCCTGTAATTATTGAAGCAACACATTTAGAAGTTCACGGTAAGAATCCTCATTTCATTTTGCAGAACCTAATATAATGACACAAATCCAAGTTTTACACGTTCCATTCATCAGATCCTCTTCCTTTTTTAACTTCTGTCATGATTCAACCACAAACAGCACTGAATGTTGTGCTAAAAAGCTCTTTTCTTTAAGGGTTCAGCACATTAAATTACTTGCCGATTGGGTTCCGGATTGCTGTGACTGTTCTCCTCATGATGGCCATCAGTTACCTGGTTGTTGGGATGAAAAGACTCCAAAAAGGTGCTTTTTCTTCAAATAAAACATGTTTCCATAGAAAACAATAGCAGGAAAATTCACCAGTACCAATACTACTTCATGATATTAAATATTTTTTATTCACGGCAGGTCGTGGTGATTCGTACCAGAATCCACATCACCAGGTATTTAGGCTGCTTTTCTCTTTCATCTCTACCAATTCAAGTGTATCTCTGGTGCGTTAACTCTGTGCAGTAATGGCGAGCATGGCGTAGTGTCTGTGCTGACGTGAATGTCCTGATTCACAGGGACGAGGCGAGGATGATCTGGACGATGCAGCTGTGACAGAAGACCGTCACCACACAGAGACACCGATCTGAGTGTGATTTATTCAGCCTCAGTGTGTGTTTGTGAGAGTGGGCGTGGCCAGATGCGTTCAAGTGCATACTGGGAAGCAGGCTCAGAAACAGCCTGTTCTGAGGAGGGCTCGTCAGAGTGACTTTTTAGACCGCTGAAACTCTGAACAAAGGATTAATTTGGAGCAAACAAACTTAAATGCTATGTTTTTGGGCTTCTGAGACCTATATGTCGTGACTGAATAATAGCATCATATTCCCCTTTAAGTCTAAAATTAATTACGTATGAATTTCTGTTGATAAGCTGGAGGCGAGGCTGTTTCCTCCTGTGTATGTACAGTGGCAGTCAGCTCTGAAATGTCTTCATACTTCCTCCATTTGTGCTGCCATAGAGTCTTACAATGAAAAGTACTTCATAGAGCCCATTAGTCTAAAAGTAAATGAACTCACATACATCCTGGTATCGATATCGATCCTAACTGTAATCGATGCCACACAGGACCAGCTAGTCTTGCACACATGTTTTGGACCTGCCCAGCACTGTTCCAGTATTGGGAATCTGGATTTGCTTTACTCTCTGCCGTCACACCTGTCACCATTCTTCCCTCTCCACTGGTTGGCCTGTTTGGGGTCTGACCTTCTGACCAGATACTGCCCTCCCATTTTGCTGATTTTATAGCCTTCCTCACTTTGATAGCAAGATGTGCAATCTTGATGCCTTGGAAGAGCCCCCACCCCCCCTCCCACACCAGGTGGATTAAGGATGTCTTCACCTTTTTGAAACGGGAAAAAAATAGATACTCCCTGCAAAGTCTCAATACAAAGTTTATTGAATTTGAAATTGAAAGTCCTTTATTTGTCCCACAGGGGGAAATTGCAGTGTTACAGCAGCAAAAGAAAATAAATATAAATAGAATACAAACGTGAAATGTGAGAATTTACAAAGCCCAACCATGCATAGAAGAATTAAATATTTAAATATAAATTTAGGATAGATATAATTAATAACAGATATAAACTAACAAATATTATTTATACCGTGTTTCTTCTTTTGTGCAAATTATTGTATTTCTTTAAATTATTTTTTTAATTCATTTTCCCTTTTGGTTGCATAATATTGCTCTGTTGTTTCCCCTATTGCCTTTCCACTGTTTGTATTAGGTGTGATGCAATATAGTTTTTAAATCAGGCATTGTGCAACTGATTCTTATAATGTGACCATTGTGTTTATATGTGTTGACAATTTCATTTGAAAATTTCTGAATAAATAATATTGAAAAAAGAATCCTTGCATCCGGAGGAGGCCCAACTCAGCAATGCAGACACTGGGAAGACATAATTTATGTTGTTGAAGAAAGCTCCCGAACGCGGTTGTGAACACAGGAAGTAAGGGCTGCCGTCAAGCTGAAGAAGGAGTCCTATTAAGTCCAGTTGGCTCGTGGGACTCCAGAAGTAGCTGACAGGTACCAGCAGGCCAAGCAAACTGCAACACAAGTTGTTGTGGAGGCAAAACCTCAGTTCTGGAAGTAGTTCAGAGAGTCCATGGAGGAGGACTGTTGATCAGCCTCAAAGAAATTCTGGCAAACCGTCCAGCGCCTCAGGAAAGCAGGTCTGCCGTTTGACACCAGACACAGCCAGGGGCCGAAGGGGGGTCCGGTTCAGGGTCCACAGGATTTCATCTCTGCTTTTTGCAGATGATGTTGTCCTGTTGGCTTCATCAAACCTGGACCATCATGCACTGGGGCAATTTGCAGCAATGGGGTGAAGCAGTGGGGGTGAGGATCAGCACCTCCACGTCCATCACCAGAAGAAGGTGGTCTGCCTCCTCCAGGTCGGCAGAGAGACCCTGGTCCAAGTGGAGGAGTTCAAGTATCTTAGAGTTTTGTTCACAAGTGGGGGAAAGATGGAGGAGGATCAGTGCAGCGGCTGCAGTGCAGCTGAGCCGAAAGGCAAAGCTCTCTATTTACCGGTCAATCTACGTTCCCACCCTCACCTATGGTCATGAGCTTTGGGTTATGACAAAAGGACAAGATCCTGGATACAAGCAGCTGAAATGATCTTCCTTCATAGGGTGGTTGGGTGGACACACTGGAGAGACTGTGTCTCTCACCTGCCCTGGGAACGCTTCAGGATCCTCCAGGAAGAGCTGGAGGAAGAGTCTGAGGACCAGGAAGTCTGGGCATCCCTGCTTAGACTGCTGTCCCCGTGACCCGGTCCCAGAGGAGCCGTAAATAATGGATGCATGGATGGATTCAGGGATTGATTATCGTTTTTGCTTTTCAAGTATATTTTGCTGTTCCTCATGTTTCATAAATATTGCTTGCTCACTTCCCTTGCTACTTCTATGTGGAGAACTGAAATCACCCTTCTGTAAAGATCTTTTCATTTTTAGTCTTAGTTCATTTTCATCCTTCAAACACAATGAGATATCCAATACGTGAAGAGAAAGGGATCTTAGATGTCTGGACAGACAAACACAAACAGAACAACGAATCAGTTTGTCAGGGAGGGAGAGACAGGAAGTGGCTGCACTATCTGGTATGAGAGCAAATATATTCTCATGCTACAATTGAAGCTCTGGTCAGCTAACATGTCTCAATGACAACTAAAAGTGTCAATAACCACAAACATCACGTGACTTGAGACGTCTAATAAAAACTCTCAACCTTGTGAGAAATGGTATCCACTTCTGCTAAAGTTACAAGCTTATCTTCTCTCCCCTTATGTTTAAATGTCAATGTGACAAAAACTCCATTAGCACCTGTCAGATTAGTTATTTTAGGATTTCTTCAGGACGGTCTGGCAGGATTTATATTGATCTGACTGAAATGGTTGTGTCAAGATGTGTTGCTACGTTGAAAAAAAGACGGACACATAACTTATCTTTTGGTGAAAAGATTTTTGAGATTCTCAGAAGAATTATCAGACATGATAATTCTGTCCTGTTCTTTTAGGGTCTTCATTTCCGCAGAAGCGCCCACACAACCGCACACCCAGAGACGACCCCACCTCTTCATAAGGAAGTCTAACTGTCAGAGAGACTTCAGTCAGATCAGTCACAAACATCTCAGTGTCGGAACGATGGAGACCCTGACCCTGATCTCAGCTTTACTTTCTATATTCTGTGAGTACATCCACTTTTATTGACTTCAACTAAATACAACAAACTTCAAATTTTCCTTCTGTTTGTCCACAGGATGAACTTACTGAGCTTTTCAACAGCAAAACTTGTTTGTTGCAGGTTGGATCTCTTCCTCCGTTGGTGATTTTCGCACCGTCGAGGTTCTGCCTGGTGAAGAAGTCACAATGCTGTGTTCCAACTTCACCAATAAGATCACTCCTCTTGTTTGGTACAGGCTGACCAACAATGAATCCAGCATCAGTTCCATCTCAGCTATGTTCAGCTCTGATAGTGATGCAACGCTCCATGCGGGATTTCAAAATGGAAGATTCACAATGACTTCCAACAACAGTCACATCTTCCTGAACATCAAACAAGTGGATTTATCAGACGTCGGCCTGTACTTCTGTGGACATAAAATAAACAGTGGCATGGACATCTTCAATCACACCTATTTAAAGATGCAAGGTGAGAATCGTCTGTAGTGTGAAATCATTTTAAAGCTGAATTCTAAACAAAAGCATGCCGGTTGGATGTCTTTGTTGTAGAAACGCTTCCTGATTCACTGAACTCAACCTACATGCTCCTGGGAGGTTTGATCGTTTTCCTGCTCGTGGTCATCGTTGCCTTGGTTTTCAAAATCAGAAGCCTTCTCACAGGTACTTCTCTTGTTTTCATTCTAACTTGTAGTGCCAGAATTCAGTCCAAATCTCTGAGAGATGTTCCGTTGGTCTTTCCGCTCAAGATAACACACTGACTTCTCAGAACACTCAAGTAATTTGATTTACACTGGAGCTTATGATGAGTGATCTTATATCAAATGAGCAACTGCCAATGCTTTCATTCACAGTCTGATGGCCTGAACTATGCAGCAGTGAGTTTCCAGCACAGAACAAAACGTGGAAGAAGGCGAACAGCTGAGCGAGAGCTGGAGCCACATGTGGTGTATGCTGCTACAAGATAAAGCCATGAAGCCAGCAGAGCAGCAAGTTCAGAGAGAAAATCTTACCTGTTGGTGGAGGTTTGCTCTGTAGTCCTGTCTCCAAAACAATATGTAACCTGTTAATAAAGAAAAGATAATGTGGATTTTAACTGTGCAGCTCCTCCTTTCATTGTATGTGCTTTAAATCAAACACAGAGAGAATATCTGAGTTTTCTAGATTATTTCTCATTGCAACAATGCTTTCTGGCTATAAGCTTTATCAAAGCATTCAGACTATGGCAGAGAACATTGAGCAAATCATTCATCGATTCTGTGGCTCATCCCACAAATACATGCCCATTTACATCTGGATGTTTTGTGCATATATTGTTGTACTTGTTTGTCTACATTTGCATGCTAAATATAAATGAACCACACTCTACTCACAGAAACATTTTCCACTGTGGTCACACAGCATCTCTAACGCCTGAAAGCTTGGTTACATTTCACCAGAGAGGACGACAATAATGCTTTCAAAGTGGATGTTTCACCTCACTGCCAAATACTACCAATATTACCAATGTTAGCACTTTAAAACATGACTAAACATTTAGTCTAGTGTTGTATCTTTAATTCAATCTGCAAATTCTTTGATTGTGGTGCCACTGTAACATTGTTATTTTTTTTATTTCTTTTTGTTGTGTTGTTAGGATGACTATTGCAACAACACATGATCAGTGTGGTAAAACTAACCTGTGTCACGATGGTGGAGGAGGAAACCAGACAGACTTGGCACACCCAAACGTATTGTGAGGGTCTGCTGGGAACGTCTGGTGGAACCCTCTGTCTGCAGGGTTTTCAACTCCCACCTCCGGGAGAGCTTCTCTCATATACTGAGGGAGGCTGGGGACATTGAGTCCCAGTAGACCATGTTCTCCATCTCCATTGTCGAAGCAGCTGCTCGGAGCTGTGGTCATAAGGTCTCCTGGTGCCTGTCGTGGCGGCAACCCCTGAACCCGGTGGTGGACACCGGAAGTAAGGGCTGCCTCAAGCTGAAGAAGGAGTCCTATCGAGTCCTGTTGGTTCATGGGACTCCGGAAGCAGCTGATGGGTACCGGCGGGCCAAGCGAACTGCAGTCCGAGCAGTTGTGGAGGCAAAAACTGGGGTCTGGGAGGAGTTCAGGAGGCCATGGAGGAGGACTACCGGTCAGACTCGAAGAAATTCTGGTAAACTGTCCGGCGCCTCAGGAGGGGAAAGCAGGTCTCCACCAACACTGTTTACAGTAGAGGAGGAGCTGCTGACCTCAACTGGAGATATCATAGGACGGTGGACAGTGGAACTAATACTTCGAGCACCTCCTCAATCCTGTCGCCACGTCTTCCGTGGAGGAAGCAGAGGCTGAGGTCCCAGATCTGGACTCGTCCATCACCCAAGCTGAAGTCACCGAGGTGGTCGGTAAGTTCCTCGGTGGCAAGGCACCGGGGGTGGACGAGATTCGCCCCGAGTGCCTTAAGTCTCTGGATGCGCAGGGACTGTCTTGGTTGACACGTCTCTGCAACATCGTGTGGCGGTCGGGGACAGTGCCTCTGGATTGGCAGACCGGGGTGGTGGTCCCCCTGTTTAAAAAGTGGGATCTGAGGATGTGCTCCAACTATAGGGGGATCACACTCCTCAGCCCCCCCGGGAAAGTCTATTCCAGGGTACTTGAGAGGAGGATTCGACCGATAGTTGGACCTCGGATTCAGGAGGAACAATGTGGTTTTCGTCCTGGTCGTGGAAAAGTGGACCAGCTCTATACCCTCCATAGGGTGCTCGAGGGCTTGTGGGAGTTTGCCCAACCAGTCCACATGTGTTTTGTGGATTTGGAGAAGGCGTTCAACCGTGTCCGTTGTGGCGTCTTGTGGGGGTGCTCCGGGAATACGGAGTCCGGGGCCCCTTGTTAAGGGCCGTCCAGTCTTTGTATGACCGGAGTAGGAGCCTGGTCCGCATTGCCGGCAATAAGTCGGACCTGTTCCTGGTGCATGTTGGACTCCGGCAGGGCTGCCCTTTGTCACCGGTTCTGTTTATAATCTTTAAGGACAGAATTTGTCGGTGCGGCCAGGGGCCAGAGGGGGTCTGGTTCGGGACCGCAGGATTTCATCTCTGCTTTTTGCAGATGATGTTGTCCCTTTGGCTTCATCGAACCAGGACCTGCAGCATGCACTGTGGTGGTTCGCAGCCTAGTGTAAAGCGACAGGGATGAGGATCAGCACCTCCAAATCCGAGGCCATGGTTCTCGACCGAAAGAGGGGGGCCTGCCCCCCCCAGGTCGGTGGACAGACTCTGGCCCAAGTGGAGGAGTTTAAGTATCTTGGGGTCTTGTTCACGAGTGAGGGACGGATGGAGGTGAGATTGACAGGCGGATCGGTGCAGCGGCTGCAGTGATGCGGTCATTGTATCGGTCTGTTGTGGTGAAGAGGGAGCTGAGCCGAAAGGCGAAGCTCTTGATTTAACAGTCAGTGTATGTCTCCACCCTCACCTATGGTAATGAGCTGCACCAAAGTTTTCTGTGATGTTCGTCAGAGCAATTTTTCCGTTTCACATGGAGGTGAATATGAAGTGAGACGACACCAACAGTCCGAGACTCACAAAAAACATGTGGCTCAAAAGAGCAGTTCCCATTCCATAAATACGTTCCTGCTGAAACCCAAACAACTCCAACACAGATAAAGAAACAGCAGCTGAACAAACGAGCATCTGCACGATGTTCAATACTCCGTTTATACAGGTCAGAACACTGTGGCAGTAAGCCGCAGTACGTCTTATTTGAATATGAGAACAAACACTTTAATAGTGTGGTCTTTGCATTTTATATCTTTTTGTGCCTTCAGTACCACAATATTTCTTTATTTATTTTATATTTTATTTCTAGAGGAGTAGCTCCTTGACATGCACCATCTCGTTTTCAAGGGGTTCCTTTGAAATAAATGACAATTAACATAAAGAGCATGGCATAAAATGTGGCGATGCACAGTAAATAACAGATTAGTACATCATTTAAAATGCATTTGGTAGAGGTCTAATTAGTCTGCTATTCTGAACTGCATGAGTGAGGTGAGCTCCTTGCAGCATTTTTTCATTCAGATTGTTGGATTTGATTTGTTCAGCCTATAGGTGAATGGAGCTTCTTCAGGAGCCACATCTTGTACTTGAATATGTGGTTCATTATTGTTCAGGACAAACACTTTAATGTTGTGGTGTTTGGAGTTGAGCGAAGGCTTCGTTGTTATCTTACATGAACCCGGGAAAGTTGCATTAAAATGAAATATCATTTACTTGAGCAGAATACCGGTAAATTTTAAAAAAATAATTTTTTTTTTTTTTTTTTTTTAATTAGTTTCCAAATTATACAAACATCCAACATACAAACAAACAAGAACAAGGACAGTCCCACGCGGTGGGAACAAAAAATAAACATTCAATACAAAAAGCTCAACCTTGTTCACCAGGATTTAAACAAAAATCTAGGTATTACGGGTATAGAAGTTTGGTTGATTTACAACTTAAATATTGTTATCTTTGGGGATATCAGTCCAAATAAGTCTGTAGAGTCTGAGCATTCTCTACACCAATGTAACTCAGAAATGGATGCCAGATTTTATAGAATAACAGAGGCTTATCTTTTAGCCAGTAGGCCATTGCTTCTAAAGGAATAAGTTGTCTTATACTCTGCAACCACTGTGAAAGATTAGGCGGTTTGTCAGAGATCCATTGCAGTAGGACACATCGTCTAGCACCAAACAGAAGGACTTCCAACAGACGCGACGTACAAGAATTAAGGTTCAAAGCAGGATGTAAACCAAGGATACAAGACAGTGGGGTCAAATTCAGGTCTCGACCAAATATATCATAAATTTCTTTACAGACCTTGCACCAGAAATTCCTAATAAGGGGGCAGTCAAAGATACAGTGGTAGTATGAGCCTTCTGAGATCTTACATTTATTGCAGTACTTGGAGAGTGTGGGGTTGAATTTGTTCCTTAAGACTGGAGTGATTTGGAGTCTGTGAATGATTTTTAATTGAAGTTCCATGATTTTGTTGGTGGACAGACAGCCAACAGAGCCCAACCATACATCGCCCCAGTCATGATCCGAGATTGACACCCCTAGATCTGCCTCCCAGAGCCGTTTAAGGTGGCCTGTGCCATCAGCTGGGGAGGACAGAGCACCGTACAACCTGGTAATCAGTTTCCGGGGCTCTGAATCTTGTAAAACTTCCTCTATGGGAGAGCAGAAGAACCCACCAGGATGTAACCTTGCTTTAATGTATGTACGGATAACCTTGTAACCGGACCTGCAGTTACCTAAAAAATTGTCTGGAGGGAAGGTCGTGCCGTTCAGCTAGTTGATTAAAGGAAATGACCGTGCCATCAGCTATTAGATCACCTATTGTACTGATGCCCCTCTCAGACCATAGAAGAAAAGAACTGCCATCAAGGCCGGGAGGAAAGTCTGGATTATAAAGTATGGGAGCCGAAAGAGAGAGCAAATCCCCTCGAGTCCCCATCTTCTTAAGATTCCTCCAGACTTTCAAAGTATTTTGCAGGAGATAATTTCCCCTCACCTTATTCGACACCCATTTTTTAGAAACATAAATGATATTCTTGAGAGGGATTGGATCCAAAGGGGCGGCTTCGATGTTAAACCATGTGGTTCGGGGGTCATTTCGAAACCATTCCCAGAGATAACGGCCAAGGCAAGCCAATTGATAATATTTCATATTTGGCAGAGATAGCCCTCCTTCGCCTAAGCGAAGTTGCAGCTTTTGTAATTTTAGCCTGGGGCGTTTGTTCCTCCACAAAAAGGACGATAATGAGCTATTTAGGACAGAGAGAGACTTTCTGGTCAGAAGAGCTGGAACCATTTGGAACATGTAAAGCAGACGGGGCATAACATTCATCTTAAAAAGGTTTACCCTGCCTATAAGAGATAATGGAAGACTGGTCCAGCGGGCCAGGTCCTCCTTAATTTTACGGATTAGAGGTACAAAATTGGCCTTGTAGAGATCTGAGAGGGAGGGAGTTATGTATATGCCAAGATAATTGAACCCAGAAGGTGACCATCGAAAGGGGGCTGTACTAAAGGAAGACCAGGAGGTATGGGAAGTTAGGGGCATAGCTTCTGACTTTGAATAATTAATCTTGTAGCCAGAAAACTGTCCGAAGGTTCCAATGATCTCAACAATTCTAATAATAGAGGATTCAGGGTTGCTTAAAAAAAGCAGAACATCATCCGCGTAGAGAGAAATAGTGTGTTTCTGGGAGCTTATAGTGATGCCAACTACCTGAGGGTCACTTCTTATTACCTCTGCCAGGGGCTCAATAGCGAGTGCAAACAGAAGAGGGGAAATCGGGCAGCCCTGGCGTGTGCCACGGGCAACTGAAAATGAAGGGCATTTCAAGCCATTCGAAATCACGGATGCACGAGGAGAATCATATAATAGAGAGATACATTTAATGAAGTCATCTCTGAGATTGAATTTAGAGAGGACATTCAGTAAATATGGCCATTCAACTCTATCGAAAGCCTTCTCGGCATCAAGAGAGATTACGACAGCTTTAGTTTCCAAGTTAGTGCTGGATTGGATGATATTCAACAGTCTTCTAATATTGTTACTAGAGTTACATCCTTGTATAAAACTGGATTGATCCATAGAGATAAGATTTGGGAGAACCTGCTCTAATCTTGTAGCTAGAATTTTTGCAATAAGTTTCCTATCTACATCGAGCAAAGCAATTGGTCTGTATGAGGAACAGTCCTCTGATGGTCTGTCCTTTTTCAGAATCAGCGAAATATTGGTGTCCATCATGGTATTCGGGAGGTGGCCAGAAATAAACGAATATGATACCATTTTAAGCAGAGGGTCAATTAGCAGGTTCTGAAAAGATTTAAAAAACTCAGGAGTCAGGCCATCAGGGCCCGGAGCCTTATTATTTTGCAGTTTATTGATAGAAGCAATAACTTCTTCTCGTGAAATGGGGCTGTTTAAGAAATCTCTCTGGGTCTGAGAAGCTTGAGGTAAATTAATGACCGAGAGAAAGTTTTGCATCAGGGGCTGAGATTGAGGCTCAATTTCAGATTTATATAAAGATTCATAGAACCCCTGGAAGCATCTGTTGATATCCTTACTATAATAGATTAATTTACCTGTCTCATCCCTTATAGCAGAAGTAGCCTGTGAGTTAGATTTGAACTTAAATAAATTTGCCAAGTATTTACTGGACTTATTTCCAAACTCATACATTCTGTGTTTAGCAAAAAACAGGGCTTTCTGGGCCTCTGATGATGTAAGTGTGTCCAGCGCTACTGTTACGGAATCAATTTGAGATCTCAAGTCGCTGGTGGGATTAAGGTCGAATTCTCTCTGGAGCTTCTCCAATTTCTGCTCCAGATCTAACCGTTTTGCTTCCTTCTTGTGCTTGAGGTGAGTGGAAAAGGATATTGTAATGCCCCTGGACACAGCTTTGGCTGTCTCCCAGAGTACGTTGGGAGAAACATCTGAGGTGTCATTCTCAGCCAGAAAAAGTTTGAACTGCTCATTAAAGTATTTTAAAAAATCTGGGTTTTTAAGCAGGTGGTTTTTAAAACGCCACTGTGGTGGGGGGCGCTGCTCTTTGCTGTGCATAACTAAATACAGAGGGGCATGATCTGAAATAACAATATTACCCATTGAACATGAAACCACTTTTGAAAGAGCCTGACTAGGAGTGAAGAAGTAATCGATCCTTGAAGAGGAATTGTGTACTTTAGAGAAGAATGAATACTGTTTATCTGTGAGATGGAGAGCCCTCCAGGTGTCAATAAGATCCAAATCTTTACAGCAGCCTCGAAGTGACTGATTTGCACTGTTATTAGATCTCGACCTAGTATGGGATTTATCTAGACGGGGATTGAGGCAGCAATTAAAATCACCTGCAATTACTGAGGAAGCGACAATCCAGTCAGAAAACAGAGAGAAAGCTTTGGTGTAAAAGTCAGATGGACATATTGGTGGGGCATATATATTCAAATAAGAAACCCTATCACCATAAAGACATCCTGAGATCATTACATAACGGCCTAATTGATCACTCCTGACCTTCACCTCTGTGAGAGGTAAGGCTTTATGAATCAGAATAGCCACACCTCTGCTCCTCGATGTAAAGGAAGAGTAAAATATTGGGCCAACCCAATCCCTCTTTAATCTGTGGTGATCTAAGTTATCCAGATGAGTCTCTTGAATGAAAGCAATTTGTACCTTTTCCCTCTTTAAAAAATTAAGAACTTTCTTCTGTTTAACAGGGTTCTGCATCCCATGCACGTTCCATGAGCAGAGTTTAATTACTGAACCATCAGTCATAATCAAACAGGGTTTGAAAAACTGAATACATCCCTAAGATAGCAAAAAAGAAAAAGAAAAAAACCCCCACACGTGTGGGAAATGGACACCAAACACAAATAATATTAATAAAACCCGACCCAACCCCCCCCCCCAGTGCTTCCCCAAACGAAGCACCAAAAACCTAAACTGCTGTAAACTGTGCACTAGACCAGTACTCCAAAAGGATATAAGCGTTAGCATAACTACAAAGAAGAAATTACAAATGTGAAATTAAACTGAGAGATGAGAAAAAGAGAAAAAAGGAGGCACGAGGGAGAGAAATTGTAACCAACCCTAGTCGTAAACATAATACAGTATTATTTAGTATAGTTTGTGGGGCCAGATTGTTTTACAGCTCAAATCTTCAAAGTCTGCGACTCACCCCGAGGCAGGAGACAGTGGTACCGAGCTGATAGTCCAAAATAATATATCCGAGTCCGCCTGGTTGACCGGGTACAGGAGATAATGTACCCCGGAGAAGAGTTAAACATCCGGGTCAGAAGACGCGGGACCCGGCCGCTGTGGTCGAACTGGTGCTATGTTCTCCTCATAAAAAGTTTCTGCAGCACCTGGAGTATTGAAAATATGCTTCTCGCCATTAAATGTGACCTGCAAACGTGCGGGGAACAGGAGGCCGTATCTGACTTCAGCGGCTCGGAGCTTCTGCTTAATGCTGCTGAATGCAGCTCTCTGTTTAGCGACGTCCACGGTGAAATCCGGGAAGATGCGCACTTGCTGTCCGCGGTACATCAGTGGAGCTTTCTCGCGAGCCGGAGGATCCGTTGTTTAACCTGGAAGTGATGGACTTTAACAATCATCGGGCGTGCCGGGGCTCCTGGTTTGGGCTTAGGGGCCAGTGAGCGGTGGGCTATATCCAGCAACGGGAGGGAATCGGAGTTATCAATGCCCAGTAGCTCAGAAAAAAAGACTGACATGAAAGATGTTGGCTGAGGCCCCTCGATGTCTTCGGGGACTCCCAGGATCCTTAGATTGGATCGTCTGCTTCTGGACTCCAAGTCCTCGGGCTTAGACACCAACATCACATTGCTCTTGCTCAGCGCCGCATATTTAGCCTCCAGCTCGGCGACCCTGCCGTCAATATCTTGGAGTGACGATTCAACATCCGTGAGGCGAGAGGCGTATGAGTCAAGCGTGGACTGGAGTGTACCGATGGAGGCTCGGGATTCGTTTCGGAAGGATTCAATCAATCTCATCACGGAGGTAAGAGACGGTTCCTCCTCCTCCGGGTCGTCGCCGATGTTCTGTGGTAGCGGGTTAGCATCAGGGCTAACATCGGTCTTGTCCGTAGCCCTCATCTGGCGGCCCCTCTCGGCCCGCTCCTGGTGAGATCTGCCTCTCCCTGTCATCCCGATGGCATTGCTAACCAAGTCTGGGCTTTGAGAGCAAGAAAGTAGTTCGCCAACTTATTTTAACAAAATATATGCAGGAGCTGGTCAGGACGCGTCTACTCCCTAAGCATACTCCACAGCGAAAAAAAAAATTAATTATTAAAGACAACCACGACATCTTGGTGTCCCACATTGTCCCATTCAGATATAGCCTCAGTCTCCTGGATTCTCTGAAGTCAAAATATCTTTTGTTTAATGGAGTTTCCCAGATCACCGTGAAGGAAGAACATTTACTGATTGATTGAAAGCATCACAGTGAAGCCAAACACTGGTGAAAAGAGTTCATGTCTCCAGCATGTTGCTCTGGAAGCTGCGCATCTTAAACCATGTCAGCTCACAGCAGCGGGTTCAGCTTCAGATCCAGCTGTGCTGTGATGCACATCCAAACTTTCTTGACAATAACTCCATTAGCACCTGTCAGGTAAGTTGCTTTAGGATTTCTCCCGGACGGTCTGGCAGGATTTATATTGATCTGACTGAAATGATTGAGTCAAGATGTGTTGCTATGCTAGAAAACTAAATGAGGTGAGCGTATCAGTGTTTTTGACCTACACTGGTCAAAAAAGAATCAAGCTCTCTATAAAGTAGACAGTATATCTGTCCATGTCTCAGTATTTGCACATCTGATGGAGTTTGGAAGTCACTGTCAGAGAGACTTCGGTCAGATCAGTTGCAAACATCTCAGTGTAGAAATGATGGAGACCCTGACCCTGATCTCAGCTATACTTTCTATGTTCTGTGAGTACATCCACTTCTATTGACTTCAGCTCAATACAATAAACTTCAAACTTTCCTTCTGTTTGTCCACAGAATGAACTTACTGAGCTTTTCAACAGCAAAACTTGTTTGTTGCAGGTTGGATCTCTTCCTCTGTGATTTTTGGACCGTCGAGGTTCTGCCAGGTGAAGAAGCCACAATGCTGTGCTCCAACTTCACCAATATGATCATTCACGTTGTCTGGTACAGGCTGGCCAACTCTGAATACAACATCAGTTGCATTTCATTTATTCTCAGCTCTGATGACAATGCAATGCTCTCTGCTGGATTTCAAAATGGAAGATTCACAATAACTTCCAACAACAGTCATGTCTTCCTGAATGTCAAATCAGTGGATTTATCTGACTTCAGCCTGTACTTCTGTGGACATTACTTAAACAGCGACATGGTCATCTTTAATCACACCCATTTAAAGGGGTAGTTCGGGATTTTTAACATGAATCTGTATGGCATCCCCATCAGCAGTGCATTCACACAGATTTACCATTGGCAGCGTCCAGTGAGCGGAGATCCTCTCCGGTTTTGGTGAAGATGAAAGTAGTCCGGCAAGTTTTCTGGGGCCCCAAAAATAAAGCGTTTTTCTTCTCAAACCAATATGTGTTCGAAAGAGTGATATATTAACATCACAAAACCGTTGTTCCAGAAAAAGTCAGACCTCGTAAATGCTTGGCACTATTTTCTCTCCCTTCATATCACTCCGCGCTGCCTCCAGATGGAGCCGCGCTAGTTTACCGCTAGTAAAGTTAGCTCCAGCAGCACATACTCGATGGTAGACCAAAATGACCTGGGGTGCCCCTTAATGGGGTGGGCGGGGCCGTGACATCACTCCCGGCGACTTTGGGAGCGTTTAGGACAAAGTTCCCCAAAATGACCTGGGGTGCCCCTTATTGAGGTGGGAGGGGCCATGACATCACTCCCGGGGGGAAACCGGAGACTTTGGGACAAGGTGCCCCAATATGAACTGGGGTGCCCCTTTTTGAGGTGGGGGATGGGAGGCTGCTCTCACAGCCAGCCAGCCTGCAGCCTCCGTTCTCTCTCAGAGAAGAGTCGACTGCCTATCCCCCACTCGAGTCCCCCAAACGATTGACACTTCATTTTAGGATATCAAAAAACTGACTGAAAGTGCCCCGAATACACAGGGGGTGACCTTGGCTACTTGGGAATGTCGCACGTGTCCCAGACCCGGCATGCTGGTTGAGCGCGGGGTCAAGATGCGCATATTCAGTTTTCAACCTCCTAGCTCAAAGCGTTTGTGAACCAGGAGCAAAATGAGACTCACGGCTTGACCTCTCAGCCAATTAGGGTTGACCTTTTGTACTTGGGAAGGTCGCAGGCACACGACATCGGGCACAATTTATGCACGTGATGACACGATGCACATACTCGGTTTTCAACTTTCTAGCTCAAAGCGTTTTTGAATTAGGAAAAAAAAGGGACTTAAAGTTTGACCTCTAAGCCAATTAGGGTTGACCTATCATACTTGAGACGGTCGCAGGCGTATGACACCTGGCACACTTGAACGCACGCGGTGACACGATGCACATATTCAATTTTCAGCCATGTAGCTCAAAGCGTTGTTGAAATATTAAAGATAATTGGTGTTCCCTCCTTTTTCAGATTCAAATAGGGGGACTCTTAACTGCTCCAGGTCAAAAGGGGATACTTTAGGTATCGGCCCCTTTTTGGGTCCCGCCAAGCCCCACGTGACCCTAGAGACCCCAGATTCGGAGTGTAGGAGGGTTTGGGGCCCCTCTACCAGGATACAAAAGAATTAACTCGCCACGCCCCTTGGAAAGTACTTTGGCCCGGATCAGAGAGCTGCTTCAGCAGGCTGTCAGGCCCATGTCCCCAGACACCATTCTGACAGTGATGCTCTGAATAGAGCAAGTGGTTTTGCGAAGGTCCGAGGAGGCTGATTTTTTAATATGTGGTAGAGGAGCCCGGGACGAGTCCAGAGGCGTGGGTTCGGTGCCGATCGGACCTAGACTTTTCGGTGGGCGGGCCTTTGAAAAATCGCCTTTCTGGAGCTTCCACGGCTCGCTGTTTGCAAGCGGTAGCACCAAACCTCTTGAATATTGGCCTCTGGGCGTCATATCAGACCCAGATTCAGCGTGCTGAGTCTCGTCTCGATATGCGCGCCGGAAAGCTAACTAGCTTTGCGGAGGGCATATCGAGACGGGACCAACCCACACCCGCACGGGGTCATCGGTGAAGTCACATAGTCCAGAATTGGGTCGACATTCCAAGAGGACGCCATTTTGAGCAGTGTTGTTTTTTTTCAATTTGGTTTACTCTGAGTGTTTTCAAAGTCCCCCAAAGTGCAGGAGAGGTGACCTTGGCCACTTGGGAAGGTCGCACTGGTCCGAGACCCGGCACACTGGTCCGCCTTGAGCTGAGGATGCAGAAACTCAAATTTCAACCTTCTAGCTCAAAGCGTTTGTGAACCAGGAGCAAAAAGGATGTTAAACTTGACCTCTCAGGCCCTGACAGTTGGCCTTTTGTACTTGTGAAGGTCGTAGCAGTTTGCCACGCAGCACACTGGTGACACGTCATGACACGATGCGCATACTCAATTTTCAACTTTCTACCTCAAAGCGTTTGTGAACTACGAAAAAAAAGGAACTTAAAGCGTGACCTCTCAGGCCCTGATGGTTGACCTTTCGTACTTGGGAAGGTCGCAGGCGTATGACACCTTGCACACTTGAACGCATGCGGCGACACGATGCGTATACTTCAATTTCAACTTCCTACCTCAAAGCGTTGATGAAATATTAGAGATAATTGGTGTTCCCTCCTTTTTCAGATTCAAATAGGGGGACTTTTAACAGTTTCAAGTCAAAAGGGGCTACTTTTAGCAAAAAAAAAAACTCTCTCTGGGTCTTCCGAAGCCCCCAGTGACCCTAGAGACCCCAGATTCGGAACTTAGGATGGCGTAGGGCCCCTCTGCAAGGTTTTATGTGAAACGAGCGACTCCGCACGGCTTCCGGAACGTACTTTGGCCCGGATGAGCTCGGGGGAGACGGGCCACACTGCCCATGTCCCCACCCGAGAGCCCAGAGTGAAGAGAGGGCCGACTTCATTTTGGGCTACTGTCAAGCGTCACAGAAAGTAGCCACAAATGACGAATTAAAAACGGGCTACTTTTCAAGCACCCAAAGTTGCCCAAACTGAAGAGGTCACTTGGGCGCCTGTCATTGCGGGAGACCTGAAAGAAGGAGGTAAATTTAGGCTACTTTGTCCGTTAAAATAGTAGCCGCAAATGAGCACTTTAATCTTGGGCTACTTTTTAACCACAAGAAGTAGCCCAAACTGAAGAGGTCACTGTGCGCACGTGTGTTTGAAAGTCCATCGTAGGTAATGGGTAAGTTTGGGCTACTTTTTCCTATCCGAAAGTAGCCTCAAATGAAGACAAGGTCGGGGGTCTCGGGACCACCGGTCCGAAGGAGGTAAATTTGGGCAACCTTTCCCCTGGAAAAAAGTAGCCCCTAATTAAGTCTTCGATTTGGGCTTCTTTTCAAGCTGAGAAAGCAACCCAAGCTCAAGGGGTCAACTTGGCCTCCTTGCCCTTGCAAGTGGGTGGGGTAAAGGCGACTACCAACCCCCAGGGTCAACGGGAGGCTTTCCCTGACGTTCGGGGCCAGGGTGCCCCAATATGAAGTGAGGTGCCCCTTTTTGAGGCGGGGGATGGGAGGCTGCTCTTACAGCCAGCCTGCAGACTCTGTTTTCACTCACAGAAGACTGACTCCACTGCCCATCCCCCACTCGAGGCCCCAGAGTGAAAAGAAGCCTACTTCATTTTGGGCTACTTTCTATCCCGAAGAAAGTAGCCCAAAGTAAAAATGGGCTTCTTTTAAAGCACTCAAAGTTGCCCAAACTGAAGAGGTCACGGGTACTTGTGGTAACAGCCACAGTAGGGCCCAATAACCTGGGGAAAATTGCAGCGGTTAAGCTAACACTAGCTGCGTTGCTAAATAACCAGGATCATTCTGACAAGGCAAGCGAATGATGCCTCCATCACAGTGGCTAAGCTAACACCAACCACGTCACGAGAAACAGCCAGCATGTCAAAAAGCCAGGGGAAAGGAGCATGTGGGTGTGGCCTCCCAACAGGGGATCTGGCTTGCTATCTGAGAGCTGAGCAGCCCGGCTAATGCTCAGCTATTGGGCAATCAGTACAAAACAGGAGCAACGCTGCACGCTAGTAGCTCTGGTGTTCGAGTGATTCTCGGGGGAGGAGAGTGAGGCCACTGCACCTCTGACACTCAATCAAGAGAAGATATTCAGCAACCTTACTGACTGCCAGGAGGTTAAGAGTGAGTCCCTCGACCAGAAGAGACTTCACAGTGGAGTCAACCCATCCTTAGATTCGAGACATCACAACCTTTGGAGGGCAAACTTAGCTCCTCCGACCAACATGGTCGCAAGGCTGCCAGTGACACAGTATGATGCCGTATAGGCCAGTCCCGTAATGACAGGAAGAGGAGCTGAGCCTGTGTTGATATCAGAACTTCTTACCTTCTAGGACAGACATGGGCAAACTACGGCCCACGGGCCACATACAGCCATACAGGCTTTTCAATCCGGCCCACCGAACTCGTCCAAATTATAGTAAAAGCCTCATTCATTTTCCCCTTTCCCCTTTGCCCATGTTTCCCCAATAGATGGTGCGCTCAAAAAACATTGACCAGTGTTGGAGTGGCGCACTCTCTTTGTTTCAAGTCGTCCGTCACCATCAGAGCCCCTCTGTAAACATGAGCGGACCAAAGAGAAGGAAAGTGGACAGTGACTGCCGAGTGTTTAACAACAACAACACTGTTCACACTGAAATTACTAATTTTTTCTGCTGTGTTATGAAAAAATCCATATGGACAGTTTGGAGGAGCGTCTTTTAATTAAAAGCAATGTGTGCATTTACGCACAGCAGCGGTACAGCAGCTTCATTAATATGCCGCATATTTGTCTTAATTTCAATGTCTAGTTTCTGCTCCAGGTAGGATATTTAATCCAGCTGATATCTGTGTGCTTGACGTGTACAGTTTGCTATTATTGAGCTTGAAAATATGTTTTGAATGTTGAAAGTAATTCCATTTATTTTTTCCCAATAAATGTTTATTTCTTTAACTTTGTACCTTTGATTGAAACGTATTAAAACATACATAATCTCCAGGTTTTAGAAATCACAGTGCGTATACCATTTCAATCTATTTACATTTTCTCCTTCCAGTATTGTGCATAATAGTGTATAAACACCGTATCTTGCATATTCCTTGAGACAAAGTTATTAACTGATAAGGGCTATTTTGTATATTTGACAGTGTCTTCTCAAAAAGGACTGACGCTTCAAACTGATGTCTACAGAAGAGCATTCGGGCTGGGAAAATGGAATTTATAGTCCTCTCCAACTTTTAGTCCTCACATCTCTCCAAAAAATAATGAACCGGAATTTTAAAAAATATATATTTCTAATTAAAAGTTATTTAAAAGGCATGACAGAAATTATTCACATCAATTGCTATATTCAAAATATTTTTATGCAGTGCTTTAGTATATCTGGTCCAAACGGCCCAACACTCCTGGCCCGGCCCCTCTGTCAAATTTTAGAACTCATTGTAGCCCGTGAATCAAAAAATTTGTCCACCCCTGCTCTGGGATCACACAGGGGTCACAAGTGATGTTGTTGGTATGCATACTGGAATTGTACATGTGCGAAAGGAACATTCAGTGCTTTCAGCACCGAATTCTGGTGGTCAGCAGGGATGAAATAGAATCACATATCACATGATCAATTTGTTACATTTAACACTGATTGCCCTTGGTGGTCTATTTTGAGCCTCCTGTTTCCGTCTGTCTACTGAACTGAATAGAGAATTCCTACCACCACCCCTGACCTGAACCAGGCCTTGAATCCCGAACCACAATCTGTCTGTCCGATTTGATTCTCTTCTTCCATCTGTAACCCAACTGGAACCACTTTCTTCCTGTCAAAAGACAGTTTATCCTGTCCATCATCTCCTATGTTTGCTCATGTGCAATTGTTGGGTTTTTCTGTAAGAGTGTCTTGAAAGGATTATGAAAATAAATTTAGATTCAATTGAACTGAACTTCCTCATCCTCTTGTTTTCCTCAACAGCCAGCTCATCCCCTGGTTCAGAGACCTCACTGAGTCCCACAGCAACTCTAACTCGTCATGTTTTGTTTGGACCTCCTCTCATCAGATCACTTCTGTGAAGTGTTCATTTAAAAACACACCGAGTAGAAAACGACCCACTTCCTTCCTTCTGAAACTCACAGCCGCAAACATCACAGACTCAGTGTCACCTGCACAATGAGGAGCATGATCTTGACGGCGTCTTTGCTTCTCTGTTTCCTTGGTAAGTCATGGAAATGAACAAACCCACAGTTTTGACAGCTTTTACTTCCATGTCTGAGGTTTATCGTGATGTTTCAGACAGGAGCTTTGTCTCGGGATTAAAGATTCGGTCTGTGGAGGCGCAGCCTGGTGAAGATGTCAAACTGCTCTGCTCCAACTTTTCCACTATTCCTGCACGAATAACCTGGTTTAGAGTGACCAATACATCACATCTCTACCATATCGCCTCCATGTTCGAATCACAAAAGGACATTAAAAATGGTGAAGGATTTTCTAAAGAGAAATTTATAATGAGCTCCAACATGTCTGTGATATTTCTGACCATCAAGACAGTGAACGTATCGGACTCTGGACTGTACTTCTGTGGATACTACGTTTCAAGGAATCCTACAATTATTGAAGCAACACATGTAGAAGTTCAGGGTAAGAATCCTCATTTCATTTTGCAGAACCTCATAATGACACAAATCCAGGTTTTACATGTTCCATTCATCACATTGTCTTCCTTTTTTAACTTATGTCATAATTCAAACACCAGCTAAAAAGCTCTTTTCTTTAAGGGTTCAGGACATTAAAGTACTTGCCGATTGGGATCCTGAGTGCTGTGACTGTTCTCCTCATGATGATCATCATTTATCTGGTTGTTAAGATGAAAAGACTCCAAAAAGGTGCTTTTGTTTTTCAAACTCTACATGTTTCCATAGAAAACAATAGCAGGAAAATTCAACAGTTCCAATATTACTACATAGTTCTGAATATCTTTTATTCACTGCAGGTCGTGGCGAATCGTACCAGAATCCAGAGCACCAGGTATTTAGGCTGCTTTTCTCTGCTTCATTCTTTCGTTTCAATTCAAGTGTATCTTTGGTACGTTAACTCTGCAGCAATGGCGAGCATGGCGTAGTGTCTGTGCTGACGTGAATGTCCTGATTCACAGAGGCGAGGCGAGGATGATCTAGATGATGCAGCTGTGACAGAAGACCGTCACCACACAGAGACACCGATCTGAGTGTGATTTATTCAGCACCAGCATGTGTGTGTGAGAGAGTGGGTGTGGACAGATGCGTTCAAGTGCATACCAGGAAGCAGGCTCAGAAACAGCCTATTCTGAGGAGGGCTCGTCAGAGCAACTTTTTAGATCGCTGAAACTCTGAACAAAGGATGAATTTGGGGTGAACAAACTTAAATACTGTTTTTGGGCTTCTGAGATCTATATGACGTGACTGAATAATAGCATATGTCCCCTTTAAGTCTAAAATTAATTACGTTTGAATTTCTGTTAATAAGCAGGAGGTGAGGCTATTTCCTCCTATGTATGTACATCTGCTTATTCTTTGTGCCTGCCTCTAGCAAGACGCAAAGGTTACTAACCTACCCAGGGTCCCGGGTTTAATTTTATTATTAATCAACTTGTTGCAAACTTTGGCGTGTAACTAGTTTCACGCCGTTTGCGGCAGAGCCACCAAAGTCACACCAAAACGTGCGCAATTTCCTGGAATAGTGTGCTATGACTTTTCTCGGCGTTCCGTTTAAAACTAACCGACAATAACAACAAGACAATTCCCAGCGGGAATTGTCTCTAGTTGTTATTACAGTTAAGTAGTTCATTAACATGTTTTTTTCTTCCCCAGTTTCTCTCTCTGTCCTCTGTTTTTCTATCTTTACGTGTTTGGTGGGTAACTGCAAAGGTTTGGTGTGTTGATTAGTTCCATTATCCTGGGTTATTCTGTTAATGTCAGACACTTCATTTAGCATAGTTCATTTTAGTTATTTTAAGAGGGTGAATTACCGCTTCTAAATTTTTTCTTTTTAGTTGAGGTGAAGAAGCGATAGGAATAAGGACGTAATAGGAGATGTTGATCAATGTATCAGAGTGTTTGCTACTGGGGTTCTTAGCAGTTGCTAAGGTGAAGATTTGTTGAGTTCGGGTGTATTGTTTCCACTGTTAGTTTTGTGTTTTCATTTATTTATTTTTTTTAAGCCTATCATTGTTTTCTTCTATTCAGGTCATTTATTACAAATGTGCTTTTTCCTTTCCATTCTTACCATTCTGAACTTGGCAATGTGTGCTCTGTGTTGTCCTTACAGTATTGGTCAATAAATAAAGGGTGTCCAGCCTCTGGGGCAGACACATAATGGAGTATCTACTTAGATCTCTCAGTATTTCACTATGTTAAGCTCAAACAGAGTTTATTAAGAATAGACATTCATCTCATAATATCAGAAGGCTGTTTGACATATTATATTCACCCTCATCTCCTAATACTCCTGAGATGATTATCTGAATGGACACGGAAAAGGCATTTGATGGAGTTGAGTGGTACTATTTATTCTATACATTAAAGAAGTTTGGGTTTGGTGACTACTTTATTTCATGAACTAAGCTTTTATATTCATCTCCTCTTGCTTGTGTACAAATAATTTTTCCAGTTATTTCCCCCTTAATTGTGGCACTCGGCAGGGTTACCCTCTTTCCCCGGTTTTATTCGCATTTGCAATTGAACCCCTGGCGATAGCCCTTAGAACCAATCAAATATATGGGATCTCAAGAGGGGGTATTGAACACAGGCTGGCCCTGTATGCTGATGATCTTTTATTATTTATCTCTGACCCTGATAATTCTATCCCTCTGTTGTTAGCTTTACTGAAGAGATTTGGAAAGATTTCAGGATATAAACTAAATTTTCATAAAAGTGAACTTTTACCTGTTAATGATTTGGCCTTATCCTACCCCATTTCAAAACTACCATTTAAAGGTGCTGTAGGCAGGATTTTGCTAGTCAATGCTAATTTTTCTGTGTTTTCTTTGGATTAAATGTTACAATATCCATTGATAATCCTTTAGGAGTGTAGCATAATTGCACTACCGCGAACGCGCAGCGTTTCCATCTGTCTCTGTTCTGAGCTGAAAAGGTATCTCGACAGCTCCAGGTATCTTTGACCAATCAGAAGAGGCCATGAGGCTCTAACCGTGATTGGTCGAGGGGCGTTCGTCGCACGTTCTTGTGGGAGGGGCTTAACTTGCGTAAGGGCGTAATGTCAGAGAAAACAGGACAGGATTGGCTGTGCTGGGTTTCAAATCGCCATCTTAGATGGGCCAAATCGCCATCTTGCTTAGGTAACCCTAAGCAAGATGGCGGAGATGCGGAATCCTGCCTACAGCACCTTTAATATGTCTCCAGAAAAACATTAAATACCTTGGTATTAGGGCTGCAACTATTACTTGAGTAACTCGAGTACCTTGAGTACAAAAAATGATCAAGGCAAATTTTATACCTCGAGGCTTCGTTTAATTAACATCACGTGGCGATGAGGTGCGCGCGCATGTTTGTGTGTGAGGGAGAGAGAGAGAGAGAGAGAGAGAGATGTGGTGTGTGCGTGTGTCACCCGGATTGTTGTGATTGACAGACAAGCGATGTCGGACCGGGTACTGACACCTGTCCCGTCATGAATTTCTGTCCGCTGGGGTCCGGGGAATTGATCTGCAGACGTCCGCGCGCAGCCCTGCACATGACCGCTTTGAGTGTATGTGCCGGTCGCGCCGGTATACGCTTGCGTCAGAGCACCACAGCAAACAAACCATGCAGCAAAGTGACTCTGAAGCCATCAGGCTCTTGCTCCGTCTACAGAAACTTCCAGAGAATGAAAAACTGGTGGATATAGAGAGCAGCCTCTGTCAGGAGGGACGAGAAAAGAGAGAAATGAAAGTGAAAGTGTAATCGCTCGGGTGCCACCCCGCCATTCAGAAACAGAAGAGGCTAAATAAACTCTAATACTAAATGATAATAGACTAACAATGTATGTACTTCATTTTCTACAAATAATCTGTAATAAAAGAGCAGATAAACAGTCTGCGCAGCAGAAAAGCTCCCCGAGGATGCGTGGATCGGTGCGCATGCGTGCACCACGTGACCTAAAATGCAGAGTACTCGATGACTCAAAGAAATAATCAAAAAAGTACTCGATTCCATATACTCAATAATTGCAGCTCTACTGTGTAAGAAAGAATTTTCAGATCTGCTTAAATGAAATTTTCCTCCCCTGTTGACTCAAGTTAATAAAGATCTCCAATGCTGGTCTCTTCTTCCTCTCTCTCTTGCTGGCAGGATAAATTGTCTCAAGATGAATGTTCTCCCCCAATTTTTATTTTTACTTTTTGAATGTATACCAGTTTTCATTCCAAAGGCTTTCTTCCAATCACAAGATAACCTGATTTCTCAGTTTATATGGAACAAACAAAAAGTCAATCAGAAGCCCAGGCTCCATACCAAACATCAGAAAGAATGTACATTCAGCTGTGGCCTGATGCTGCATGCTATTACAGCAGAACAGTACTTGTGGAAGGCAGGAGGCCCAATCATGTTTTCGTGATGTTGGCAGTGAGCGTGGTTGTGAATAGTCTGACTGAACCTCTTGCACTGTCCATGACTGGCAAAGTAGTATGGAGTGGTGCAAGATTTCTCAAATGGACAAAAGCAACAGAGCTGTTGGATCAAGGAGCTTCCAAAATTCCGACATTGATCCAAGTGAACATAACTCAGAACACCAAACCTGAAAAGCTAATCGTTCAGCAGAACCTGAGCCACAGTAGAGGTACGCTGAGCCCAAGTTGGGACAGTCACGGTATATTTACTGAATACATCTGTCATCACTAGGATATCTTCTAGCCATTTCCAGGAGGGCTCTAACATGGTGAAATCGAATACTACGATCTCATTTGGCTGAGATACAAGCAGTTGGACCAATAAGCTGTGTGACCTTGGCCCTGAATCTTGGGCAAACTGATAGCATTCAGGTCGCATTCTGAAACCCACTGCTTTATGTCAGAGCACATTCCAGGCCAGGAACCACACTTCTGCAACAGCTCGTTCATCCCTTCAATGCCCTGATGGCATTTTCGCTGTGGCCTGATCAATAATCCAGATTGGTAGGTGACATGAACTTCCCTACAGTCCCTTCCTGTGTGCCCGTTCGACTCCCCACCGGAGCTGAGGCTCAGCAGCTCAGTGGGCTTCAGTTTTCCGACTGAGCAGGGGGATGAGAAGACCCAGCCCCATGAGTGGAAGAGGGAAACGTTTCTCCATCTCACTCCATCATGACCTGACTGCTGGCACCTTCGACAGATCAGAGCCCCTACGATTGGGCCAAAACAGCTGTGAGGGGGGCTGTAAATTGTGTAAATTGGGGACTGTGTACTGTACAGCACTTTGGGAAGTGGAAACTGTATTTTAAATGTGCTTTAGAAATAAACTTGACTTTGACCTTGACCTTGTAAAGAAGCTAAAGTCTGTGACATCTGGTTAAGTTGTTCCTACTGATAGTTCAGGCGCTCCCACATCTCAGTTCTGATCCCTGTGAGGTAGTGGTGGTGATGGTTTGTGTGTGTGTGTGTGTGTGTGTGTGTGTGTGTGTGTGTGTGTGTGTGTGTGTGTTTTGGAACCACCCCGTACTGTAGGCCCTTGTAGGCCCAGTGACTTTGGCTAGTCAAACTTACTCTGGCCTGCTATTTTGTAAGGGCATTGTAAGGGGATCTCAAATTCTCATGCTACAGCAAGCTTTGATCAGCCGACATGTCTCTGAGTAGATAACGCAATGAACAAGTGTCAACAACCACAAACATCACGTGATTCCGCTCTTTAAACTTTTTAAAGAAGCTCAACTATAAGTCTTGAAAAATGGTAACAGCTTCTGCTGAAGTTACAAGTTTATCTTCTTTTCCTTTATGTTGACATGTCAATGTGAATGACCAACACAGTGTAATTCTTGCTCCCTCCTCCCCCATCATTTTCCACTGTGGTGAGAACAACCTATCAGACACAGCAGAAGCCACAGAAGGGTCTCTGCAGGCCAACCACATGCAACTCAAGCTGCACGAGTCACACATCTTGGCTCCTGTCTTGTAAAATGACATACAAAATGGTATTGATTACTGGCAATCAAGATGTTACATACTTTTCCCAATGCAAAAAACTGCATTTATTAAGCCACACAATAGTGTCTGGTCAGTTTTTTTTAAAATCCATCCATCCATCCATCCATTTTCTACCGCTTATCCGGGGCCGGGTCGCGGGGGCAGCAGTCTCAGCAGGGATGCCCAGACTTCCCTGTCCCCAGACACTTCCTCCAGCTCCTCTGGGAGGATCCCAAGGCGTTCCCAGGCCAGCCGAGAGACATAGTCTCTCCAGCGTGTCCTGGGTCTTCCCCGGGGTCTCCTCCCTTTTTTTAAAATGCTGGTGAAAATTTGCTGTGTTTCCTGTTGTCATCGCGATGCCTTCATGACACATCTGACAGAACTTCTGGTGAGTTTTTGTTGCCTTGAAGCAGGAAGGCAGAGTGAAGTCAGTGACTCTGTGCTCTCTGTTTCAGTCTCCTGGATTCTCTGAAGTCACAATATCTTTTGTTTAATGGAGTTTCCCAGATCACCATGAAGGAAGAACATTTACTGATTGATTGAAAGCATCACAGTGAAGCCAAACACTGGTGAACAGAGTTCATGTCTCCAGCATGTTGCTCTGGAAGCTGCACATTTTAAACCATGTCAGCTCACAGAAGCGGGTTCAGCTTCAGATCCAGCTGTGCTGTGATGCACATCCAAACTTTCTTGACAATAACTCCATTAGCACCAGTCAGGTAAGTTGCTTTAGGATTTCTTCAGGATGGTCTGGCAGGATTTATATTGATCTGACTGAAATGGTTGCTCCGTCCAACTTATCTTTCGGTGAAAAGATTTTTTAGTTTCTCAGAAGTATTATCAGACATGATAATTCTGTCCTGTTCTTTTAGGGTCTCCATTTCCGTAGAAGCGCCCACACAACCTGACACCCAGAGATGACCCCACCTCTTGATACGGAAGTCACTGTCAGAGAGACTTCAGTCAGATCAGTTACAAACATCTCAGTGTAGGAACGATGGAGACCCTGACCCTGATCTCAGCTTTACTTTCTATGTTCTGTGAGTACATCCACTTTTATTGACTTCAACTACACACAACAAACTTCAAACTTTCCTTCTGTTTGTCCACAGAATGAACTTACTGAGCTTTTCAACAGCAAAACTTGTTTGTTGCAGGTTGGATCTCTTCCTCCGTTGGTGATTTTCACACCGTCGAGGTTCTGCCAGATAAAGACGTCACAATGCTGTGCTCCAACTTCACCAGTCTGTTCATTCCTGTTGTCTGGTACAGGTTGGCCAACTCTGAATACATCATCAGTCGCATTTAATCTATGCTCATCTCTGATGACAACGCAACCCTCTCTACTGGATTTCAAAATGGAAGATTCACAGTGACTTCCAACAACAGTTCTTCCTGAACATCAAACCAGTGGATTTGTCAGACGCCGGCCTGTACTTCTGTGGACAAAACATAAACAGTGGCATGGTCCTCTTAAGTTGCCAGGTGAGAATCCTCTGCAGTGTTAAATCATTTTCAAACTGAATTCTGAACAAAAGCATGTCGGTCTTGATGTCGTTGTTGTAGAAATGCTTCCTGATTCAAAGAACTAAACCTACATGCTCCTGGAAGGTTTAATCGTTTTCCTGATCATGGTCGTCGTTGCCTTGGTTTTCAAAATCAGAAGCTGTCACACAGGTCACACTCTTGTTTTCATTCTAACTTGTAGTGCCAGAATTCAGTCCACATCTCTGAGAGATGTACCGTTGGTCTTTCAGCTCAAGATAAAAGACTGATTTGTCAGAACACTCAGGTAATTTGATTTACACTGGAGCTTATGATGAGTGATCGTATAGCAGATGAGCAACTGCCAATGCTTTCATTCACAGAGTCAGGAGTGTGATGGCCTGAACTATGCAGCAGTGAGTTTCCAGCCCAGAACAAACCGTGGACGAAGGCGAACAGCCATGAGAGAGTTGGAGACACGTGGTGTATACTGCTACAAGATAAAGCCATGAAGCAAGTTCAGAGAGAAAATCTTACCTGTTGGTGGAGGTTTGCTCTGTAGTCCTGTCTCCAAGACAATATGTAACCTTTTAGTAAAGAAAATGTTGATTTTCACTGTGTAACACTTCTTTATTGTTGGCGATTTAAATCAAATCATGCATCAATTCTGCTGCTCATCCCACGAATGCATGTCTATTTACATCTGGATGTTTTGTACATATATTTTTAAACTTGTTTTCTACATTTGCCGGTTGCCTGGTTTCCCCGGTGTCTCCTGCTCCAAGCTGCTCGCGGCCCTTTCGTGATGGGCCCCCCGCCTCTTTGTCCCGAGAGGACGGGCAGGCCGGGACTCCTGGATGTGAACGCGGTGCAGCCGCTGATGCTTTACTTCCACATATGGTGGAACATGCTGGGTCCACTCTCATCCTGGCTGTCCAGGATGCTGAGGAGCGGCTACACACTACAGTTCACATGCCGTCCCCCTCCTTTCAACGGAATCTGGCTAGATTGCCCCTCGGGGACAGCCGCTTATGGAGGAGGTGCCTTCACTCCTACACCGGGGTGTAATAACGGAGTTGAATGCGGAGGAGGCGCACGCGGGTTTCTACTCCCCTTACTTCCTGGTACCCAAGAAACAGGGAGGAGTAACGCCCATCCTGGACTTATGTGTCCTCAACGTACACATGTCCGCCATGAGGTTCCGTATGCTGACAGTCAAACACCTCCTGGAAAGCGTCCGCCCCGGGGATTGGATGACGTCAATCAACATCAGGGATGCCTATTTCCATATCCCCATTTTGATGAGGCACAGGAAGTTCCTCAGGTTTGCCGTTGGAGATCGGTGATTTCAGTACAACTGCTTCTCTTTCGGCTATTCTCTCACTCCGCACACCTTCTCCAAATGCGTCAAGGCTGCACTGGAGCCCCTCCGTTGCCGTGGTCTGAGGATTCTTACCTACATTGATGACTGGTTGGTACTGGCGCCCTCTCGGCAAGAGGCCGAGGATCACACAGCCCAGGATCGTCATCACGTGACATGACTGGGGTTCATCATGAACGAAGACAAGAGTGCGCCTCTCCTGGCTCAGCAGTCCACATACCTGGGCCTGGAGTTGGACTCGGTGACCATGACGGCTTGGCTCTCCAGGGAAAGGCAGAGCTCGCTCCTGTCTCTGCAGCGGACCTTGACCGCATCTCCCGTAGTGTGAGTCCACCAGGTAAGGGCTGTTCTGGGTATAATGGCTGCGGACCACCCGGTGGTGCAGCTGGGTCTCCTTTACATGCGTGGGCTCCAAAGATGGTTCAGTCACCTTCGCCTACTTTCAGTGCGGGATAGGCACAAGAAAGTCTCGATTCCACCACCGGCGCAGGAGGATCTTGCTTTCTGGTCGAACCCGGATCTCCTCCAGCAGGGAGTACACATAGGCTACATCTCGCATCACGTCGAGGTGTTCACGGATGCGTCACTCGCAGGATGGGGTGACACTCTAGACCACTCCGCAGTGGGCGGTGTCTGGGACTCCACACCCTCTCACATCAACGTTTTGGAAATGACTGCAGTGCAGAAGGTACTGCTTCATTTCCAGTCCAGGCTGCAGGGCAAACATGTCCTAGTCAGGTCAGACAACACCACGGTGGTGGCCTACCTGAACAGACGGGGGGGGGGGGGGGGGGGGCACCAGATCCCCTCCTCTGCATCGCAAGGCGGTAAGATTCTGCTATGGGCAGATTCTCACCTGTCCTCTCTGAGAGCGCGACACGTGCCGGGGGCTCGCAATGTCGGCGCGGACAGGATGTCTCGGGGAGGCACACTGCCCGACGAGTGGTGCCTATCGCCCCAAGTGATAACCCAGATCTAGTGCAGGTTCAGCCACGGGACCTTTTCGCCAGTGCAGAGAACGCACAGTGTCCACTCTGCTTCTCGCTCAGGTCGTCAGATGGACCCCCCTCTAGGGGTGGACGCCCTGGCTCATGGGGTTTGGCCTTCAGACCTTCTGTACGCCTTCCCTCCGACCCGCCTCCTGGTTCCCTTGCTGCGCAGGGTGAGGTTGCAGGGCCTTCACATTTTGGTGGTAGCCCGGACAACCCAAGCGCCAGGTGGTACCCAAATCTGGTACAGATGGCAGTCGGGGATCAGTGGTCGATCCCCGACGAGCCCGATGCTCTGCTTCCATGGGGGGGTGCCCTTCGGTCCCACCCTCTCTTGGGCAGGAGACTCCTGGTTTGGATGCTGAAAGGGTGAGACTAGCTGGGCTAGATCTCCCCCAAGTGGTGTCCACTATCCAGAGTGCCAGGGCCCCCTCCACTGTTAAAGCTCGTGTCCGGAGTTTCCGTTCGTTTCCAATATATGTATCATTTTTTAACAGAGCTTAAATGAGTCAGTCTGGTTCGATACTATAATATAATATTAGCATAAAGCAATATAAAAATGTATTTATGAGCCCCGCCTTCGTCTCATAGACCCCCATGTTATCCGAAAAAGCGCCGGTCAGCGTCAGCCAATAGATTTCGAGCTTCCGCCTTGTCGTGCCATCAATCAACATGTGCATGCAGCCAGAGAGCACGCACACTCGCCCAGGCAGAGGTGAATTAGCTACGCAGCAGCCGCCGCGCTTACCTCGAATATATCCATGGTCTGCTGAACGTCCACCGTAAACAGCTAAATATGTACGATGCTGTAGGAGTCGGAGGCTCTCATTTTCACCCGACAGATAATGCACGTGCACAATTACAGGGGCGTGGCTTGGTCGCTCATGAAAGCAGAGGGAGGGCGGAACCTTGAGACGTTGGATCAAAAAAAACTCTCTCTGTCAAAACTCCGAACACGAGCTTTAAGGCCTACAGGTTTCGGTGGCGCCTCTTTGAGTCGTGGTGTTCAGAGAAGGGATTGGACCCCGGCTCCTGCACCGTCGGCGGGGTTTTGGAGTTTTTACAAGGACTTCAGGAGAGCGGCCGCTCTGTATTCACCCTCGCAGTGTTTGCCTCGGCCATCACGACGGGCCATGAGGGCTTTGGGCGCTTCTCGGCACGCAGCTACCAGCTGGTGAAGTGCTTTCTAAGGGGTGCTTTCAGGCTGAGGACTCCCCTAGACATGTGGTTCCCCCGTGGAACCTCCACACCATGTTGGAGGGCCTCGGGGGACCTCCATTCAAGCCTTTGGCAGATTTTCGCTTTCTGTCCTTCAAGGCTGCTCTCCTTTTGACCTTGGCCTCACCCAAGAGTGCTGTGATATGGAATGATGCTTTGTTCCAAGGTTTCGGGAACACAGTGACATGTGCAAGGCCGCCCTGTTTGTCTCCACTTGTTCTTCTTGCATAAGATATAATCTGGCATCTCCACAAGTCGTGCCAGAACTGGGTTGAATCCTCTTCGGAGCAGCAGCCTCGTTCTCGATCAGCTGATCTGTGTGTGTTTCCTCTGCAATCCTGAATAAACTCTCCTTGTGCAGCGTCAACACCTTGACTCATCATCTTTGGCCCTGTATCACCAAAAATTCCACAACAGGTTGGAGATCTGTGTGGTCTTTTGGTCCACTCCTCCTGCCTGTCCTTCAGGCAGGATGGTGGGCTGGTTAATCTCTGGCCAAACCCAGCCTTTCACCCCACAGTTATCACTTTGGATTTTTGTTCCAGGATGATCCCAATCAGGGCACTTTGCACCTCGCCTGGCATGACAGTGGCCTGGCTGCGGTTTTTGTGTCCAGTCAGGGCTGTGCGTTGCTATGTCGAGCGTACAGCTCGGTTCCGCACTACGGACCAGCTGTTTGTGGGGTTTAAAGCCATGGGGCGTGGAGAACCCTGCTGTCATCCCAGCGCCTTGCCCACTGGGTTGGTGGTGCTATTATGGCGGCTTTTGAAGCGCAGAACCGCCGCCGCTGGCAGGCATCCGGGCACACTCCACACGAGGTGTCTCTGCTTTGGCGGCTCTGTTGCAGAGGGGTCACTGTGGGTGACATCTGCCAGGCTGCTTCCTGGTCTTCTGTGTTCACCTTTGTGCGTGCCTATCTTGTGGATATGTGTGCGGATTCAGTGGCTCTGTCAGTTTTAAGCGAGGACAGGGGTCCTGTCGCTTAAGTGGACGGTGTTCTTTGGCCTGGCCGGCTGCTGTTGTCCCTTGGGGACTTAGGCTGCGGAGTGGGTTTTTTTGTGGCAGGCGGGTGTGACTCGGGGAGTCTTCACCGGCATGTGGTTGGTGACGTTATGTCACGGGTTTACTTCAACACGTGTACAGTCAGCGCCTCGGTGCAAGGGCGCTTGGTGTCAGTGTTGGGGGCTTGGTGGGCGGTGCCTGGCGTATGGCCTGCTTTGCTCCTTCTTCCACGCCAATCTTGTCAGCCTGTCCAGCTGGGGGTACATATTATCCCTGCGGCCTCCACCTTCGTATGTTACCAGTAGCGAAGCCCGTAGGTGGGCATTAAGTAGAAATAATAGTCACTAGACGTAACTACAGTTCTACAAGTGTGTGCGTGCCCACCTACCTGCAAGCCCAGCTGGACTGCCTCTCTCCTGTTAGCTGAGTCGAAGAAGGGAGTTTGAGAGCTAAGATTGCCATGGGGTGGGGCAGGGCGGGGCATGTGCCAGCACACGGGCATGATTGGCACGGCAACTCTTTTGATCTGTCTCAGTGTCTGGCCAAAGCAGGTTACCAAAAGCGAAGCCCGTACGTGGGCACGCACGCACACACTTGTAGAACTGTGGTTACATCTAGTAACTATTAGTTTTTGTTTGTTGCATAAAAAAGTTTCATAAAAGTGTTGTGGAACAGTGCCGATAGAGAACCTACAGCAAGTCTTGCTGCATCAAAAGCAGTGTGTTGTAAAGTTACACTTAAAGAAATGACACGTTTTCAAGCAGGAGGTCTGTTAATAACAGACCTCTGCAGAAACCACATGACCTACATAACAGACTGTTATGTAGGTCATGTGGTTTCTGCAGAGGGGTTCAAACGAATCCAAAAGAGACAGAAGCAGTCCAAGCCTTGAGACATGATCCACCAAAAGCTGTTAGAGAGGTGAGGAAGCTGATGGGATCTTTCAGATATTACCGCCCCTACATTCCAGACTTCTCCAGAACACCCAAACCCCTGTATGAGCTGTTAGCAAAACCCAAGTCTGAACAGAGAAAGAATCTCAAGACACACAAAGTGGGTGAAACATCTGTTGAATTACCACCATCCCATCCAGTGAAGTGGACAGAGACTCATCAGGAAGTACTGGAAAAAATTGTCACACAGTTAACAAACCAACCCATCATGGCATACCCAGACCTGGAAAATCTCTTTGTACTGCATGTAGCTGCCTCTGAAGATGGCCTGAGTGCAGTTTTACATCAACGGCAGGAGTGTGTACAGAGAGTGATAGCTTATGGTTCCAGCACTTTCACAGCTGCAGAGAGGAAATACAAGTCATACTCTTGGTGAACTTGAATTTTTGTCACCGAAATGGATCATGACCTAATGTTTTTGAGATTATCTGTTTCACACACCTCACTACACAGTATACAGTGACAAGAATCCACTGACATATGTCACCAAGACAGCAAAACTCAATGCCACAGGGCACCACGAGGTGGCAGAGTTGGACGATAACAGATTCACTCTGAAATACAGACCTGGAACATCCAACAGGGATGCTGATTTTCTGTCCAGGAGACCAAGGCCCATTGAAGAACTCATGCAAGAGTGTATGAAGGAGTGTCAGCAGAAAGTCCTGGAATCAATCAGCCATGCTGAGTGTAGGAGATGAAGAGAGAGGAGAAATTAACTGGATCTCTGCTGTCACCTGCAGCCAGACGCTTCACCTGAAGAGAGCAACATCTCTGCGCCGATTAAAGCACTGACAAAAGAGGATATTAAACAGAAACATCAGACTCAGTCATAGGCAGAGTCTTAACCCTGAAGAGAAAACACTCACACTTGCGTCACAAACAGAAGCAAGAAGAAACTGAGAAGGTCAGAGAACTCCTCAGGGAATGGCCTCGGCGACAGATCAATGAAGATGGGATCATGAGGAGAGAAACAACGTCCAGGAGTCAGTTAGTCTGCATGCAGAGATGGGACATTTAGGGGCAGATCGAATTTTTTCTCTTACCAGAGATCAGTTTTTGTGGTCCAAAATGAGACAGGAAATCTATCATCATGTTACCAGATTTTGTTGCTGCCGAAGGAGAGAAAACCCAAACAGACTAATAAGAACACCAATCCAGAGCACTGAGACTTCTGCACCTTTTGAGATGATCTCAATTGATTTTCTACATTTGGAGAAAAGAAGGGGAGGAGAGGAATACATGATCAAGGAAAAGAGTTTAAAAACAGCCATTTCGTAAGCTCCAAAGTTACTCTGGCATCCACCACTCAGGTACCTCTCCCTTCTACCCTCAAGCAAATCCAGCAGAACACTTCAGTAGAACTTTGGCTTGGTCTGCTGCACACACTTCAAGAGACTCAGAAGTCAAAGTGGAAAGAGCACCTCCAGAAAGTGGTTCATGCTTACAATCCCACAGTTGAAGCAACACCCCGTACTGTAGGCCGCTGTAGGCCCAGTGACGTTAACTAATCAATCTGACTCTGGGTTCCCACTTTGTCATTTGGGGGCCCCACAAAGCAGTTGTGCTGAGGCCTTAAATGATTTGCAGTGGTCCTGCTTAGATGTTTGGACAAACACTAACAGGAAGAATGAACCAGTCTGTCAGGGAGGAAGATACAGGAAGCAGCTGCATGAGGTGATCTGAGAACAAATTGTCATGCTACAGCAAGCTTTGATCAGCCAATGTGTCTGAGTAGATAACGCAATGACAAACCAAAGTGTCAACAACCACAAACATCACGTGATTCCATTCTTAGGACTTTTTAAAGAAACTCTCAACTAAATGTCTTGAAAAATTAAAACCTCTGCTAAAGATACAAGTTCATCTTCTCTTCCTTCATGTTTACATGTCAATGTGAATGACCAACACAGTGTAATTCTTGCTCCCTCCTCCTCCATCATTTCCTCTGTGGTGAGAACAACCTATCAGACACAGCAGAAGCCACAGAAAGGTCTCTGCAGGCCGACCACATGCAACTCAAGCTGCACAATTCAACTTGTGGCAGGCTCTTCGCTCCTGTCATTTGAAATGATGTACAAAATCGTATTGACTGACTGACAATCAGCATGTTGCATACTTTTCCTAATGCAAAACAACTATATTTGTTAAGCCACACAACTTTACTGCAACCACAACTATATCTTTATGCATACAGCCGGTGTTCAGTCAGTTCTTTTTAAATACTGGTTAAAAATTTGTTGTGTTTCCTGTTGTCATCGCGATGCCTTCATGACACATCTGACAGAACAAAACTTCTGCTGAGTTTTTGCTGCCTTGAAGCAGGAAGGCAGAGTGAAGTCAATGACTCTGCTCTCTGTTTCAGTCTCCTGGATTCTCTGAAGTCACAATATCTTTTGTTTAATGGAGTTTCCCGGATCACCATGAAGGAAGAACATTTACTGATTGATTGAAAGCATCACAGTGAAGCCAAACACTGATGAAAAGAGTTCATGTCTCCAGCATGCTGCTCTAAAAGCTGCACATCTTAAACCATGTCAGCTCACAGCAGCGGGTTCAGCTTCAGATCCAGCTGTGCTGTGATGCACATCCAAACTTTCTTGACAATAACTCCATTAGCACCAGTCAGGTAAGGTGTTTTAGGATTTCTTCAGGATGGTTTGGCAGGATTTATATTGATCTGACTGAAATGGTTGTGTCAAGACGTGTTGCTACGTTACAATAGACAGACACACAACTTATCTTTTGGTGAAAAGATTTTTGTAGTTTTTCAGAAGAATTATCAGACATGATAATTCTATCCTTTTCTTTTAGGGTCTCCATTTCCGTAGAAGCGCCCACACAACCTGACACCCAGAGACGACCTCACCTCTTCATACGGAAGTCACTGTCAGAGAGACTTCAGTCAGATCAGTCACAAACATCTCAGTGTAGGAACGATGGAGACCCTGACCCTGATCTCAGCTTTACTTTCTATGTTCTGTGAGTACATCCACTTTTATTGACTTCAACCAAATACAACAAACTTCAAACTTTCCTCTGATTGTCCACAGAATGAACTTACTGAGCTTTTCAACAGCAAAACTTGTTTGTTGCAGGTTGGATCTCTTCCTCTGTTGGTGATTTTCGCACCGTCGAGGTTCTGCCTGGTGAAGAAGCCACAATGCTGTGCTCCAACCTCACCAGTCTGTTCATTCCTGTTGTCTGGTACAGGTTGGCCAACACTGAATCCAGAATCAGTTCCATCTCATCTATGCTCAGCTCTGATAGCAACGCAACGCTCTACACTGGATTTCAAAATGGAAGATTCACAATGGCTTCCAACAACAGTCACATCTTCCTGAACATCAAACCAGTGGATTTATCAGACTTCGGCCTGTACTTCTGTGGACAAAACATAAACAGCGGCGTGGACATCTTCAATCGCACCTATTTAAAGTCGCAAGGTGAGAATCCTCTACAGTGTTACATCGTTTTCGAGCAGAATTCTGAACAAAAGCATGTCGGTCTTGATGTCATTGTTGTAGAAACACTTCCGGATTCACAGAACTCAACCTACATGCTCCTGGGAGGTTTAATCGTTTTTCTGATCGTGGTCATCATTGCCTTGGTTTTCAAAATCAAAAGCTTTCACACAGGTATTTCTCTTGTTTCACTCTAACTTGTAAGATCAAGATTCAGTTCAAATCTCAGACAGATGTACTGTTGGTCTTTCAGCTCAAGATAAGACACTGATTTCTCAGAACACTCAGGTAATTTGATTTACATTGGAGCTTATGCTGAGTGATCTTATATCAGATGAGCAACTGCCAATGCTTTCATTCACAGAGTCAGGAGTCTGATGGCCTGAACTATGCAGCAGTGAGTTTCCAGCCCAGAACAAACCGTGGAAGAAGGCAAACAGCTGAGAGAGAGCTGGAGCCACATGTGGTGTATGCTGCTACAAGATAAAGCCATGAAGCCAGCAGAGCAGCAAGTTCAGAGAGAAAATCTTACCTGTTGGTGGAGGTTTGCTCTGTAGTCCTGTCTCCAAAACAATATGTAACCTTTTAATAAAGAAAATGTTGATTTTCACTGTGCAACTCCTTTCATTGTTGGTGATTTAAATCAAAGACAGAGAGAATATTTGAGTTTTCTAGATTATTTCTCACTGCAACTCTGCTTTCTGGCTACAAATCTTATCAAAGCTTTCAGACTTTGCCAGAGAACATTGAGCAAATCATTCATCGATTCTGCTGCTCATCTCACAAATGCATGTCCATTTACACCTGGATGTTTTGTGCATATATTGTTGCACTTGTTTGTCTACATTTGCATGCTAAATATAAATGAACCACACTCTACTCACAGAAACATTTTCCACTGTGGTCACACACAGCAGCACTAACACGTGAAAGCTTGGATACATTTCACCTGAGAGGATATTTCATCAAACTCAGGAAATACTACCAATATTACCAATGTTAGCACATTAAACATTAAAACATGACTAAACATTTAGTCTAGTATTGTATCTTTAATTCAATCTGCAAATTCTTTGATTGTGGTGCCACTGTCACATTGTTATTTTTTTTTTTATTTCTTTTTGTTGTGTTGTTAGGATTACTATTGCAACAACACATGATCAGTAGGGTAAAACTAACCTGTGTCACGACGGTGGAGGAGGAAACCGGACAGACTTGGCAGACCCAAACGTATTGTGAGGGTCTGCTGGGAACGTCTGGTGGAACCCTCTGTCAGCAGGGTTTTCAACTCCCACCTCCGGGAGAGCTTCTCTCATGTCCCGAGGGAGGCTGGGGACATTGAGTGCGAGTGGACCATGTTCGCTACCTCCATTGTCGAAGCAGCTGCTCGGAGCTGTGGTCGTAAGGTCTCCGGTGCCTGTCGTGGCGGCAACCCCCGAACCCAGTGGTGGACACCGGAAGTAAGGGCTGCCGTCAAGCTGAAGAAGGAGTCCTATCGAGCCTTGTTGGCTCATGGGACTCCCGAAGCAGCTGACAGGAAGCGGCAGGCCAAGCGAACTGCAGCCCGAGTGGTTGTGGAGGCAAAAACTGGAGGCTGGTGGGAGTTCGGAGAGGCCATGGAGGAGGACTATTGATCAGCCTCAAAGAAATTCTGGCAAACCATCCGGCACCTCAAGAAAGCAGGGCTGCTTTTTGTCACCGGTTCTGTTCATCATTTTTAAGGACAGAATTTCTTGACATAGCCAGGGGCTAGAGGCGGTCCGGTTCAGGGTCCACAGGATTTCATCTCTGCTTTTTGCAGATGATGTTGTCCTGTTGGCTTCATCAAACCTGGACCATCATGCACTGGGGCAATTTGCAGCAATGGGGTGAAGCAATGGGGGTGAGGATCAGCACCTGCACGTCCAAGGCCACAGTCCTTGAACAGAAGAAGGTGGTCTGAACTCTCCAGGTTGGCAGAGACACTCTGGCCCAAGTGGAGGAGTTTAAATATCTTGGGGTCTTGTTCATGAGTGGGGGGCGAATGCAGCGCAACATTGACAGGCGGATCGGTGCAGTGGCTGCAGTGATGCAGTCTTTGTATTGGTCCATTGTGGTGAAGAAGGAGCTGAACCGAAAGGAAGAGCTCTCGATTTACCGGTCAATCTACGTTGCCACCCTCACCTATGATCATGAGCTTTGGGTCATGACCGAAAGGACAAGATCCCGGATACAAGCAGGTGAAATGAGCTTCCTCCGTAGGGTGGCTGGGCGCTCCAGTCACCAGGGAGGAGCTCGGAGTAGAGCCGCTACTCCTCCACATCGAGAGGAGCCAGCTGAGGAGGCTCGGGTATCTATTTAAGAATGCCTCCTGGAAGCCTCTCTGGGGAGGAGTTCCAGGCATGTCCCACTGGGAGGAGATCCCGGGGAAGACCCAGGACACGCTGGAGAGACTGTGTCTCTCACCTGCCCTGGGAACGCCTTGGGATTCTCCAGGAATAGCTGGAGGAAGAGTCTGGAGACAAGAAAGTCTGGGCATCCCTGCTTAGATTGCTGCCCCCAAGACCCGGTCCCAGAGGAGCCGTAAATCATGGATGCATGGATGGATTCAGGGATGGATCATCGTTGTTGTTTTTCATAGGGATGCACCGAAATGAAAATTCTTGGCCAAAACCGAAGCCAAAAAATGAGGAAACTAAAGCCGAAAACCGAAAGCCGAAAGACCGAAAGAAATGAATAATTATGAGTCTATATTCCTCAGAGAGATTCTTCAGGGATGATCAGGTTCATCGGATTAATCACTGCATCCAATTAGGTAGGACAGGACAGGAAAAGTTCCTGTCTGTGGCATTTAACCTAATTGAAATCAAGACATTGCAATATATTAATAACAAAAGTATGAAAATATTTATTCAGCACTGACATAAAATTGATCCCACTCGTGTAAAATAGTAAGGTACAGGAACTGAGTGACAGTAAAATATGTTCAGATAGATATCCATCTAACTGTTGAGCGGTTGAGCTGGTTGGCTGCCTGACATTTGAGAAAGATAGAGAAAGGGCCATGCATTAACATTTCATTTCATTTACATCTCGATTTTTCCATGACTGGGTTGCGGGGATAGCAGTCCCTTTTTGAGAGCTGCCACCCAGTTCCCATAGCACCAAACCCCCATAGTCTCACTGCAGGCGGTTAGTCCACAGGAGGAGGGATATGCATTAACATTTTTATCAAAAAAAAAAAAAAAACTGTAGCAGAAAAATGAAATAATCAGCCACATATCCACAGTATTCCTGATGCTAGTTATGTAGCCCATAAAGGAATGTGAGCATCGTTTCCATGGCACTTTGAGATTTCAAAGTGAAATGTAAGGTGCATTACAAATGAAATGTATTAACTTAACTGTTATGATTCAAAACGTTTGCTATTTATTTTCATCATAAATTCAACTTTTCCTGTTGTTTTACACCCACGAAAAGCACTAGACAACATCCTTTAACAATATCTACTAGAATTATTCCGAGAAAAATCATCCAACTTAATTGTTTAATGATAACGAGTAGAACTAAACAGGAAGCTTAGAGCATCACAGATTCTACACCGAAATGACCTACCTGTTTGGGACACTCTCTTGCATGATCTCCGTGAACATATCAGACAACGAAGGTGCCAGCCATGGATCTGGTCCAGACAGACGAGTCTTTTTCTCTGCGCTCCGCTCCCCTCCTGCGCTCTGGGTTGGTGCAACTCCTGGTGGGTTGTTGTCAGCGTCCATCTCAGCCTGGATCATTTCTTCTGTGCGCTGTTTTCCCACGTCTAAGTAATGGTCCTTGTAGCGTGGGTCAAGTACAGTAGCGATGAAGTGCAGATCATAGCTCTCTGGTGACTGACTCGACGAGTGTACTTTTCATCTTATTCACCCCTTGGTCTGTTTCAACTTCTTTACCTAGTAAACGCTTCAGTGCTGTAATTAACGGGATAACATCTGCGACTGATGCATTAGAAGAGCTGATTTCTTTTGTTAGCTGCTCAAATGGCGCAAGGACAGAGAGAATGTTTTCTATTAAGACCCACTGGTGTTAAGAGACTGTCGTGTGGAGCTCGTAGTCTGCGCTGTAGGCAGCCAAGACACGCTTTTGCGCGAAGAGGCTCTCCAACATGTAGGAGCTACTATTCCAGCGTGTACTCACATCTTGTTGGAACAGTTTTGTTTGTGCTCCTCCTACTGATCTCGTATAGACTGTAAGTTGGAGTAGGCCAGCTGAGAATGTTTAAAGTGGCCAACTATTTTTCTGCCAATAGCCAACACGTCTTGCACGCTGCGCTGAGACAATATGTCGTCCTTTACAGCCAGTTGGAGTGTGTGGGCCATGCACCGTATTCCTTTCAGCTCGCTGTCTTGTATCGCTTTTGCCATATTTTTTGCATTGTCACAGACTATGGCATGCACTTTAGATCGGTCGATCTGCCAGGTGTCGAACATATTGGTGAATGCATCAGAAATGGCTGCTGCTGTGTGTGACCCTTTAAACTCTTGTGAATGGAGCAAAATCTTTTGTAGCTTGAATTCTGTGTCGATCCACTGCGCTGTTAAACTGAACATACTGGTGAGGCTAACGTCTGAGCTCCAAATGTCGGTAGTGAAACTGATGGCTGCGATATCTGACGCTAGAAGCTGATGGATGTGAGTTGCAACAACATTGTACAACTCAGGTAAACACACGTCTGATAATTGTCGTCTGCTTGGCACAGCATAACCGGACTCAATGTGATCTATCAGCCTAAGAAATCCAACGTCTTCTACGACAGAGAATGGCTGATCATCCGAGGTGATAAACTCCATAATTTTTTGTGTTATGCCCTTTGCTTTGGTTGACTCGCTGGAGAACTTTCTTGCCTTTTCGAAAACCTCCGCTACAGATGGAGTGGGTGTGCTCAGTTGCATTTTCCTTTTTTGTGTCGTAGTCTTCTCATATTCAGAGTGGAGATCGGGGTGTTTGGATTTTCGATGGTAAATCAATCCTGACGTGGAGAAAGTTTTTGTAGATCCACCTCCTCTTGAGATTTGAGTTTTGCACATTTTGCAAATAGCTATCTGCTGGTTTGTCTCTGAGACTGTGAAATATGTCCACACTGCAGACATGTTAGCACTTACCACACAGCCCTCCTCCCGTGTTTCTGACGGCGCCGTTTGATTGCGCCGTTTGATTGCGTCATCACCAATTCTTCTTCTTGATTTTTACAGCGGTTGGCAACCACTGCTTGTAGCATTACCGCCACGTCATCACCAATTATTTTCGGCTGAGTTGTTTCAGTGATTTTTTTCTTTCGGCCGAAAAATTTCTGTTTTTCAAGTATATTTTGTTGTTCCTCGTGTTTTAAAAGTACTACTTACTCACTTCCCTTGCTACTTCTATGTAGAGGACTGAAATCAACCTTCTGTAAAGATCTTTTCATTTTTAGTCCGAGTTCATTTTCAACTTTCAAACACAATGAGATATCTAATACGTGAAGAGAAGGGGATCTTAGATGTCTGGACAGACAAACACAAAACGGAACAACGAATCAGTCTGTCAGGGAGGGAGAGACAGGAAGTGGCTGCACAATCTGGTATGAGAGCAAATATATTCTCATGCTCCAATTGCAGTTTCGATCAGCCAACATGTCTCTGATTAGATAACGCCATGACAAGTGTCAACAACCACAAACATCACATGATTAAATTCTTTAGACTTTTTAAAGAAACTCTCAACTACAAGTCTTGAAAAATGGTAACAACTTCTGCAAAACTTACAAGTTTATCTTCTCTTCCTTTATGTTTACATGTCAATGTGAATGACCAACACACTGTAGTTCTTGCTCCCTCCTCCCCCATCATTTTCCTTTGTGGTGAGAAAAACCTATCAGACACAGCAGAAGCCACAGAAAGGTCTCTGCAGGCCGACCACATGCAACTCAAGCTGCACAATTCACACATCTTGACTCCTGTCTTGTAAAATCCCAAACGAAATGGTTTTTATTTACTGGGAATCAACATGTTACATACTTTTCATAATGCAAAAAACCTTTATTAAGCCACACAATGGTGTCTGGTCAGTTTTTTTAAATGCTGTGAAAATTTGTTGTTTCCTGTTGTCATCGCGATGCCTTCATGACACATCTGACAGAACAACACTTCTGCTGAGTTTTTGCTGCCTTGAAGCAGGAAGGCAGAGTGAAGTCAGTGACTCTGCTCTCTGTTTCAGTCTCCTGGATTCTCTGAAGTCACAGTATCTTTTGTTTAATGGAGTTTCCCAGATCACCATGAAGGAAGAACATTTACTGACTGATTGAAGGCATCACAGTGAAGCCAAACACTGGTGAACAGAGTTCATGTCTCCAGCATGTTGCTCTGGAAGCTGCACATCTGAAACCATGTCAGCTCACAGCAGCGGGTTCAGCTTCAGATCCAGCTGTGCTGTGATGCACATCCAAACTTTGTTGACGATAACTCCATTAGCACCGTTAGCATCTTACTGAAATGGTTGAGTCAAGATGTGTTGCTACGCTAGAAAACTAAATGAGCGTCTCAGTGTTAGTTTCACCTACACTAATGATAAAAGAATCAAGTTCTCCATAAAGTAGAAAGTATAGTGTCCATGTCTCAGTATTTGCACATCTGATGGAGTTCCTCATGATCGACTACACAAACTGACCAACACACCTTCTGTAGACACACAATTGATCTTTTGGAGAAAACATTTTTTATTTTTATCAGTCATAATTCCATCCTGTTCTTTTAGGGTCTTCATTTCCGTAGAAGCGCCCTCACAACCTGACACCCAGAGACGACCCCACCTCTTGATACGGAAGTCACTGTCAGAGAGACTTCAGTCAGATCAGTCACAAACATCTCAGTGTAGGAGCGATGGAGACCCTGACCCTGATCTCAGCTTTACTTTCTATGTTCTGTGAGTACATCCACTTTTATTGACTTCAACTAAATACAACAAACTTCAAACTTTCCTTCTGTTTGTCCACAGAATGAACTTACTGAGCTTTTCAACAGCAAAACTTGTTTGTTGCAGGTTGGATCTCTTCCTCCGTTGGTGATTTTCGGACCGTCGAGGTTCTGCCTGGTGAAGAAGTCACAATGCTGTGCTCCAACTTCACCGATCTGTTCACTCGCATTTTCTGGTACAGGTTGGCCAACACTGGATCCAACATCAGTTCCATCTCATCTATGCTCAGCTCTGATGGCAACGCAACGCTCTATACTGGTTTTAAAAATGGAAGATTCACAATGACTTCCAACAACAGTCATGTCTTCCTGAACATCAAACCAGTGGATTTATCAGACTTTGGCCTGTACTTCTGTAGACGTTACAGAAACAACGGCATGGACATCTTCGATCACACCTATTTAAAGATGCAAGGTGAGAATCCTCTACAGTGTTAGATCATTTTCAAGCTGAATTCTGAACAAAAGCATTTCGGTTTTGATGTCTTTGTTGTCGAAACGCTTCCAGATTCACTGAACTCAACCTACATGCTCCTGGGAGGTTTAATCGTTTTCCTGATCGTGGTCATCGTTGCCTTGGTTTTCAAAATCAGAAGCTTTCACACAGGTACTTCTCTTGTTTTCATTCTAACTTGTCATATCAAGATTTAGTCCAAATCTCAGAGATGTACCGTTGGTCTTTCAGCTCAAGATAAGACACTGAGTTCTGAGAACACTCAGGTAATTTGATTTACACTGGAGCTGATGATGAGTGATCTTATATCAGATGAGCAACTGCAAATGCTTTCATTCACAGAGTCAGGAGTCTGATGGCCTGAACTATGCAGCAGTGAGTTTCCAGCCCAGAACAAACCGTGGAAGAAGGAGAACAGCCATGAGAGAGTTGGAGACACATGTGGTGTATGCTGCTACAAGATAAAGCCATGAAGCCAGCAGAGCAGCAAGTTCAGAGAGAAAATCTTACCTGTTGGTGGAGGTTTGCTCTGTAGTCCTGTCTCCAAAACAATATGTAACCTTTTAATAAAGAAAATGTTGATTTTCACTGTGTAACTCCTGTTTATTGTTGGTGATTTAAATCAAATCATGCATCAATTCTGCTGCTCATCCCACAAATGCATGTCCATTTACATCTGGATGTTTTGTGCATATATTGTTGCACTTTTTTGACTACATTTGCATGCTAAATATAAATGAACCACACTCTACCCACAGAAACATTTTCCACTGTGGTCACACACAGCAGCACTAACGCCTGAAAGCTTGGTTACATTTCACCTGAGAGGACGACAATAATGCTTTCAAAGTGGATCACTATGTTTACATGCAGCCAATAAACCTTTTCAAACTCGAATGTTGGCAATAACCCTATAGCGCGTGGCCATGTAAACACCCGCAAAAACCCAAAAAAGCTAATTTTCGAGATTTTAAAAACTCGAAAAAGACCGCTGGGTTACTCCTTTTCAAACCCAAAAGTGCCGCTGTGCAAACAGATAACGAGTTAAGGGACATTGTTTTTGGTTCTGCGCATGCCCCATCAGCAATGAATCATGGTCTTTTGAGTCCAGCAACGAGTAGGTGCGAAACTCACCACACTGTTGTCCGTGTGAGGCTTCCGTAACGCACGATACGAACTGCTATTCTGAGTGCGCACATCGCACATGCTTCCTTCTGAAAGTCGGCGATTTATATGGCTTGCAGAAAAATCATGTACAACAGAACAGCCGTTCTGTCTATGTTCCGTCTACAGAACGGAATCCCCGCAGCACTGCCTCTGCAGTCCACTGGAGGAGGTTGCCAGATCTGTCGATCTAGCCCGAAAACAATATGAAACCCGTAGAAAGCAGTCCAAACCCCCATCACGGTTGAAAATGCACGTTAAAACTGTATTTGTATGATAAAAAAAACACGTCATAAACCCATAATAATTTCATCAACTCATCCGACGTGTTCAAAAAAGAAGCTTGCTTTGGCCGAAACCCCATACAATCTGGCAACACAAAGCCGCTCCGGTCAGAGCTGTTTTTTTTTCAGAACACGATTCATTTATTTATATGACGTGTGCCGTGGTTTGGAAAGGGAGATCCCGATTGAATGTGCTGACTTGTAAACGGGGTAACTCTCTGTCTGTTAAAGCATGTAAACGGGGTTTTCCTAATGTTTCAGAAACCCAGATATTCACCTGAACCCGAATATTAGCTGCATGTAAACGTAGTCGATGTTTCATCAAACTGAGGAAATACTACCAATATTACCAACGTTAGCACATTAAAGCTAGGATAGGCAATGTTGTCCAAAAGCACTTTTTGTCATACTGAGTGAAATGCTCCTTGCCCCCTGGGAGAAGTCAATACATTATGTGGACGGAAAAAGGTGCAGAAAAAATCTGACAACTGTAGCGGCCACTGGACAGTAAAAACTCCAACCAATCCTAAGGCGTAGACCGCTCTTAAGGAATCAATGAAATCCCTTCGCCGTTCTACCAGCCCCCTGCGCGTACATTTCAATGGTGTGCACTCGCCCTGGTTCAGTGCACGCGCGCGTTGCCAAGGCGCTCTGGGCGCACGTGGCTCACGTGAAAAATAGAACGAAGCGGAGCGGGCACGCTGCACTCCTGTGCGTGTTGTGTGCGGGCAGTCAGAAAGGTTAATAACATTGGAGGCGATCACAAACTCCGTCCGTGCGCGGCGCTTCCGTGTTCAATGCCAACGGGAGCTCCTCAAATGGGGTTGGGAGCTAGGCGGAGCGTTTGGGAGATGCTACATTCAAATACATGCTAGTTTTCCAATCGCCGACCCTAGCTTTAAAACATGACTAAATATGTAATCTTGGAATGTATCTTAAATTCAATCTTCAAATTCTTTGGGTGTGGTGCCACTATAACATTGTTATTTTTTTTATTTCTGTTTGTTGGTTAGGCGCTAAACTTATGCAACTACATAAATGAAATGTGCATGTTGGTTTGGCTTTCCTGCACTCGTCTTTGTAATTGATAAATGCTGTGTTTGGGAGGGTGCCATGTGACAGTTGCACATATTTGCATGAAGTTGGTGTGAAAGACAGCTCAGTTCAAGACTTCAAGTACAGAGCTTCAACCACCTCACCACAGTTACAGTGACTAACATTACTGGTTAAACTAAAACTGACAGTAAGAAAATCAGTGAGAGGAGGGTCCATATTCATCAAGGAAATGTTCAATACCCCTTAGGTATGGCCAAGATGCATTTAAGGGCCAGATGTACTGCTTGCAGCTACAGCACACTGATGTGATCTGCGCTGCCCTGCACTGCCACACCTCGAGAGACTAGCATCCGTGGTGACAGTCTCTTGGTGGACTGGGGTCACATCCAATGGGACACCCTCGACAGGAAATCCTGTCTATCCACAGGCCAGGGCCAGGAGGTGCTGCTGCGACACCCTGAGCTTCCAGCAACTATGCCACTTGGTACCCAAGGCGGATCTTTTCAACCACCTCCTTCAGGAGTGTAATGACGGCAGGCCTCAGGATGTCAGTCTCTGCCCCTCCAGCCCCTCCAGCCCCCAGAAGAGCGCTGACAGGACTCACAGCTCAGGGTCATCTGAATGGTAAGCGGAACAACAGCATGTTGCTGGCAAATAAAATCCCCTGAAAGAGGAGCCGCAAACGTAGAGGAGGGCCACCTCACCTCGCAGGAGCAGACCAAGATGGCTGCAGACACTCTAAGGCAGCACACATAGCAGTCTGCATCGAGTCATACTGCCTTCCTCAGTGAGCTCCGAGCCGCTGATGAGGACCACGATTCTGACACCATGGAGGCCCAACCACTCTCATCGTCCTGGAGGAGGGCACCACTGGTAGCACAATGGTGAGAACCTTCTCTTGCACTGGATATAACACCTCTTATGTGTGATAAGCTGAGGGAAGGGGTGTAAGACCACGGGGCCAGTAAAGTTTGGTTCCCTCTTCCTTCTACCCTCCCTCTGGAGACGCTGGGGGTGGGTTGTTGGGTTTCCTCTGTAAAAGTGTCTTGAAAGGACTTTGAAAATAAAATAAAATTAAGCTGAATTGAACCCCCTCATCCTCTTGTTTTCCTCAACAGCCAGCTCATCCCCTGGTTCAGAGACCTCGCTGAGTCCCACAGCGTCTCCAACTCACCATGTTTGGTTTGGACCTCCTCTCACCAGATCACTTCTGTTAAGTGTTCATTTAAAAACACACCGAGTAGAAAACGACCCACTTCCTTCTTCTGAAACTCACAGCTGCAACCATCACAGACTCAGTGTCACCTGCACAATGAGGAGCGTGATCTTGACGGCGTCTTTGCTTCTCTGTTTCCTCGGTAAGTGATGGAAATGAACAAACCCACAGTTTTGACAGCTTTTACTTCCATGTCTGAGGTTTATCTTGATGTTTCAGACTTGAGCCTTGTCTCAGGATTAAAGATTCGGTCTGTGGAGGCGCAGTCTGGTGAAGACGTCAAACTGCTCTGCTCCAACTTTTCCTCTATTCCTGTACAAATAACCTGGTTTAGAGTGACCAATACATCACATCTCTACCATATCGCCTCCATGTTCGAATCACAAGAGGACATTAAGAACGGTGAAGGATTTCCAAAAGAGAAATTTGTAATGAGCTCCAACATGTCTGTGGTATTTCTGACCATCAAGACAGTGAACGTATCGGACTCTGGACTGTACTTCTGTGGATACTACATTTCAAGGAGTCCTGTAATTATTGAAGCAACACATTTAGAAGTTCACGGTAAGAATCCTCATTTCATTTTGCAGAACCTCATAATGACACAAATCCAAGTTTTACACGTTCCATTCATCACATCCTCTTCCTTTTTTAACTTCTGTCATGATTCAACCACAAACAGCACTGAATGTTGTGCTAAAAAGCTCTTTTCTTTAAGGGTTCAGCACATTAAATTACTTGCCGATTGGGTTCCGGATTGCTGTGACTGTTCTCCTCATGATGGCCATCATTTACCTGGTTGTTGGGATGAAAAGACTCCAAAAAGGTGCTTTTTTTTTTTCTCAAATGAAATTTTTTTCCATAGAAAACAACAACAGGAAAATTCGCCAGTACCAATACATGATATTAAATATTTTTTATTCACGGCAGGTCGTGGCGATTCGTACCAGAATCCATATCACCAGGTATTTAGGCTGCTTTTCTCTTTCATCTCTACCAATTCAAGTGTATCTCTGGTGCGTTAACTCTGTGCAGCAATGGCGAGCATGGCGTAGTGTCTGTGCTGACGTGAATGTCCTGATTCACAGAGGCGAGGCGAGGATGATCTAGATGATGCAGCTGTGACAGAAGACCGTCACCACACGGAGACACAGACCTGAGTGTGATTTATTCAGCCCCAGCATGTGTGTGTGTTTGTGAGAGAGTGGGTGTGGCCAGATGCGTTCAAGTGCATACTGGGAAGCAGGCTCAGAAACAGCCTGTTCTGAGGAGGGCTCGTCAGAGCGACTTTTTAGACCGCTGAAACTCTGAACAAAGGATTAATTTGGAGCAAACAAACTTAAATGCTATGTTTTTGGGCTTCTGAGACCTATATGTCGTGACTGAATAATAGCATCATATGTCCCATTTAAGTCTAAAATTAATTACGTTTGAATTTCTGTTGATAAGCTGGAGGCGAGGCTGTTTCCTCCTGTGTATGTACAGTGGCAGACAGCTCTGAAATGTCTTCATACTTCCTCCATTTGTGCTGCCATAGAGTCTTACAATGAAAAGTACTTCATAGAGCCCATTCGTCTAAAAGTAAATGAGCTCACATACATCCTGGTATCGATATCGATCCTAACTGTAATCGATGCCACACAGGACCAACTAGTCTTGCACACATGTTTTGGACCTGCCCAGCACTGTTCCAGTATTGGGAATCTGGATTTGCTTTACTCTCTGCCGTCACACCTGTCACCATTCTTCCCTCTCCACTGGTTGGCCTGTTTGGGGTCTGACCTTCTGACCAGATACTGCCCTCCCATTTTGCTGATTTTATAGCCTTCCTCACTTTGATAGCAAGATGTGCAATCTTGATGCCTTGGAAGAGCCTCCACCCTTCCTCCCACACCAGGTGGATTAAGGATGTCTTCACCTTTTTGAAACGGGAAAAAATTAGATGCTCCCTGCAAAGTCTCAATACAAAGTTTATTGAACTTGAAATTGAAAGTCCTTTATTTGTCCCACAGGGGGAAATTGCAGTGTTACAGCAGCAAAAGAAAATAAATATAAATAGAATACAAACGTGAAATGTGAGAATTTACAAAGCCCAACCATGCATAGAAGAATTAAATATTTAAATATAAATTTAGGATAGATATAATTAATAACAGATATAAATTAACAAATATTATTTATACCGTGTTTCTTCTTTTGTGCAAATTATTGTATTTCTTTAAATTATTTTTTTTATTCATTTTCCCTTTTTTTAAGGTCTGGTTGCATAATATTGCTCTGTTGTTTCCCCTATTGCCTTTCCACTGTTTGTATTAGGTGTGATGCACTATAGTTTTTAAATCAGGCATTGTGCAACTGATTCTTATAATGTGACCATTGTGTTTATATGTGTTGACAATTTCATTTGAAAATTTCTGAATAAATAATATTGAAAAAAGAATCCTTGCATCCGGAGGAGGCCCAACTCAGCAATGCAGACACTGGGAAGACATAATTTATGTTGTTGAAGAAAGCTCCCGAACCCGGTTGTGAACACAGGAAGTAAGGGCTGCCGTCAAGCTGAAGAAGGAGTCCTATTAAGTCAAGTTGGCTCGTGGGACTCCAGAAGTAGCTGACAGGTACCAGCAGGCTAAGCAAACTGCAACGCAAGTTGTTGTGGAGGCAAAACCTCAGTTCTGGAAGTAGTTCAGAGAGTCCATGGAGGAGGACTGTTGATCAGCCTCAAAGAAATTCTGGCAAACCGTCCAGCGCCTCAGGAAAGCAGGTCTGCCGTTTGACACCGGTTCTGTTCAGAATTTTTAAGGACAGAATTTCTGGGTGCAGCCAGGGGCTGCTTTTGGCAGATGATGTTGTCCTGTTGGCTTCATCAAACCTGGACCATCATGCACTGGGGCAATTTGCAGCAATGGGGTGAAGCAGTGGGGGTGAGGATCAGCACCTCCACGTCCATCACCAGAAGAAGGTGGTCTGCCTCCTCCAGGTCGGCAGAGAGACCCTGGTCCAAGTGGAGGAGTTCAAGTATCTTAGAGTTTTGTTCACAAGTGGGGGAAAGATGGAGGGGAGATTGACAGGAGGATCAGTGCAGCGGCTGCAGTGCAGATGAGCCGAAAGGCAAAGCTCTCTATTTACCGGTCAATCTACGTTCCCACCCTCACCTATGGTCATGAGCTTTGGGTCATGACTGAAAGGACAAGATCCTGGATACAAGCAGCTGAAATGATCTTCCTTCATAGGGTGGTTGAGTGGACACACTGGAGAGACTGTGTCTCTCACCTGCCCTGGGAACGCTTCAGGATCCTCCAGGAAGAGCTGGAGGAAGAGTCTGAGGACCAGGAAGTCTGGGCATCCCTGCTTAGACTGCTGTCCCCGTGACCCGGTCCCAGAGGAGCCGTAAATAATGGATGCATGGATGGATTCAGGGATTGATTATCGTTTTTGCTTTTCAAGTATATTTTGCTGTTCCTAATATTTCATAAGTATTGCTTGCTCACTTCCCTTGCTACTTCTATGTGGAGAACTGAAATCACCCTTCTGTCATAAAGATCTTTTCATGTTTTAGTCTTAGTTCATTTTCATCCTTCAAACACAATGAGATATCCAATACGTGAAGAGAAGGGGATCTTAGATGTCTGGACAGACAAACAAAACGGAACAAAAAATCAGTCTGTGAGGGAGGGAGAGACAGGAAGTGGCTGCACTATCTGGTATGAGAGCAAATATATTCTCATGCTACAATTGAAGCTCTGGTCAGCTAGCATGTCTCAATGACAACTAAAAGTGTCAACAACCACAAACATCACGTGACTTGAGACATCTAATAAAAACTCTCAACCTTGTGAGAGATGGTATCCACTTCTGCTGAAGTTACAAGCTTATCTTCTCTCCCCTTATGTTTAAATGTCACTGTGACAATAACTCCATTAGCACCTGTCAGGTAAGTTGCTTTAGGATTTCTTCAGGACGGTCTGGCAGGATTTATATTGATCTGACTGAAATGGTTGTGTCAAGATGTGTTGCTACGTTAAAAAAGACAGACACACAACTTATCTTTTGGTGAAAAGATTTTTTTAGTTTCTCAGAAGAATTATCAGACATGATAATTCTGTCCTGTTCTTTTAGAGTCTCCATTTCCGTAGAAGCGCCCACACAACCTGACACCCAGAGACGACCCCACCTCTTCATACGGAAGTCACTGTCAGAGAGACTTCAGTCAGATCAGCTACAAACATCTCAGTGTAGGAACGATGGAGACCCTGACCCTGATCTCAGCTTTACTTTCTATATTCTGTGAGTACATCCACTTTTATTAACTTCAACTAAAAATACAACAAACTTCAAACTTTCCTTCTGTTTGTCCACAGGATGAACTTACTGAACTTTTCAACAGCAAAACTTGTTTGTTGCAGGTTGGATCTCTTCCTCCGTTGGTGATTTTCGCACCGTCGAGGTTCTGCCTGGTGAAGAAGTCACAATGCTGTGCTCCAACTTCACCAATAAGATCACTCCTCTTGTTTGGTACAGGCTGACCAACAATGAATCCAGCATCAGTTCCATCTCAGCTATGTTCAGCTCTGATAGTGATGCAACGCTCCATGCGGGATTTCAAAATGGAAGATTCACAATGACTTCCAACAACAGTCACATCTTCCTGAACATCAAACAAGTGGATTTATCAGACGTCGGCCTGTACTTCTGTGGACATAAAATAAACAGTGGCATGGACATCTTCAATCACACCTATTTAAAGATGCAAGGTGAGAATCGTCTGTAGTGTGAAATCATTTTAAAGCTGAATTCTAAACAAAAGCATGCCAGTTGGATGTCTTTGTTGCAGAAACGCTTCCTGATTCACAGAACTCAACCTACATGCTCCTGGGAGGTTTGATCGTTTTCCTGATCGTGGTCATCGTTGCCTTGGTTTTCAAAATCAGAAGCCTTCTCACAGGTACTTCTCTTGTTTTCATTCTAACTTGTAGTGCCAGAATTCAGTCCAAATCTCTGAGAGATGTACCGTTGGTCTTTCAGCTCAAAATAACACACTGACTTCTCAGAACACTCAAATAATTTGATTTACACTGGAGCTTATGATGAGTGATCTTATATCAGATGAACAACTGCAAATGCTTTCATTCACAGTCTGATGGCCTGAACTGTGCAGCAGTGAGTTTCCAGCACAGAACAAAATGTGGACCAAGGCAAACAGCTGAGACAGAGCGGGAGCCACATGTAGTGTATGCTGCTACAAGATAAAGCCATGAAGCCACCAGAGCAGCAAGTTCAGAGAGGAAATCTTACCTGTTGTTGGAGGTTTCTCTGTAGTCCTGTCTCCAAAACAATATGTAACCTTTTAATAAAGAAAATGTTGATTTTCACTGTGCAACTCCTTCTTTCATTGTTGGTGATTTAAATCAAACAGAGAGAATATCTGAGTTTTCTAGATTATTTCTCATTGCAACTCTGCTTTCTGGCTTTAAGTCTTGTCAAAGCTTTTAGACTTTGCCAGAGAACATTGAGCAAATCATTCATCGATTCTGCTGCTCATCTCACAAATGCATGTCCATTTACACCTGGATGTTTTGTGCATATATTGTTGCACTTGTTTGTCTACATTTGCATGCTAAATATAAACAAGCCACACTCTACCCACAGACACATTTTCCACTGTGGTCACACACAGCAGCACTAACGCCTGAAAGCTTGGGTACATTTCACCAGAAAGGATGACAATAATGCTTTCAAAGTGGATGTTTCATGTTACTGAGGAAATATTACCAATATTACCAACGTTAACACATTAAAACATGACTAAACATGTAGTCTAGTATTGTATCTTTAATTCAATCTGCAAATTTTTTGATTGTGGTGCCACTATTTCTTTTTGTTGTGTTGTTAGGATTACTATTGCAACAACACATGATCAGTAGGGTAAAACTAACCTGTGTCACGACGGTGGAGGAGGAAACCGGACAGACTTGGCAGACCCAAACGTATTATGAGGATCTGCTGGGAACATCTGGTGGAACCCTCTGTCAGCAGGGTTTTCAACTCCCACCTCCGGGAGAGCTTCTCTCATGTCCCGAGGGAGGTTGGGGACATTGAGTTCAGTGGACCATGTTCGCTACCTCCATTGTCGAAGCAGCTGCCCGGAGCTGTGGTCGTAAGGTCTCCGGTGCTGCCGTGGCGGCAACCCCCGAACCCGTTGGTGGAGACAGGAAGTAAGGGCTGCCGTCCAGCTGAAGAAGGAGTCCTATCAAGCCTTGTTGGCTCATGGGACTCCAGAAGCAGCTGACAGGTATCGGCAGGCCAAGCGAACTGTCCGAGCGGTTTTGAAGGCAAAATCTGCGGTCTGGGAGGAGTTCGGGGAGGCCATGGAGGAGGACTACTGGTCGGCCTCAAAGAAATTATGGCAAACCGTTCGGCGCCTCAGGAGGGGAAAGCAGGTCTCCGCTAACACTGTTTATTGTGGAGGAGGAGCTGCTGACCTCAACTGGGGATTGTTGGACAGTGGAAGAAATACTTTGAGGACCTCCTCAATCCCGTTGCCACGTCTTCCGTGGAGGAAACAGAGGCTGAGGTCTCAGAGGTGGACTCGTCCATCACCCAAGCTGAAGTGACCGAGGTGGTTGGTAAGCTCCTCGGTGGCAAGGCACCGGGGGTGGATGAGATTTCCCCGGAGTAATTTAAGTCTCTGGATGCGCAGGGATTGTCTTGGTTGACACGTCTCTGCAACATCGCGTGGCGGTCGGGGACGGTGCCTCTGGATTGGCAGACAGTAGTGGTCCTTTTTTAAAAGGGGGACCGGAGGGTGTGCTCCAACTATAGGGGGATCACACTCCTCAGCCTCCCGTGGAAAGTCTTTTCCGGGGTACTGGTGGGGAGGGTTCGACCGATCGTCGAACCTCAGATCCAAGAGGAACAATGCGGTTTTCGTCCTGGTCGTGGAACACTGGACCAGCTCTAGACCCTCCACAGAGTGCTTGAGGGTTCGTGGGAGTTCGCCCGACCAGTTCACATGTGTTTTGTGGACTTGGAGACGGCGTTCAACAGCGTCCCTAGTGGTGTTTTGTGGGGGGTGCTTCAGGAATACGGAGTCCGGGGCCCGTTGTTAAGGGCCGTCCGGTCTCTGTATGACCGCAGTAGGAGTCTTGTCTGCATTGCCGGCAGTAAGTCAGACCTGTTGGGAGGGTCCATATTCATCAAGGAAATGTGGCCCTCCTGCAGAATTCTCTGGTGTGTCTGTCCAATCAGAGAGAGCAGCCAAGAGGCATATTGGAGGCCCTTTCACCAAGGGTGTGCAAGTGCGCCTTGGCCCAGAGGCTGGTGGTTCCCCTCAGGGAAAACCAAGTAGACAGTGGGTCGGTTCCTCTGAGGCAACGCCTTCCAACAAAAAAACACCCCTAATTGTGTGCACCACCCCTGGGTGGAGACACCACTTCTGTCCTGGGGGAGAACTCTGATGGAAGAGGGAGTTTGCTAGCGGGTTCAGGTCCTTGCAGATACAGAACCAATAGGCTGGTCAGACGGGTCGCAGCCTAAGTTGCTGGGAGGCCTTTAACAACCAGGCCTGGTGCTGCCCTGGTGGTTGATGTGGAAGATGGCTATTGCGTATAGTTTGACCATACGAGTATGTGCCTTCCCCTCAGGTATGGCTAAGAAGTGTTTAAGGGCCAGATGTACTGCTTGCAGCTACAGCACACTGATGTGATCTGTGCTGCCTTGTACTGCCACACCTTGAGAGACTGGCATCTGTGGTGACAGTCTCTTGGTGGACTGGGGTCACACCCAATGGGACACCCTCGACAGGAAATCCTGTCTATCCACAGGCCAGGGCCAGGAGGTGCTGCTGCGACACCCTGAGCTTCCAGCAACTATGCCACTTGGTACCAAAGGCGGATCTTTTCAACCACCTCCTTTAGGAGAGTAATGACAGCAGGCCTCGGGATGTCAGTCTCTGCCCCTCCAGCCCCTCCAGCCCCCAGAAGAGCGCTGACAGGACTCACAGCTCAGGGTCGCCTGAATGGTAAGCGGAACAACAGCATGTTGCTGGCAAACAAAATCTCCTGAAGGAGGAACAGCAAACGTAGAGGAGGGCCACCTCACCTCGCAGGAGCAGACCAAGATGGCTGCAGACACTCTAAGGCCACACACATAGCAGTCTGCATCAAGTCATACTGCCTTCCTCAGTGAGCTCCGAGCCGCTGATGAGGACCACGATTCTGACACCATGGAGGCCCAACCACTCTCATCGTCCTGGAGGAGGGCGCCACTGGTAGCACAATGGTGAGAACCTTCTCTTGCACTGGATATAACACCTCTTATGTGTGATAAGCTGAGGGAAGGGGTGTAAGACCACGGGGCCAGTAAAGTTTGGTTCCCTCTTCCTTCTACCCTCCCTCTGGAAACGCCACACACTGGGGTGGGTTGTTGGGTTTCCTCTGTAAAAGTGTCTTGAAAGGATTATGAAAATAAAATTTAATTAAATTGAACTGGACTCCTTCATCCTGTTGTTTTCCTCAACAGCCTGCTCATCCCCTGGTTCAGAGACCTCACTGAGTCCCACAGCGTCACCAACTCGCCATGTTTGGTTTGGACCTCCTCTCACCAGATCACTACTGATAAGTGTTTATTTAAAAACACACCAAGTAAAAAACAACTCACTTCCTTCTTCTGAAACTCACAGCTGCAACCATCACAGACTCAGTGTCACCTGCACAATGAGGAGCGTGATCTTGACGGTGTCTTTGCTTCTCTGTTTCCTCAGTAAGTGATGGAAATGAACAAACCCACAGTTTTGACAGCTTTTACTTCCATGTGTGAAGTTTATCTTGATGTTTCAGACTGGAGCTTTGTCTCGGGATTAAAGATTCAGAGACCGTCACCACACAGAGACACCGATCTAAGTGTGATTTATTCAGCCTCAGCGTATGTGTTTGTGAGAGTGGGTGTGGACAGACGCGCTCAAGTGCATACTGGGAAGCAGGCTCAGAAACAGCCTGTTCTGAGGAGGGTTCATCAGAGCAACTTTTTAGACCGCTGCTTTTTAGAAGCTACAGTCTGCGACATCTGGTTAAGTTGTTCCTGCTGATACTTCAGGAGCTCCCACAACTCAGTTCTGATCCCTGTGAGGTGGTGGTGGTGGTGGAGGATGTGGTGTGTGTGTGTATATGTGTGTGTGTGTGTGTGTGTGTGTGTGTGTGTGTGTGTGTGTGTGTGTGTGTGTGTGTGTGTGTGTGTGTGTCTTGCGAGGGAACCACCTCGTACTGTAGGCCGTTGTAGGCCCAGCGACTTTAGCAAATCAAACTGACTCTGGCCTCATATTTTGTAAGTGGGGGCTCTTAAAGCAGTTGTGCTGAGGGCCTCCAAATGACTTGCAGTGGCTCTGCTTAGATGTTTGGACAGACAAACACAAACAGGAAGGATGAATTGGCCTGTCAGGGAGGAAGATACAGGAAGTAGTGGTATGAGAACAAATTCTCCTGCTGCAGCAAGCTTTGATCAGCCGACAAGTGTCTGAGTAGATAACGCAATGACAAACCAAAGTGTCAACAACCACAAACATCATTGAAAAATGGTAACAACTTCTGCTGAATTTACAAGTTTATCTTCTCTTCCTTTATGTTTACATGTCAATGTGAATGACCAACACAGTTTAATTATTGCTCTCTCCTTCCCCATCATTTTGCTCTGTGGTGAGTGCAACCTATCAGACACAGCAGAAGCCACAGAAAGGTCTCTGCAGTTCGACCACATGCAACTCAAGCTGCACGATTCACATGTTTCTCTCCTGTCTTTTAAAATCCTAAACGAAATGTTTTTCATTTACTGGGAATCAACATGTTACATAGTTTTCATAATGCAAAAAACTGTATTTGTTAAGCCACACAATGGTGTCCAGTGAGTTTTTTTTAATTGCTGGTGAAAATTTGCTGTTTCCTGTTGCCATCGCGATGTCTTCATGACACATCTGACAGAACAACACTTCTGTTGAGTTTTTGTTGCCTTGAAGCAGGAAGACAGAGTGAAGTCAGTGACTCTGCTCTCTGTTTCAGTCTCCTGGATTCTCTGAAGTCACAATATCTTTTGTTTGATGGAGTTTCCCAGATCACCATGAAGGAAGAACATTTACTGATTGATTGAAAGCATCACAGTGAAGCCAAACACTGGTGAACAGAGTTCATGTCTCCAGCATGTTGCTCTGGAAGCTGCACATCTTAAACCATGTCAGCTCACAGCAGCGGGTTCAGCTTCAGATCCAGCTGTGCTGTAATGCACATCCACAGGGCGACAGAAGCTCAGATGGTAGAGCAGGTCGTCTTATAACTGGAAGGTTGGCGGTTCGATCCCTGCTCCCGCGGGTGTAAAGCTGTCGTTGTGACCTTGGGCAAGACACTTCACCCACCTTGCCTATGTACGAAAGTTGTGAGAGTGAATGGTCGGAGGGGCCGATGGCGCAGATTGGCAGCCTCACTTCTATCAGTCTCCCCCAGGGCAGCTGTGGCTACAATAGTAGCTTACCACCACCCAGTATGGAATGAATGAATAATGCAATGTTGAGTGTCCAGAAAAGCGCTATATAAAACCAATACATTATTATCCAAACTTTCTTGACAAGAACTCCATTAGCACCTGTCAGGTAAGTTGCTTTAGGATTTCTTCAGGATGGTCTGGAAGGATTTATATTGATCTGACTGAAATTATTGTGTCAAGATATGTTGCTACGTTCGACAGACACACAACTTATCTTTTGGTGAAAAGATTTTTGTAGTTTATCAGAAGAATTATCAGAAATGATAATTCTGTCCTGTTCTTTTAGGGTCTCCATTTCCGTAGAAGCGCCCACACAACCTGACACCCAGAGACGACCCCACCTCTTTATACGGAAGTCACTGTCAGAGAGACTTCGGTCAGATCAGTCACAAACATCTCAGTGTCGGAATGATGGAGACCCTGACCCTGATCTCAGCTTTACTTTCTATATTCTGTGAGTACATCCACTTTTATTGACTTCAACTACACACAACAAATTTCAAACTTTCCTTCTGTGTGTCCACAGAATGAACTTACTGAGCTTTTCAACAGCAAAACTTGTTTGTTGCAGGTTGGATCTCTTCCTCCTTTGGTGATTTTCGCACCGTTGAGGTTCTGCCTGGTGAAGACGTCACAATGCTGTGCTCCAACTTCACTAGTCTCTCAATGATCGCTCACGTTTTCTGGTGCAGGCTGACCAACACTGAATCCAGAATCCGTCACATCTCATCTATGCTCAGCTCTGATGGCAACGTAACGCTCTATGCTGGATTTCAAAATGGAAGATTCACAATGACTTCCAACAACAGTCACGTCTTCCTGAACATCAAACCAGTGGATTTATCAGACGTCGGCCTGTACTTCTGTGGACATAACATAAACAGAAGCGTGGACATCTTAAATCGCACCTATTTAAAGATACAAGGTGAGAATCCTCTACAGTGTTAAATCATTTTCAAGCTGAATTCAAACAAAAGCATGTCGGTCTTGATGTCTTTGTTGTAGAAACGCTTCCTGATTCACAGAGCTCAACCTACATGCTCCTGGGAGGTTTGATCGTTTTCCTGCTCGTGGTCATCGTTGCCTTGGTTTTCAAAATCAGAAGCTTTCACACAGGTACTTCTCTTGTTTTCATTCTAACTTGTAGTGCCAGAATTCAGTCCAAATCTCTGAGAGATGTACCGTTGGTCTTTCAGCTCAAGATAAGAGACTGACTTCTCAGAACACTCAGGTAATTTGATTTACACTGGAGCTTATGATGAGTGATCTTATATCAGATGAGCAACTGCCAATGCTTTTATTCACAGAGTCAGGAGTCTGATGGCCTGAACTATGCAGCAGTGAGTTTCGAGCACAGAACAAACCGTGGAAGAAGGCAAACAGCTGAGCGAGAGCGGGAGACACATGTGGTGTACGCTGCTACAAGATAAAGCTATGAAGCCACCAGAGCAGCAAGTTCAGAGAGAAAATCTTACCTGTTGGTGGAGGTTTGCTCTGTAGTCCTGTCTCCAAAACAATATGTAACCTGTCAATAAAGAAAATGTTGATTTTAACTGTGCAACTCCTGTTCATTGTTGGTGATTTAAATCAAACAGAGAAAATATCTTAGTTTTCTAGATTATTTCTCATTGCAACTCTGCTTTCAGGCTATAAGTCTTATCAAAGCTTTTAGACTTTGGCAGAAAAACATTGAAAAAAAGTCATTCATCAGTTCTGCTGTCATCCCACAAATGCATGTCCATTTACATCTGGATGTTTTGTGCATATATTGTTGCACTTGTTTGTCTACATTTGCATGCTAAATATAAATGAACTACACTCTACCCACAGAAACATTTTCCACTGTGGTCACACACACAGCAGCACAAACGCCTGAAAGCTTGGTTACATTTCACCAGAGAGGATGACAATAATGCTTTCAAAGTGGATCACTATCACTACGTTTACATGCTAGGAGTGTAACGGTATTTGTATTCGTCCCGTACCGTCACGGTACGGGGGTCACGGTTCGGCACACACAATCACACGACGAATACACCAGTGAGTAAAAAAAAAAAAAAAAATTCCAACCTTAGATGGCGGTAATGAGCCTAAAAGCTGCCGGCAACCATCATTATCACAGAAGAAGAAGAAGTAGAACAAGCAGGTCCAAACATGAACAAACAAAGAAGAAAGTACAAGCGGAATGAGAGCTGCAGCATGTGGCGGAGCGGATTAAACAGGAGAGTATTTGTTCCGCGTGCGTTCCCTCATACGGAGTGACGTGTGACGTGCCAGTAAACAGGAAGCAGCACAGTCAAAAAACCAGCAGAGAACGCCACGGTGGTGGAAAAACACTTTTTTAATACAAAACCCCGACATAAAAAACATTGGAGAGGCGAGATGGAACCAAATCGCGCAACAGCGAGTTGTATAAAGAGCTCTATAGCAGAATACGAGCGATCGCCGGCTGGTGTTATGGATTAACTGGTTCCCGTGTTAACGAATGACAGCGGAGGTCTGTGTAAACACATGCTGATTACAGCAGTTGTTAAAGTAAGACTCACAAAAGACTTTAAACGTATACACTTACTGTAACTGTCGATAACCGACGTTCGCCAGAACGACTAGATGTTTCAGTCATTATTGGTCACAAGTTAACACGGGCACCAGATAATTCGAAACATCGGCATGCGGCGCAGAGCTCACACCGAGACGTGCTGCTCCGCGCGGCGGTGCTGCGGTCAGGGGAGCAGCCGCTCCTTCAGCAGCATATCATGGAGATTTTGGGACATTATTTGAGCAGATATCAGCAGATAAAAACTCTCTGCTTGGCGCTGAGGACTGCTGCTGCAGAGAGGAAGACCTGCAAGTTCCTCGTGAGACTTTGTGCGCATGGATGCTTTGTATGCTGTACATGAATACACTGGCGTTTAATACTATTGTTTACAATCGGATTGAAAAAACACCATGCAAACTGGGCCAATAATGTGTCGCGTGGGAAAGCTTGGGAAAAATGTTCTGGTACATTTGTGAGCTTTTTTTACTTTTTCCCCACTGTACCGAAAAACGTACCGAACCGTGACCCTTACACCGAGGTACATACCGTACCGTGGCTTTTGTGTACCGTTACACCCCTATTACATGCAGCTAAAATTTGGGTTCAGGTCAATATCTGGGTTTCTGAAACATTAGGAAAACCCCGTTTACATGCTGTAACAGACAGATGGTTACCTCGTTTACAAGTCAGCGCATTCAATCGGTATCTCCCTTTCCAAACCACGGCGCATGTCATGCTGTTCTCAAAACAAAACAGCTATGACCGGAGCGGCTTTGTGTTGCCAGATTGGGTGGAGTTTCCGCCAAAGCAAGCTTCTTCATTGAACACGTTGGACGGGTTGATGAAATGATTATGTGTTTATGACGTGTTTTTTTAATCATACATACAAATACGGTTTTAACGTGCATTTTCAACCAAGATGGGGGTTTGGGCTGCTTTCTTCAAGTTTCAGATGTTTTTACGGCCTAGATTGACAGATCTGGCAACCTCCTCCACTGGTCTGCAGAGGCAGACGCTGCTGCGGTGACTCCGTTCTGTAGACGGAACGCAGACAGAACAATTGTTCTGTTGTACATGATTTTTCTGCAGGCCGTACAAGTCGCCAACTTTCAGAAGGAAGCATGTGCGATGTGCCCGCTCAGAATAACAGTTCGTATCGTGCGTTACGGAAGCCTCACACGGACAAAAGTGTGGTGAGTTTCGCGCCTACTCGTTGCTGGACTCAAAAGACCATGATTCATTGCGGATGGGAGCTTGCGCAGAACAAAAAACAATGTCCCTTAACTCGTTATCTGTTTACAAGGCGGCACTTTCGAGTTTGAAAAGGAGTAACCCAGCGGTCTTTATCGGGTTTTTAAAATCTCGAAAATGAGCTTTTCCGGGTTTTGGCGGGTGTTTACATGGCCATGCGCTACTGGGTTATTGCCAACATTCGAGTTTGAAAAGGGTTTGAAAAGAGTTATTGGCTGCATATAAACGTACTGCATGTTTACATGCAGCCAATAACCCTTTTCAAACCCGAATATTGGCAATAACCCGATAGCGCGTGGCCGCGTGGCCACGTAAACACCCGCAAAAACCCGAAAAAGCTCATTTTCGAGATTTTAAAAACTCGAAAAAGACTGCTGGGTTAATCATTTTCAGACCCAAAAGTGCCGCCTTGTAAACAGATAACGAGTTAAGGGACATTGTTTTTGGTTCTGCGCATGCCCCATCCGCAATGAATCATGGTGTTTTGAGTCCAGCAACGAGTAGGTGCGAAACTCACCACACTTTTGTTCGTGTGAGGCTTCCGTAACGCACGATACGAACTGTTATTCTAAGCGTGCACATCGCACATGCTTCCTTCTGAAAGTCGGGGATTTGTATGGCCTGCAGAAAAATCATGTACAACAGAACAGCCGTTCTGTCTATGTTCCGTCTACAGAACGGAATCCCCGCAGCACTGCCTCTGCAGTCCACTGGAGGAGGTTGCCAGATCTGTCGATCTAGCCCGTAAACAATATGAAACCTGTAGAAAGCAGCCCAAACCTCCATCTCAGTTGAAAATGCACGTTAAAACCGTATTTGTATGATTAAAAAAACGCGTCATAACCCCATAATCATTTCATCAACCTGTCCAACGTGTTCAAAAAACAAGCTTGCTTTGGCGGAAATCCCACCCAATCTGGCAACACAAAGCCGCTCCGGTCAGAGCTGTTTTGTTTTGAGAACACGATTCATTTATTTATATGACGTGTGCCGTGGTTTGGAAAGGGAGATCCCGATTGAATGTGCTGACTTGTAAATGGGGTAACTCTCTGTCTGTTAAAGCATGTAAACCGGGTTTTCCTAATGTTTCGGAAACCCAGATATTCACCTGAACCCGAATATTAGTTGACATGTAAATGTAGTCGATGTTTCATCAAACTGAGGAAATACTACCAATATTACCAACGTTAGCACATTAAAGCTAGGGTAGGCAATGTTGTCCAAAAGCACTTTTTGTCATACTGAGTGAAATGCTCCTTGCCCCCTGGGAGAAGTCAATACATTATGTGGACGGAAAAAGGTGCAGAAAAAATCTGACAACTGTAGCGGCCACAGGACAGTAAAAACTCCAACCAATCCTAAGGCGTAGACCGCTCTTAAGGAATCAATGAAATCCCTTCGCCGTTCTACCAGCCCCCTGCGCGTACATTTCAATGGTGTGCACTCGCCCTGGTTCAGTGCACGCGCGCGTTGCCAAGGCGCTCTGGGCGCACGCCCAGTGTGTGTTCGGCACACACAATCACACGACGAATACACCAGTGAGTAAAAAAAAAAAAAAAAATTCCAACCTTAGATGGCGGTAATGAGCCTAAAAGCTGCCGGCAACCATCATTATCACAGAAGAAGAAGAAGTAGAACAAGCAGGTCCAAACATGAACAAACAAAGAAGAAAGTACAAGCGGAATGAGAGCTGCAGCATGTGGCGGAGCGGATTAAACAGGAGAGTATTTGTTCCGCGTGCGTTCCCTCATACGGAGTGACGTGTGACGTGCCAGTAAACAGGAAGCAGCACAGTCAAAAAACCAGCAGAGAACGCCACGGTGGTGGAAAAACACTTTTTTAATACAAAACCCCGACATAAAAAACATTGGAGAGGCGAGATGGAACCAAATCGCGCAACAGCGAGTTGTATAAAGAGCTCTATAGCAGAATACGAGCGATCGCCGGCTGGTGTTATGGATTAACTGGTTCCCGTGTTAACGAATGACAGCGGAGGTCTGTGTAAACACATGCTGATTACAGCAGTTGTTAAAGTAAGACTCACAAAAGACTTTAAACGTATACACTTACTGTAACTGTCGATAACCGACGTTCGCCAGAACGACTAGATGTTTCAGTCATTATTGGTCACAAGTTAACACGGGCACCAGATAATTCGAAACATCGGCATGCGGCGCAGAGCTCACACCGAGACGTGCTGCTCCGCGCGGCGGTGCTGCGGTCAGGGGAGCAGCCGCTCCTTCAGCAGCATATCATGGAGATTTTGGGACATTATTTGAGCAGATATCAGCAGATAAAAACTCTCTGCTTGGCGCTGAGGACTGCTGCTGCAGAGAGGAAGACCTGCAAGTTCCTCGTGAGACTTTGTGCGCATGGATGCTTTGTATGCTGTACATGAATACACTGGCGTTTAATACTATTGTTTACAATCGGATTGAAAAAACACCATGCAAACTGGGCCAATAATGTGTCGCGTGGGAAAGCTTGGGAAAAATGTTCTGGTACATTTGTGAGCTTTTTTTACTTTTTCCCCACTGTACCGAAAAACGTACCGAACCGTGACCCTTACACCGAGGTACATACCGTACCGTGGCTTTTGTGTACCGTTACACCCCTATTACATGCAGCTAAAATTTGGGTTCAGGTCAATATCTGGGTTTCAGTCGATGTTTCATCAAACTGAGGAAATACTACCAATATTACCAACGTTAGCACATTAAAGCTAGGGTAGGCAATGTTGTCCAAAAGCACTTTTTGTCATACTGAGTGAAATGCTCCTTGCCCCCTGGGAGAAGTCAATACATTATGTGGACGGAAAAAGGTGCAGAAAAAATCTGACAACTGTAGCGGCCACAGGACAGTAAAAACTCCAACCAATCCTAAGGCGTAGACCGCTCTTAAGGAATCAATGAAATCCCTTCGCCGTTCTACCAGCCCCCTGCGCGTACATTTCAATGGTGTGCACTCGCCCTGGTTCAGTGCACGCGCGCGTTGCCAAGGCGCTCTGGGCGCACGCGGCTCGCGTGAAAAATAGAACGAAGCTGACCGGGGGCGCTGCACTCCTATGCGCGTTGTGTACGGGCAGTCAGAAAGGTTAATAACATTGGAGGCGATCTCAAACTCCGTCCGTGCGCGGCGCTTCCGCGTCCATTGCCAACGGGAGCTCCTCAAATGGGGTTGGGAGCTAGGCGGAGAGTTGGGGAGATGCTACATTCGAATACATGCTAGTTTTCCAAGATCGCCGACCCTAGCTTTAAAACATGACTAAATATGTAATCTTATAATGTATCTTTAATTCAATCTTCAAATTCTTTGGGTGTGTTGCCACTATAACATTTTTTTTTTTTTTTTCTGTTTGTTGGTTAGGCGCTAAAATTATGAAACTACATAAATGAAATGTGCATGTTGGTTTGGCTTTCCTGCACTTGTCTTTGTAATTGATAAATGCTGTGTTTGGGAGGGTGCCATGTGACAGTTGCACATATTTGCATGAAGCTACCATTCTGCAGGAGATTGGTGTGAAAGACAGCGACCACAGGTAGGTGAGAAGTTCAGTTCAAGACTTCAAGTACAGAGCTTCAACCACCTCACCACAGTTACAGTGACTAACATTACTGGTTAAACTAACAGTAAGAAATCAGTGAGAGGAGGGTCCCTATTCATCAAGGAAATGTTCAATACCCCTCAGGTATGGCCAAGAAGTGTTTAAGGGCCAGATGTACTGCTTGCAGCTACAGCACACTGATGTGATCTGCGCTGCCCTGCACTGCCACACCTCGAGAGACTACTTGGTTCCCTCTTCCCTCTGCCCTCCCTCTAGAGACGCTGGGGGTGGGTTGTTGGGTTTCCTCTGTAAAAGTGTCTCGAAAACACTTTGAAAATAAAATCAAATTAAACTGAATTGAACTCCCTCATCCTCTTGTTTTCCTCAACAGCCTGCTCATCCCCTGGTTCAGAGACCTCACTGAGTCCCACAGCGTCTCTAACTCACCATGTTTGGTTTGGACCTCCTCTCACCAGATTACTACTGTTAAGTGTTCATTTAAAAACACACCAAGTAGAAAACGACCCACTTCCTTCTTCTGAAACTCACAGCTGCAACCATCACAGACTCAGTGTCACCTGCACAATGAGGAGCGTGATCTTGACGGCGTCTTTGCTTCTCTGTTTCCTCGGTAAGTGATGGAAATGAACAAACACACAGTTTTGACAGTTTTTACTTCCAAAACAAAGGTTCTTTTCCAAAGACCAGGGAGGTATTTTGTTATTTACCTGACGGTTTCGGCAGCTGTCAGCTGTCTTCTTCAGAGTGTCACGTGATGTTGACAGCTGACAGCTGCCGAAACCATCAGGTAAATAACAAAATACCTCCCTGGTCTTTGGAAAAGAACCTTTGTTTTGGATTATAACTTGGAAGACCAATGAACCTTTTTGGACCAGTTTTTACTTCCATGTGTGAAGGTGTGTCTTGATCTTTCAGACAGGAGCTTTGTCTCAGGATTAAAGATTCGGTCTGTGGAGGTGCAGCCTGGTGAAGACGTCAAACTGCTGTGCTCCAACTTTTCCACTATTCCTCAACTAATAACCTGGTTTAGAGTGACCAATACATCACATCTCTACCATATCGCCTCCATGTTCGAATCACAAAAGGACATTAAAAACGATAAAGGATTTCCAAAAGAGAAATTTGTAATGAGCTCCAACGTGTCTGTGGTATTTCTGACCATCAAGACAGTGAACGTATCGGACTCTTTACTGTACTTCTGTGGATACTACGTTTCAAGGAGTCCTATAATTATTGAAGCAACACATTTCGAAGTTCATGGTAAGAATCCTCATTTCATTTTGCAGACCCTAATAATGACACAAATCCAGGTTTTACATGTTCCATTCATCAGATCCTCTTCCTTTTTTAACTTCTGTCATAATTCAAACACCGGCACTGGACAAACAGCATTAAATGTTCTGCTGAAAAGCTCTTTTTTTTCAAGAATTTGGCAGTGGTGTTCCGACAGAGCCACGCACAAGATGGCGCCAGCCTGTGCGGCTTGCCGTCTGCCTGCCCTGCTGTACCTGCTCCTTGCCGTTGCACTACTCTGCCTACTCTGCTAAGACTCCGCTGCTGTGTTGGTATATGATTGCCAATCGCTCCTCAGCTGTAAGTCATACCAAGAAGCACGCCAGAAGCTTCATCTGGACGACCAAACATGGGCTCTTCCTCCTCACCTGCGGTCTGTGCCAGCTTACCTCCTGCGCACACCCGCCATCATCCCACGGAGGAAACGTCCAAGGAGACGTGGAAAAAGAGCTGGAACCCTGGTGAAACTGTAGGCTCTGAGATGGTCCAGCTGCTGGAGCGGCCTTTATCCTGCCATAGAATCCTGTCTGTCATGGCGACCACGGCGTCCGCGATTCGTCCAGCCCGTTGCTCCTGCTCGCTCGGACGCCTGCTGTCTCCATCCGCCAGCGGAGTACTACATTTGACCACCGTCGCCGCTGCTCCCGGACGTCCTGAGGCTGCAGCACTGCCCATCGGACTTCGCCGCCGGGTTATCAGGATTATCCTCGACTTCCATGTTTACACCAGCGGAGAAACAGCCGGCCTACGCCCGCCGAAGGAACCAAACATCACGTGATCGCAGGAGGTGGCTTCGGCCGATCCCATTAGACACAGCCGACACGAGCGCAGTGACGTCATCACCAGGTAGTAGTATTGGTCTCCTGAACGCTCGCTCTATTGCAAACAAATCCTTCTCACTGAACGAACTGTTTACCAGTGAAAACCTGGACTTCCTGTTCCTCACGGAGACCTGGCAGAGAGACAGGGAGTTCATCCACCTGAAGGAGCTGTGTCCTGCTGGTTGCTCAGTTCTCGGTTGGCCCCGCCCCTGTCGCCATGGAGGTGGTCTTGCTGCTGTGTACTGGGACAGCTACACCTGCAGAACAATGAACACTGACCACTACACTTCTTTTGAGTCCCAAATGATGAAAATTGGCTCCTCTACCTCATTTCACTGTTTTCTGGTCTATCGCCCTCCTGGCCCTGCTGGTGCCTTCCTAAATGACTTCAATTACTTTTTATCATCCATCATAAAACTGGATGAAGTTTTGGTCCTTGGAGATTTCAATCTGCACATTGATGATGGTTCATGTATCTCTGCAGCTGAGCTCTTATTACTGACTGAATCTTTCAATTTCCAACAGCATGTGTCAGGCCCCACCCACAGCAAAGGTCACACTCTAGACCTGGTCTTCTCTCAAGGCCTCCGTGTTAGAAGTGTGTGTGTGGAGGATGTTCATCTGAGTGACCACAGTTGTGTGTTTTTGAACTGATTATTCCACCTGAACCTCAGCCTGCCTCTGCAAAGGGAGAAAGGAGGATCATTACTGAAACCACAGCTGAGAGATTCTGTGCCCTGTTTGACACTCGTGACGTGACCCACTGCACTGATGCTGATGGCTTTATGTGCTGTTTTAACTCACTCTGTGGCTCCACTAAAATCTAGCAATGTCTCCAGAAAGCAGTCATCTCCCTGGTTAAATGACAACATCCTGAGCCAAAAAAGACTGTGTCGGAAAACTGAGCGCCTCTGGAAATCCACGAAGCTTGAGATTCACAGACTACACCTCAGGGATTTAATGTCCTCCTTAAATAAAACCATTAAGGATCCAAGATCCAAATACTTTGCTGCCTTGATAACATCTAATAAGAAAAATCCCAAAGGGTTGTTTGACACCATAAGCTCCATGGCGTCTCTTGCTTCGCTGGCTGCTCCTGTTCCGGTAAGGCTGACAGCAGTGATCTTCTGACCTTCTTTGTTGACAAAATCAGAGACATAAAAGACAAAATCCCAGCACCTTCCATGTGCAGTCCAGGTCTGGCCAAACCACCTTTACATGCCTGGTCCTCTTTTACTCCTGTATGTCTTGAAGACGTCACAGCAATGATGGCCGAAACAAAACCCTCCTCCAGTTCTGTAGATATGTTTCCACCTAAGCTCCTTGTGAGTGTTTTTGACAGTCGGACCATGGGTGACCAAAATGTTCAACCTGTCATTCTCTTCTGGTGTGTTTCCCTCCACCTTCAAGCATGCAGTCGTAGAACCTAACTTGGACCAACATGATCTTAAGAACTACAGGCCCATATCTAAACTGCCTTTTTTGCCCAAAATGTTAGAAAAGGTGGTGGCGACTCAACTTACGTCTTTTTTACAAACGCATGACCTCTACAACACGTTTCAGCCAGGGTTTTGTACACACCACTCTGCAGAAACTGCTCTACAAAAAGTGTCTAGCGACATCCTAATGTCTGCCGACTCGGGGAGACACGCAGTTCTGGTCCTGGTGGACTGGTCTTCAGCCTTCGACAGTTGACCACCAGATCCTTATGAACAGGCTGCAGGACCTGATTGGCTTGTCAGTTCCAGTGCTCCAGTGGTTCTCCTCCTACCTGGCTGGTAGGAGTTTTAGTGTGTTAACCAACCACATCATGTCTGAACCAGCCAACCTGCAGTGTGGTGTGCCTCAGGGCTCAGTTCTGGGACCCCTCTTGTTCCTGCTGTACGTCCTTCCCCTGGGCCAGATAATCCAGCAATTCAGTGATGTCTCGTACCACCTTTTTGCTGACGACCTCCAGCTGTACTGCACCTTCAAGCCCTCAGAAACACACAAACTGAGCTCGCTAATGAACTGCCTGTCACAAATCAAGCAGTGGCTCAGCGACAACAGCCTCCAACTAAACCCAGGAAAAACGGAGACCCTTATCATCGCCCCGGACAGTGCCATCCCCGCCATCAAGCAGCACCTTGGTGACCTGAGCCCCTCAATCAAAACTGAACTGAGGAATCTCGGGGTGATCTTTGACGGCTCCATGTCATTAGACCACCACTTGAGGCAGCTGGTAAGAAACTGTTTCTTCCAGCTCCGCAATATTGCTAAGCTCAGACACATGGTGTCAAAAAACGAGCTCAAAATGATCATACATGCATTCATATCCTCGCGACTGGACTACTGCAACAGCCTGTTCACCTGCCTCAACAAGAAAGGGCTGCTCGTCTCCAGTACGTCCAAAATTCAGCTGCGAGACGACTGACCAGCACCAACAGGAGGTCCCATATCACACCTGTTTTAAAATCCCTCCACTGGCTCCCTGTTCTGTTCCGTGTCCACTTTAAAATCCTGGTGCCGATTTTACTTGCCGATTGGGATCCGGATTGCTGTTACTGTTCTCATCATGATGGCCATCATTTATCTGGTTGTTGGGATGAAAAGACTCCAAAAAGGTGTTTTTTTTTCAAATGAAACATGTTTCCATAGAAAACAACAGCAGGAAAATTCACCAGTACCAACATGATATTAAATATTTTTTATTCACGGCAGGTCGTGGCGATTCGTACCAGAATCCACATCACCAGGTATTCAGGCTGCTTTTCTCTGCTTTTTTTCTTTCATCTCTACCAATTCAAGTGTATCTCTGGTGCGTTAACTCTGTGCAGCAATGGCGAGCATGGCGTAGTGTCTGTGCTGACGTGAATGTCCTGATTCACAGGGACGAGACGAGGATGATCTGGATGATGCAGCTGTGACAGAAGACCGTCACCACACGGAGACACCGATCTGAGTGTGATTTATTCAGTCCCAGCATGTGTGTTTGTGAGAGAGTGGGCGTGGCCAGATGCGTTCAAGTGCATACTGGGAAGCAGGCTCAGAAACAGCCTGTTCTGAGGAGGGCTCGTCAGAGCAACTTTTTAGACTGCTGAAACTCTGAACAAAGGATTAATTTGGGGCAAGCAAACTTTAATACTATGTTTTTGGGCTTCTGAGACCTATATGTCGTGACTGAATAATAGCATCATATGTCCTCTTTAAGTGTAAAATTACTTAGGTTTGAATTTCTGTTAATGAGCTGGAGGCGAGGCTATTTCCTCCTATGTATGTACAGTGGCAGTCAGCTCTGAAATGTCTTCATACTTCCTCCATTTGTGCTGCCATAGAGTCTTACAATGAAAAGTACTTCATAGAGCCAATTGGTCTAAAAGTAAATGAGCTCACATACATCCTGGTATCGATCCTAACGGTAATCGATGCCACACAGGACCAGCTAGTCTTGCACACACGTTTTGGACCTGCCCAGCACTGTTCCAGTATTGGGAATCTGGATTTGCTTTACTCTCTGCCGTCACACCTGTCACCATTCTTCCCTCTCCACTATTTGGCCTGTTTGGGGTCTGACCTTCTGACCAGATACTGCCCTCCCATTTTGCTGATTTTATAGTCTTCCTCACCTTGATAGAAAGACGTGCAATCTTGATACATTGGAAGAGCCCCCACTCACCCTCCCACACCAGGTGGATTAAGGATGTCTTCACCTTTTTGAAACCGGAAAAAATAGATACTCCCTGCAAAGTCTCAATACAAAGTTTATTGAATGTGAAATTTAAATTGAAATTGAACTTGAAAGTCCTTTATTTGTCCCACAGGGGGAAATTGCAGTGTTACAGCAGCAAAAGAAAAGAAATATAAATAGGATACAAATGTGAAATGTGAGAATTTACAAAGTAAATTTTGTTTAATTGAAGGAGTATCCAAGGACAAAATTGTATTTATTCCTGCTGGAACATGCAGAAATATAACTTTATGAAAACATGGTGGATGTAATATGCATGAAGTTATAAGATTGAAATCGAATAAAGTTTAATAAGGAAGTTTTCATTTGATTCAATTTTATATGATGGAATATGCAGAAAGAACAGAATAAGATTGAAAGCTCTCTTGCTTTAAAGTGTATTCAGGTTGAGCATCATGCTTTTAAAAAACAAGTAATTATAAAGTAACTAATGATGTTGAAAGTAGGAAATCGTTAAGTCCCGAGATTACATTCTTGAAGAAGTAATCATCGGAAGACAATGGACATTTGAATGTTGCCCAGCTGTGGTTGGCCCCATCCATTGCATGGCTGGCAAGCTGGTACTGGTGGGCCTGCAGGTGACTGTGGAGCATCTGCTGAGTGCAGTCTGGCTTGAGTGCAGTCTGGCTTGGGGTAGCTGGAAGAAGCATGTTACCAGCTGGAGTCACTGAAACAGACTCTGCAAGACAGGAAGTTGTAGCTACAGCAGGTGGCAAGGGAGCTTCAGGAACCAGCAACCACAACTAGATGAACTACCCAAGGGAGCTGGTTCTAGTGCCGGAGCTGGAGCAGGAGGGGCAGTAAAAAAGGGCCCAACGTGGCCCTTCAGCATGTCACAGTGCATATGACATATTTTGCTCAAGTAATTCATAGGGCTCTCAGTACCTGGCAGACCACAGAACTCCACATGTCCTGGATTTTGTGCAGACCCCAAGCACTATGGTCTTGAAGGTAGCCTAACCCTAACCAACTGACCCACCTGCAGTGGTGCCTCATGCACCCGCAGGTCATGGCATTGTTTACGCAAGTGAGCGGCCGCCAACAGTCGTTCATGTGCGCCCGCAAAAATCAACTTAAGTCTTTCCTGATGCTCAGCTACTCAGTCGTGCACATTCCCCAGAAAGGAGTCCCGAACTCAGCACAATAAAAAGTCAATCAGAAGCCCCGGCTCCGTAACAAACATCAGAAAGAATGTACCTTCACCTGTGGCCTGATGCTGCATGGTATTACAGCAGAACAGTACTTGTGGAAGACAGGAGGCCCAATCCTGTTTTCGTGATGTTGGCAGTGTGCGTGGTTGTGAATAGTCTGACTGAACCTCTTGCACTGTCCATGACTAGCAAAGTAGTATGGAGCGGTGCAAGATTTCTCAACTGTATAAAAGCAACAGAGCTGTTGGATCAACGAGCATCCAAAATTCTGACAATGATCCAAGTGAATACAACTCAGAACACCAAACCTGAAAAAGTAATCGTTCAGCAGAAACTGAGCCACAGTAGAGGTACGCTGAGCCCAAGTTGGGACAGTCACGGTGTATTTACTGAATACATCTGTCAGCACTAGGATATTTTCTAGCCATAGGGCTCTAACATGGTGAAATCGAATACTCAAATACGATCTCATTTGGCCGAGATGCAAGCAGTTGGACCAATAAGCTGTGTGACCTTGGCCCTGAATCTTGAGCAAACTGACAGCATTCAGGTCGCATTCTGAAACCCACTGCTTTATGTCAGAGCACATTCCAGGCCAGGAACCACACTTCTGCAACAGCTCGTTCATCCCTTCAATGCCCTGATGGCATTTTCGCTGTGGCCTGATCAATAATCCAGCTTGGTAGGTGACATGAACTTCCCTACAGTCCTTTTCCGTGTGCCTGTTGACTCCCCACCGGAGCTGAGGCTCAGCAGATCGGTGGGCTTCAGTTTTCCGACTGAGCAGAGGGATGAGAAGACCCAGCCCAAAGAGTGGAAGAGGGAAACGTTTCTCCATCACACTCCATCATGACCTGATTGCTGGCACCTTTGACAGATCAGAGCCCCTACGACTGGGCCAAAAACCTACGAGGGGGACTGTAAAGAAGCTACAGTCTGTGACATCTGGTTAAGTTGTTCCTGCTGATAGTTCAGGAGCTCCCACAACTCAGTTCTGATCCCTGTGAGGTGGTGGTGGTGATGGTTTGTGTGTGTGTGTGTGTGTGTGTGTGTGTGTGTGTGTGTGTGTGTGTGTGTGTGTGTGTGTGTGTGTGTGTGTGTGTCTGTGTGTGTGTGTGTCTGTGTGTCTGTGTCTAGGTGTACGGGTATTTCTGTCCTTGTGGGGACCAAATGTCCCCACAAGGATAGGAAAACCTGGCACGACCTACCTCGTTGGGACATTTTTTGGGTCCCCATGGGGGGAAACAGTGTTTTCTTGGCCATGTTGTAGTTACTGGAAAAAGTAAAAGTGCAAAAACATTTCTTTAGGGCTACGCTTTGTTTTGGTGTGGGTTAGGGTTAGGGTTAGGGGCTAGACATGAATGGGAGTCAATGGACGGTCCCCACAAGGATAGAAATACAAGACTGTGCGTGTGTGTGTGTGTGTGTGTGTGTGTGTGTGTGTGTGTGTGTGTGTGCGTTGCGGGGAAACCACCCCGTACTGTAGGCTGTTGTAGGCCCAGCGAGTTTAGCTAATCAAACTGACTCTGGCCTCCTTTTTTGTGGGGGGGGGGGGGGGGGGGGGGGGGGGGGGGGGGGTGTCACGAAATAGTTGTGCTGAGGGCCTGCAAATGACATGCAGTGGCTCTGTTTGGATGTTTGAACAGACAAACACGAACAGAAAGGACGAATCGGCCTGTCAGGGAGGAAGATACAGGAAGTGGCTGCACGAGGTGATCTGAGAACAAATTCTCATGCTGCAGCAAGCTTTGATCAGCCGACACGTGATTCCGCTCTTTAGACTTTTTGAAGAAGCTCTGGTAACACTTTGTTTGAAGCCCCCCTGTATAACACATTATAAGTACATTTATAAAGCATTATAGTGCCATTATAATACATGTAGCTATAGTTATAAACATTCATAGATGATCACAATGCCAGGACCTAACCCTAACCTTAACCCTAATCCTATGCTGTATAGTGAGTTATAAACCACTGTGATCATGTATGAGTGTTTATAACTACTTATAATGTGTTATACCGGGTGCTTAAATTAAAGTGTTACCAAAACTCTCAACTACAAGTCTTGAAAAATGGTAACAACTTCTGCTAAACTTACAGGTTTATCTTCTCTTCTTTCATGTTTACATGTCAATGTGAATGACCAACACAGTGTAATTCTTGCTCCCTCCTCCTCCATCATTTCCTCTGTGGTGAGAACAACCTATCAGACACAGCAGAAGCCACAGAAAGGTCTCTTCAGGCCGACCACATGCAACTCAAGCAGCAACATTCACACAACAGTTTCTCTCCAGTCTTTTAAAATCCTAAAAGAAATGGTTTTTATTTACTAGGAATCAACATGGTACATACTTTTCCTGATGCAAAAAATTGTATTTGATAAGCCGCACAATAGTGTCTGGTCAGTTTTTTTGAAATGCTGGTGAAAATTTGTTGTTTCCTGTTGTCATCGCGATGCCTTCGTGACACATCTGACAGAACAACACTTCTGCTGAGTTTTTGCTGCCTTGAAGCAGAAAGGCAGAGTGAAGTCAGTGACTCTGCTCTCTGTTTCAGTCTCCTGGATTCTCTGGAGTCACAATATCTTTTGTTTAATGGAGTTTCCCGGATCACCATGAAGGAAGAACATTTACTGACTGATTGAAAGCATCACAGTGAAGCCAAACACTGGTGAGAAGAGTTCATGTATCCAGCATGTTGCTCTGGAAGCTGCACATTTTAAACCATTTCAGCTCACAGCAGCTGGTTCAGCTTCAGATCCAGCTGTGCTGTGATGCACATCCAAACTTTCCTGACAATAACTCCATCAGCACCTGTCAGGTAAGTTATTTTAGGATTTCTTTAGGATGGTTTGGCAGGATTTATATTGATCTGACTGAAATGGTTGTGTCAAGATGTGTTGCTACGTTAAAATAGACAGAGACACAACTTATCTTTTGGTGAAAAGATTTTTTTAGTTTCTCAGAAGAATTATCAGACATGATAATTCTGTCCTGTTCTTTTAGGGTCTTCATTTCCGTAGAAGCGCCCACACAACCTGATATCCAGAGACGGCCCCACCTCTTGATACGGAAGTCACTGTCAGAGAGACTTCGGTCAGATTAATTACAAACATCTCAGTGTAGGAACGATGGAGACCCTGACCCTGATCTCAGCTTTACTTTCTATGTTCTGTGAGTACATCCACTTTTATTGACTTCAACTACACACAACAAACTTCAAACTTTCCTTCTGTGTGTCCACAGAATGAACTTACTGAGATTTTCAACAGCAAAACTTGTTTGTTGCAGGTTGGATCTCTTCCTCTGTTGGTGATTTTCGCACCATCGAGGTTCTGCCTGGTGAAGACGTCACAATGCTGTGCTCCAACCTCACCGATCAGCTCATGCAGGTTGTCTGGTACAGGTTGGCAAACTCTGAATCCAAAATCAGTTCCATTTCAGCTATGTTCAGCTCTGACGACAACGCAACGCTCTATACTGGATTTCAAAATGGAAGATTCACAATGACTTCCAACAACAGTCACATCTTCCTGAACATCAAACCAGTGGATTTATCAGACGCCGGCATGTACTTCTGTGGACATAACATATACAGCGGCATGGACATCTTCAATCACACCTATTTAAAGATGCAAGGTGAGAATCCTCTACAGTGTCAAATCATTCTGAAGCTGAATTCTGAACAGAAACATGTCGGTTTGATGTCTTTGTTGTAGAAACACTTCCTGATTCACACAACTCAACCTACATGCTCCTGGGAGGTTTAATCATCTTCCTGATCATGGTCATCATTGCCTTGGTTTTCAAAATCAGAAGCTTTCACACAGGTACTTCTGTTGTTTTCATTCTAACTTGTAGTGCCAGAATTCAGTCCAAATCTCAGAGAGGTGTACCGTTGGTCTTTCAGCTCAAAATAACACACTGACTTCTCAGAACACTCAAGTAATTTGATTTACACTGGAGCTGATGATGAGTGATCTTATATCAGGTGAGCAACTGCCAATGCTTTCATTCACAGAGTCAGGAGTCTGATGGCCTGAACTATGCAGCAGTGAGTTTCCAGCCCAGAACAAACCGTGGAAGAAGGCAAACAGCTGAGAGAGAGCTGGAGCCGAATGTGGTGTATGCTGCTACAAGATAAAGCCATGAAGCCAGCAGAGCAGCAAGTTCAGAGAGAAAATCTTACCTGTTGGTGGAGGTTTGCTCTGTAGTCCTGTCTCCAAAACAATATGTAACCTGTTAATGAAGAAAATGTTCATCTTAACTGTGCAGCTCCTGTTCGTTGTAGGTGATTTAAATCAAACACAGAGAGAATATCTGAGTTTTCTCGATTATATCTCATTGCAACTCTGCTTTGTGGCTATAAGTTTTATCAAAGCTTTCAGACTATGGCAGAGAACATTGAGCAAATCATTCATCGATTCTGCTGCTCATTCCACAAATACATGTCCATTTACATCTGGATGTTTTGTGCATAAATTGTTGCACTTGTTTGTCTACATTTGCATGCTAAATATTAGGGATGGGACGAGATCTCGTGTCACGAGATCTCGCGAGATCGCAATGCCGCGAGATCTCGCGAGATTGAATGCCGCGAGATTAAGTACGTTTATATTAAGGCAAAAACTCTTTATTAACTGGAATATTGACGGAATGATACATTACATGGCGCACAGCCATATAAACACGTGCAAAACCCTGAATGTGCTCATATTCATATTTAAAAACCCGGTCGAAAGGGACATGAAATACTGTTCTGCACATGTTCTATCCGCAAGGAATCTTGGTCTTTTGAGTACACAAACTACTTGTGATACAGTTTAATTGCTACGACGTAAAGAAAATGTGCGGAAACGATCGTTCAGTTCTTCTCTTTTATTGAAAAAACGGTGCATCGCATCAATGCACATTTTACCACGTCTTGCCGGCTTACACTCTTTTTCTAACAACATGCAGAGAGAGCCTGCAGCATAGATATCATATAAAAACTAGATGCCTTAAGGCGGAGTCAGCCACGTCGTTCACTGGCGGCCATCTTTGTACAGTGGACCACTCTGGGGCGCTCTGTGTAATCTAAGGGAAGGTGAGTGATTTACACTAATTAAAATACTCAACTCACTGAATTCTTCATGGATTTACAGACAGTTTGATTTATTACTAAAGTTATGTTGCTATGATGCAGACTAAATTTTAATATCACAACTTTTCTTTTTGCATGCAGTTAAATGCCTTCATGTCTGACGTTTATAACAAACCAAGTCGTTTGAAAATCTTTTGAAAATTGAGCAATCTATAGCTATTTCAAAGTTGACGCTCAATTGACATTAATGTGATGAGTGAGTGAGCGGCCCTGTACCAAGATGGCCGCCATGAGCCATCTAGTGTTTCTATATATATCTATGGCCTGCAGCGGCTGCGGCGCCCTTCTTTCTCTGTGGTGTCTGTGTAAAATAAGGTTGAACATGCAAACAGCGCACCTAGTGGCATGAAGTGCAAAAGCAGTCATGGCGTCGTCTGTGCGCCGCGGTTTGAATGGGAATAGGCGAACGAGGCGGCCGCCTCAGGCGCAGTGTAGAGCGGAGGGCAACGTGGTCGTACAAGGGGCACTCCGACCCGACACTCCATGCTCCGACGCTGCACGTGAGTACCGCGCTGGCCCCCACACCTCGGCACCAAACACCCCCCCCCCCCCCCCCCCCCCCCCAGTCTCGTGTCGTCTCGATCTCGTGGACTCAATCTCGCGAGACATCTCGTCCCGTGAAATTTGTGTCTCGTCCCATCCCTACTAAATATAAATGAAGCACACTCTCCCCACAGAAACATTTTCCACTGTGGTCACACACAGCAGCACTAACGCCTGAAAGCTTGGTTACATTTCACCAGAAAGGATGACAATAATGCTTTCAAAGTGGATGTTTCATGTTACTGAGGAAATATTACCAATATTACCAACGTTAACACATTAAAACATGACTAAACATGTCGTCTAGTATTGTATCTTTAATTCAATCTGCAAATTCTTTGATTGTGGTGCTACTGTAACATTGTTATTTTTTTGATTTCTTTTTGTTGTGTTGTTAGGATTACTATTGCAACAACACATGATCAGTAGGGTGATACTAACCTGTGTCACGACGGCGGAGGAGGAAACTGGACAGTCCTGGCAGACCCAAACGTTTTGTGAGGTTCTGCTGGGAACATCTGGTGGAACCTTCTGTCAGCAGGGTTTTCAACTCCCACCTCCAGGAGAGCTTCTCTCATGTCCCAAGGGAGGTTGGGGACATTGAGTCCGAGTGGACCACGTTCTCTACCTCCATTGTCGAAGCAGCTGCTCGGAGCTGTGGTCGTAAGGTCTCCGGTGCCTGTCGTGGCGGCAACCCCCGAACCTGGTGGTGGAAACTGGAAGGGCTGCCGTCAAGCTGAAGAAGGAGTCCTCCCGAGCCTTGTTGGCTCGTGGGACTCCAGAAGCAGCTGACAGGAACCGGCAGGCGAAACGAAATGCAGTCCCAGTGGTTGTGAAGGCAAAATCTGGGGTCTGGGAGGAGTTCGGGGAGGCCATGGAGGAGGACTACCGGTCGGCCTCGAAGAGATTCTGGCAAACCGTCCGGGCCCTCAGGAGGGGAAAGCAGGTCTCCACTAACACTGTTTACAGTGGAGGAGGAGCTGCTGACTTCAACTGGGGATATTGTTGGACATTGGAAGGAATACTTCCAGGACCTCCTCAATCCCGTCGACACATCTTCCGTGGAGGAAGCAGAGGCTAAGGTCTCAGAGGTGGACTGAGGTCAGAGGTGGACTCGTCCATCACCCAAGCTGAAGTCACCGAGGTGGTTGGCAAGCTCCTCGGTGGCAAGGCACCGGGGGTGGACGAGATTCGCCCGGAGTATCTTAAGTCTCTGGATGTGCAGGGACTGTCTTGGTTGACACGTCTCTGCAACATCACGTGGCAGTCGGGGACGGTGCCTCTGGATTGGCAGACCAGGGTGGTGGTCCCCCTGTTTAAAAAGGGGGACCGGAGGGTGTGCTCCAACTATAGGGGGATCACACTCCTCAACCTCGCTGGGAAAATCTATTCTGGGGTACTGGAGAGGAGGATTCGACCGTTAGTTGAACCTCGGATTTCGGAGGAACAATGTGGTTTTCGTCCTGGTCGTATAACAGTGGACCAGCTCTAGAACCTGCATAGGGTGCTCGAGGGCTCGTGGAAGTTCGCCCAACCAGTTCACAGGTGTTTTGTGGACTTGGAGAAGGCGTTCGACCGTGTCCCTCGTGGTGTCTTGTGGGGGGTGCTCCCGGAAAACGGAGTCCGGGTCCCCTTGTTAAGGGCCGTCCAGTCTCTGTATGACCGGAGTAGGAGTCTGGTCCGCATTGCCGGCAGTAAGTCGGACCTGTTCCCGGTGCATGTTGGACTCCGGCAGGGCTGCCCTTTGTCACCGGTTCTGTTCATAATCTTTCTGGAGAGAATTTCTAGGTGCAGCCAGGGGCCGGAGGGGGTCCAGTTCGTGAACCACAGGATTTCATCTTTGCTTTTTGCAGATGATGTTGCCCTGTTGGCTTCATCGAACCCGGACCATCGTGCACTGCGGCGGTTCGCAGTCGAGTGTGAAGTGACAGGGATGAGGATCAGCATCTCCAAATCCGCGGCCATGGGCCTCGACCGGAACAAGGTGGCTTGCCCCCTCCAGGTCAGTGGAGAGACTCAAGTGGAGGAGTTTAAGTATCTTGGGGCCTTGTTCACGAGTGAGGGACGGATGGAGGTGAGATTGACAGGCGGATCGGTGCAGTGATGCGGTCGTTGTATCGGTCCGTTGTGGTGAAGAAGGAACTGAGTCGAAAGGCAAAGCTCTCAATTTACCGGTCAATCTACGTTCCCACCCTCACCTATGGTCATGAGCTTTGGGTCATGACTGAAAGGACAAGATCCCGGATGCAAGCGGCTGAAATTAGTTTCCTCCGTAGGGTGGCTGGGTGCTCCCTTAGAGACAGGGGGAGAAGCTCAGTCACCAGGGAGGAGCTCGGAGTAGAGCCGCTACTCCTCCACATGGAGAGGAACCAGCTGAGGAGGCTCGGGCACCTCTTTAGGACGCCTCCCTGGGGAGGTGTTTCGGACATGTCCCACCGGGAGGAGACCCCGGGGAAGACCCAGGACACGCTGGAAAGACTATGTCTCTCGGCTGGTCTGGTAATGCCTTGGGATCCTCCCAGAGGAGTTGGAGGAAGTGTCTGGGGACAGGGAAGTCTGGACATCCCTGCTGAGACTGCTGCCCCCACGACCCGGCCCCGGATAAGCAGTGGGAAAATGAATGAATGAATGAACCCAGGTCGACTTCTGTAACTTCTCTTTACTCATTTCATTTACATAAATAAAAACCACACATCACATGATCTCCTTGTTTCATGAAAAATTGAGATATCTGCTACATATTTTGCCTCCTATATTTTAACATGAACATATATATAACACACTGTCCCACTTTGCAATGAATACAGGCAGGATTGTCTGTTATTCACAACACTCTCTAAAGTGTTGAAATGGGCGAAAGAACTGATGCATTACTGTAATCTCATTACTTTTTCAAGTAACAAATAAAGCAAGGGATTACAATTGTGAATAGAGTATTTAAATTATTATTGAAAGCAGACTGCGTTACTGCGTTACCAAACCGTGATTTTGTTTCGTGAGATTGTCGCATGACAATGATATTTTAGCAACGAGACATCAGTGATAAACAACAGGCAGTAGTGATGAACAGACACCATGGAGTGGCAGACAGCAGGACCATTTTGATGTTTAGAAGGACCGACATTACTCTGAGTTTGACTCACAGCATCCGCTGTTCAGAGGGTTCAGGTGTGAAACACTGTATGATCGGACACTGATTGCCATGAAATATGTTCTTTTGACTGGAAGAACGACACTAATCTGTTTTACGGCAGTCATAAGTGGTTGAGAAAAAACTTGGACTGAATGGAACCTGTGTGGAATGCTGTGGAAATATTTAATGTACATCTTCGGTCAGAATAAAGTTGGCAAACAGAAGAAAAGGGGTCACTTTTTTTTTTTTTTTCTGGGGTGCAACACAGACTTGGCGTTTTCTTTTCTTTCACCCAGAAGTGGACATCAGGAATCTGCCAGAATAAAGAAGAACGCCACGCAATCCAAAGAGACGTCATCTGAAGGTATTTGTTTTCAATAATGGCCAACACACACAATATAAGCAATATAATTGAGAGAATGTGTTGGAGGAGTCAGAGGAGAAGTTAATATTGTCTGTAACAGACCTGATTAAAGTCTTAAGGTTTGACTGTGGAAGAGTTTGACAGAAACTCACCTCGGAAGCTGAGACGGTGGATCTTGCAGTACTTAGAAGAGGTTACTACCAGAGATGGGTGACTTGGACTCGAGACTCAGACTCGACTTGGACTCGAGTCACGATTTTATGACTTTTGACTCGACTTGATGAAATCAAAAAAAGACTTGGACTTGCTTGGACTCTAAGCTCAGTGACTCTAGACTTGGACTTGACTCGAACCCTTTGACTCGACGAATCATGTCAAGTCATACTAGTAATTTTAAAAGTGCGAAATATGAATCATTTTTATTTTTTATCGCTTCATTTCATGGGATTGTAGTGGCGAGGTGCGCCGCGTGCGACGGGCGGGGTTCATTCACTTTCGCATTGACGGGAGCGCTCGTTTTGAACACCCGCGCATTCCAGGCGCATTCCAAACAACATAACAGGTCGGCCACGATTGTTTTTAACAAACCCGTTTCAACACTGGCGGCCTGGAATTCGCGCATAGGCGTCAGTTTAGGGGGAGACTTTTTGCCAGGGGTGTTTTTTTCTCCACTACACAAATCCTTCACGTGTAGCCATTTTAACCCCGGTTATTTTCAGTAATATATAACATTCCGATGCTCTTGAACGCACCATCCGCAAGCATCAGAGACGCAAACAGACATTCACGAGGATTAAAAAAACAAAACAAAAAAGTGCAGCTGTTCTAAATGTGCGTCTGTTCCAGTGGAAGCTCCGACAGAGCAGCTCTTTCTTCTGCAACACCTGTGGTGAGTTTGAAAACTTGGTTGCTAGTTTAACCCTGTGATTATCCCATATTATAAACTTTATGCAAGAGGCGGTTGTCATGTCCTCCGCCTCGGCCATCACGTAGGAGCAGCATTGCTGTTTTCCTCCTTTCCCCTCCCTTTCTGTTCCTCAGGTGGGCGTGTGTCTTGGTGCGTGTGGGCAGGAGCGGCTGGGCCAGTGCAATCAGCTGATGAGCCTCACCTGTGGCAGAGTGGCCTGATTGCCTACACCTGGTCTTCCCCTATTTAACCTGGCGGTTGGTGCCACTCTATGCCGGACTGTCTTTTCGCCACATCTCAGCCAGCCTCTCCAGACCGCTTCCAAGACCCACCCTGACCGCCCACCACTCCGCTCGACGCCTTGTGGGGACCTTCCTCCCCTCTGCTGCTCCACTGCAAACTCTGAAGCTCTTCAGTTGGATTACTCCTGTTGGAGTGGAACTGCTACTCTCAAGATCTCTGTAAATAAACGTCATCCTAACCTGCAACCTGCCTCTGCTTGCTTTCCCGCACTTGAGCCTCGGATCCGTGCCCCGTAACAGCGGTAGTCTGTTTTGAAAGGTGGATATGCCCTGAAGAACTTTACTCTCAACATGCTAACGGCAACATTTTGAGGCTGTTTGGCCTCATTCTAGTCTCAGCTGATGTTCATCATCAATATAGTTTTCGTCCCTGGGGGACCTGTTGCTTTTGATTAAAAAGAAATGTGATTTTTATTGAAAGATGTGAATAGGGATGAGTTTCATATTTTTGTATTTGAACTGTAATGAAGAAGAATGCATCAAAGATGCTTTATTTCATTAAAGGAGCACAGCGCAGTTTGCTCGTTTTATGCGAAACACCGACCCCTGCAGGCCTTGGGCGTAACTGTAGCTTTGTGAAAAGTTCGTGTCTGTGGCTTGTGCCCATGTATGTGCACAGAAGAGGGGAACCTCCTCCTTCCTCGCTCTTTTAGCAGCGCTCAAGTAAAATGTAAGTTTCTTTTGCCTGGTGGGGCCTGTGCTGGAGTTGTGGCAGTGCTAGAAGCCGGTCTTTTCTTACTTTCTGGAAGCTCCATCCTCAGAACTGCTCAGTTGTTGCTGCTAAGCGTCTGGCGGAGTAATGGCAGACAAATCGAAACTTAAGGATTACCAGGCCAGCGGAATCCGTGTATCATTCGTTCAATTGATATTCAATTAAGAATCAAAAAACAAAATATTGAAAAATGAGTCGTTTTTCCTTTTTTTGTTTTTAAAATAAAAACAAATAAATGAAAATTGGTTTGTTTTTCAATATCCCGTTTGTTAAGACAGATCAAATAAAGGAAAGTTGAAATACGGCCACAGAGCAGACTTTAATGTGATTTTTCAATTTCTTCGATCTCCGTGACCCGGAAGTTCTATCGTCTGTGTTCATAGACATATACACTAGACACCGCGAAGCCTGTGTCAGCCCAGCGCTTCGACACGTCAGAGCGGCCGCCATATTGTGAGCGGCAAGTCTGCCCTGCCAACCCATTTAAGTCGATGTGACAGCGACGCATTTTCTGAAAAAAACCACGTAAATATACAATCACGTGACTGAGGAGTTTTTATTACTTTATTTTTTATTGATTTTATAATTAAGGATGTAGCCTACCTATAAGAAGAATTGAGAGGAAAAGGAAGAAATTTGCGATGTGCATTAATTTGATGTAGCCCATGACAAAAATGTTCAAAAACGTTTATTTACACAAAATGTGACATTTATGTACAATAAACATGTACATTAGGGCACAAGATATAACATTTTTTGAAGACAAATGTAGATATTTTAACATATTTACACACACTAACCTATTTACCTTCTTTATTTATTTTTGTGTGTGTGTTGTGGTGCACATTATTCATCCTCCACAGTGTAACCCAGTTGTTCTGAGTGTCCGCTCTATGTGAGGCGCCTCTCCACTAAACCTGCTTAGCTCTGCATTGTGTTTCTTGTACTATATAGGTGCAGGGTGACGTGTAGAGAGAAGATGACCAGACAGCAGGGTTCAAGGTTGTGATGGAGACTGTATTTCTTGCCAACAGCTCAAACATACACAGCCTTCAACAGTAGAAACAAAAAGAATAATCATCATTCTTATGTTTATCTTTCTTTAACATCCACACACAGTGTAGTCAGACAGTGCTTAACACAACATATTAACATATTTTAAAACACTAATTGTTTAACTGTAACTTAATATATTTCGTAAAACAGGTGAGCTGCCAGTAGCACTGCTTACCATCAACAGTAGAAACAAAAAGAATAAAGAAACATGGCGCCCCCTACAGAATGCTTACAAATTATGGTGTCCTGGAAAGGACAAACTGTTAGAATTTGCTTGTTTCAGCAGAACAACTTGCAGTGCTACATCGCCACCTACTGCTGAGTTTCAGTTACTCCCTTACAATTGCTTACATATTCATTCTTACAAACTAACCCATCACATTACACATTTCTGGTTGCTTATTCACCAATTATATATTTCATTATATTTACATATATTTACAGAGAGATGACAGCAACTGCTCAAATTGATTTTTGAGGTTGCTCTATTTTCACAATTTAGTAACCTTGGAAGAGTACTGTCTTACACAGCCTCTTCCGTGAATTGCCAATTTGGAGCTTTAGTGTTCTCATTTTTGCAATGTGGTGGTATCTCAGCTTGTGGAAAACAGACACTACCACTGACATGAGCCCAAAGTGATGGTTTTCAATGCCATACTGTGTGTCCTCAATGTGACCCTTCAGAAAAAATATGTCCTGTGAACCAATGTGTGCACGGACAAGCCTGTTGAGAGAGGACACACTCATATTTTGCCCTGGTTCTGACTGGCGGATGAAGCGCTCTGCTGATGTAACGACCTTCACGGTCCCCTCAGAAGGAATCATGAGCCCTCCCCTGTTCCTGAGGGTCAGCAAGTGGTAGCTCCGATCAAAAGATGCAGGTGCAGCATCTGTCACCAGGCTACCACGACACACATCACAAGACAGCATCCTCAGAACGCGTCTCACAACAAACCCTGATATATATGTGAGAGCATTGTCCACAAGGCCACCAAAACGTGTGGGCAAATAGTTGTGGTCACACACGAGAGCAGGGATGTTGACAAACAGGGATGGGAGGTCATCAGATTCTTCTGCTGCTGGAGCTGAAGACAGATCAACAGCAGACAGGGACACAGTGTCATTTACTGCTGCCACGTTTCCAGACTTTCCAGGAGACACACCACAGTTGACCATGAGGCGGCGGAAAATAGCCTGGAATTGGCCTGCCGAGGGATTGTTGTTCCAGCCCCCTGAGAGAAACAACAAAAACACATTAACATCGATGTACTGTGGTTTAAACTCTGGGCATTTACTCTTATCAGATCTTAAAAATGATAGCAAAACTAATTAAGCTTTGCAGCTGACAACAATGTAGCTTCTGCAGAATAATCAGCTTCAACACTAAAGTTTTTCTTTGCATGTACAGTATATATTTTTATCCCCCCTTAGTAGACCATCACACCTCTCAGTCATAAGGAGAAAGAAAGAACATTTCTGAAATCCCTACCAGATGCCCTGATGGAGTTAAAGAGGAGCTCCAAGTGATCCTGGCTGAAGCGATAGGTGCAGATGTATCGCTGATTTTGAAGCAGCTCCGGGATCATAAATATAAGGGTATCAATGTTAATGATGAACCCCATGACAGACAGGTACCTACAAAAAAAAAATCATGATAAGACACAAGCCATAGCTGCAGAACCTTTTTTTTTTAACCTAATTTTATGACAGTAATGCCACGTGGAACAATGGCATAAAGCAAGAAGCAACACACTAGAAAAAGATGGGAACCAGTGAACACAGCATCACATGAACTTGATGCAGAACAAGAGAAGAGAAGGAGACCGGGCAATATATAGATATTATATCCATATCATGTTTGAAACCACCAATCGTCATCCTTACAGGATGCTTGCAGCAGCAATAGAGGTAATTGGTCCAACTCAACGCAATATGCGTTTTTGTTCTTATTGCCCGGTCGAGAGAATGTCCTGAACTAGACATTTCTGAACTTATTGTGTGAACATAGGCCTCATATTTCCAAAAACCTCTTTGATTGGTGAAGGGGGGTGCCATCTTTCATCGTCAGAGCCATCAAGTAATTCCTGGCTCTCACCAAGAACTCTACTCTCTCTGACCAGTTAAGAGCACCAAGGGGGGCTTTAAAACCATCAGCACGGGGATTACGACTGTTCATTATGTCAAAGAGCCTGTCAATGAGCTTAAGAGAAAAAGTCTGGTTAATAACAGTATCAGAATCATGACCAAAATAAATAACATTTCTCCATGACTTGGTAACCGTCTTTTAGAAATGAAAAAGGGAATCATTTTAAGAGCATGGGCACAAAATGGGTACGTTGCAGTTTCTTTTAATGTAATATTACCTCAGTGAATTCAGCTGTTGCCTCACAGAGCCGAAACTCTGAATATCCGATGTCCCTCAGTGTGCGTAAAGCTGCTGTCACAGAGCGACTCAGTGTCTGAGCAGCCAGGGACACCTTCATCTTCTGGGAGTCAAAGTTTACATGTTTGTCCGTCACTTTATTCGCAGCATGTAGTCCTTCTTTGGCTTGAACATTGTTCAGTTGAACAATGTACCCCCAGTCGATCTGGCCAGTGCTGCTCATTATTGGGCTGTAAGCTTGCATCATGTTGCGTGTCAGTTTTAACATGTGGCAGGCATCCAACATTACATACACCCTTTCTCCAGTAGCTGGATGCAGAAAAAATGTCTGTAAGGGCTCAGTGGAGTTGGCCTTTAGCTGGCACCCAAGTTGGTTGCACATATTGATATTTGAAGCGTGCCCGTCCATAGTGACACACACCACTTGAATGCCAGCCTCATGTAGTTCTTCCAATGCATGAACAAGCAGTACCTTCTGGGTCACAGGTGACAAAGAATGGGTCAAGTAATAGGCAACTGGGGCCTTCCAGTGGCCTTGTAAGCCTACCACCATGAAAACCAGAGCCTCGGTAGCAACATCTGTCTCATTCACTCCATCCCCCATATCAACAAAGCCAGACATTTTCTGTCTATGAGGATCATACTGGACATGTTTTCTTATAGACATGGAGTCCAACATGAGACACACACGTCCATATTTAGTGGGATCCTCCTCCTGCTTCTTTCTTAACATGTCCAGCATCATTTTATTAAGGCCCGGTTTGGCATCCACAGAACTCATCCACCTTGGTGAAACAAAAAAGGAATTAGTGTGAATGCTCAATCAGAATTTCCAGGATCCATATTGATGTGTGGCTAAGTCCTTCTTTCATCTAGTAATTTCATATACCAATAAAATTATATACACTGCTTGTATAGACAGTAGAGTTAAAAATGACATAAATACCTTTGCAATGTATGTGGATGTGGGAGATTCAAGTGAAGGGACTCCCGCAGATATGTGTATGCTTTAGGGCCATGTAGGTGGAGAGTGAGGGCAAACTCCCTCTGATCTTTAGTGTATTCCTGGCTCTGTTTTGACAGTAGCTGAACCGGAAGATCTGAAATTGAATTACCACAGACAAAAAAGCAAGCGCCCGTCAAAATAAAAACTAGGAACTTCAAACACAGATGGAAATGTTTTACATTTTATTTGTGAAATCTTTTCAAAAATTTTGTAGTAATTTTACCTGAGTACAAGTCCAGCTTCTCTTTCAGCTCTTCATTTATTAGGTTTTTGGCTCTCAGTTCCTCCAGAAGACCACACACTGTGCTCTTTGCCCTCCGTTCTCGATCTCTGGCGTTCCTCTTTTCTCTTTCCAGACTTTCTACCTTGGCCATGGCTTTGCTGAGTCTGGCTTTCAAAGCACCAGGACATGTGGGTAGTGCATAGGAGTGGTCCTAGTGGAAAAAAAAAAGTATTTACATGTTCAGAGTCCTGTGTTATCACATTAATTTATTGCTTGTGCAACATGCAATCAACTGATCTGCAATCCGAATCCATATATATAATATAGCATATAATACAATGCTTGTGTGTTACACTTTTAAAAACCGATGGAGTCGATCTTTGGTGTAACACAAATTTATTTTCCCTGAAACAACAGCGCCAGAATATAATAATAACATTTCTGTGGCGGCGCAGCTGACGGCTCACTCTACAGTGACCACAGGCTCCTCAAAACACATATTAATGCTTATATACATCAAGAACATTCAAATTACGAGCATATGATCATACAACAATACATCCAGTGAACAATTTACAAAAAAAGGTATTTACAATCAATGAATTTCTTTTTAACCTAACTTATTCCCCAATGAACTGTTTCACCTTTTTAAACTTAACCTAGAACTGTATTTTAATAACTAATATTTATTGTTGTCTCTGTCCTTCTCTATGTTCAAAATAATAATAATGAAATCGACAACTGAGATCATGTTTTCAATTTGACTCATTCTTCTTACAATGTAACAGATCGTTAGACAAATCATCTTCAGCCGTATTCACTCAACCCACTGGAAACTACAGTACTATTGGTTAGACCTGCAATGGGGGCGGGCCTTATGAATGTTATCGTTTGTCCCTTTATTCATTCATTCACGTAAAGCTCCACCTCCTTACAACCCAGTCATCAGCTGGAGCCCTCCTCCCTGCCCACAGTTGCCAATCTAAACCCCTTTAGAAGACAGTTTCTTTGCAATATTGCTGGTGATATGGTGCCGGTTGGAGCTGTTAACTGTTTACTACGGGCTCACTCATTTATATTCACAATCACGATCCTAACAATTTCAGATCTCAGTCACAATCAAAGGCTTGATCATGTTATTTTACTTTTATTTACTTATAGTTATGGTTCCAATTTTCCTTACCTGAAACATCAGCGACAGAATATAACAATAACGTTTCTGTGACGGCGCATAATAATTTGTTCATGTTTTGAGTCCTTTTGACTGGTTCCATTAATTCATATTTTTTGGGGAGTTAATGGGGGGGGGCAGGATGTTTTATTTTTATTCAAGTCCTTTTCTATCAGTTAGCTCTATAAAAACACTTTTGGTTCCTCTGAAATTACTCAGTGCCACATGTGCACATGTCTTAAAGGAGTGATTTGTGACATGTTGCTCACAGCTGTTTGAAGCCCAGCCAGACACAATAGTTTCTACTCACCAGACTGGGGTCGGGCTGAGGTTCTCCTTCGGCAACAGGTGGAGAACACTCCACTAATTGGTTCTGAAGTGTTGCAGTGGCTGCCTGCTGTGATGTCCAGCTTGTCCTGGTTGCCACGGTCTGAAATGAAAGCAATCACACTTGGAAAGCTGTATCTAGTTACAACACAATGTCATAGAACTAATTCTTAAGAGTTGATCAAATGGCTTAACAAAATACTAATAACAATGCATTGATTTTATATATCACTTTTCCATACACTCAAGACGCTTGCTCAAAGACGCTTTTTACAATGTGCATTATTCATTCACCCCATACTTGGTGGTGGTAAACTACTATTGTAGCGACAGCTGCCCTGGGGCAGACTGACAGAAGGGAAGCTTCTAATTCGCGTCATCAGCCCTCCTGACCACCACCAACATTCACACAAAATAATTCTCAAAACAGTGTGGTCTTGTTTTAACTTCATCACCTAGTGATGCACTTACTCTTTTGAGATGAGCTGGGAAGTTGAATACAGATGGTAATACTCCATCCCTGATCCGGACAGTCTGACCTGTCCTGTCGAAGTCCTTCTCCTCAAAGTGCTCGCTGCAGAGCCTCGAGTACGAAGTCGCAATGAAAGCCTCTCTCCGGAGAGCTGCTTCCCACTGCTTCCTCACAAATTTGTTGGTGGGAAACCTTCAAATGCGAAAAAGTGATTAAATAGCCGTCATATATGACCATTTCATTGAAAGCAAATAATTTATTTCAAAATGTAATACTCCAAGCACTGTAACATAAATAGAATCCGTTAGTTTAAACCGCGGGTTAGCATAGCTTTAGCAACGGAATAAATAAGTCAAGTGGAACCGTGTAAAAAATGCTATCTCCAAAGCAAATATTATGTGAGCTAAACACAACAACAAACACACTTTCTCTTACCTGTGGAAGGTAATTCCACGCAGTTTACAGTCTTTATTTTGTCGGTTTGTACAACCCCAAGCCGAGCAGTGATGCGGCATCGTTCCTGAATTGCTCAGAAATGCCAGTCCCAAGATGGCGGACAGACTGACGTACGTACAGGCCAGTCGTGAGGGGTCTAGTGTATATGTCTATGGTCTGTGTTTTGGTTTTTGCCCGGCGGGAAACGTGGGCGGGTCACGGGACCCTGTGGGCCAGTTTAAGTCCAGCACACACTACAGGATGATCAGGCCGAATTTTGCCCCGATCTTCTCCTCCCAACGAAGCAGACAAGGTCCGACTGTTGGGAGTATGATAATGAGTTCGGGTCCGATCTTCGTGTAGTGTGCGGGGGGGGGGTTCAGAGAGATTTTTTCCAGTCGGAGCCTCTCGGGAGGCGTCGGAAAGGGGGATCGTAGATAATGAACATGTTGAATATTTCTGATCGCAAATCCTGTAGTGTGTGGGTCTCTGAGAGGCGCCGATCAGCTCAGAGCTGACCTGTCCACACCCTCGAAATAAAGCTTCCTGATTGGCTGGTGCTGCTGCTTCAAAAAAATCCCCTCTCAGCTGTCAGAGATGGAGACATATGTGAAATATATTCACTATATGACAGTGAAAGAGAAAAGTCAGAACTCCTAAACTCAGCAGTGCAGAAAGAGAGAGGTTAATCCTCAATAACTGGATCGCTCCTGGATAAACTGTATTTCCTCCATTCAGACCCAAACTCCGATCTGCTCATTCATCTGCATCACCAGTCCTGCAATAATCCCAATGTTTGAATTCATCTCCACTATTAATCATCATGGGAAAAAAAAGAAAAAAAAAACTTTCACCGCCTTCAGAGAGAGGAGAAACGAATAATTAAACTTACCTAATCAAAGCTCAAGGAGTTTTTATTCTGGTGTAAACTATCCAATCTGGGGACAAAAGGAATGATTTAAAATATGTGTGTTTTTTTTTTGTTGTTTTTTTTTTTTTTACTTGTGGAGCAGTAGAATAAAGTTATTAGTAGCAGTCTGTGGTACTTTTTTGAATCACCAAATTTCTTAAATCATTCTTTTTGTCCCCGGATTGGATAGTTTATACCAGAATAAAATCTCTTTGAGCTTTGATTAGGTAAATTTCATTATGCGTCGCTTCTTCTCTCTGAAGGCACGGAAAGTTGTTGTTTTTTTTTTCATTTATTTTTTTCCTCATTCTTCCGTGATGGTTAATGTAGGACTTGCGATGCAGATCGGAGTTTGGGTCTGAATGGAGGAAATACAGTTCATCCAGGAGCGATCCAGTTATTGAGGATTAACCTCTCACTTTCTGCACTGCTGGGTTTAGGAGTTCTGACTTTTCTCTTTCACTGTCATATAGTGAATATATTTCACATATGTCTCCATCTCTGACAGCTGAGAGGGGATTATTTTTTTTGAAGCAGCAGCACCAGCCAATCAGGAAGCTTTATTTCGAGGGTGTGGACAGGTCAGCTCTCAGCTGATCAGTGCCTCTCAGAGCTCCTTACTCCACAGGATTTGCGATCAGAAATATTCAACATGTTCATTATCTACGATCTCCCCTTCCGACGCCTCCCGAGAGGCTCCGACCGGAAAAAAATCTCTCTGAACACACCGCACACTACACGAAGATCGGACCCGAATCATTAGCATACTCCCGGACCTTGTCTTCGGTCGAGAGGAGAAAATCGGGGCAAAATTCGGCCTGATCCTTCTGTAGTGTGTGCTGGACTACAGGTTGACGTGACCCGCCCACGTTTTCCGCCAGCAAAAACCAAAACACAGACGATAGAACTTCCGGGTCACGGAGATCGAAGAAATTGAAAAATCACATTAAAGTCTGCTCTGTGGCCGTATTTCAACTTTCCTTTATTTGATCTGTCTTAACAAACGGGATATTGAAAAACAAACCAATTTTCATTTATTTGTTTTCATTTTAAAAACAAAAAAAGGAAAAACAACTCATTTTTCAATATTTTGTTTTTTGATTCTTAATTGAATATCAATTGAACGAATGATACACGGATTCAGCGGGAGCGCGCATTACGTCAGGCTCAGAGCGATTCGAACCCGAATCACTCATATTGCTGTGCCTTCAGTGCGCTGCACAGGAAAATAGGAGCGACTGCGATCTTGCAAAAATAGCTCTTGCTGCCCATCAGGCAAAGGTACAAACGTGTGTGGGTGTGAATAATTGATAATTTAATATTTAAAACTGCGTGGTGCCCCTTTAAGGAAACACAATTTATTTTAAGATAGGTTTAAATGTGCACACTTTAGTGCAGACTTTTTTTTTTTTTTTTAAATCTGCCCCTTGGTTGAAATCTCACTGGACATTTAACGCTGAACATAGAAAACAGAGCTAAACATACTCAGACACTGTCTTTTGTCCCCAACAGAACTGCAGCTGTGAGGACTGGAAGTCCTACAGGTCCAGATTTGTAGGCTACAAGGTAACATCACCATTTTTAAAAGTGCCCAAAAACATTGTCCTGCCATTCTGAAGTGCTAATGAAGACATTACATATGTCCTTCTTGTCCGTCCTCCCAGCTTGTCTCTGTGGACATGGCAGACAGTCACACTGCTGAACCTCTTCTGGGACATCGTGGAGCAGAGCCTCGTTTTCAGACGCCGCAGAGCCTGAGGCTTCTCTCTGCTTCACAAGAAAACACTGAACCACCAGCGGGAGCCGGACCAGGGTCTCCACTGGGACCTCCAGCACCAGGGTCTCCACTCTGAGCCGAACCAGGGTCTCCTGATCAAATTAGTACACGTTGCACTTCCATTGTAACTAGTAATATGTAACCTGGGAGATAACCGTACTATTATTTTATTGTTTCTTTCTTTCTTTCTTTCTTTGTGCAGACGTCACCTCTTCATTCTCAGTCACCTGTTCTGCAGCTTTGTTCATTTCTGTTGATCTCTGCTCCTGGACACATAAACTAATGGAAACACTCCTGAGACTGATGGTTCTCTGTGTCTAACACACCTTGGATGTTCAGTAATGTTTTTTCTTGTGTCGATGGTGCAGTTAGTATTTTAATATATTTCTTTCATGGTGCCAGACCATCTTTACCAGGACGACGACATGTCAGTATGTGTGGAGTTGGTACATTAGCTTGATCAGTCTAAAGCTATCTGAGGACGTCTGATGGTGATTCTGTGGATTAACAGACTGCCTCCTCTGATGTTGGTTGCTTTTCGTTTTGAAATGTTGATTTGTGATTAGGTCTTTCCTCAGATTTTATGAATGAAAGAAGGAAACAGAATGACTGGTCGTACGCAGGTTGTACAGGAGGCAGTAAACAGCACAGCAAAATTAAAACTTCCATGAAACACCAGAGAGCAGGAGAGGAAGAGGTCATGCCATAACCTGGAATATCCACTCATGGCAGAGTTTTGCTCCAATAATTAAAGCTAATAATAATAATAATGATGCTAATAAATGTTTCCAGCCTCCCAACAACAAAGGTAAGACAATAAGGCTTCTTGTTGTTCTGCTGCTGATTCACCAGGTTTTTGTGACAAAGTTGACAGAGTCATCAGACAGACTGATCATTGGTGTTTCTGTTGTGGGCTGCCTAACTGTGTTTTTGTTATTTTTCCATTTACTCCTGGAGTTGCTTTGTGTAAAATGTTCTATTTGTGTGGAAATGGATAGTTAGGCTTGAAGCCAAGATTCGTCCAGTCACAGATATAATGTTCTGGTAACAGCATGTGGTCTAAAGTAACTCCAGCTGTCCTCCCGAGGTTTATTCTTTTATTCTGGAAATGCTTTGACCTTATTCCTATTTGTGATGAATAGAGTTCAGTGGTTTGTTTCTGTGCTGTCCCTGAGCTGTAAATCGTGTTGACAAGTAGATGATATATCTGACATGTAGCTGATTTCAACATGAAGTTCAGCATTGTTGGGTTTTTCACTCATATAAAAGTTTGAGGCCAGAGGATTTTATAAAAAACATGACAATCACCTACAATGTGAAATAATTCTAAGCATCTGAAGGCAGCCACACCAAAAGTAAAATCAGTTATAGTCATCATCTCAAGCACTTCTCAAAAGCAGTGGTGACTGGTCATTGGGGGCGGGTGGAGCACAGCACCTTTATGTTGTGTTTGACAGATATGGTGAAAATACCCAATCTACAAGCTCGTTTCTCAAAAAGAGTCTCAGTCAAAACTTTCCTTAACAGTGCCTCACCAGTTGTTTTTTTTTTTTTTTAATGACTTGTTTAGGACTCGAGGAAAAAAGTTTAGGACTTGGACTCGACTCGGGACTCGACTCGGGACTCGAGTGCAAAGACTTGAGACTCGACTTTGACTTGCAAAACAAGGACTTGGTCCCACCTCTGGTTACTACACTCGGATGACGGACGTTCTCTGTTGCTGGAGGTAAATGATCAAATTGATCAGTTAAAATTCAAAGACTTGTCAGTATTGATCCCGAGTCACAGCACCACACAGTGAATAAGATTGGCACCACACCGACAGAAACGAAACCCTGAAAGAAAGCAGTTATCATTGGACATGGAAACAAATACCCCTTTCCCACTGCAACTAGCAGGTCGACTTGTGTTTTCGACCCGCTAACGATCGGCTTAAGACTCCTTTCCCACCGCCTGCAGACCCGGGTCTAGCCGCCTGCTGGCGAGCCGCGTCGCTGCGTTTTCCCACGCTGATGGTGTCCCACGATGATGACATCATCAGCGCGACGGAGCAAAACTAAAGTAAACAAATCAGCGGAACACAGCCCCTGTTACCTGTAGACGAATCTCCTCTTCCCCACGGATCAGGAGAAGCTCTCTGGTCTCGCTGTCTTGCCAATGCTGGGTCATGTTGACGAAGGAAATCTCATGCTGTGTCCAGAAACAAGAAGCAGCGCGTTAACGTAGCCGCGCTGCGTCGATGTCATCACATAAGTTCCCGGATGTATCCCTCCCACTAAAAACCGGTAGCAGCGACCCGATAAATTCCCCGGTCGATTGCAGGGTCGAACGACCCAGGTCTAAATGCCAATTAAACCCTTTCCCACTGCCATAAGGAGCCGATTGTTAGCGGGTTTAAACAGGTTTTTTGGCCAGTGGGAAAGGGGCTAAATATTACCCCCATTAGAAATCCTGCAGTTGTTTACCCAGTCAACAAAAGACATCTGAAAATTACTGGACAAATTGGAGAACCAATCCAGAAGGACAAGCTGGCTTAGAAAGACAAAGAGCATTAAAAAGGGGTATGATGAGTGGGAGATTGTGGGAGCTGTTGCACAGGCCATCGTCCCAGGAAAGCAGAGTATTTACAAGGACTGACACAGATTCTCAGGACTCTGAAAAGGATGCCACAGAGCTGTACCACTTCCTTACTCATGCAGTGCAGGACCACAAATAAGCCCCAATTCAGTTTCTGGTGCGTGCCATGGATCTAAGGCAACAAATTGTCTTTGCTTCTGAGAGAGTGGAGTCAGGTTTGAAGTACAGCCCTTAACTGATCCAAAATCAATTCCTTCAGACAGTCCTGACTGTCATTCATGATGACAACATTCGAACAGATCTGAAACCATATTTACAAGACCTAAACATTGCAGATGAAACTCTGTGAGAATAGCAATCTATCTACACTTTAGAAATGGAGCAAAACAACAAGTTGGCAACAAATGCAAAAACACAGACATTGAAAGTGGCAGCTGTCAGTGAAGTGAATGAGACGGATGACGTGGAGAGTGGCACATGAAAAATAAAGCCAAATAGAAGGAAAGACAAAAGCGTGATAGATTGATGGAAAATGTGGACCAAGGTAACAAAGCCACATGTGAAGCTATCCAGAGTCTGACCTTCTGGTCTCAGCCATGCACCCAGACCCCAGACCCACTGAGTCAATGACAGAAACTACTGGCACAGAGAGATACATCCAAAGGCACTGTCCCCTCAGGTCACATGGTAGAAAGACTGTTCAGCAAGACAGCAAGAGCAGTTTTGTCTCCCTTTAAAAAATTCAAAATCTGAGAGCAGCAATCACATCGCTAGAACATGACCTGTCACTATCCCAAGAAACAAAGCAATGAAGATGGAATGGGGACAAATGAATAAGCGAGTGCTCGGGGGACCACATGTGATGTTGGAACCAAATCAGGATGCACCAGGGCCTGCAGAACTGACTGTTAGAGACCAGCTGATCCAGCTCTCCACGGACCTTGAAGCCTCCGGTGGAGCTGGTTTAGCCATCTGCAGCTGCAGACAGGCGAGCAACGGGAGGGAGAGAGGCGTGGACTGGAACGCCGCTGTGTTGAGCTGGTGAGTGTTTGATACTTAAAACATTTTTTTTTACGGTTATTGGAGTAGCTGGTGGTAAGCTCACAGAGCCCAAACAAGATCATTTGTAAGTAATGTCGTGGTCTCCTGTGTGTGCAGGCAGAGCTAGCTGATTAACCATAGATGCTAACTCCTTTATCCATTTGCGTTTTGCTTGTTGCTAGAGCATTCCTGCTGGTCCCCAGCATCACCGCTGCCCTGCTGAGGAAGAAGACCAGCCAGAATACCTCCTTCAACCAAACACTCTTTGGTGCTCTTGGTTGTGCGGTGGAGCAGGAGGTGTGTGTTTGGTGTGTGACCCATACCCTTGCTCTGTGCTTTCCTCTGTCCTGGGGGAGGTGTAGTTACTACTGTACATACTTTGAGCCAAATCAACATTTTTTTTAATGCTGATAAATGCTTCATGGTTTCATTTTGCTTGTCAATACACTGCTGGAGAAACAGTTTCTGTTTGTTGTATAAAAACTCAAGTGTCGTGGAAAAGCGCCGATAGAGAATGTATACAGCAAGTCTTGCAGCATCAAAAGCAGTGTGATGTGAAGTTACACCTAAAGAAATGGATCATAACAGATCATTTTTGAGAATATCTGTTTCACAAACCTCACTTCACAGTGTACAGTGACAAGAATTCACTGACATATGTCAGAGGGCACCACTGGGGGGCAGAATAGGCAGATAACAGATTCACTCTCAAATACAGACCTGGAACGTCCAACAGGGATGCCGATTTTCTGTCCAGGAGACCAAGGCTCATTGAAGAACTCATGCAAGACTGTATGAAGGAGTGTCAGCAGGAAGTCCTGGAATCAATCAGCCATGCTGAGTGTAGGAGATGAAGAGAGAGGAGAAATCAACTGGATCTCTGCTGTCACCTGCAGCCAGACGCTTCACCTGAAGAGGCAACACCTCTGTGCCGATTAAAGCACTGACAAAAGAGGATATTAAACAGAAACATCAGACCCAGTCATAAGCAGAGTCTTGACCCTGAAGAGAAAACACACACTTGCGTCACAAACAGAAGCCAGAAGAACCTGACAAGGTCAGAGAACTCCTCAGGGAATGGCCTCGGCTGCAGATCGATGAAGATGGGATCATGAGGAGAGAAACGATACATACTTGTAATCGTGGAGCATTTTACAAAATATGTCCAAGTATATGCAACCAGGATTAAATCTGGGAAAACAGCAGCAAACAACATCGTTGATGACATTATTATGCATTTTGGGTTCCCAAAGATCCACCACGATCAAGGAAAAGACTTTGAAAACAGCCATTTCTCAAGCTCCAAAGTTACTCTGGCATCCACCACTCAGGTACCTCTCCCTTCTACCCTCAAGCAAATCCAGCAGAACGCTTCAGTAGAACTTTGGCTTGGTCTGCTGCACACACTTCAAGAGACTCAGAAGTCAAAGTGGAAAGAGCACCTCCAGAAAGTGGTTCATGCTTACAATCCCACAGTTGAAGCAACACCCCGTACCGTAGGCCGCTGTAGGCCCAGTGACATTAACCAATCAAACTGACTCTGGATTCCCACTTTGTAAGGGGGGGGGCCCACAAAGCAGTTGTGCTGAGGCCTTAAATGACTTGCAGTGGCCCTGCTTAGATGTTTGGACAGACAAACACAAACAGGAAGAATGAACCAGTCTGTCAGGGAGGAAGATACAGGAAGTAGCTGCACGAGGTGGTATGAGAACAAATTCTTATGCTGCAGCAAGCTGTGATCAGCCGACAAGTGTCTGAGGAGATAACGCAATGACAAACCAAAGTGTCAACAACCACAAACATCACGTGATTCCCCTCTTTAGACTTTTTAAAGAAACTCTCAACTTCTGCTAAAGATACAAGTATGTCTTCTCTTCCTTTATATTTACATGTCAATGTGAATGACCAACACAGTGTAATTCTCCCTCCTCCTCCATCATTTCCCTCTGTGGTGAGAACAACCTATCAGACACAGCAGAAGCCACAGAAAGGTGTCTGCAGTTCGACCACATGCAACTCAAGCTGCAACATTCACACGTTTCTCTCCTGTCTTTTAAAATCCCATACAAAATAGTTTTTATTTAGTGGCAGCCAGCATGTTAAATGTTTTTCCTAATGCAAACAACTATATTTGTGTTAAGCCACACAACTTTACTGCAACTACAGCTATATCCTCATGCATACAGCTGGTGTCCAGTTTTGTTTTAATTGCTGGTGAAAATTTGCTGTTTCCTGTTGTCATCGCGATGCCTTCATGACACATCTGACAGAACAACACTTCTGCTGAGTTTTTGTTGCCTTGAAGCAGGAAGGCAGAGTGAAGTCAGTGACTCTGCTCTCTGTTTCAGTCTCCTGGGTTCTCTGAAGTCACAATATCTTTTTGTTTAATGGAGTTTCCCAGATCACCATGAAGGAAGAACATTTACTGTCTGATTGAAAGCATCACAGTGAAGCCAAACACTGGTAAACAGAGTTCATGTCTCCAGCATGTTGCTCTGGAAGCTGCACATCTTAAACCATGTCAGCTCACAGCAGCGGGTTCAGCTTCAGATCCAGCTGTGCTGTGATGCACATCCAAACTTTCTTGACAATAACTCCATTAGCACCTGTCAGGTGAGGTAAGTTGCTTTAGGATTTCTTCAGGATGATCTGGAAGGATTTACATTGATCTGACTGAAATGGCTGTGTCAAGATGTGTTGCTCCGCTGGAAAACTAAATGAGGTGAGCGTCACAGAGTTAGTGTCACCTACACTGGTCAAAAAACATTTATCTCTCCATAAAGTCGACAGTATATCTGTCCATGTTTCAGTATTTGAACATATGATGGAGTTCCTCATGACAGATGTAGAAAGTCAGACCAATACACCTTCTGTAGACACACAACTGATCTTTTGGAGAAAAAATTTTTTTAGTTTTATGAGTCATAATTCTGTCCTGTTCTTTTAGAGTCTCCATTTCCGTAGAAGCGCCCACACAACCTGACACCCAGAGACGACCCCACCTCTTCATACGGAAGTCACTGTCAGAGAGACTTCAGTCAGATCAGTCACAAACATCTCAGTGTAGGAACGATGGAGACCCTGACCCTGATCTCAGCTTTACTTTCTATATTCTGTGAGTTCATCCACTTTTATTGACTTCAACTAAATACAACAAACTTCAAACTTTCCTTCTGTTTGTCCACAGAATGAACTTACTGAGCTTTTCAACAGCTAAACTTGTTTGTTGCAGGTTGGATCTCTTTCTCTGTTGGTGATTTTCACACCATCGAGGTTCTGCCTGGTGGAGAAGTCACAATGCTGTGCTCCAACTTCACCAATCGGCACATTCCTGTTGTCTGGTACAGGCTGATCAACACTGAATACAACATCAGTCGCATTTCATTTATGCTCATCTCTGATGACAACGCAACGCTCTTTGCTGGATTTCAAAATGGAAGATTCACAGTGACTTCCAACAACAGTCACGTCTTCCTGAACATCAAACCAGTGGATTTATCAGACTTTGGCCTGTACTTCTGTGGACATAAAATAAACAGCGACATGGTCATCTTTGATCGCACCTATTTAAAGATGCAAGGTGAGAATCCTCTACAGTGTAAGATCATTGTCAAGGTGAATTCTGAACAAAAGCATGTCGGTCTTGATGTCTTTGTTGTAGAAACGCTTCCTGATTCACTGAACTCAACCTACATGCTCCTGGGAGGTTTGATCATTTTCCTGATCGTGGTCATCGTTGCCTTGGTTTTCAAAATCAGAAGCTTTCACACAGGTACTTCTCTTGTTTTCATTCTAACTTGTAGTGCCAGAATTCAGTCCAAATCTTTGAGAGATGTACCGTTGGTCTTTCAGCTCAAGATAAGACACTGATTTCTCACAACACTCAGGTAATTTGATTCACACTGGAGCTTATGATGAGTGATCTTATATCAGGTGAGCAACTGCCAATGCTTTCATTCACAGAGTCAGGAGTCTGATGGCCTGAACTATGCAGCAGTGAGTTTCCAGCACAGAACAAACCGTGGAAGAAGGCGAACAGCCATGAGAGAGTTGGAGACACATGTGGTGTATGCTGCTACAAGATAAAGCCATGAAGCCAGCAGAGCAGCAAGTTCAGAGAGAAAATCTTACCTGTTGGTGGAGGTTTGCTCTGTAGTCCTGTCTCCAAAACAATATGTAACCTTTTAATAAAGAAAATGTTGATTTTCACTGTGTAACTCCTGTTTATTGTTGGTGATTTAAATCAAATAATGCATCAATTCTGCTGCTCATCCCACAAATGCATGTCCATTTACATCTGGATGTTTTGTGCATATATTGTTGCACTTTTTTGACTACATTTGCATGCTAAATATAAATGAACCACACTCTACCCACAGAAACATTTCCCACTGTGGTCACACACACAGCAGCACAAACGCCTGAAAGCTTGGTTACATTTCACCAGAGAGGACGACAATAATGCTTTCAAAGTGGATGTTTCATCAAACTTAACTTTGAATGAATGTGACATTTTTAATCCTCACTGAAGTGAATCTCAAGATACAGTCCACTTTTCTTTGTAGCTCATAAATGCTGTGTTTGAGGGGTGCTGTGTGACAGTTGCACACATTTGCATGAAGCTATAATTCTGCAGGAGGTTGGTGTGAAAGACAGAGACCACAGCCAGGTGAGAAGTTCAGTTCAAGACTTCAAGTACAGAGATGCCCACCAGATCTCTGTTTAACAGTTACACTCTAACTGTTAGAAAATTAACATTTCTGGTTCTACTTCATGGGGTGCTTAGCCCACCTATGGGCTTCGCTATTGCTAATCTCCTTTGCAAATCACGTGTTTGCATTGGCTAACAACATGACCTTCCTCCTGGGCTCCATTGACAAGCTTTGCCATGAGTGTTCAGAGTTGTCACCAGAGGACATCGCAGAGGTCCAGAATACAGCGGAGATCCTGATGAGAATGTGCCGGGCTGTTGCGATCGACGGAGGACGTGCCATGGCCAGCGCTCAGCTCGGTATGAGACACCTGTGGCTTGGCCTCGCCTCCCTCGCAGAGCGGGACCAGAGGGGCGTTTTGGGGTTGCCTCTTTCTACAGCCTCCCTCTTCGGTCCCGACATCCAGGTCATCATCAACCACCTGGAGGTGGTGGCCAGAGGCTCACTGCAGCTTGCCCCCACCTCCAGCCTTGGCGCAGACAGAGAGACCCGCACCGATGGCTCACAGCCCGGAGGAGGTCCGCCCCTGGGATCCCGCGGTGCCTGGCCAGAGACGTCCAGCCGACTGCCGTTCGGGAGCTGCTTCCCGGGGCGCTGACCAGCCGAGATGGAATGAGACCTAAGCAGCATGGAGGGCTCCTCTCACTCGATCCTCTGCTTCTAAAAATGTCAATAAAGGCCGTCAGCCCCGCTGCACCTCTAAAGAGCACATTCCTGTCATTACCCCGAGCTCACTCTGCTGGGGTGTGCTGAGCACAGCTGTGGCCTCTCCCCTCTCTCTATGGCCATTCCCCGTGGGGTCACCTGCCGTCATGTGAGGCGACGCTCCAGGGCAGCCGGGGACGCTGCAGCCGCGCCCAAGCATCCCAGGCTCAAATCAACTTTGGCATGACGCGGCTCCCCGCTCGTTCTCCCTTCCAGGTGCACAGAGCGGCCCCCCTCGGTGCCGTTCACAGCTGCACACAGCACGTTTATGCCGCGGAGGTGGGCCGCGCTTAGCACGAGCTCTCTCACATCAACACCGGCTGTGGTGCGCTCGACCGCCGGCATTTGTGAAGCGCAGAAGAGGGGCGCCGCTGGTATTGCTGCGACCGTTGTTAAGCGTCTCAGGCTGGCCCCCACTGGAATGTGTGATGCCCCCCTGCGTGCGCTGCCTGGCCGCACCAGAGTGGGGGGGAGTTTGACAGCGCCAGGACCGTGAATGACAGCTCCCGCACAGTGGGACTGTCTGGTGCTGTCTTCCCGCTGCCCAAGGTTAAAGGCAGGTTTGATGGCTCGACGCTGCTCGGGACCACACCCCCTTCACCCGCACTGACCTCTCTGAGAGCGCGACACGTGCCCGGGGCTCGCAATGTTGGTGCCAACAGCATGTCTCGGGGAGGCCCACTGCCCGACGAGTGGTGCCTATCACCCCGATTGACAACCCGGATCTGGTGCAGGTTCGGCCACCCCGTGGCTAACCTTTTCGCCAGTGCAGAGAACGCACACTGCCCACTCTGGTTCTCGCTCACGTCGTCAGATCGACCCCCTCTCAGGGTAGACGTTTGGCCTTCGGGCCTTCTGTAAGCCTTCCCTCCGACCCGCCTCCTGATTCCCTTGCTGCACAGGGTGAAGTTGCAGGGCCTTCACATTCTGGTGGTAGTCTCAGACAACCCAAGCGCCAGGTGGTACCCGCACTTGGTATAAATGGCGGTCGGGGATCCCTGGTCGATCCCTGATGAGCCCGATGCTCTGCTTCCATGGGGGGGCGCCCTTCGGTCCCGCCCTGTCTTGGGCAGGAGACTCCTGGTTTGGGTGCTGAAGGGGTGAGACGAGCCGGGCCAGATCTCCCCCAGTGGTGTCCACTATCCAGAGTGCCAGGGCCCCCTCCACTGTCAAGGCCTACAGGTCTTGGTGGCACCTCTTTGCGTCATGGTGTTCAGAGAAGGGACTGGACCCTGGCTCCTGCACCGTCAGCGGGGTCCTGGAGTTTTTACAAGGACTTTTGGATAGCGGCCGCTCTTCTTCCACCCTTGCGGTGTTTGTACCGGCCATCATGACGGGCCACAAGGGCTTTGGGCGCTTCTCGGCACGCAGCCACACGCTGGTGAGCGCTTTCTAAGGGGTGCTTGCAGGCTGAGGCCTCCCACTAGACATGTGGTTCGCCCGTGGGACCTCCACACCATGTTGGAGGGCCACGGGGGAACCTCCTACAGTGGCCCTGCTTAGATGTTTGGACAGACAAACACAAACAGGAAGAATGAACCAGTCTGTCAGGGAGGAAGATACAGGAAGTAGCTGCACGAGGTGGTATGAGAACAAATTCTCATGCTGCAGCAAGCTGTGATCAGCCGACAAGTGTCTGAGTAGATAACGCAATGACAAACCAAAGTGTCAACAACCACAAACGTCACGTGATTCCCCTCTTTAGACTTTTTAAAGAAACCCTCAACTAAAAGCCTTGACAAATTAAAACTTCTGCTAAAGATACAAGTATGTCTTCTCTTCCTTTATATTTACATGTCAATGTGAATGACCAACACAGTGTAATATTCCCTCTTCCTCCATCATTTTCCTCTGTGGTGAGTACAACCTGTCAGACACAGCAGAAGCCACAGAAAGGTCTCTGCAGTCCGAGTGCATGCAACTCAAGCTGCAAAATTCACACGTTTCTCTCCTGTCTTTTAAAATCCCATACGAAATAGTTTTTATTTATTGGCTGTCAGCATGTTGCATGCTTTTCCTAATGCAAACAACTATAGTTTTGTTAAGCCACACAACTTTACTACAACTACAGCTATTTCCTCATGCATACAGCCGGTGTCCAGTTTTGTTTTAAATGCAGTGAAAATTTGCTGTTTCCTGTTGTCATCGCGATGCCTTCATGACACATCTGACAGAACAACACTTCTGCTGAGTTTTTGCTGCCTTGAAGCAGGAAGGCAGAGTGAAGTCAGTGACTCTGCTCTCTGTTTCAGTCACCTGGATTCTCTGGAGTCACAATATCTTTTGTTTGATGGAGTTTCCCAGGTCACCATGAAGGAAGAATATTTACTGACTGATTGAAAGCATCACAGTGAAGCCAAACACTGATGAAAAGAGTTCATGTCTCCAGCATGTTGCTCTGGAAGCTGCACATCTTAAACCATGTCAGCTCACAGCAGCGGGTTCAGCTTCAGATCCAGCTGTGCTGTGATGCACATCCAAACTTTCCAGACAATAACTTCATTAGAACCTGTCAGGTAAGTTGCTTTAGGATTTCTTCAGGATGGTCTGGCAGGAATTTATCTTTTGCAACTCATCTTTTGGTGAAAACGTTTCTTTAGTTTCTCAGAAGAATTATCAGACATGATTATTCTGTCCTGTTCTTTCAGGGTCTTAATTTCCGTAGAAGCGCCCAGACAACCTGACACCCAGAGACGACCCCACCTCTTGCTACGGAAGTCACTGTCAGAGAGACTTCAGTCAGATCAGCTACAAACATCTCAGTGTAGGAACGATGGAGACCCTGACCCTGATCTCAGCTTTACTTTCTATGTTCTGTGAGTACATCCACTTTTATTGACTTCAACCAAATACAGAAAACTTCAAACTTTCCTTCTCCAAAAAAGAAGTCCACAGAATGAACTTACTGAGATTTTCAAAAGCAAAACTTGTTTGTTGCAGGTTGGATCTCTTCCTCCGTTGGTGATTTTCGCACTGTTGAGGTTCTGCCTGGTGAAGACGTCACAATGCTGTGCTCCAACTTCACCAATCAGCTCATTCAGGTTGTCTGGTACAGGTTGGCAAACTCTGAACACAACATCAGTCGCATCTCAGCTATGCTCAGCTCTGACGACAACGCAACGCTCTGTGCTGGATTTCAAAATAGAAGATTCACAATGACTTCCAACAACAGTCACATCTTCCTGAACATCAAACAAGTGGATTTATCAGACGTCGGCCTGTACTTCTGTGGATGTAACATAAACAACAGCATGGACATCTTTAATCGCACCTATTTAAAGATGCAAGGTGAGAATCCTCTGCAGTGTTAAATCATTTTCAAGCTGAATTCTGAACAAAAGCATGTCGGTCTTGATGTCTTTGTTGTAGAAAGGCTTCCTGATTCACTGAACTCAACCTACATGCTCCAAGGAGGTTTAATCGTTTTCCTGATCGTGGTCATCGTTGCCTTGGTTTTCAAAATCAGAAGCTTTCACACAGGTACTTCTCTTGTTTTCATTCTAACTTGTAGTGCCAGAATTCAGTCCAAATCTCAGAGATGTACCGTTGGTCTTTCAGCTCAAGATAAGACACTGACTTCTCAGAACACTCAGGTAATTTGATTCACACTGGAGCTTATGATGAGTGATCTTATATCAGATGAGCAACTGCCAATGCTTTCATTCACAGAGTCAGGAGTCTGATGGCTTGAACTATGCAGCAGTGAGTTTCCAGCACAGAACAAACCGTGGAAGAAGACGAACAGCCATGAGAGAGTTGGAGACACATGTGGTGTATGCTGCTACAAGATAAAGCCATGAAGCCAGCAGTGCATCAAGTTCAGAGAGAAAATCTTACCTGTTGGTGGAGGTTTGCTCTGTAGTCCTGTCTCCAAAACAATATGTAACCTGTCAATAAAGAAAATGTTGATTTTAACTGTGTAGTTCCTGTTCATTGTTGGTGATTTAAATCAAGCAGAGAGAATATCTGAGTGTCCTAATTATTTCTCATTGCAACAGTGCTTTCTGGCTATAAGTTTTATCAAAGCTTTAAGACTATGGCAGAGAACATTGAGCAAATCATTCATCGATTCTGCTGCTCATTCCACAAATGCATGTCCATTTACATCAGGATGTTTTGTGCATACATTCTTTAACGTGTACATTTGCATGGTAAATATAACTGAACCACACTCTACCCACAGAAACATTTTCCACTGTGGTAACACACACACAGCAGCACAAACGCCTGAAAGCTTGGTTACATTTCACCAGAGAGGACGACAATAATGCTTTCAAAATGGATGTTTCATCAAACTTAACTTTGAATGAATGTGACATTTTCAATCCTCACAGAAGTGAATCTCAAGATACAGTCCACTTTTCTTTGTAGCTCATAAATGCTGTGTTTGAGGGGTGCTGTGTGACAGTTGCACACATTTGCATGAAGCTATAATTCTGCAGGAGGTTGGTGTGAAAGACAGAGACCACAGCCAGGTGAGAAGTTCAGTTCAAGACTTCAAGTACAGAGATTCACACCAGATCTCTGTTTAACAGTTACACTCTAACTGTTAGAGTAATTAACATTACTGGTTCTACTTCATGGGGTGCTTAGCCCACCTATGGGCTTCGCTATTGGTAATCTCCTTTGGCAATCACGTGTTTGCATTGGCTAACAACATGACCTTCCTCCTGGGCTCCATTGACAAGCTTTGCCATGAGTGTTCAGAGTTGTCACCAGAGGACATCGCAGAGGTCCAGAATACAGCGGAGATCCTGATGAGAATGTGCCGGGCTGTTGCGATCGACGGAGGACGTGCCATGGCCAGCGCTCAGCTTGGTATGAGACACCTGTGGCTTGGCCTCGCCTCCCTCGCAGAGCGGGACCAGAGGGGCGTTTTGGGCTTGCCTCTTTCTACAGCCTCCCTCTTCGGTCCCGACATCCAGGTCATCATCAACCACCTGGAGGTGGCGGCCAGAGGCTCACTGCAGCTTGCCCCCACCTCCAGCCTTGGCGCAGACAGAGAGACCCGCACCGATGGCTCACAGGCCGGAGGAGGTCCGCCCCTGGGATCCCGTGGTGCCTGGCCAGACGTCCAGCCGACTGCCGTTCGGGAGCTGCTTCCCGGGGCGCTGACCAGCCGAGATGGAACGAGACCTCAGCAGCATGGAGGGCTCCTCTCACTCGATCCTCTGCTTCTAAAAATGTCAATAAAGGCCGTCAGCCCCGCTGAATCTCTAAAGAGCACATTCCTGTCATTACCCCGAGCTCACTCTGCAGGGGTGTGCTGAGCACAGCTGTGGCCTCTCCCCTCTCTCTATGGCCATTCCCCGTGGGGTCACCTGCCGTCATGAGAGGCAACGCTCCAGGGCAGCCGGGGACGCTGCAGCCGCGCCCAAGCATCCCAGGCTCAAATCAACTTTGGCATGACGCGGCTCCCCGCTCGTTCTCCCTTCCAGGTGCACAGAGCGGCCCCCCTCGGTGCCGTTCACAGCTGCACACAGCGCGTTTACGCGGCGGAGGTGGGCCGCGCTTAGCACGAGCTCTCTCACATCAACACCGGCTGTGGTGCGCTCGACCGCCGGCATTTGTGAAGCGCAGAAAAGGGGCGCCGCTGGTATTGCTGCGACCGTTGTTAAGCGTCTCAGGCTGGCCCCCACTGGAATGTGTGATGCCCCCCTGCGTGCGCTGCCTGGCCGCACCAGAGTCGGGGGGAGTTTGACAGTGCCAGGACCGTGAATTACAGCTCCCGCACAGTGGGACTGTCTGGTGCTGTCTTCCCGCTGCCCAGGGTTAAAGGCAGGTTTGATGGCTCGACGCTGCTCGGGACCACACCCCCTTCACCCGCACTGACCTCTCTGAGAGCGCGACACGTGCCCGGGGCTCGCAATGTTGGTGCTGACAGCATGTCTCGGGGAGGCCCACTGCCCGACGAGTGGTGCCTATCACCCCGATTGACAACCAGGATCTGGTGCAGGTTCGGCCACCCCGTGGCTAACCTTTTCGCCAGTGCAGAGAACGCACACTGCCCACTCTGGTTCTCGCTCACGTCGTCAGATCGACCCCCTCTCAGGGTAGACATTTGGCCTTCGGGCCTTCTATAAGCCTTCCCTCCGACCCGCCTCCTGATTCCCTTGCTGCACAGGGTGAAGTTGCAGGGCCTTCACATTCTGGTGGAAGTCTCAGACAACCCAAGCGCCAGGTGGTACCCGCACTTGGTATAAATGGCGGTCGGGGATCCCTGGTCGATCCCTGATGAGCCCGATGCTCTGCTTCCATGGGGGGGCGCCCTTCGGTCCCGCCCTGTGTTGGGCATGAGACTCCTGGTTTGGGTGCTGAAGGGGTGAGACGAGCCGGGCCAGATCTCCCCCAGTGATGTCCACTATCCAGAGTGCCAGGGCCCCCTCCACTGTCAAGGCCTACAGGTCTTGGTGGCACCTCTTTGCGTCGTGGTGTTCAGAGAAGGGACTGGACCCTGGCTCCTGCACCGTCAGCGGGGTTCTGGAGTTTTTACAAGGACTTTTGGATAGCGGCCGCTCTTCTTCCACCCTTGCGGTGTTTGTACCGGCCATCATGACGGGCCACGAGGGCTTTGGGCGCTTCTCGGCACGCAGTCACACGCTGGTGAGCGCTTTCTAAGGGGTGCTTGCAGGCTGAGGCCTCCCACTAGACATGTGGTTCGCCCGTGGGACCTCCACACCATGTTGGAGGGCCACGGGGGACCTCCAACAGTGGCCCTGCTTAGATGTTTGGACAGACAAACACAAACAGGAAGAATGAACCAGTCTGTCAGGGAGGAAGATACAGGAAGTAGCTGCACGAGGTGGTATGAGAACAAATTCTTATGCTGCAGCAAGCTGTGATCAGCCGACAAGTGTCTGAGTAGATAACGCAATGACAAACCAAAGTGTCAACAACCACAAACGTCACATGATTTGATTCTTAAGACTTTTTAAAGAAACTTCTTAACTACAAGTCTTGAAAAATTAAAACTTCTGCTAAAGATGCAAGTATGTCTTCCCTTCCTTTATATTTACATGTCAATGTGAATGACCAACACAGTGTAATTCTCCCTCTTCCTCCATCATTTTCCTCTGTGGTGAGAACAACCTGTCAGACACAGCAGAAGCCACAGAAAGGTGTCTGCAGTCCAACCACATGCAACTCGAGCTGCACAATTCACACGTTTCTCTCCTGTCTTTTAAAATCCCATACGAAATAGTTTTTATTTATTGGCAGTCAGCATGTTAAATGTTTTTCCTAATGCAAACAACTATATTTGTGTTAAGCCACACAACTTTACTACAACTACAGCTATTTCCTCATGCATACAGCCGGTGTCCAGTTTTTTTTTTCAATACTGGTGAGAATTTGCTGTGTTTCCTGTTGTCATCACGATGCCTTCTTGACACATCTGACAGAACAACACTTCTGCGAAGTTTTTGCTGCCTTGAAGCAGGAAGGCAGAGTGAAGTCAGTGACTCTGCTCTCTGTTTCAGTCTCCTGGATTCTCTGGAGTCACAATATCTTTTTGTTTAATGGAGTTTCCCAGATCACCATGAAGGAAGGACATTTACTGACTGATTGAAAGCATCACAGTGAAGCCAAACACTGGTAAACAGAGTTCATGTCTCCAGCATGTTGCTCTGGAAGCTGCACATCTTAAACCATGTCAGCTCACAGCAGCGGGTTCAGCTTCAGATCCAGCTGTGCTGTGATGCACATCCAAACTTTCCAGACAATAACTCCATCAGCACCTGTCAGGTAAGTTGCTTTAGGATTTCTTCAGGATGGTCTGGCAGGAATTTATCTTTTGCAACTCATCTTTTGGTGAAAACGTTTTTTTAGTTTCTCAGAAGAGTTATCAGACATGATTATTCTATCCTTTTCTTTTAGGGTCTTAATTTCCGTAGAAGTGCCCAGACAACCTGACACCCAGAGACGACCCCACCTCTTCATACGGAAGTCACTGTCAGAGAGACTTCAGTCAGATCAGCTACAAATATCTCAGTGTAGGAGCGATGGAGACCCTGACCCTGATCTCAGCTTTACTTTCTATGTTCTGTGAGTACATCCACTTTTATTGACTTCAGCCAAATACAGAAAACTTCAAACTTTCCTTCTCCACAGAAAAAGTCCACAGAATGAACTTACTGAGCTTTTCAACAGCAAAACTTGTTTGTTCCAGGTTGGATCTCTTCCTCTGTTGGTGATTTTCATACCGTCGAGGTTCTGCCTGGTGAAGAAGCCACAATGCTGTGCTCCAACCTCATCAACATGATCACTCACATTTTCTGGTACAGGTTGGCCAACACTGAATACAACATCAGTTCCATCTCATCTATGCTCAGTTCTGATGGCAACGCAACGCTCTTTGCTGGATTTCAAAATGGAAGATTCACAATGACTTCTAACAACAGTCACGTCTTCCTGAACATCAAACCAGTGGATTTATCAGACGCTGGCCTGTACTTCTGTGGACATAAAATGAACAGCGACATGGTCATCTTTGATCGCACCTATTTAAAGATGCAAGGTGAGAATCCTCTACACCAGAGGTCGGCAACCCTTGGCACGCGTGCCACCCACTAACACTGGGCACGTTTACATGCCACCCATATAATGGCTTATAAGGCAAAGCGGATGTGTCATGTAGACGTCCGAGTGGATCTGCTTCACTCTGAGCGGATTGTATTTCGGAGCCGATTGTACGAGGTGGTGTAGACCGATCGATAACCCGCTCCGTGTCTCAAATAAAAGCTGCCTGACAGCGGAGCGAAAAAAACGGGGGATTATTTGTTCCGCATGCGCGCCCCCGTATGTAGTGACGTGACGACGTGCGCAGTAAACAGGAAACAGGACTGTCAAAAACAAGCAGAAAAACATCTTTTTAATAAAAACCCCGAGAGAAAAAACACTGGAGAGAAGAAATGGAAGCAAATCGCTCTACAGCGAGTTGTTTAAAGAGCTCCATAGCAAAAAACGAGCGATCGCCCCGCCGGTGTTATGGATTAACTGGTTCCCGTGTTAACGAGTGACGGCGGACTTCTGTGTAAACACATGCTGATAACAGCAGCTGTTAAAGTAAGACTCAGAAAAGACTTTTAACTTATACACTCACTGTAACTGTAGAAAACCGACGTTCGCTAGATCGACTTCAAGTCTCATTCATCTGTTGGTCACATGTTAACACGGGCACCAGTTAATTCGAAACATGAGCATGCAGAGCACAAAACACAAAGTTTATGAAAGCACTTTTTGGAGTAACAGAAAAAATATCTTTAAAGATATATTTGTATCTGCTTTATCTGAATGGAATACATTTCCAGGTATGTTGGAAAACTTTTTGTATTTTGTGTTAACTTGCGTTTTAGTTGATAATGGCACACACACTGATGAGAACATTTTAAACTGGCACTCCATGACAAAAAGGTTGCCGACCCCTGGTCTACACTGTTAAATCATTTTCAAGCTGAATTCTGAACAAAAGCCTGTTGGTCTTGATGTCTTTGTTGTAGAAACACTTCCTGATTCACTGAACTCAACCTCCATGCTCCTGGGAGGTTTAATCGTTTTCCTGATCGTGGTCATCATTGCCTTGGTTTTCAAAATCAGAAGCTTTCACACAGGTACTTCTCTTGTTTTCATTCTAACTTTTAGTGCCAGAATTCAGTCCAAATCTCAGAGATGTACCGTTGGTCTTTCAGCTCAAGATAAGACACTGATTTCTCAGAACACTCAGGTAATTTGATTTACACTGGAGCGTATGATGAGTGATCTTATATCAGGTGAGCAACTGCAAATGCTTTCATTCACAGAGTCAGGAGTCTGAAGGCCTGAACTATGCAGCAGTGAGTTTCCAGACAAACCGTGGAAGAAGGAGAACAGCTGAGAGAGAGCTGGAGCCAAATGTGGTGTACGCTGCTACAAGATAAAGCCATGAAGCCACCAGAGCAGCAAGTTCAGAGAGAAAATCTTACCTGTTGGTGGAGGTTTGCTCTGTAGTCCTGTCTCCAAAACAATATGTAACCTTTTAATAAAGAAAATGTTGATTTTAACTGTTTTCATTGTTGTTGATTTAAATCAAACACAGAGAGAATATCTGACTTTTCCAGATTATTTCTCATTGCAACTCTGCTTTCCGGCCATAAGTCTTATCAAAGCTTTTCGACTTTGTCAGAGAACATTGAGCAAATCATGCATCAATTCTGCGGCTCATCCCACAAATGCATGTCCATTTACATCTGGATGTTTTGTGCATATATTATTTCACGTGTCTGTGTACATTTGCATGCTAAATATAAATGAACCACACTCTACCCACAGAAACATTTTCCACTGTGGTCACACACAGCAGCACTAACGCCTGAAAGCTTGGTTACATTTCACCAGAGAGGATGACAATAATGCTTTCAAAGTGGATGTTTCATCAAACTGAGGAAGTACTACATATTACCAATTTTAGCACATTAAAACATATAATGTGTCATTTAGTCTAGTTTTGTATCTTTAATTCAATCTGCAAATTCTTTGGTTGTGGTGCCACTGTAACCTTTTTGTTTTTTTTTCATTTCTGTTTGTTGGTTAGTAGCTAAAGTTATACAACTACATAGATGAATGTGCATGTTGGTTTGTCTTTCCTACACTCGTCTTTGTAGCTGATAAATGCTGTGTTTGGGAGGGTGCTGTGTGACAGTTGCACACATTTGCATGAAGCTACCATTCTGCAGGAGGTTGGTGTGAAAGACATCGACCACAGGTAGGTGAGAAGTTCAGTTCAAGACTTCAAGTACAGAGCTTCACACCAGCTCTCTGTTTAACAGTTACAGAAACTAACACTACAGGTTACACTGACAGTCAGAAATCAGTGAGAGGAGGGTCCATATTCATCATATTACAGAGCACACAAAGAAATGTTCAAGTGGAATTGTAGATTATCATTCTGCAGGCCAGGTCAACTTCTGTAACTAATGTTCATTTAGATATTTCATTTACATTGATGAAAACTAAAGTCATGAATGAAACTACGGTTCTATGAATCCTGAATGACCGCTAGAAGGTGGAGCTGAAAGCACTGAATGTTCCCTTTGCGCATGCACAGTTCAAGTATGCATACCACCAATGTCACCTGGGACCCCTGGGTCACCCTAAAACGGTAATAAGTTCCGGTGCAAACACAGGTCTGGCTCCTCCAGAATCTTGTCGTGTGATCATGAGGATTCTGAGTGACAGAGCCCTCTGGCAGTCATTCGGGATTCATAGAAACGCAGTTACATTCATAACTGTAATTCTACTTCACCCTTCCTGATCGCCAGAAGGCGGGAGTCTCACAGCCCCCTTGAGAAAGCCAACGGTTGTGGCCCCTTGCTGTGCCATTCACAGCTCCATCATGAAATGTTGTTAGTGCTGCCACTGACACCTTCCAGGTCGATGGAGGGCGACTTCCCTCCAGAGAAGCCTGTAGGAATCCAAGACCATGGGGACCGGGCAAAGCACCGGGTCCTCGCTGTGGATGCTGCACCACCTAACAACTATCCACCTACTGTCATGCTGCAGCTGGGTGGACAGCGCTCTGGCATTCAGGATGGCCCATCTGACAGGCTCCGTACAGCAGCTCCGCACCGAGACAGGCCTCCCAACGTATAGGCAGAGTCTGTGAGGATTGGATTGCTAGACCTGACCTCAGACAACGGGCAGGGTTCAATGCGGGAGAGTCAAGACAGCCCGGGAACTATGCCCGAGCTGGCCAGAAAGGGGACCACCAGCAACAGCAAATGGCTCTCCTGGCGTGTCTGTGGCGTGGTGTAAGGGAGGCTCTCTGGCCAAGGGTGGGTCAGCGTGACTTGGCCCAGAGGATGATGGTTCCCCTCATGGAAAACCAAGTGAACAGTGGGCCGGTTCCTACAAGTCAACCTCCGCCCAGTCGTGATTCTGACACCATGGAGGCCCGCGAACTCTCTTCATCCTGGAGGAGAGCACCACTGGCAGCGCAACAGTAAGAATCTTCTTCTTACACCTAATATGCCACCGCTTATGCGTCATAAGCTGAGGGAAGTGAATAGTGCCTCCATCACAGTGGCAAGCTAGCATAAACCACATAGCAAAAAACAGCCAGGGCTGGCATGTCAACAAGCCAGGGGAAGGGAGCAGAATGAATCAGGCAGAGTCAAAATTACTTGCAAAAAGAACCTGCAAGGGGAGAAACAGCTCACCGTATGGTAGCTTCCTTTTTCTCTGCCTATGAAAGTTTGTCTCTCGGCTTTTATTCACAGAGAAAGAATGGGACTTACATATGTTTCTTGGGATAACATTGGTTTCAGTATCCTGCTTGAATGGAAACAATGCAACAGATGCAACTCAGTCAGCATAGATAAGACGCGCCAGTCAGCATTTAGCGGACTGCAGGCAAATCGATCATCCTGCTAAGTTAATTTAAGCTTCCTGTGCAGTTCAAGACAACATTGAACAATGAAAGCATTTAGCAATGACAATCAAACATAATATTTCCAACAGTGGGCGTGGCCTCCCAACAGGGGATCTGGCTCATTATCCGAGAGCTGAGCAACCCGGCAAACACTCGGCTACTGGGCAATTGATACAAAACAGGCCATACCGCCATACCGCACGCTAGTAGATCTGATGTTCGAATGATTCTCGGAGGAGGACAGCGAGGCCACTGCACCTCTGACACTCAATCAAGAGAAGATATTCAGCAACCTTACTGACCGGCGGGAGGTTAAGAGTGAGTCCCTCGACTAGAGGAGACACTACAGTGGCATCAACTCAATTTTAGAATCGAGACATCGCAACCTTTGGAGGGCGAACATAGCTCCTCCGACCAACATGGTCGCAAGGCTGTCAGTGACGCAGCACGATGTCCTACAGGCCAGTCCCGTAATCTTCAAGCTGGACTCAGCTGTATGAGGAACGGACATGAGAAGAAAAGAGGAGCTGAGCCTGTGTTGATATCAGAACTTATTACCTTCTGGGGTCACACAGGGGTCACAAGTGATGTTGTTGGTATGCGTGCTCGAATTGAAATGCTGCTGAAATATAACCACATAGTATCACATGATCAATTTTTTTAAAGGGGACGTTGATCAGTGGACCTCTTTTTTAAACCTGTAAACACTATTAATTAGTCTGATACCAATGTGAAACGACACCAAAGTGTCAAGTAATGCGGTTCATGTCTTTGCCCGCAAGCCCTGAAAAATGTTCTGACTGGCTGTGAACGCTCTGTTTTTTTCAAGCCGGGACCGTTGTGACGTAGATGTGATCCGGGCTTCCTTATATGGTCATGCTCAGCCTCGGCCCTGCCTTCTCTGTGCCTGGTGTGAGTGTGTTGGTGTTAGATCCAGAGAACATGGCTCCCAGAAAATATTTATTTGGATGTCCTGGAAAGGCAGTTGTATTTGGCTTCCTGAAGATGAAATCGGCCAGGCAGCAGTGGAAAGTATTTCTTTTTCCGGGTCAGAAGAAGACAAATACTCCAGTCTTTGTCTGCCGACGGCATTTTGCACGGCACTGGTTTACAAGCGGTAAGTTAGAACTTTTCAGTGTCCTGTGTTTATTTTGTGTTACCTATAAGAGTTATTTTAGATGGTAAGGTTGGGTGCTCCACGAAATCATCAACTGATAGGGGAATAGCGCAAAAAAGTTACAATTACCACCAACGTCTGAAATTAACAGCCGCAAACAGCAGATGAATTTTCTGTTTGGCGAGTAAATAGCGGGGTTATCTGCCACACGGGGCAAGCGGGTGAATGTTTTCTACCATAATAATAATAATAGTAAGCATTTTGGGACGCAAAGTGTGGGATCACTACAAGTTGAAACGAAAACACAGTGCAGCATGTCTGTGGAGCATTGGAGTTATCCTAGCATGATAGCACATCGTATGCTACACCAAGACGTAGCATGTTTACTATCAGAGCATTGTTACTGCAGCAGGTTAGTGAAAATACAATCGTCACTTCCTTCCCTCACTTCCTTCTTCTGAAACTCACAGCTGCAACCATCACAGACTCAGTGTCACCTGCACAATGAGGAGCGTGATCTTGACGGCGTCTTTGCTTCTCTGTTTCCTCGGTAAGTGATGGAAATGAACAAACACACAGTTTTGACAGTTTTTGCTTCCATGTGTGAAGTTTATCTTGATGTTTCAGACAGGAGCCTTGTCTCGGGATTAAAGATTCGGTCTGTGGAGGCGCAGCCTGGTGAAGACGTCAAACTGCTGTGCTCCAACTTTTCCACTATTCCTGTACGAATAACCTGGTTTAGAGTGACCAATACATCACATCTCTACGATATCGCCTCCATGTTCGAATCACAAAAGGACATGAAGAACGGTGAAGGATTTCCAAAAGAGAAATTTGTAATGAGCTCCAACATGTCTGTGGTATTTCTGACCATCAAGACAGTCAACGTATCGGACTCTGGACTGTACTTCTGTGGATACTACATTTCAAGGAGTCCTGTAATTACTGAAGCAACACATTTAGAAGTTCACGGTAAGAATCCTCATTTCATTTTGCAGACCCTAATAATGACACAAATCCAGGTTTTACATGTTCCATTCATCAGATCCTCTTCCTTTTTTAACTTATGTCATGATTCAACCAGAAACAGCATTGAATGTTGTGCTAAAAAGCTGTTTTCTTTAAGGGTTCAGCACATTAAAGTACTTGCCGGTTGGGATCCTGAGTGCTGTGACTGTTCTCCTCATGATGGCCATCATTTATCTGGTTGTTAAGATGAAAAGACTCCAAAAAGGTGCTTTTGTTTTTCAAACATGTTTTCATAGAAAATAATAGCAGGAAAATTCACCAGTGCCAACATTACTACATGATATTGAATACTTCTTATTCACGGCAGGTCGTGGCGAATCAAGCCCGAATCCACACCACCAGGTATTTCGGCTGCTTTTCTCTGCTTCATTCTTTCATCTCTATTCTCTCTCTGGTGCGTTAACTCTGTGCAGCAATGGCGAGCATGGCATAGTGTCTGTGCTGACGTGAATGTCCTGATTCACAGGGACGAGGCGAAGATGATCTGGACTACGCAGCTCTGACGATTCGTCCAAAAACGGAAAACGACAGCAGCCCGTCACCAGACAGAGACACCGATCTGAGTGTGATCTATTCAGCCCCCAGACGGGCTCAGGAAGCACCTGAAGCTTCAAACCTCATGAGGAACTGATGCAGAAAGATCAGGCTGCTGTTTTTAACCATCGTCTGACACCGGGGGAAGTTAAATAACATGCAGCCTGCACGATGATGTCCAAGCTAAAGACTGCTGCATTCCTGAGTTTCCAGACCCCCACCCCCAACGTTCTTCCGCTGTTTGAATGGTGTGCACTCATTTCTACAATGAAAGACGTTCTTTCATCGCGTAAAAAACTGTTTGTATTTTGTTTTTGTTTTGTTTTTGTTTTTTTGAATAAAAAAATTTTTTGTTTCCAACAAACTTGTGTTGTTCCTGTTTTTCCTCATTGCCTAGCAGACAGCTCTGACAGCTGGTAAGAATACAGAATAAACATCCAGAGGACCTGTAGAAGTAGGACGGGACAGTTCCTCCAAATCCAATGCTACTCCGTCTTCTGAGGAAGAAGAGGCGCTGGTGAGTCTTCCAAACCAGCTTTATTACAGCCACATGCAGAGACAGGTTGAAAGGCTCCTCTATAAAAACTGTCTGGTCCTGCCAGGCTGGTGGCCCAGCTCGGGTCTGGCACTTCAGGCACGGGGACCGGGGACGATGACAGCGAGCGGCACCAGAGAGGTGGAGGTTTCCCTGGATCGGGTTCAGTACTGATGGAGACTGAGATCCTCACACCTCGTCCAGGTAAAGGCAGAAGTCACTCTTCTCAGCCGCCTGGAGCTGTGTCATTGTCAAGAGTTGAGATAATATCCCATCAATGGAAATGCAAGCCACAGTTCTGATTGTTCAAAAGTAGAAATGGTCAAACTGTGATACCAGAGTCCAAAGTGTGACCCGCAGTTGTTTTCACAACTTTCTGCAACTGTAAAATTACTCATTCAAATGCAAAACCATGTGTCTCAGAAACCAATCCAAGCAGAGACAAAAAAAAAAAAATCAAAGTTAGCCAATGACAAACAAAGATTTGAAAGAAGACTTGACTAAGCTGCCACTATGAAAGTGTAACTGCCACAAAGGAAAACCTCAACATGAGACAAAGCAATAACTTTGAGACTCGTCAGTGACTGTCTCACTCCAATACTTTATGACTTGTGATATTCATGAAAACATAACCACATGAAGCGAGCATGATGCAGATGTCAGTGTATTGTTTCACCTTTTCTTCTAAAAGTTCTGTAAAATCAATGTCTGAGCTGCTGCAGGTGTGTCCTGGTTTAGCTCAAATCTGGCTCAATAGCTTTCTGCAGTATCTGTTTGTGACTTAGCACACACACACACACACACACACACACACACACACACACACACACTACATGACACACACCAGCATTTCACTACTTCCTGGCTCTCTATACCCTTCATAAAATTCTCATTTCCTCCTGAACCCGTTCTGTAGTTCAGTCCAGGGTTCTCAGTCGACAGCCCTCCTCCCTCCATTCACACTGCAGACTACAGACACTCGCCAGCCGCCATGTTGCTTCCATGCGGCCACAGGGGGGCGCTGCTACACACTCAGCCTAACGGGGGCACTGGGCGGGAAAATAGCCACCCAACTACCTGCATTGGATTTTTAGACAAACTACGTATTTTTATTTATTTTTTTTACCAGTGTATTTTGAACTTGGACATGTTTTACACTAATGACAGAGTGAGACAGAGTGAGACAGAGTGGGACAGAGTGGCACAGGCACCCCAGATGGCGAGCAGCAGCTCTGCTTGGTGGCAACAAATAAGAATCTCTTTGGCTTATTTCTCTTTTTCATTGGAGATTAGATTGAGAAGTTGCATTTTCACAGTTCATACATTGCTTATTTGTGAAGTAAATCTTTCTAAAATTACTACTTTCTTGTGGTCATTTAGATCTAAATGATAGTAAAATGCTTTTGGGACCACTAAATCAGCTGGAAATAAGAAGTTTATGTTTCGTTTCCCTCCTGAGGGACCATGAAGGGCTGGAAGTGGTTGTGCTATTTCATTTTTGGAACTGTGAACTCAGTTCAGAATTTTGAATGATAGGCTATGAGCTGAACTGGGCCACTTCAAAATTCTGTGAAGTGAACTATGAACTTCGTCAAGACCGGCCGCTGAGGCCCGGAGAGCAGCATGAAACATGACGGTAAAGAGTGAACGAGTGAGGCTCGACTGTCTTCAAACCACAGGAAGTCACGGCGCACACAACAAACACCTGCGGATTCCTTTGACTGCAGGGAGCTTTTCTTCTCTTCTTCTGCTGAAATCCATCCTGAGATGTTGAGGGAAGTGTCGCGCGCTGATGAGCCATCAGTCACTCAGAAAACTTTTTATATTTACAAAATTATGGTTCTTCTAGATTGAAAAATTAAACCAAAACAAAACATTAGCTATTCCTGACATGAAACATGTCAGTTCTCTATAATCCCTGCTGGATGCAGTTTTACAGTGAAGGAAGCTGAAGAACTAATGGCTCCCCCTGCTGGTGTAGCTTGGTACTGCATCTAACGCAGTAACGTCACCAAACACTAAAATAACATTTGAATAAGTTGAATATTCTTTTAAAAAGATTTGTAATCTATATTTAATTTTTTTTCACACAGTCAGTCCCTGCTTAGTCCATCATGACACACATTCACTTCTTTAAAAATGGGACAAATGATCATAAAAACGATGCTTCATATTTATTTTTACCACCATTTAATCCAACTGTGAAACTATCTTTTATTTTGGATTTGTTATGCTTACACTGGAATAAATTATTGCAGATATCAAAAGAAAATTTAATCCATTATCAGTTAAGATTAGGAATAAATGAGATAATAATAGATTTCTTTCACAAAGTAATAACTTATGAGCTGCAGATTTAGATTTTCTGTCAATTAAAGCTGGAATCTACAGTACAGGAAATGGAAGCATGCCGTTGGTGTCCAACATATGGTTCTCCACCTGAAACTGGGCCTCCAGAGCGTCCAATTCGGCCCACTGAACAGAAGGCTTCCATTTTCATCGTTACAAAAACATTTCAGATTTTAAACAGCTGAGACAAAAAAAATCAATCCAATGAGGAGAGCGGTGTTTAAACAGTTTATTCATGCAGGGCAGAACTTCAAAAAACTTCAGTACAATTCAAAGTATTGTAATTACTTCAATTCCATCAGAAATCCTGTGTAAGAGAAGCTACTTGACTGTTCTGTCGGTCGGCTTCGTGTAGCGAAGCGACCGAGCTCTCCTGCAGGTCCGGCCACTCGTTCAGAGCCGCTCTGATTCACCTCACTCCTCCCAGGATCCTCTCGGCCACCGCCGAGGACACTCATCACATCGAGACAACGGAATTCAGAACAGAAGAAAACCTACAGGGTCTCAATGTTAAACTACTTGATAATTTCAGAAGATTTGAAACGTTTTTCAAGTTTTAAATCTAAAACTAATGGAAAAAAATTAAATTCAGGCTGCCAGAGTTAATCTCAATTAATCATATAATTAGGCTTAGGGGTATTTTTTTGGTTTGAAAGCTGTATTTTTAACAGACATTGTATTAAGTTGGTCTACATGGTGATTTATTTTCAAAGAAAATCCAACAAGGTGAAAAAGGGAGTTGTTTGATTCTGAAACCTCAACGACGACTTTAAATTCAACTTCTTAACTGATGGTTTGGACTGATGGATGCTTTATTTTCTGGGTTGACAACTGACTTCAAATGCAAAACAACACTAAAAAAAATGCAATTTAGTGAGATTTAAAATAGTCTTGACAGCCCTACTTTAAGTACATTTCTACCTGACAGGCTCTCTCTTGGTTCTGATTTCTGTTTTATCCCTTCAATAAACTTACAAATCTAGAAATTCTGATAACTTATCTAATTAAAAGCTCGAAACTCAAACCTGGCTCTACTTTTCTCAACTTCATCAGCAAATGCCAGTTCTATCATCCTCAAACTTAACGTTCCATCTTTGATTCCTTTGGTGAAGAGAGGAAGAAAAATTTGTTTTTCATCAGAAAACGGAGCAGTAAGGATCGATAACTCCAGAATTAAAGGCAGCAGGGTCGGTGTGTGACCGTGCCGTGAGAGGATCCTTTCTGCTGAGGAGGCGTCCAGAGCTCCGCCTCCTCTGAGGCGGACGGCGCTGCTGGCGTCCGGGCTCACGGGGACGAGCCGGAGCGCCGCTGAACTCGTGTGGACCTGCGAAACTGGAACAGCCGGCCGGGAAGACGGCATCAAGTCTGAAATGCAATAGACCTTAAAGACCTTCACTTACCTGACGAGTCTGAAGGTCTCCAGCAGCCTCTGGCCCCCCCCTTCCCCCCTCCCTCCCCCCAAATCATCAGCTGTTTCTCTACACTAGCGAAGAAGTTTTTGAGGAGCGACAAGTTTGGAGGGTTCGCCGGACAGATCAACAGAGACTTCAGTGATGAGCGACACGGTTTTGACAAAGTCTGCTGCGTTTAGTGAACAAAAGACGCAGAAACAGAGAGAGAGCAGCTATTTAGGAGGAGAGAAACGCCACTGATGAGGGATTTCAGCGCTGGGTAACGGTCACAGCTTCAACAACACTGCACAGGTCAACTCCTCTCAGCAGTTTTCACAGCAGCGCAGCATGGAGGTTCGATTTGGAGTGGAGACGGGTTTACATGGACGACCTGGAGTTCTACCAAACAGTTCAGCTCAGGCAGGCCTCCACAGTCACAAGGATCGCCTGCAAACTGCTGCTGAATCTACAATTTACACACATCAGGATTATTTAGGCCGAAAAGTTAAAAAAAAAAAAAAAAGGAATAAAAAACAAAAACGCTTAATTTGCACTACAGCACAATTACAGACTAAAGACACTCAGGAGAGGAAAAAGGATGCGAGTAAAAACTGTCCCAAAGTAACAAAAGCAAAAAACAGACGGAGGCGTCGGCAACTCGCTTCGTCCTGTGAGCGTCGCAGGGGAACGTTAACGCGCTGAGCCGCACACAGGGAGAGGATAGCGCCACGCACATCAGGAGGCGGCGGGCGGCGACGCAGCGGGACGACGATCCTGGAAAGAAAAGAGCAAACACACAAGTAAGCTCGCGAGAAGGGCGGGATGGCCCGGACGCTGCCTGCACCTCGATGGACGCTGTTCGCCTGCGGAGCTCAGACCCTGCAGCTGGATCTGACCCACTGCTGCGACGTGCATTAGCTACAAGGCTCCCTCTGGAGCGGCATCCTGTACGCATGCTTCTTTTAAACTCTCCGGCGTACGCGGCGGTTCACAGGCCGCCGTCTGCCTGAACATCGGCCGACCTCAGACCTATTCTCACCTTCACATGCTGAGGCCTCGCTCAATAAGCGTAGCGTGCAGGCGGTGGCGGGGGCAGCCGTTCGTAGGGGTCCCTTGCGCGTGGAACTCCGTATGCAGGGACCCGGGATACCGGGGAGAGTCGGGAGCGCTCGTAGGAGTAGCCGTTACTGGCGGGGGGCATCGGGGCGCCGGCCCTCCGCAGAGGGCTGCGATCTCGGCCGTAGTACGAGGACGGAGGAGGGGGGGGCAGTGGCCGACGCTCATACGGGTCGAGCGACGAGTTCATGAGACGGTCTCGGACGACGGCTGACGGAGGCGGCGGCGGGGGAGGGGCGCCGACACGCTGGTCCTCGTAGGAGGGCATGCCGTACGGACGGGCTCGGTACTTCTCGTAGTAATCTACCACGCCGTAGCGGTCCCTCTCGCCCTCGTAGGGGCGGTCGGGGTAAACAGAGCGCCTAGGGGGAGGGGGTGGCAGAGGAGGAGCGGGGTAGCCGGGGGGCATGTGGCCCATGCGGCCCCTCAGGTAGCCGGGCGGCGGAGGCTCGGGTCTCTCCCCCGGGTAGTGCGGGGGCCAGTAGCCGGGCCGGTCGGGCGGAGGAGGGGGGTACTCTTCCCGTTCCTCATGTCGGGGCCGGCTCTTGGAAATCTGCACGTGGATCCGTTTCCCTGAATTTGAAAACAGAAGCAGATCCAACGGTCAAACTAAACAAAACCAAGACGAGACGATCCACAGATGCACCGCACCCGAGTCACACCTTGAAACTCGCTGTTGTCGAGCCCCTTGATGGCGTCCATGGCCTCGTCGGAGTTGGACATGTGTATGAAGGCGAAGTTCTTGACGACGGCGCACTCCGTGACCGTGCCGTACTCCTCGAACAGCGCTCGCAGCTCGTCGTCCGCTCCCTTCTCCACGTTGGCCACGTGCAGCTTGACCGAGCCCTGGTTCTTCCCGTGGCTGGCCTCCACGTTGATCTGCGTGCCGTGGAGCTTGAAGAGGTGCAGGTTCTTGATGGCCTTGGTGGCGTCTTTGCGGTCGTCCATGTGGACGAAGGCGTAGTTCTTGATGATGGCACATTCTGTGACCGTGCCGTACTGGGTGAACAGAGCCTTGATTTCCTCCTCGTCAGCTTCCCGGGGAAGATTCCCCACAAAGATTTTCACCATGGCTACAGAGCTGTTTGGAGAAATAAACACATCAGAGAGTTGAAATAGATGTTTTTAGCAATTAGCAAGCGAGAGTTCACTACACAGGCCGTTCAATGGATGCGTCAATGGAGCTGATGATAAACAAATTAACCACAAATCTGGCAGAATCTTCAAACATAACACATAAATACCTTTATTCAACTAACGCTACGAACTACACACAATCCGGTCACTTAATCGAAGCTAATCGTTGATCCTGATCACAGTTTTTACATAATATCGACTGAAAGCTGTTAGCCGAGTTAGCATGTCAGTGCTAACAAAGCGCCGCGGCAGAAACGCAAAGCTTGGAGGATATTTCAGGCACGCGGCGGTACGAAGGAAGCCACGAGTGATTCTAACAATGTTTACATCCACTTACCCTCACAAACTGTCCGCTGGATGAAGAATCGAGATGTTTTTGAAGGGATTTGCGTGAATGAAAGACTCCGGTCAGCCGGCCTTCTTCTTCTGCTACTGCTGCTGTTTCTTCTTCTTCTATGGAGTTTTTCTCTGCTGCTGAGCGCAGCGGCCCCCTGCTGGCCAGAAGGTCGCGCTACAACACTGAATATTCAGTTTCAGTTTCCAAGTCACAAATGAAAATAAGATTGAAAATAAGATATGCCTATATAAGGAAAACAAATAAACCAAAAGTCTGGCTTCCGGGAGAGGAATTGTGTCACATTTAAACTTGTGTTGCATCCCAGCTGTGATAGATATTTAGACAACCAGCTCAAACTTGAGCAAAATCCCTGGAGGAAAATGAACCACACTGGACTGAGCTTTTATACTTTAATACCCACAGGTGCTCTGAATGCAGATCTTAAATAAAAGGAAATACTTGAGATCAACAACAGCCACCTTCAACCTATTGTTCTGTTCCTTATTCTTCAGATTTAGGAAATCATTGATGACATTTCACACATTTTCATAATTTCCGTCAGCATCAGCTCTTCTGAGAACCTCTGCTTCTCTAAAATCCACTTTTTATATCCTCTCATGATTCCAGTAAGCACTAATATCCTTCTTAAAAGGCTAACTGTCTTTCTTCCAACAGCGGTTCAAAGTTAAAACAGGACTCCACATAACACAACTTGTTTTAGCCGCTTAATGTAATTTGTTACATCAACATGTCAAAGTGAAACTAAAAGCTGCTTCCTGGGCTGGTATGTAGATCCGGCAGCAACACCAGCCTGCTGTAAGACAGAAAACTGGGTTTTTATCGGAAAGGGAAACTTGGCTCAGGGTTTTGGGGAAGGTTTTGTGTCTTGCCTCAAAACGGGGAAAAAAGGTGGAAATGAAGCAAAACATAAATAAGAATGATTGATTTATTAATTTAAAATTAGAAGTTCATCTTAACCTCTAGTTGTTAAATGTCTTTGAAATATAATTTTCAAAAGAATCAGTTCTTTGTGTTAAACTTAAGTTAGTTCCATTTAAGGTGTATATTCTCCCTTGGGTGTGTTTTCAAATGTATAATTTTCACAAAGTTTAATTATTCAAATGCTTTTAAAATCTATATAATGTAAGGGGCTACTGAGTACAGTTTGAACTGACAGTGAAACCATATCGTCTACATTTTTTACTCATGTTTTTATACTCTAGAAATAATCAATTCATGTTTTGTAAGCTGTCTTTGTGGATCATAATGTTATTGTACGAGAAATACAATTAGAGCATAAATAATTAAAGCAGGCAAATTAAATTGACTGCTAAAGAACTGGCTTCAAATTTAATTTCACTTCATCATTTACTTAATGATTCAATTAAAGTCTCAAACATATGGAATGTGAACATTATTGAAATCGATTTCTGAACTGATGAGAGATACCTGAGTAGTTTCAGGGTAACCAGGTGCTCTTTAACCCTCCAGTCATTAGTCTTTAAATCTAGATTGTTTTTTTTTTTTTTTAGATTTTGATAAGTCAGACATCGATACATTCTGAATTCTACATTGGAAATAATGTTTTAGCCTGGTGGTCAAAAGTCTAAAGCCATTTGTATCAACCAATTATGTAGTATTGGTGAATAATGTCATAATTATGCTTGCCATGAATGTAATAGAATATCTTAAATAGTTGTAAAATGTATTAATATAATAATAATACATAAAAAGAACCAAGTTTCTTGGGGATAATATCCTTGTACAAATTGCTTAGGTATAGTGGGTGATATAGACGACTTATTGACTCACTGGATTATACTGTATACTGACATAAACTCTGATATAAACATTATTGACACTGCTTCGGTCATTGAATGAACAGCTGCATGTTATCACATGGTTTCCCGTCCAGCATGTGTTTTCTCGGCCGGGCGGTGAAGCCTTGAGATGTGGAGGAGAGAGATATGAAAGCATTCAGCCTCCTGTTGGTCTTCGGTTACGTCAGACGGGAATTTTTCTCTCTGTGCTGCGTTCAGGGGCTCACATCGCAGCACGGAAAATGAACGGAAGAGCCATAACTTCGATTTCTGAGCAAGGATTTATGGCTGGTGGATTCTCTACGCACCGATAATGCAAGTAAATACAGCAATAAAGTGAGTTTCCCTCCCGATCTGCGCTGTTTGTAATGTTTTTAAACCATCTGCTGTTACAGTGTGTGTTTTTTTCCGGGTTGCCCCTGAACGAAGCGGGTCTTGTGAGTCGGTGACGAAACTTTTCCTGCGTTCAAAAGCAGCGGGGAGCGCAGCGCACGAGACGCTCCCGGTTCCTCTGCCGCTGCTCCGTTACTCCGTTACTTCTCAGAGCCTTTCCTAAAGCTCGGACCCCCGCAGCGTGTTCCTGCCTGCGTGTCAGTCCCGCACCGCCTCTGCCCCGCAGCCGTTCCTCCTGCGGGATGAACGTGAACCAGACGCTGGAGACGGAGGAGGACCTCCTCACGTGCCTCCGCATCCAGGTCCACCACCCCCAGCAGAACTCCCGGGGCCTCTTCAGGCTGCTCCCGGTGGACCGCAGGACCACGTGCTCCGCGGACGACCCCCTCCGGCTGGGCCGGGACTCGCAGTCCTGCACCTTCGCCCTGGAGGACCCCCGCGTGTCCCGCAAACAGCTGGCCCTGCACGCCTACCGCAGCGCGCGCTGCCCGGACCTGCTCTTCTGCGTCCAGAACCTGAGCCAGCGGGGCCGCATGTCGGTGAACGGCTCGGCGCTGGGCTACCTGGAGCGGCTGGACCTCCCGGACAAGGCGCTGGTCCGGTTCGGGGAGTACCAGCTGCTGCTCAGCCGGGAGCCCGGCGAGGCCAAGGCCAGCTTCGAGGTGGAGTTCGAGGTGCTGAACGTGCCCCCCTCCAGAGAGACGATCCCCAGCGCGCCCCCCTGCAGAGAGACGGCCCCCAGCGTGCCCAGCATGACCCCCGTCGCTGAAACCGGGTACCTGGGAGATCAGAGGTCAGCTGGACCCCTGGAGGTGGACGAGAGCTTGATCTATGACTCATGATGGACCAGAACCAGGAACCCAGACCAGGACTCACTGCTGCCTTCACTCCTACACAGACTGTGAATATTTAAAGTTTCAGACACTGCATCTTACTGTGATTACTTTTCTTTTGCTTTACTTCTACTTTTCTACATATATTTAACTTGTGTACAATAAAGTCTTTATAGCTTCTCTACTCCTGGTGTTTGTTTTTACCCACTGACAGAGCACTATACAGGGGGCCTGGTATCAGCGTGAGAACAGGTTTTTCAAGACTACATTGCTCAGGTTGCACTGATTACACCTCAGTTTGAACTGATAAACAGAAAGTCCTGGTCCGGTTTGAGTTTCACTGAGAGAACAGAGAAAACAGTCACAGCGGGGTCGTTCTTTAAAGAGTCAGATTACCTGTTGGAGTTATGAGTTGGGTTATTCAAAGATAATGAGAAGACTCTGAAGGAATCTGAAACAAAGGTTAATACAGAACTTTGATTAGCGCAGTAAATCTGCAATCACAACTGTTTCATGGTCGGTTTATTGGAGCATTGTTTACAACGGAGAAGAGTTTTTTTCCATCACATAACGCCCACTGCTGAACTGTATGCCCTTCAAGATCGGTATGAAAACTTTAGTGCAACAGTTTCATCATAAAACCTTAAAATTTAAAGGTTTCTGTTGAGAAATCCAGGCTGAGAGTCATCTGTGTTTTGTGGCTCACCACCAACAAAACACTGATCGCAGCCAAAGCCATAAAGCACTCGAATTGCTGCGAGCGTAGACGGGACTAATCCAGTATCTCCCATAAAACAGCTGCTTTATAGGACGAGGAGAGACAAAATAAACTCAACTCAAACCACCACCCATGATTTCCCAACAGCCGAGCAAGAGGCGAGCGTGTTCGCAGGAAACCCTCAACTTTCAGTGGCTTCATTCTACACACAGCTTCCTGTAAAGGAAGGAGAAAAAAAGACACTTCTCCTTTCTTTTGTTGTCTTTTCTTTGAGGGAAGCAGCTACGCCGATGCATCTTTTGTCCACCGCCCACCGTCTCGTGTTATCAATAGTAAGGCAGGTGTCATCAGCTGTTGTTAGTCAGACACTCTCGGGATCAGATAATTCAACGATAAGCCATCTTTCAGGGACACTGACCACTTTTATGAGAAACCACATGGCCGAAAGCTTTTTATGGACTTGACGACGACGGACTCTCAAATACTGGAACTGTGACTCACATTCTTCCACACCTGAGCCTGATGTGAGAGATTCGGCTTTTTACACCAAAATAATTACCTGAGCTCCTGTCAAGAAATCAAATATCACCATAAAGCACCTGGGATCGAATGTGAAAAAGGATTTATTCATTTAGAAACATACAAAATACAGCTCTTCACAACTTAATCCAGTTTCTGACATGTTCCCCACACTAATCTGTCCATTTTCGATACTGATTCTGCCGTCCCGGAATACACCCATCCCAGGACAAACAGCCACACAACACACTCACGAATACACCAATCGGCCTCATACACGCGGGGAGAACATGCAAACTCCACGCAGAAAGGCGCGGATGGGATTTGAACCCGGACCGTGGAAGTGTCCAGCTCAGTCCAGCCGCACGACACAGGAACCAGGACTGGTGAGAGTCCAGCTCTCAAACTCGACAGGAGGACCGACCGGCGCCTGCAGAAAGAAGAGACGGTTCGATCAGGACGATTCTCCTGAAAACGAAGGACGTGGCGAAGCAGACGGATCCTGTTTCACCTTCTGCTGAAAGACGCCGTGACCACATCCGCTCAGCTGGCTTGGATTCGCCCTCAGAAATCCACCGGAACAAGAGGAGCGACGGTCCTGTGGGAGACGACAGTAAGTCAAACTATAGAGAAAAAAAAATATAAAAATCAAGATTTGCATTTTTAAAATTTACTGGGGAAATCATTCAGCAAATTTAGACTGTATGATTTCCCAAATCTGTGAAATTCTGGATGTCTATAACCAGGGGAAAGGCACTGGAATAGGAGGCAAGAATGTGTTTGACATTAATAAAACTCAAACTGCAAAGCCTAGTTTACCGAATCATGGCAACGGCTCTGCGTCACCCGACGGCGTCAGTATCTCATCTTTTGATGATTGTAACTACGTCTCGAAGCGAGACAGACCGCACTACTTCCATTCATGTTCATCATTCACTTTTCTGGTTTGTTCTTTATGCGCAAGAAATAAATCGAATCACAAATGTGTCGGTTCAAGTGTGCCTTCGGACACTTGACACCCCCTAGTGGTATGGCGCTGAATTGCTGGTGATAAACTGGATTTGATGGAGGAGCATAACTCAGCCTGAAGGACTTACCTTCGCCGCCATCTCCTGTACAGTCTAACAACCTACAGAGAGCACAAACACCAGGAATCCCAACGCAGCATGCAACATGAGGCACACACACAGACACACACACACACACACGTTTGAATGTTGAGGAAAGAAACAACACAGAAGAAGAAGCCTGGATCTCTGAGTGTGTCGCAGATGAAGAGGAAACGGAAAGCTTGGGTCGGAAATCGTTTTGAGTCGGATGCAAAGATGAAGCCGAGACGAGACCGGCCCGCTCAGACGAACACAACTCGGGGCTCGGCAGGGCCCGGGTGCAGACCTGGAGGGTTTCTACACACCGGGGCGGGGGTCTATCACCTACCAGGAGTCGAGCCGAGAACTAGCGAGGCCGTGGAGCAGCGTGTGGAGAGCGAAGCGCCTAAACGGTCAGAGTCCGTCAGGCTGGAGGACGCCAGCGAGGAAGAATTCGACAGTTTGGAGCTCTTGGTTTTGGTTATATATTTTTTATTAAAAAGCAGGGAGTAAAGTAAATAAAAATCATACACAACGATGCTGCAGAGTCTACTTCCGCAAGTAGAGAGGTAACACAAAGCGTGAAAGAAAACAAAGCCACACTGGAAGGGTTTTATGTCATTAAAGCCGAGATGAACAAGCGCCCAACACCCTGAATCACATCAAAACTCTTCAAATTCAACCCGAGGAGCAAAGGATCAACCCTCTTCAACACAGATGATGTGCAGATAGATATTTAAGATTTAAATTAATTCCCTTGTTATGAAAGAATCTCCAAGACGTCATATGTGCAAAGACGGAAAGTGAGTGGCCATCAAACGTACTGCGTCACACGAGAAGTCACCTCCGGGATCCGGACAGTAACTCAAGCAGAGGAGGAGGAGAGGCAGATGTGGAATCCTACGTTTCGGGTTTTTTTTTGTGTGTGTGTGTGTGTGTTTTTTTAAATGGCTGTCCGCAATACAGCATCTTCCAGTAAGTCTCAGGCGAGCGCGACGCAATCCGCCATAGACGAGAGACGGGGGGGGGGCGGGCGGGGGGGAGCGCGTAGCGCCGTGTGCGTCCGCAGGCGACGACGACCTCGTCATATTCTAAACCTGGAAAGAGAGCACACCACACGTCAAGGGGGCGCGCTCGACTGCGGCGTCGCGCAAGCAGGTCATGTTTGAAGCTGACGGCTGGATGATGATCAGGAAGCTCTGATGGCTCCGAGTGTTTTCTGTCAGCGCACCGTTTCAGGGTTTCAAAAACATTCATAAATCAGGACATTCATGAATCCCTTCCGTCATTCTCACCTTGGATTTGACATCTCAGTAGCTGGCGTAGCGGGGCGGCGGCGGCGGCGGAGGAGGAACCCTGTCCGCGTAGGAATCCCGGGGACGGGGGTAAAGCGGAGGCCTCGATGCTGGAGAGAGTCGAGACCGCTCGTAGGAGTACCCGTTCCCGGACGAGGGCGCCGGCGGGGGCGGGGCTCTTCTGATGGGGCTCCGGTCCCGTGCCATGTAGCCGGAGGGCGCGGGGAGCGAGCGCCGCTCGTACGGGTCCAGTCTGAGGTGATCCCGGACCATCCCCGAGGGGGGAGGCGGCGGAGGGGGGATGGCGCTCGCTCTCCGGTCGTCGTAGGCCCCAGCGCCGTAAGGATGGGCTCTGTACTTCTGGTAGTAATCCACCACGCTGTAGGAATCCCGCTCGCCGTATCCCGCGCCGGGGTAAGCGGCTCGTCGCGGTGGAGGGGGTGGGGGAGGCGGGGGAGGGGCAGGAGGGTACGCAGACATGCGGTTCCTGTAGTGGGGCTCCATGTACTCCCCTGGGTAGTAAGGAGGGTAATAGCCAGGACCGGGAGGCGGCGGATACTCCTCCTCCTCGCCTCTGGGTCGGCTTTTGGAGATCTGAACATGTATACGCTTTCCTGAGAGTGAGAGAGAGAGAGAGAGAGAGAGAGAGAGAGAGAGACAACATTGATCAGAACAGATCAGGAATAAGCACCCAAGCTTTTAACAGCATGATGTTATCTACTACATCACTTGTTCCTCAGTGTTGTATGCATGGATTTAGCAGATTTACCTTGAAACTCTGAGTTATCTAGACCCTGTAAGGCATCCATGGCTTCGTCGGAGTTTGACATGTGCACAAAGGCAAAGTTTTTGACGATGGAGCACTCTGTGACGGTGCCGTACTCCTCGAACAGCTCCCGCAGCTCCTGCTCGAAGCCCTTCTCCACGTTGGCGATGTGCAGCTTGACCGGACCCTGGTCCTTCCCCCTGCTGGGCTCCACGTTGATGGGTCTGCCGTTCAGCTTGTACAGATGGAGCTCTCGGATGGCCTTGGTTGCAGACTTGCGATCCTCCATGTGCACGAAAGCGTAATTCTTGTACTTTGCACACTCGGTCACTGTGCCATACGGAGTGAACAGAGACTCGATTTCATCTTTCTCTGTGTGCTGAGAGAGGTTCCCAATGAAAATCTTCACCATTTTGACTCCAGTGTGTTGCCCTAAAGAGGGGGGGGGGAATCAAAATAAACATCAGGACCCAGCGTGGAGTAGTAGGTAACTCAAGCAGAGGATAAACAAACCAATCAAAGTGCAGATAGTTCAGTCAAAGGGCAGATCGCCCAGCTCGCCTGTCACCATCAGGAAATAGAAAGCATGTCATCAACACTGGCTTACACCGCCAAACAGGGTCATATGTCAACACCGTGAGTATGTATACTCTTGATAAAACACAAACATTAGTTATTATAGTTAAACCGCTGGAAAAAAAAAAAAACCATTAAATCATTTGAAATCCTCGAAGTTAGTTTTGCTTCCTGTCCGTGCAGTAGTTAGCCGGTTAGCTACTCGCATGCTAATATTTGCCTCTAACCACTACCATCACTACGACTGCATCAGACGGCAAATTAAAGTCTATTCTGCTCCGGGGAGTGAAGGAAACTACCACTGCGAAGCGGTTTAAGCACAGTTAAAGCGAGATAAGCCGCAAAACACTCACCGTCTAAGTGAAAACAGCGCAAACTGCAAAGTCCAAACTACAGGATCGTCAGAGAGCGCGTCGGCTGGCGGGCAGGTCGAACATCGGGATCTGATTGGTGGAGAGAGTTGTCAATCAAAAATCCCGCGCTGTGATTGGACGAAGGGAAAGGAAGTTCAAAGGTTTCCGTTGCTGCGTCATGCGTCATCCAAAGTTATTTTACTAAAACACTTTTTGTTTCTGTTCACATTTGAGGGATTTACAGTCTGGAAATAGGAAAAAGGAACAGAAGTGTATCATTTTTAAATCATTTGACATGATTTAGATATCTACTGAGAAACACGGACCGTTCACACACACGGAAAAAAAATATTTAGTCCCTCAATAAATAATACTTTCAAAATAATAATGATCAAAAGAAGCATCATGTTTGATCACAACAGTGTCCAACATGATGCTGGTGTTTTCCACCTGTTCAGTTAGACTGAAGAGGTGAGGAACGTTTTGACAACACATGTCCAAAAGGGGGAGACACAGACCAACACAAGTCAGGACACAAATACAACCTGACGACTTATTTATTTTATTTTATATTTTAATTGTGGCATTCACAATAAGGTTTAGAGTTTTGACGTTGAAGTTTCATAATTGAAATTTTTTTTTTTTTTTAAATTTGAAACTCATGACAGGGATAGAAAAAGGACTCTGTGTGTGTGTGTGTGTGTGTGTGTGTGTGTGTGTGTGTGTGTGTGTGTGTGTGTGTGTGTGTGTAAAATACACTGTTTCATATTACTTGCTTTCCTCTGTACGGGGGTGGGGGGGTGAAGATGAGTCAAAACCACAAGGAAATCAATTATTCTAATTGTCAAAAGTCACGTTTTGATTTTCCGTTGCTCACCACAATAACTTCAGGACTTCACAACATGGAAGCTTTGTCAGTCAGTCTCTTCTCAGCTCAGGCAGCCGACCGGCACCATGCTGCCACCACCGTGCTTCAGATAATGGGGTTTGTGAGATGTTTGAAAGCCGTCTCCTGTTTATTTGCTTCCTGAGACATACTACCTTCTTACTGTCATAGTATACCAATTCTCTCCTGATGCAGTCTCTTTATGACGCATTTGTACAGACGGGTGGCTTTTGATTTCATATTTTATCCATGCAATCAAAAATATGAATGTGAATAACGGTTCTTCAGCTACAAAATCTCTTGAAGTGTGCTTAAATTCATGGGTTAACAAATAGTGATTCCCACAGCGTGGTTGCTGAAGAAACCAATTAGTTTTTTAAAAATGTTCAGATGTAATTAAAAAATGATGCACAGACACATATTTGGATCAAACTATCTACACATAAAAGGTGTTTGGTTTGACCTTTATATGCCTTTTTTATGAAGTTAGCTTCCCATTTGTGAACTTGAGACCTAATTACTTCAATCTTTTGCAGGAGTGGGCAACAGACTTCAGAAAAACATTTGAGTGTAACCTTTATAAATGTTAAGAATGAAGCGTTCCAGAGTTGCCATGCTAAATCTTCCATTGATTCCAGTGAGGAAGAAGAGCAGTTTCCCGTCCCAGAGGCCTTGAAGGTCGGGAAGTGAAAGAGTAGCTGGCATCCTGAGGGGAAAATGAGGGAAACTTCCAGGACTCTCTGTATTCTGGGGGATTTTGATGATAAATGAGGGATATTCAGCTTTAGGGGGAAATTCTGAAATTGCAAATTCTAAAATTAGATGTTTGCATCTTGATTAATTTTTTTTTACTTTGGAAATTTCGTGGGCAGATTCATTTGAATCTAATTTAGACTTGCTTAAAAATAGCTTGAGACAAATTTAGCACTCAAGCAACACTTTTATCTTCTACAATTTCCGTGAAGAAACGTGTTCGAGGTCTAACCGGACCGCTCCTGGGTGGCTTAGAAATAAAAAAACAAAGAAGAAACGTATGAGAGAAAGTGTATACCAAACAATGAAAAGTCCTTTATTGCCATCAGAACATGAGTGAGAAAACCAGAGAAAAAATCTGACAGAGTGAGGAGTCGACTGTACAACCAGCATACACACACTCACACACACTCACACACACACACACACACACAGGGCAGCCAGCAGGACGTGAGGGGAGGGGGGAGGGGGTTACAGATACATCAGGGGGTACAGTACTCACACAATGAGGTATCAAGGTGGACAGACCGGGTCGGGCTGCGTCCTGCAACTCGCACACATGCAACTGAACCGACTGTACAAACACTGGAGCGCCCGGCAAACGTGAACGCACGTCCTCTACAAACAAGGCGACACACTGGGTGAGCAGAAATGTGGAGAAGAACAGCAGCAGCAGCATCTTGGGGGGTGGGGGGGTGGGGGGGGTCATCTGGGGGTCAACCCACACCGGCTCTCTAAACCTTTGGTCAATGTGGACAACGCTCGCCTCTCATGCACCGAGTCGCCCTCCCTCCGCCCCCGTTTTCACTTATTTAATACTCTGTGAGACTCTGAAACTCGTTAAGTTAAACATTTAAATAAAAGAAAGAAAAAGTCGGGGTGGGGTGGGGTGAAGATGCTGTTCCAGTCACAAAGTTCCTCTCTTCGGGAGTTTCTACGTTAGTTGGACATTCAGTGTGTACATTAGCAGCAGTTCTGGTGAATGAAACAATGGCTTGGTAAGTCAGATTAATTGAAACACCCTAATGCTGTTCCTCATGCACGGGGCGGGCGCCACCTCCACCTCCACCACCTCCTCCTCCTCCTCCGCCAGCTCGCCCCACCACTCCGGAAAACTAAATGCCATGCAGGTTAGAAAAATAGACGGCCGCCGCCCACCACTCCACTCACAAGACAAGAGAAATCAAGGTTCGTCTCCACAGAAGAGGTTGATTTCACTTCAGTTTTTTATTTCAGATTTTTTCTAAAGATGTGGAAATAGCAACCAAAAAAAAAAAAAAAAAAAAAAAGAAGAAGAAGAAGTTGAGAGCGGTTTAGCCAAGACAACAGTAACAACATGAGCGGAGAGCTACTGAGGTTCGCTTTCCTTCCACACCTCGCTTGGGTTTTGCCACTTTTCTTTTTTTTTTTCTTTCTTTTTTTTTTAAACTCTCCTCGTCCTGCAGTTTTCTCGCGCCATTCCAGCGGAGGGCGGCCGTGGCGGCGCCATCCCTCTTCCCTCCACCCCTCCCCGAGCTCCGGCCCGTCGCAGTGGTTCGTCAAGACACTAAAGTGTGGCTGGAAGCTGGCCCCGCCCCCCTCCGCCCTAGCCCCGCCCCCTCCTCCTCCTCCTCCTCCTCCTCCTCCCAGGCACGGGCGACCGTCGCAGACGCACGTTAACCGACTCCTCGGACGCCGTCCGTGTGGGGGGACGGGCGCCGCGGACGCCGCCGTTTGGCACCAGGCTCCTCCCCTCCTCCTCCCATTGGCCGGCCGCTCCCCGTTTCCTCGCCGCTTCCAAACCCCCCGAAAAAAACAAACAACCGGGAAAGAATACCGCCGTCGCCGACTCCCCCCCCCCCCCCGTTTTTCCTTCTTCCTCTCAGGAAACAAGAACAAACTGAACGGGAAAAAAAAAAAGTTATTTTTTTCAGCATTTTTTTTGTATTTTTTTTTTTTTTTTTTAAATTCAAGGCACAATGTCTCAGTATTCCAATCCGCCGGTCTGTGGTCGCTCGGCGCGGCGCGGCGTCACGCGGGCTCGAGCGCCGCTCCCTACGGCCTTCCACACCTCGCCCCGTCCTCAACTTCCTAACACTGTTTAAGAGACGCGTCTGTTTTGGTTGAGAGAGCGACCGCCGAGTCCGAACCAGTGATAAACAATGAACGAAATAAAACTTTTAACAAAACAAAACAAAACAAAACAAAAAAAAAAAATAGACACAAATAAAGACAATTGTTTCCAAAAACAACAAAAAGAGTCTCGTCCTGTTTCTCGTGTTTCAGTATTCTTAGAAATCAAGTCATATCCACCAGCTCTTTTTTGGCAAGCTAGTCGTGTGGTTTCTTTTTTTTTTTTTCTTCTTTTTTTTTTTTTAAATAAGCACTAAGTACTGATAGATAGGATAGCATACACCGTTAACGTGTGTTTTTAAGTAGATGCGTTTGTCGTTTTTTTGTACTTTTTCACTCTCGTAGTATGAATTCAGGTATTTTGTCAGGTACTTTTTCACTCATCGGTTTTAAGGTTTTAAGTTAATGCAAGCAGGGACAGAGTTTGCCATGGAGTCTTGCTCTAGACGTGGGTTTGGTTGGGGCTGTGGGGGGGCCGGCCGCTCTACGACACCCCGTTGACCAGGGTCAGGCTCTCGCCGGCCGAGGCCACGCCGTTGCTGGGGGAACGCTTGGAGGGCGTCCGCTCGTCCTTTTTAGCACTGGTGCCGTTTTCCTGACGGTGGAGAGAGGTCACAGAGGTCACCAGGCTGGGGTCGGAGGCTGTGTGTGTGTGTGTGTGTGTGTGTGTGTGTGTACCTTGGGCTCGGGGCCGGTGTGGTTCTCCTTCTGGGGCAGGTTCTGTCTGCTCTGGGACTCGGCTCGGGATATGTAGTCGGCGACGGTCACTGGAAGGAAACAGGAAGTGAGCCGAGGCGCCTCTGGACTCTGGGAGTTCCGACCCGGCGGAGGTCGACTCACCGCTCTCGGTCGGCTGCCGGTCGCGGCTGGCTGAGCCTCCCTCTGGGCGGCTGCCGCGGTTGCGGCGGCGGCGGCTTCTGTTGCGGCGCTGAGGTCGCGCCTCCTCGTCTGGGGGGGGGGGACAAAAAAATCACACCGTAGGTTAGCGTCGGTGACGGCGCGGCGCCCCGGTTCCCGGCTCTCACCCAGTCCGTTCTCGCTGGGGCCCGCCTGGCCGTCCGACTCGGTGGCGGCGTCCATCAGGCTGGGCTCCTGGTCGTTGCGGCGGCGTCTGGACCGCCGGCGGCGGTCTCCTCCCGTGCCGTCGCTGATGTCGGCGTCCGCCAGCTCTCCCTCGCCCTCCAGCAGCGAGTAGGGGTTACTGTCGGGGTCCCGCAGCACTGGACACGTCAGAGGACATCTCGCCGTTACTCTCTCATTCACACGCCGCCGCCTTTTTCCTATATTCATTTCTTTTTCACATTTTTCTGTCCGTCTATGACTGATGGATATTTTCCTTTCACGCCACAGGGCGTTCAAACATTACAGAGAAGCCAAACGGTGGTGGACACACCTCCTCTCACTGTCCCGTGATTTTCTTCTGCAAGTGCAAATCTAATTTTGGCGACCTCAGAGCGGACCAGGTCCGCCGCCGCCGCACGCAAAGCTTCAGCTATAAATCTAACGCCATGGAGGACGAGTTCATTCGAGCGGCGCTACGTTTGTCGGGGTCTCTTCGGAAACTGGAGGATCTGTGACGCAGTGAAGCGAGCGGCCTCCTGCTGGGTGGAGCTGCGGTTCTACCTGAGCTGATGGAGTTGGAGGGCTTGGCCGCGGGCCCTCCCCGCCCCCGTCCTGAGTTGGCGCCCCGGCCGCGGCCCCCCCGTCGGGAGCCCCTCTCGTCGTTGCCGACGCCGCGGGGCCGCTGGTCTCGGTCGTTGACGTCCTCCGACTCGGAGGCGTTGGACAGTTCGGAGTTTGTGCCTGCAGTGACGGACACGAGCGTTAGCCGAGCGGACGCCGGACGGCGGGCGGACCGCCGCCTCCCTCCTCGCTCACCGTATCCGGAGTACTGGCTGTTGGAGGCGCGGCGGCCTCGGCCGCGGCCGCCGTAGCTGCGCGGCGCGTGCAGCGAGTTGCTGCTCTCGTCGGTCAGGTAGCCCTTCTCGCGCTCGTTGCCGGGGCCGCCGGTCCTGCTGGGGGGGTTCCGGTAGCCGACGCCGATCTGACGGAGCTGCTCGTCGATCTGGAGGCGCTCCAGGCGCAGCTGCTCCACCTCCTGCGGGACCGGGACACGGCTTTACTTCACAGTCCATCCTTTCACGCCACCGCCTGGTTCTGACGGTGCGGGGACAGCTGAGAGACCGTTCACTGTCCCAGATTCCAACACGGTTCGGACAGCATCTCCATTTGACCATCGTCATCCTCACATGAGACAAAACGCCATCTTTTCTCACATGAGCCATCCTCACACACCAGGAGATTGAGCAACAGCGGCTTATGCACTGCCAGCACTTTCTGAGCTGGGGGGGGGGGGGGGGGGGTCTGGCTTGACGGTGTGGCAGCTGTCTCCACCAATGACAGCTGATCCTCGGTGTGAAGGAAGTGAGGCGGGGCGGGGGCGGGGGTCTGGGGTTATTTTTGAAGGCTGAGGGGTCCAGATAGTTGGTAATCTACACTCCGGCATACCCTTCACCCCCGTCCCTGGGAGAGGGGCTATTAATAAAAGCACATGAGGTAAGGGCAAAATGAGGCGCTCTCAGCAGCTTCCTCGTGTGGCCGGCACCAAACGGGCCTGGACTCGCACCAAACACACTCACTGGAACTACGGAAAAACACTCTTTATGCCGTCAAAGCTCTCGCTGAGTGACGCCGACAGACAGTGCAGGCCGGTGCTGCCACCTAGAGGCGAGGGCGGGAGCGACTGACCTGGAGGTAGGACACGTGGTACTCCAGCAGAGCCTGAGCGTTGCTGATGTTCTCTTTAGTTCCCACAAAGACGAAGGGAACCATGCCCTGACGAAGCATCAAACAAACAGAACCGGTTATTCAACAGCTGAAGACCTTTTTTTTTTTTTAATTTCAGGAGGAAAAACAGGCAGTAACAGTGAACTGGGTGGAAAAGGAGATATCAAAACTTGGGAAGAGACATTTTGGAGTAGGGAGATACGACTAGAGGAGTGACTGGAAGCTCAGGAATTACATAAAGCGCACTGGACAGAGACATACCGACCCATCAGAGACGGCTACAGCGCCCACACACGCAGTATAACTGACATATGCTGAGCAGTGGGCCGAGCGTTCTGAAAGCAACGAGCACTGAAGCACTAGCGACAGGGAGGAGGAGGAGGAGGAGGAAGAGGAGGAGGAGGAGGAAGAGGAGGAAGAGGAGGAGGAGGAAGAGGAGGAGGAGGAGGAGGAGGAAGAGGAGGAGGAGGAGGAGGATGGAGCGCAGTCAAAGCAGACGGCACACGGGACGGTCACACTCTGCCGCGGTTAGGAAGCTGGGCTTGCTTTGGGGGTGGGGGGGGGGGACGGGGTGGAGGGGGTTAGGGCAGTTATCGGCGACGGGGGGAGACCAGCGGTGCGGTCCATTCACCTCTTTGCTGCCGGCAGTGTCGTCCCTGCCAGCCCCCTGCCTGCCTACCTCCTCCCGGGGAAGCTTTTTGTCGTTGTCCCCCTCGATCCTGACGCGCACCACGCCCGACTTGTCCACGATCTCCTGGATGACTTTGCCGTTCTTGCCGATGACTTTGCCTGGACAGAGGGGGGGAGGGGGGGGCAGAGGGGGGGGGACGAGCGTCACGATCGAGGCGTTGGGAGGGTAACGGCGAGGAGTGTGCTGCGGTGATGGAGTGAGCCGCGGTGGCCGACGGAATGAGCTCTCAGCAACGCCGGCGTCGTTCACTCACCTACGAGGTTCCTGGGTACCTGAAAGTAGTCCTCTTTGAATTCCAGATACTCTCGGGCCTGCTTGACAGCCTCTGGGGTCTGAAACACAACGCAGACAGCAGAGTGAGTCTCCACGCACAATGAGGACAAACACACACACACACACACACACACACCGCGTACCTCTCCGTAGATCCTGAAGGTGCAGCTTTCCTCCTCCAGCTCGATGGCGGTGATGCCGGGCACCTTCCTGGCCTGCTGGATGTTGGCGCCGTGCGAGCCGATGGCGAGGCCCATCAGGTCCTCCCTGACCCGCACCTCCTCCTGGTACGCTGACGCCAGCTGCTTACTCGTCTGGGGAGGGGGGGGAGAGAGAAGGCGGCGTGACGGGGGGAGGAGAGCCGGGGTGGAGAGAGACGGTCGGGCGAGGCTCACCTCCAGGTGTTTGGTGGCCTCTTCGTTACGGGACATTAGCATGAGCTTGGTGCGGATGCTGCGGAAGTGCATGTCGCTCAGGAGAGTGGCACGCTTTACTGTGGTGTCGTTCGTAGACTGGGAACACAAGGTCGACGGGAAAACTCCAATCAGTGCCCAAATAAACATGGCCGTGATCTAACGGCTTCACTTCCTGTGCGCTATCCCTCCCATCGGCGGCTGTGTATTCAGAGAGACTCACCAGGACAATGAGTTCGTGTGTCTGGGCGCTGTAGAAGATGCAGTTGGCTCCGATAGCTTTCCTGAAGTCTTTGTGAATGCTGTCATTTGCACAGCTGTCGATAAGAAAACAATCCACAGGAGAGTCAGCGTGGGACCCGGCAGCGGCGGATCGTTATGACGACGGCCGCGCTCGGCGAGGCGGACCGGCGCGGACCGGCGCGGTTCTTAGACTCACATGTCCCGCAGGTCTTCTGGGACTGGGATGGGGACCTTGTGGAAGGAGTTTCGAGAGGAGGGGCTGTTGGGGTTTAGAGGCCTGATGCGCTCCGCTGTGACGATCTCGTTGTACGTGGCGTCGCACGCCGCGTATTCGATCACGTAGAACTGAGGAGAGCATGGAGGTACAGGTTCAAACACACACACACTGGAATCAGCAGGCTACTGAGGCTTCCTGATTTAATTCTCATAGTGGGTAAAAAAAAATCTTCACAATGAAGATTAAGATTTTCTGCTGTCTGCTATTTCAGAGGAATCTGCGATGGAATCAAAGGACAACAGCAACAGAAAGACAACCGAGACAAAGAGGAAGGGCCGCGAGAGAGAGCGGCAGGCAGACGAACGCCGCACGCAGCATGCTTTCAGGCCTGAATTAAAGCCATCAGTCAACGCGAGACATTCCTGCGGGCTCTTATCAGACCGCTCCAAATAACAGCGCTACGCCAGCAGCCAGTCCCTCGGCACGGCGCCGCCGCCCTCCCCGCCATATCCCACTGACCCACTATTCAACCTGCAGCCGCGCCGGTGGCAGGAAGGATCGCAAGACATCAAGATAGAGAAAGAAAAAAAAAAAAAAAACAACAACCCACAAACGGTGCCCGATTGACCGGATCTGCTATAAATCAATTATGACACAGCAGGTCAGCGTGGAGAAGCAGCACAGGGGGATTATGGGAAACGTAATTTGAAGGTACAACGTCAGAGCCAATCAGGGCATCGAGGGTCTGAACTCATCTTACTATACGCCCGTCTTCACCACTCACACACACGCACGCACGCAGAGCTCAGGAGGCAGCGACAAGCAACACAGCGAAGCCAGAGATGATTGATAAGCCCGATATTACTGCTTAATAAACACAGAGGAAGACGACTGGGCTGGGTCTTATCGCCCACCTGAGGCGTGTCTTTCTCTCGTCTCCACTCAGCAACAAAATCACCTGAATTTTGTTAGTTTCCTTTAATCATCTGTGGAAATTTTTGATTACTTTTGAAATGACCTGATTCGAAAAGCAGTTTTCTTCAGATTTTTTGTTCTTTGTAGTTTCCTGCTGTAAGATGGAGGCATTTCAAAGAGACAGACGGGTTTTAAGAAGATCTCCATCAGCCATGCGCCCTCACCGACCAAGAGGAAAGCCGTTTTGGCGGCGTTTCTGCTCCGTTCACGGCCGCCACTCACCTCGCCCTTCATCATCCTGACCCGCGCCAGCCACCAGCCACACGGCTCCTGCTCGTTGGCCCTGGAGTAGACCTGGAGGGAGACACGGCGGCACGTTAACACCGATACCCAGACCTGATCTGTGTGGAAGCAACGACTCCTCGACGTGTCAAACACACAGAGGTGTAGAGATCCAAACAGTCGGGCCTCACCTCCACCTCCTCTCCTTCACCGATGTCCTTGTGGTAATCGGTCGGCGGGGGCAACCGCACATCGCTGAAGGGCAACTGTCTTTCTGGCTGCCAGCTGTGGGCGAGGCGGGACGGAGAAAATCACACACTTGTCAGCTTATCAACAGGCACAGGTTCGCCAAATTACACACGGTCTAGGAGCTGCTTATCGGCCGCCGCGGCGGGGCCGTCGGAAAACCACTCCATGTTAGAGGCAAAAAGGCTCAGCGATGAAGAAATGTTCACCGCCTGATGTGCTTTAACGTGGAAACAAACTTCTCATATATTCACTTCTAGCTGGGGATTCAAATAAAGCTCCACCATACGAGTGTGATTCATTCACTTTCCTCTCCCACCACGTGCTCGGAGAAAGTAAGAGGAGAAGGAAGGAGAAGGAGCCATCCCAAAATGACACAGGGCCGCTGTTGCCCCCCCCGCACCTCCTGCCCCGCATACCTCGGGTCCCTATTTTTAGGTGGACCCTGATCTACACTGTGAGCCAAGCAGATAAAGAGGGACCCGGGGGATGGCTGGGTGGAGGGAGGGTGGAGGGGGGGGCAGAAGGTGTGGCCGGAGTGTAGGAAAGCATGGGAGACGTGCGTGGACAGCTGCGTGTCGGGCACAGGTGCTGAAGGGGACAGTTTTAAAAGCAGTTACTCCAGTTCAAGCTTCACTCCCCCCCCCAATGTAAGGAGAGCGGGGCTCCGACTTACTTGTTTTCAAATACAATTGTGAGCGAGTCTTCATGGACGTCTTTGATGTAACCCTGAAAACAAAGAGGGAGGAGTGTGATTCGGCATGTAAACAACACAGATAAACCCAAAACGGAATTATTTTGGGAGCCGAGACATCACGTAGCTGACACAGTTCTCTGGCTGTGAATGCTGTGCTGGACGGAGTGACGAGGACTCCTCCTGACAGCACACACACAGTCTGGAAACCTCGCCGGCGAGCCCCGGCTGTGGGTGGGAGACGATAGTGCTGGCAGGAGGAAGGCCGGCGAGGCGGGGAGGACGCCCGGCCTGTATGGAAAGCTGTGTGATGGAGACCGCTCCAACACGCTACTCGTCCATCACGGCCCTCCACAAACCTGTCACCGCACGCCATAAACTTTAACCCACACTCATGGCGCCGAGCGAAGAGGAGACACGAGGGACCGGGTGGGCGTGGCCTGTCCCGCGCTGTGACACGACCATAAATGGGACAGTCGTATCTTCAGCTACCGGCAGGTTAAGAAGTGGCCGCGGATTCGCCTGCTTAGGTTGTAAAAAGATTACTATTTTGCACAATCTCTAAAAATTTGAGCGACTGGTTTTCGATTTTCCATCGGAAGACATTGACTGTAAATGAGCAGTTATTGGTGGTAGCATGTAGCATCGCATTAGCATTCGGTCCGAGTTACAGTGGGATCCTTCCTTGAAGGGTTTCAAAAGAAACACTAATCTTCTTCATTCAGCCCGAGTCAGCCGTTAAATATTGATGATAAAATGAGGAATCATTAAAAAGATAAACTGCTGAGAAGCCACGGGGAGCACTGGGACTTTTCCCCCGTGGCTCGACTGTCAAGCCAGTCTGTCATGAACTTTTAATTTCATCTGGGAAACAGTTGTACCCGTGATGGAAAGGCGTAATAAGACATCAGGAGTGATTCCTTACTGACGGCGGGACTGAAAGAGGCCGTCAGAGGCTTTTAAACCTCTGGTCCCTCTAACTGGCCAGGATTTTGTCATGAAACAAAGAAGGGTTCACAAATGTGCACCCCTCAACCGATCCTGTCTAAATCCACCTTTGAACAGGAGCAGCAGCAACAGGAGAAGAAAAGTCAGCAATGAGCACCGTTTTGAGTCATACTCCAATTTCCAAAGGTTGCATCGGGAGACAGCTGCATGTTCAAGTCCTGCCAGCATAAGTATGGCTTCCTCTGAGGCGCTACCAGGTCAAAGGGCAGGCAAACCCCCGACTGGTGGAAAGACAGAAGCAAGAGAGGGGCCGCAGCATCCTCGCCTCAGATTCACGTGGTTATCAACGATATCCAGGCAAAAAGAATGGTCCCGATGCCAGAGGCTCGCTCATAAAGTAGAAGATGACGTTCAGAATGTCAGTAACACACTCATGACTCTGTCATCTGCAGCGAGAGGCGAGAGATAACAGCGCTTTGGTGGAAAGTGTTCATTCACACCGCGGCAAACTGTCACCCTCTAAAACAGAACAACAGGTGAAGCGGCATGAGGAGAGTAAATATAGGGTCTTCACTGTCCTGCCATGTGCTCGTCTGACCAGATCAGAGGCTCCAGCAGACCAGATTCATCCAGTCACAGGAGGAAAATACAAATCAGAAACATTCCAGATCAAAATCACTGCAAACAACAACACAGTTTTCATTTCTTCAGAAACATCTTAAGACTGTATCGTGTGACCTTTCTATATTTGCAGGTCTGTGTGATTGCCGTCTAAAAACAGTGACACAGCAGCAGAAAACACTCCCAGTCATGTGTTTGGACACTTTTCCCCTGAGAAATCACACAGACATGAAAGGAAACCACCCCTGCCGGACCTTCTCTGCTCCAACCACACAACCACAGGTCCGGCGCTGCAGCTAAAACGCGGAGTGGACCGCAAAACAATAATCAAGTGTGTGAGCTTTGAAGTAGCATCACATCATAGGAAGCTACATGCAAAGACAGATGCATGATTAGCAGCTGTGCTCGGCTTCAAAAACGCTTCTTTCCCGACACTGCAAGGCAAAGCCGCGGGTTCAGAGGAGTGTGGTGGGAAACTGGTGAACCGTGGGAGTCTGTTTGCAGCGCCGAGGCGTGTAAATAAGGTGACATTTGGTAAAAACCTAACAACACAGGCCATACATGGTGATGACAAGTGCACCTAGCAGAGGAGCTAGCTGCAGCTAGCTGCCCACCCCACAATGGACAGCCTGAAGTTAGCTTCCGACTCACTCCATAAGGGGAAACTTAAGGGACACTTCAATCAAAAGTGCTTTGTTTTAATTTTTATATTTTTACTTCTACTAACATGTATAGGAGGAATTTACTCTAACACCAACTGTCAGATTCATGCCAGCCTGAATGGGTTAATAACTCAGAGAAATTAGCTATATTTAGATTTAAGTGTAATAATATGAGGCAAACCAGTGTAGGAGCATGTCTATTTTAGTTACAGACTCCAGCTTTTACACGTGGTCGCACAGATAATGAATAGGACCCCGATAAAATAACGATTTCAACCCTTTCTGTAACAGCATGGTGCAGATTTCACAGATTTAGGATATTATCTTTATCCAATGAGGTCGATCGTTTGGACACAGTTAAAACGGTACTTCGAGTAAGTTAATGTCAGTTTGGTATAAGAACTAAATGATGTGTTAAATTTTATAAAGAAGAGTGAAGATAATCAGATTGAATGTGTGTTTTTTTTCTCTTCACTGCCCAGTCGATAGCACCCAATACGAGACTAACTTCGGTTCATTTCGTCAGGAGCGGACCCAAGCTAGCATTAGCCGGGAACTGGTTAGCCGGGCTGGGCTCCCGAGAAGCGAAACCTAGCGGCTGAACTAGAAACTTAACTTTAACCACGACCACAACAAACTGCGTCCCTGACCAGGTTACCTTGTAGAAGGCCCCGTTCGAGCCGCGAACTTCCACGGCTAGCCCGTCCATACTTGTCGGTAGATCCCCACGGCTGAGCTTGTCTGTAGCCGGGATGACTCCCTGCGAGTCCGGTAGCGTTACCACCCCCAGCTTCGCCGGCCCTTCGCCGCTCTCCGGCCGCTTGTGGATTTCCAGTGTTTCGGGTGGAGGATAGAGGGGCGGAGGTGAAGGGGTTGGGGAGATGGGTGTGATGGTGTCAACTATTGCAACGCAGACGTTGTCTCCAGCAGCAGCAGCCGGTCCGCCGTTGGTCTCCGTTTTTGTCTGGATGCGGGATTCGGAGCTCACGACTCCGACAGGCACCACCACCACCGTCGGCGAGGTCTCGACGTGCGCGGAGAGGAGAGGCGAGCTAATGATGCTACGACGGGAGGATGCTAGCTGATGGGTAATTAGCTGGGAGGCTAGCAGGCTACCAACACCTTGATCCCGTCAGTTTTCGGGGATGCTAACACGCTAGCATCGGATACCACTGAATGCGTGTGGCGCAGTCGCCGCGTTGAATAATTTTCACAGAAGTCGTCACCGGGTGGGAGGGGGGTCGTTTCTTCGAGGCTGCGGCGCAGATTTCCGCGGCGTTTCTTTTCCTCGAAAGGCGTTGGTGATGCGCTACCGCCCGGCGACTCGTTACTCCTACAACCCGTCCCCTCCAACACACGCCGATAGAGTGAATCGGAGAGAGACTGAATGACCTCGAACACCCCACCCCTCTTCGCTTAGCCCCGCCCACCGCGCCATACGCTGCTGTGATTGGCTCAGGACCCCAGCAATCAACTGTTGCTGACGCTGATTGGTTCAGCAAATAAGGGCCGGTCCGCACGAGCATCCAATCAAATGAAGAGAGCCGCATCCCGACACACTCCATTGGCGGGCTTCCTCGTCAATTAGGTTTCTGCTCAAATCGACTGGCTCACACATCTAATTTTGCCCACTCATTGATGAGTGAGGACCACCGTCCATTGTGTAAACAGCACTACCGTGAAGTTACTACACGGAATATGTCCCGAGCTGAAGTTACATCACATGGCAAAAACATTCACGTTGAGACTGGGGAGGATATAAATACATTTATTGAGGCCATTTCTTGTTCTCCCTCCACCTTATGCAGAACTACATATAAAAAAAGTTGTTGGATTACTATATCACTAACAAGGGGTGTGAGCCTGGTTCGGTATGAATATAACTGGAAATAGGGAGAATATTTAAATGAAACGAACAGCTGTGGGAGGCGGATATGAGAGAGCTGAGGTCATGGGGGAAAGCCACACAGAACAAGAATACCAACTACTGTGGGACCCTCTATATGAGAGGGCGAAGGTCATGGCAGGTCAGCTAATCACCACATATAAGTCCTTTGATTATAAGTACGCATATGTGATCAATTAGAATGCTTATATTTACTTCTGAGAAGAATTTTCACAATCCTGAATTGGGCAGTGTTGAAGATGGATAGATGGATAAATAACGTTACTCAGGTGGATAGGTTTGATTATTTCATTCCTCACTGCACTCATCGTCACCGATCCACGCGCAAAGATCAAGTCAAGTTGTTGTTTGCAGTCCTAAATTAGCTCAATTCTTCTGAAAGTGCAATCTGTATCCCCCGAAGTGACAATATTATCAGCAGGTGATAAGAGGTAGTGGGTGACAATCAGGCGGGGGAAGGGTGAAGTGGCGAGAGAGTCCTCTTAACTCAATCCAGTGTCAGAGAGGGGTGTATAAAGCTACACTTCTCAGTCAATACAAAAGGTACACATTGTTTAAATTACAATTTACTATATCTCCAGTTTGGATCCTAAAAAGAAGACGTGAACACATCGTCTCACAAGCATGACTGTAAAGAGTCAACCCTTTGCAGGCAGTTACATACCTATAATTCCAATAATCTGAGTCAGTAGACCAGAGGTGTTAAAGTCATTTTAACTCAGGGCGAGGCCACACACAGCATGAATTGATTCCAAGTGAGCGACAATAATTTCTAAATAACCAAAAGTGTAAATCGTTCTGTTTTGTTTTGGAGAAAGTACATTATACCAATTTGGGATTGAGATTACAAAGCAAGCAGACCCATCCTAGTTAAAGACTTGAAATCAAAATCATCTGCAAGCACAATAAGCCCCGGTTTTTTGCTGCACATCGATCTCAACAGTTGTTATTAATAATATCTTACAATGTGGAAAACATTACAGAGTCCCGCATTCAGCAGCAGTGATTCCAGATAGAAGCTCATCCTCTCTACTATGAAATCCTGTTTTTGAATAAGGCTGATTAGCTTCGAACGTCATTTATGTGCACTGTTTTCTCACAAACTTCATCATTAATCCTCACTCATACTAAACTGGGATAGACTCCAGCACCTGGCAACCCTGCATGAGATTCAGGCTGTGCTGGATAGATTAAGATTTTGGGTTTTGTCACTGTATTTAAATCTGAACATTAATATTTATTTTCCTGATTACTTTTTAAACTGTTACTCAATCCATTTTATGACAAATATCTGTACTTGAAGTAATCAAAAACAGCAAAACCGTTACCTGTAGTGATGCGACAGAAGATGATAAATCTAAGTATCATGTAACACTGATTACAAATGGAAGCTAAGAGTTATCTTTTCATTTTCAAAATAAAAGAAAGTCCAATATGGTAAGTGATTTATATTTTTTCATGCAATGTCCAGTCAAGTTTTTATTGAGAAAATGATTTAGTTTATTGCTCATCAAACGACCATTATTCATCATATGTGTCGGTAATAGTATGTTCACACCGATATAACAGTGTGTGTGTTTGTGTGTGTGTGTGAGATCTATATTTGTATTGTTTACATTTGCACTTAAATCTATTTCAGAACCTGTGTTGTTATTAGTAATTGATTAAGGGAACAGGCGAATCTTCTACTTTTACCCCCCTTTCATACATGAATATCTGTTCCGTTCTTGTGTCAATAGTTTCTCCTCTTATACAAATAAGGGTCAAATGTAAAATGAACTTCTTCCGTTTTTTACAAAATGTTTATGAAGGATTTTGTTTAACTGAATCAAAGGGTTTTTTTTTTATATCCAAGTCCCATTGAAATATTAGTAAACCCAGTCAAGGTTTAAATTTAAAATCACTTGTGCTTTTCAAATGAAACATAACGTGTTTTTTAATAGGCTACTTCATGATAGATTTGACCATGAACACGCAAAAATCCTCTCCTCTGTAAGAATACGCCTAAAACAAACTAACGAGTTTAAAAACGTAATGAAATGTAACATTGCAATATCTTTATCGAAGATATTAATTGAATTGAATGTTTTGAGTTGTCGTCGTGCACGTGCGCCGTTCTCGGCTATGCGCAAACCACGTGAGCCCGCTAGCCAATAGGAAGCCATCTTCCAGACGCGCGCTACTCGAACGAGGAAGTAAGCGTTTATTTACCGACTTCGCCGCTGAAAAGTCTTGACAGAGCTGGATTTTTCCGATTTTTCTTCTGAGATTCTACTAAGAGGAGCAGAAAATGTGCGACAGTCCTGAGACCACGGATGAAACGGGTCTGCTGGACGGCTGGCGTTTACGTGAAAAGAGTAAGCGGTGTATCACGTTTATAACTTAAATACATGAATCGGGTGTTGTCACGTGCTTTGTTCGCATTAGTTTTTAGTTATTTCGATATTTCTTTGAGTACAGATGAAGTCAAGTTGACTGTGTGTGGGTCTAATGTGTTCGTTTGAGTTATATTTGTCTGTGCTGTGTGTGTGTGTGAGTGTGTGTGTTTGGCCTATTGATGTTTATTACAGTGTTTCCTCTTAGTTCTCGCCTCCTTCCCTCTGTGTGACCTGAAAGAGGAAGATCTGACCCAGAACCCTCAGTTCTGTAAGCTGCTGGCCTCCTTAAGACAGCACATCGATCAGAATGGACTCACGAAGCAGCTGACGGCAGAGCTGGTCGAGGTAGGACTGCTCCAACATCCACATCACCCGACAAAACAAGCTCTTCTCCTCACAGATGGACATGAATTCAAGCTTTCCCAATGTTAGCCATGCATCTACCCAGAGATCCTTATATTGCTTTGTTGTACAGATTAAATTGTTTTCCTTTTGCCAGGCTGAGAAGAAGCTGCAGCACCAGATGTGTTACTGGCTGCAGTTTGAGAGCCTCCACAGGGGGCTGGAGGAGATGATCCAGGAACATCTGGTCAAGAAGCAACACACTGATGTGTCCCCCGACCAGAACACGGTACATTTCACTTTTCATTCCATCTGAACAGTTTACAGAAGCATGGACGGCAATGAGGACACCCTCACAAGTGTCATTTTGAAATACTGTAATCTTCAAAATTGTGTTTAATATCAACACTTTTTGATCTTTTGGGAGCCCTAAGTCAGTACGATCTGATGCTAACAAATGAATAACTCCCGGTGTAGTTCTTGGAGACGATGGAGAAGTGTCTGCTGGCGGCTCAGTGTGTCAAACGTCTGGATCCCAGCAGCACCACACACCAGGATCAGCCTCCTCTGCTGGGCCTGACGCCCGAGGATGTGAAGAAGGCCCTGCCACCAGAGGAGGCCAGTCAAGCACCGTGCCTTTCGCCTGCTTGCCGCAGGCTGAATGAGGTGCATCAGCTCATCAGCTTCCTTCTTCTTTTTTTTCTTTTTTTTTTTTTGTCTTCTCCAGGTAGTGCGGAGGACGAAGATCAGCGCAGCCCCACAGCTGGAGAAGCACCTCAAGGGGAAGTGTCTCAGCCTCCTCACATACTACGATCCCGAATTGGGTACGGTGATTCGAAGCCGAGCAGGTTCATACGAAAGCGTCTTCACGTCTCCTCACACACTGAACAAGGTGTCGTTTTTTTGATCCCGCGCAGATAATAAGAACGAGAATGCGAAGACCATGAAACTTTCTCAGCTGCCAGGGCAGCTGAAGAAAGACAAGAAGAGAGCGGAGAGTCTGAAGGAGACCTGTGAAGAGAAAAGAGTTGTGTTACTGAGACAAACCCACATCTACATTTCTGTAAGTCCCCCAGAGAGCATGTGGAGCGCTGAGACTTTGTCTGTAGCATTACCAACAACAGTCTGTTTGTAATCTGCTCTGCACCAGTCGACTTCCCGGCTTGTTGAGGAATATTAATCAGGTCATCATCACAAGTCAGAATCTCGTCGCTTGGGTTTCTTTTCCCCTGATTTCCCTCCTCCGTTCGGCCGTCCAGGAGCTGATGAAGTGCATCGAGCTGCTGGAGACGTTCATCCACCACCACAGGATGAAGGTCCAGGCTGACCTGGATGAGAAGCAAGTGGACTACCTCAACAACAAAAGCATGTTACTCCATCAGAAATTAAAGTGAGCTACCGTCCCCCTCTTTTCAAAGACTTACCGGAAGATTCTGTGAATTAGAAGATGTAAAAATTACGTAAAAAAGACTGAGGATAAGCTAAGACCTGCTTTTTGCATCTTATTGGGAGTATTTTCTGAATCAAATATATACATTTCTGTTTTCAGTGGTGCTTTGTTTTTACTCCACAGGTCTGAGGTGAATGATCTTCTGCTGCAGACATACACACCTGACACCTTAGCTGCTCACAAAAAAATCAGGCCAGTATTCATTTATTTTCTCTCTCATTGTTGGTTAATTCAGTGATCGTCTTCGTCTACGGTAATCTAAATTGTTTGCGGCGTCTCAAACCTCAGGAAGGAGCTGGAGTCCAAGATGAAGGCCTGCGAAGAGGAGAAGCAGTCCCTGGAGTCCAAACTGACCTCCTTCCAGGTCCTGGGGGAAGAGTTCCAGGCTTTAGCGCAGGAATACTCCAGGATAAAAGAAGAGATAAAAGTGAAAACCTGGGCTGCTGACGAATTCCAGCGCCTCAGTGAAAAGTCATGAGCAAACCCCGCCCGACACAACGTTATCACATGTGCTTTTCTCTCTGTGTTTGTTATCATTTGAATAAAATGCATTTGGACTTAATGAGCCTCAAGTGTAATCAGAAAGCATCCCGAGTAAATTCAGAAAACGTGAGCATCATTCTGTGTTGCCTTGAGTTGTGAAAACTGTTTTCTTGCAGCTTGCAGTCAAATCCGATAGGTGGCAGTATAATTTAAACTTGGATGTTGGGTTCAGTTCAGGGTGCACGTGCAGCTTCAGTCCAGTCCGAGCTCTTCTGGGCCTCAAATGGAGTACAATATCTACAAAAAAATATGGAAATTTAAATCTCAGGAGTAATTTGAGCAATCCTGACTTAATGGTGTGATTTTTCACCATGTCCTGAGTTTTTCTGGTGCATTCTGGGAACTGTCGGTGTTACCAACAGGAAATGTCTCATACCTCATTGTGGTGATTCACATGACAATTCAAACCCTCCTTCCAAAAAGGCTAAAATTACACTTGGATAACAGTAAGAGTTTAAAAAAGATGCTCTGAAAGTCGTTTTTCTTGAAGTAAAAGAGCCAGATTGGGCCACGAGAACAACATGGACTTCAAACTAAATACCGACATATTCAACTTTGGCTTATCAAAGATAAGATAAGATTTACTTTAAACCTACCAGACATTTTTAATACTTTTAGCCCTGTATTTTAAAGTTTTCATAATACTGTCTTGGCAATGAGATGGAAAAAAAGGTCAGTTAACCATTTTTGTCCACGAGGACAAAAGATTATCTGAAATTTATATATATATAAAGCAATGCAATTGAATCTATCTTGACATCTTGACATATCTCGATCTTGACATATCCAAGATCACCATTTCAAACACAGAACTTTTTTTTTTTTTTTGCCGAAATATATATTTTGACTTGGATGGTTTTGTGGGGATTTGAGGTTTAAAAAAAAAAATTATGAAAAAAAGGACTAAAAATTATGAGGATAGTAAATTTGAGGGAATAATGGTGTGATAGCTTTAATTTGATCATTTTAATAATTTTCACTCAGTGTTTAAAAGTTTTTTTTATGTTAGTGCAGTGGGAATTTCCTTTTAAAAAAAGCTCATAAAACTTTTTTGTCCAATACAAGATTAAAATTTAAGTTACTTAATATTTTTATCAAATATCTAAATTAATTTAATTATCAGTAGATTTTTTTTTTAATGATTAGTGAAAAATGATTTTTTTTGTGTGTGTGTGTTTTGTCCCAACAATCCAGGAGGATAGTAAATTTGAAGGGAATATTTTTAAATATTTAAAATTATTAACAATAGCTTGTGTTTTTTTTTTATATACCAAATTGGATTCTTCGTTTGTGCATCTTGTCACGGTGACGATCTTTGTGTTGGGGGAAACAGGAAGTCGGGGGCGGTGAAGCATCTCGCGCTGACAGACTCTCTCTGATCCCCTCCTGCATCATCATTACCACCATCATCACCCGCAGCAGCAGCAGCAGCGCGAGCAGCAGCCGCGGCCCCGCCTCGCCTCGCGACGTGAGCCGCCGGCTGGTCCAGCCTCACATCTGGCTGTCACACACACACACACACACACACACACACACACTCCCACACACACACTCCGGTACCGCGGCATGCTGGTAGCCACAGCGGCTCACGAGGAGAAGAAGAAGAAGAAGAAGAAGGAGTGGATTATTAACGGGGCCACGGGGACGCGATGTCGGAGGTGCGGAAATTCACCAAGCGGCTGAGTAAGCCCGGGACGGCGGCGGAAGTCAGGCAGAGCGTGTTGGAGGCTGTGCGGAGCTCCGTGGACCCGGTGGTGAGCCGTCCTCCCCTTCCCGTGCGCTCTCTGGCTCTTTCTTCATTTCTCCCTCTCTACTTGTGTCCTGCTCATCCAGGGACGCAGGGCGCGCGCTCCGTGCGCGGCTCCTTTTGTGTGCTGGCGGACGAGGAGCAGTGCCAGTTGGGCAGCTGCAGCATGGCTCCCCTATGTGTGTGTGTGTGTGTGTGTGTGTGTCTTTCTTCTTGCTATATCTTGGCCACACGCTGCAGAAGACGGTAGCTCTTGTCGTCCCCATGGCTGCTGGGTATTGATCCGTGCAGAGCGATGGACTTCCGTCTGTCCCCCGAATGAATGGAGGACCGCCTGAGGCTTAGAGCAGCCTGCAGGGATTAACAGCAGTGGCTTGAATGGAATCACATGCAGGTTCCTGCTGATGCAGCGTTCATGTGCACGGATTGTTTTTCGTGGCACATCGGTCTTGGAACTTAGTGCATCGCCTCCTTTCTGTCTGCCAACTCCAGCACGACAGCGGCACGCCGCTGAGGATGCTCCAGAGGCGACGCTCTCGCCCCCTCAGGATTCGCCCGCTTGTCTCATGATGGTGATCTGACGCAGAGACCTCCCCAGCGGAACAATCCCGTGATAGGGTCCCGATTTCCCCCAACAGAGCTGGGAATGTGTCTGGCCGGCGGCCACGTGCGCCCGCTCTGAAGGATCCGGCGGACCGTTTCACGGGGCTGGATGGCTGCCTGGCTGTCTGAGAACAGACGTGGCTCTGTGTAGGGTTCGTAGCCTCCGTCCCGCTCTCTCCAGGGGATTCCCTCGGGCACGCTGTGGCCAAACTTCCTCTGTGACGGTCCCTCTCTGGAGAGCTGCTCACGTTCTTTTAATTCCATCTTTAGAAGAGGAGAAACAGAGTTGACATGTTCTCCGGAAGAAAGTTAACTCGAAGCTTGTTTTGTCAACAAGCTGTGGGAATTCCCATCAGCTGATGTCTCAGTGATCGCTGGATTCCTGGAGCTCACACACAGTCATATGAGAGGCGGTTGTTATCCACTTCTCTATCTTTGTTTTGCCGTCTGTTACTGTTTGGAAACGTCAACATATTCTCTCCCTCGCCTCACCTTCTGTGGAGTTCTTCAGAAAGCGGAAGAAGGAAATGAAAATGAAGCACAGGCCTAACATTTATCCGATATGACAACATTAATCATTGTTCCCCAGCCAGACCATTAGAATAGAAGTGGATGAGATGAGATCAGATGAGAAGAAGAAAACCATCATTGTGAAAGCAGCAGCTCGTTTCCTGTTTGTGGTTTTATTTCAGGGAAAGCGTTTGAGCTTGCTGAAGCAGGTGGCAGAACGGCCCGTCGCTGGGCTTTGCTTTTGTTCTTCTCTTTCTGCTCGGTTCAGACTCACTCCCTGAAAGAGTGAGACGGGGAGCGGGTCCTGTTCGGTGGAGTGTGAAGAAGCCCGTGTGTGTCGCGTCGGGGCTGCACCGGCGCTGTGTTCACGGGGTCTGATAAGACGTCTGCTCCCTTTGTGGTTTTGGAGGCTCTGTGGAGGAATGTTGGCAGGGTGAACGACGCATGTCTCACTTCCTGTGTGGATTAAACCAGCGACTCTTCAGGTTCTCTTCTGAATTTATGTCATGTGAGAAGTTTTAAGCTCTTATTAGCAGGAAGCTCTGTGAACATCCTGGCCTCAGAGGCGAGGAAAACCTTCCTGGGCGTCTTTATTTCCCTTGTAATGAGTCGCTGTGCGGCTCCTTCACACACAGATTGCGGCACTTAGTGGGGTCAGCCGTGGGACAGTGTGTGTCCATGTCCCCATCCATCCAGCGTAATGTCCGACTGCCAAGCCTAATAAAATCCGCGGCCTCACATCTGGGCGACTGGCGTTTGACTGTTCCTGCAGCCGGACTGAAAGCGCGAGACGTGGTGAGAAGGGGAAAGTGTGTCCACTGCTTCCGCCACGCCCAAAAGCACCTCACTCAGCGTTTGGGCCGGTGACGCCTCGCTCTTCATGTGTGAAAGCAGAAGTGGCCTCGCCGTGCTTCCTTCTCCTGCACTGTGATTCAACTAGCTGCACATGACAGGAAGCAGCGCGCCGAGCTGTTCTGGCTGCGGGGACCGCCGCCTCTGCCGCCGCCGTGCCATAATGGTTTCTGCAGACTCCTAGGTGTAGTGTTTTTCACCGCCGAACCTTTAAACGGGAGCTCTAAAGCCGCGCCAGGCACAGGCTTAGGAACATACCGGCGTTAGGGTCGGGAAGTTTTTTATTTTGATTAGTGGTTTGAGAAAATGCGAGACACGGGGTTTGTGCGGACGGCCAAGGAAGGCCAGCGTCTGGTGGAAAAATCTGCAGAGAACATGTTCATGTAACCGGCCAAATTACTGGTTAGAGGGAGAACTTTCCTTTTACTGGCTCCTCAACACATGGCAGGAGGGGTTTTAACCCTTTCACAGCGTTCATGGACTCGTGTGAGGCAAAATGTTAATGCAGGACGTGCACTCTATTCTCAAACTATTGACCACAGTCGGAGCCTTTTCAAAAAGTTGCATTTTCCTCATTTCCGTTGAGTTGGACCTTTTTTGAACAGCTTTTATTTTTTTTTTTTTTTAGCTTTTCCCAATTTTATTCCATGAGGGGCCGTTCGTTTGCAGCGTCCCAGTGTGCCCTCTCATTCATCAACGCACCCGTAGCGCAACTCAATAATCAATCAAATCAATCATTAATCCATCTGTCATGCAGACAGTTACACTAACCACACGGGGCAGAGGAGATCTCTGAACAGCAGATTAAACCAGATATGAGGACAGAGAAGCACATACGATAGAAATGCAGTATCAGACAATAAAAAAAGGTAAATAAAACAAGAAATTTAAGATCATAGTTTAATTTTCAGTGGCTCTGAGCACCATTGTCGGTTGAACGGACACCCAGAATGCAATGAAAGTTTTCTGTTTTTCACTTTTAAACATTGTGTGAACAGAGCCTTCACTTTACTTTTGTGTTTCCTGAAGTGTTTGTTCTGATTTTCTCTACATAAATAAATGACAATGTCGTCTGCATAGAGTTTTATCTTCACCTCAGTGTCAGTCCTCATTTCTAATACTGTTACATGAAATTGGCCCAAAAATACAATTCGAGGGTTTCATCACACCTTTTGATAATTAAAATCTGTGATTGCTGTTTGCACACACTGCATTTGATTAGTGAGATAAGCCTTATAGTTGATAGTTTCCATTGTCCGCTGAGCGAAGAAACTCATAAATTGAGCTGTTTGCTGTGTAAAGTACCAATAAAGTCATGACTAACAGCCCTAGCAGGTGATGTACGTGGAGCTAAACAGTCTCCATATTGCCGGATTTCTAGAACTTTGTTACAAAATGTCAACTTATTACGAATTAAATACGTTTTTATGTTACAGTTTCAGCTTGTGTTGGCGAGTGAAGCTCTAAATCTGATCCACGCAGTAAAAGAGCTCCGTCGTTCCCCCGTCGTTCCCCTCGTACATCGGCGTCTGCGGTGGTCGACCCGGCCGACTCTTGCTTCTGCCCTGACTGCAGCCCAAACGGAATCTGCCCCCCGCCCCACAGCTCGGTCTGCTCAGCGTCAGCTTAACGGGGCTCTTTCTTGGAATTAATTTTCAATCTTTCCAAGTGGTTTAGGTTTGAGCTCGCCGTCACATCCTGACCCAGTTGTGGAAGGCTGGGCTTTAAGCCGGCGGCGGGCGGCGGGGGGGGGGGGCGACTGCACTGCCTCAGCTTCTGGAAGAAAGTGAAAACAGGGACATGTTCTGTTTATCTGTTATAGGCCGAACTAATGGGCCCTCCCTGTGTCGTCTCTCGTCTCCTGTGTCATCTTTTTGCTGTTTCCTCCTTCCTGCTCTCTGAGCAACCGTTTCCTCGCCCCGTGACAGTCCTCTGAACTCTTGCGGTTGCCTCTCTGATCTCCGGCGGCTCTGCTGCTGCGTAGCTGGTGAGAAGTTTCCGTTGGTGGCGGTCACGCTTGCAACCGGCTCCGCGGCAGCGGGAGGAGCTCACGGTGGACCGACAGAGCCGTCAACATCTCCCCGAGAGGTCCGAATCCTGCTGATTGCTCCCTTTCTGTTTGCAGGAGCAGCCGAAGTTCATCGAGCCGCTGGACTACGAGGCCGTGGTGTTCCAGAGGAAGGCCCAGATCCACAGCGACCCCCACCGAGACCTGCTGCTCTGCCCCGTCGACGATGTGTCGGTGAGCCTCCGCACCGCACTGATTCAGCGCCTTGTCTCTTCTTGGGTTGACGTGTCCGCCAATCTCTGCGTCCAGTTTGTGCAATCAGTTAAAAAATTGGACCGCAGTGAGATTTATTATCCTGCACGTGTGAGTTAAAACCCCGTTATGACGGAATGGTGCTGAAAACTAGCAAAAGGTGTAATAAATGTCTAATAATCCACAAAAATGATTTACTCTCCGTCCTGAACTAACTTTATCTTTGATCCAGCTGCAGTTTTTAGATGCTTCGTGCTCAAACACCTGCACATGTTTTTTTCTTTTCCTACAAAAAACCAGTAAAATCTGTCTCTAAAGAAACGTCTTCCCCTTGTTAGTCAGCGTTTATTCCCCGCCCGCCCCGCTGGGTTATTTATGGGTCGGAGGCCCGGCCAGCTCCGTCTCAGCTCTGTTTATTTGGTGCTGCTGCAGACACATGTGGTTTTGCTTAGTGACCCATCTCGCCTTGTGTTTAACCCCCCCCCCCCCCCCCCCCCCTCCTGGGACCCCTGCATCCCCAGAGAAGAGATGTTTCTTCTGCCTTCCGCTGGCTTCTCTCCGATTCGGAAGTGACCCGCTCACTTATTAATGTGTCTTTTTTTTGTCTTTTTTTAATTTTCGGCCCGCAGGAGTCCCAGATCTCCCGGCAGAGGAGGACCGTTGTTCCCGCCGTGCCCCAGAATGCCGAGCGGGAGGCCAGGAGCCTGTTTGCCAAAGAGGTACGAGACAGAGTCTCCTTCGGTTGAGGCAGGAAATGGCGACACTGGACCCTTGATAGCTTTTAGAGAACACTACACTTTGCTCACACATGGAAAACATAAATAAAGTCAGGAGGAAAATATTCCCTCTCGTGCTCAATGAGCAGCAGCGGGGAGTCAGAAGTTTCCCCTCGCTAACCCCGCCTCCTCCTCTCGTGTCCCCCTCGCTCTGGCAGTGCATCAAGATGTACAACACCGACTGGCACGTGATCAACTACAAGTACGAGGCTTACTCGGGCGACTTCCGCATGCTGCCGAGGTGAGGGGGGGGAGATTTGGGGGGGATTGGACGTGTCCTCTGGAGCTGACATGAATCATTTCCTGCCTGACATGCTCTCTGGATTGAGTCTGCTCACGTGGACCAGCTGGAGCTCACAAACACACACACACACACCACACACACGCACGCACTGCAGAGTTCAGCCAGATGTTTTGCAGCCCACGTGTTGAGGATTTGAGGTGCGTTCGGTCTGACAGAAGTCTGTGTCTCCTCATGAAGCAAAGGCCTGAAGACGGACAAGCTGCCGGCTCACGTGTTCGAGGTGGACGAAGACGCCAAAGACGAGGTGAGCGGCGGCGAGCGCCGCGGCGAGGGCCAGCGGTTTGGTTTCCGTCCCGTCACGCTGCGCTCAGCCAGCGTTTCTGGGGAAGATGCAGCCGGACGGGATCATGTGACCGGGCGGTGAAACCAGAAGCCCTCTGCGTTCTATAAATAGAACTCATCGATCTTCTTCTGCTTCTTCCTCCTCTCCGGATGCAGATAAAGTTAGCCAGAGGGGAGGTTTAATCGGGTGGGGGCGGGGGGGGGGGGGGGGGGACAGACGTCACCGTGCTGGACTCACACGGTCTGGTATAAATGTCCGTTTCAGCGCTGATTTGTGGCCGTTGCTCGGTGAAGCAGGTGACAATAGCTGGATGAAGGACGACCGAGCCGCTGGAGGACGCCTGCCAGCCAATTGGATTAAAGGACGGAGCAGGAGGAGACGGCGGAGGACAGAGAGGCCGGTCTCCATCCGCCTGCGTCCTCCTCCCTCCGCCTCTCCACGCCGGCTCCAGGCTTTGCATTAAGTTGATTAGATCCTCTGAGAGGCCCGGCGCATTAGCGTCCAGCGGGCCAGTGATCGATGTTCCTCTGCTGCGGTGCAGCAAAGTTCTCCTCGTTTAGCCAGAAGATGATGGAAATGTTTAACCGCTCTGTTGCTGTGTTCAGAGTTCGTTCGCTAGAAGAGGTTGAACCATTTGCTCGTCTCTTAAATTCAGATTTTATCCCCAAAACACCAAAATCAACATGTTGACATGTTGCATATGATAAGTTTTTACAGTTTTATGGCTTATATTGAGCACCAGTATCAATCATTAGAGGGAATTCAGGAAATAGATAAGAAAATACCCTTCAAAAACTCGTCAATCTCATGATTGGCTTCATATTTCATCTTAATATCATTGTTTTCATTCGGTTCTGAGCCTTGCGTCTTCTTCCCTCTCCGTCTTTCATCGATGAACGCATCGAAATTAAATATTTAACGTCTTGCAGGAACAGTAAGGAGTGATGCTGCATTTTTTATGCCTTCGCTCTATTTTGCAAACCAAGACTCTTCATTTTAGAAGACTGACGCGATTTAGAAACCAGAGAAAAGCCTCGACTGATTCCCAGTGTGTGTGTGTGTGTGTGTGTGTGTGTGCGTGCGTGTGTGTGTTTCAGGACACGTCGTCGCTGTGCTCCCAGCGGGGGGGCATCATGAAGCAGGGCTGGCTGCAGAAAGCCAACATCAACAGCAGCCTGTCGGTCTCCATGAGGGTGAGCGACCGCGGCGCCGCCGAGAGAGAGCCGCTAATCAACCCAACCGAACACTTCCTGCAGCGAAGGCACTCGCTGTGTTTTGTGGTTTTATGGCCCTTGAAAACAGGAAGTAGAGCAGCTCTGAAACACACGGCTCTGACTAGAGAAGCCTCGACGGCTAATATAGTAGAAGCAGGACTCTCAGGGTCATTTTAGTGTTCGTACGTGTAGAAGACCACGCCGTGTGTGTAGCGCGCCGGGTGTGTGAAGGCTTCACTTTGCCTCCCTGGACCGGAACATGTCTCTTCATCTTCCACCTGTCGCTGTCTTTGACTCTGGGTTTTTTTTTCCCCACAGTCTTGACTCACAGGTTGTCCTTTTTTTTTTTTTTAAATCAGAACACGAATAAAACAAGCAGGTAAAAGTCAAAGTACTGACGATAATCATTCTTACGTCATTGTCTCTAAAAATAATGTTGTACTAGAAGAAGACAGATCAACAAACGGAAGTTTTTTGACATTTGTCTGTATTTATAGATATGAAATAATGTAATTTCTACTTTTTTTGAGACTATTTTGAATTACATTTTTCCATATTTGTATTTCTTAGTGTACAGAAATCTAAATAAATGCCACTCAGTGTGCACAGATGTCAATTTGAATGAATTACAGCAAAAAATGACTTTGATTTTGCTTCAAACTTGCGCTCTCTTGTGAATTCCAGGTGTTTAAACGGAGGTACTTCTACCTGTCCCAGCTCCCCGACGGCTCCTACATCCTCAACTCGTACAAAGACGAGAAGAACTGTAAAGAGACCAAAGGGTCCATCTACCTGGACTCCTGCATCGACGTCGTCCAGGTCGGTTCCAGTTCCGTCTTCAGTGAAACCCTTCAGATTGTTGCTGAGGTGTTTGTGATGTTTTTTCCCCCCGCAGAGCCCAAAAATGCGGCGCAACGGCTTCGAGCTGAAGATGCAGGACCGCTACAGCCACTTCCTGGCCGCCGACAGCGAGGCCGAGATGGAGGACTGGGTGTGCACCCTGAAGCAGGCTCTGCAGGGCGGCTCCGAGGCCGGCCAGGACCGCAGGAACGGCGCCGAGGCGCTGGACTGCGCTCTGGGTGAGCCTCGCCGTTGAACGCCGTGCCCTCACATCCGTCCGTCACGCGACGCTGATTCCACTCCTTGGCCTTCCAGACGACGACAGCAGCAGTCAGGGGAAGCCCGAGAGCGTCCTGGAGAACCCCGGCAGGAGTTTACACACCGAGCTCATGAAGGTGAAGCCAGCTCCGTAATCCCTGAACTCCGCCTCACAGGTTCAGTCAGATTATAACATTTAGCCTGATCAGTGATTCAGCTCTGAGCTTTCTGATCCTCTCAGCTTCACGTCAGAGGTGGGGTTTTTTAAAATAAATAGGTTAATTGAACAATAAGAGTCCATTTCGGTGTGCAGTCTGTTGTTTCTGGTGTGATGGAGTAGCGCCTCTTTGTGTGAGCGAGCGAGTGTTTTAAAAGCCTTCGGGCAGCGGCGTTGATCCCACCGGGGATTCAAACCGTCTACCAGACGAGCCAGACTCTGACCTCAGGCTGCGCTCATTCGTCTGTCTGCGCTCTAACAGTCAGGTGTGTGTGTGTGTGTGTGTGTGTGTGTGTGTGTGCGCAGTACGCCAGGGAGACGGAGCAGCTGAATAAGATGAACAGGAACGAAGGCAGACAGAAGCTTTTCTCCCTGGATCCCGACACTCAGGTGCGCTCTGTCCTCACATGACTTATTTATTCCACTATCGATTCTCACTCTCTGATCTAAACACTCACACCTCCCACCGCCGCCCGTCCCCCCCCCCCCCCCCCCCCCCCCCCCTTCCTCCTCCTCCTGATCCCGGCTCAGAGGTTGGATTTCTCGGGCATCGAGCCGGACGTGAAGCCGTTCGAGGAGCGATTCGGCCGGCGGATCGTGGTGAGCTGCCACGACCTGACCTTCAGCCTGCAGGGCTGCGTCAGCGAGAGGGGCGACGGCGTCCTCACCAACGTAGGTCCACCGCCGCCGCCTCCGCCACCGCCACATCCGCCACCGTCCTCCTCAGTGTCTCAAACACCCCTGGAGTTCAGTTAAATCATTTCCTAGTAACAATAAATAATCAGCTAACTTATCTGTTTTGCCCTGCAGTACCAGTTTCCACCACTAGGTGGTGTATTGAATGTCTGACTCTACACTGACACCCTGTGGACAAGAGTGGAATGAAATGTTTTTACTCAATAGTTCACAAAATTCCCCCTTTTTTTTAATGAAATAATCTTTTTTCACACATTTTTAAATTGCATAATTGAATGAAAACATGATTAAAATCTTTTATTTCTTAAATATTGTTTTTTTTTTCCTGACATTTAAATAAAGAAAAATCCAGTGAGCAGGTGACAGACTGTCTGAAGCAGGCCAGAGCTTTCTCCATTTCATATTTATAGGATATTTTCCTTCGGTTGTGAGAACCAGGCCACACACCCACGATTCCATCCTTGTGTTTCCAGTCCTGAAAACCTAATGGAAGGAGAAATAAACCCGAGCAGCTCCAAACAAACAGGGTGGAAGCAGTGTGTGTGTGTGTGTGTGTGTGTGTGTGTGTGTGTGTGCGCCAGCATGAGCCAGCAGTGCTTTAAGTGCCACTTATCCCGAGTGGATGACTGTAGTCATTAAACCCGGAGTCGGTTTCCTTCCTTCCTCTGCTGCTCTGGCTTCACGCTGATGCAGATTCTGAACGTCGCTTCATGAAAACATTCATTCTATTTATTTCTGTTTGAGAAGATCTCATATTTGGACCAGAGCAGAGGTTTCCACTGCTCCGATGTCTGTTCCTTGTGTTTCTTGGCACATATCTCCTCTTCCTGTTGCATTTTGGGAAATATTCCAAGTCTTTTAGCGGTTTTCTGGGCTGGCTGAGCTCCGGTTGTTGAAGTCACGGCGTCTCCTCTCGCCAGGTGGAGCCGTTCTTCATCAGCCTCGCCCTCTTCGACGTCTCCAAGAGCTGCAAGATCTCGGCCGACTTCCACGTGGACCTGAACCCGCAGTGCGTCAGGGACATGCTGACGGACGCCGCCGCGTCGCCGTCGTCCGACTCGGACGGAGGAGGAGGAGGAGGAGGAGGAGGAGGAGGCGTGGCGATGGTGAACGGAGACTCGGGGAAGGCGAACGGCCTGCCGGTCCTCCAGAGGGTCCCGGAGGCCCTGCTGCGCTTCCCCACGCAGGTCTGGACCCGCCTGAAGCGTCTCCGTCCGTCCGATTGGAGGACGCTCTGCTCATGACTCCGCCGTCCCCCTCAGGGCATCTTCTCCGTGACCAACCCGCACGCCGACATCTTCCTGGTGGCCCGCGTGGAGAAGGTGCTGCAGAACGGCATCGCCCACTGCGCCGAGCCGTACATCAAGACGTCCGACGTCAGCAAGGTCCGCCGCCGCCGCCGCCGCTCCCGCACGGCCCCGTGACCTCCGGCGGTCTGTAACGTGTCTCTCATGCGTTCCGCAGACGGCCCAGAAGGTGCTGAAGGCCGCCAAGCAGACGTGCCAGCGCCTGGGCCAGTACCGCATGCCCTTCGCCTGGGCCGCCAAGTAAGAGGAGGGGTTAAAACTCCGCCCTGCGGGGCGCGGCGGCGAGGCTCACCGCTGCTCCGTGTCTCCAGGCAGGTGTTCAAGGACGCCCAGGGCAGCCTGGACATGGACGGCAAGTTCTCCCCCCTCTACCGGCAGGACAGCGGCAAGATCTCCTCCGAGGACGTCCTCAAGCTGCTGGCCGACATCAGGAAGTGAGCCGCCGCCGCCGCCGGCTGCAGACACCACCACCGCCAAGCTGGGCTTTTAATTTGAAATCTCTTTTCTTTGTTTGTCAGACCTGAGAAGAGCAAGCTGCAGACCATCCCCGGACAGCTGAACGTCACCATCGAATGCGTCCCGCCCGACTTCTCCAGTACGATCTCCGTCCTATCAGTGGGAAAAAAACTGAATATATTTACTTTTTTTCCCCTAAAAATCCACTGTAAGCAGAGAAACGCCGACGTCCTGTGCTTCTGCTGGTGTCCCCCGTCTCCTCAGATACCGTCACCTCCTCCTACATCCCCGTCAAGCCCTTCGAGGACGGCTGCGAGCGCGTGTCGGTGGAGGTGGAGGAGTTCCTGCCCGCCGAGGCCAGGTTCAGCTACCCCTTCACCGCCTACAAGAACCAGATGTACGTCTACCCGCTGCAGCTCAAGTACGACAACCAGAAGACCTTCACCAAGGTGCGTGGCTCGGGGCCGGGCGTCCGGACGTCGCTCTCCCGGCGGCCGATCCGCTGACCGCTGTTCGCCGTTTGCCCCGCCGCAGGCCAGGAACATCGCCGTCTGCATCCAGTTCCGGGATTCGGACGAGGAGGGGGCGTGTCCTCTGAGGGTGAGCCGAGCGGAGAGGAGAGGAGCTCCTGCAGCGGCGCCTGATTCGCATCAGCGCGGTCCGTAAATAACCTGCAGAGCAGCGGCGCCGACGTGCTCCGACAGGCTCCTCCAGTCAGATCACTCCCCGGTAATCTGGACCCCCATCGGCCCACATCCAGGGCTCCGGGATGTGCTGTTTGTCCTGCAGCGCTCCTCAGGGCCAGATCTTCTCTCTGATCGAGGTTCCGGAGCTCCGGCCGGATCTGCAGGTCTTTTAATCGCTCATTCCAGACGCCGGCGTTCGTTAGCGTCCTCGTTACAGAGCAGAGCCGGCCGGACGCTCGCCTTCCACTCCGTCGCCTCTCGTTTCAGACAGCCTGGCCCGCTCTGGGAGGGAACACGTCTTCAAAAACACTCCAACTCCCATTTGTCCTCATCGTTTCTGAGTTTTACTCTTTGATTTGGACTAACAGAAGATTAATTTATTTCATAAAACACCGTTCAGAGAGTGAAATGTAACAAAGTTCTTCAGAAATGATTGACAAAAAAAACCTCAGGAAGCACACTAGTCTAGACATAAACGCACACACTGAAACTAATGCTGCTAAAAACATAAAAAGGACAAGAAAACTGGGCTAAAAATGACTTTAAATTTTTTTTAAATAATACAAAATATAGAAATAATGGGTCAAAACTTGAATATAATGTTATGGAATTAAAAAAATAATTGAACAAAATGTAAAAAATGTATTCAAAAAATTTGAAAAATAAGATAAAATGGAGTTTAAAGCAAACTTCCAAATGTTTCAAATCAACTCTCCAGCATGAAGCTGCTGGCGGGTCGCAGTGGTGTTTGTTTGTTTGTTTTATTCAGATCCCCATTAGCTGCTGTTAAAACAGTTGCTATTCTTCCTGCGGTCTAAACTTCATCAGAAATATTTCTGCACCGACACTTAGCATCACGTCAACAACAGGATGTACAGACAACATTCATACCGACAATACAACAACACGACTTCCAACAAAGACGACATTAACAAAAACAAAACAATATCAAAACAGACGAAACAGCTCACCATTATACAGTATTAAATAACCAGTTCCATGTTATTCCTGAGTGAATCAAAATAGTCTCATTTGTTTACAAAAATGAGTTGTGTGCATTAAGGATAGACCAATTATCAGCCTGGCCGATAATATCGGCCGATATTGGGCATTTCGCTAATAATCGGAATCGGCCTTTTTTCCACCGATAGCCGATAAAATAAATTCATTTAAAAACGTGCTCTTTGAATCATATATACAGCCGTCTCTCTGTCTGCCTGAAGTCACTACTCTGGGCTGTGTAACACTGTCCCACCCACAGCTAAATTTTGATGGCTAAACGTTCATTTTTACTGTAAATGAATATCGGTTCGACATATCGGTTATCGGTTTCCGTAAGTACCAATAATCGGCATCGACATCGGCCCTGAAAAAGTCATATCGGTCGATCCTTAGTGTGCATCTGTGAAGTCAGAAACTGCGGCAGACGGTTCCAGGCCGCCGCCGCTCTATAGTGCACCGATCTCTGAATGCGACTGGATCGACAGACGGGGAACAGAAAACGTCCCTCAGCTGTTTGACGGTAGAATGCTGATGCACATCACTGAACAAGGTCAGCTTATTATAGAGTATTTCTGGTGTTCTTGTAATTATAATATTTCTAATAAATTTTGTGAGAGAATAATTTATTCTACTTTTTACTGGCAGCCACACCAGCTGGTTATCCTTGTCTTCAATGCTTGTCCTAAAAGAACAGTTCAGGACGAGCCGAGCTGCTTTATTTTGTGCAACTTGTAGTTTATTGATATTAGTTTCTGTAGAGGCTGACCAAATAACGGAACAATAATCTAAATGACACAAAACTACTGATTCAACTAAAATCTTCCTTATTCGGTGTGGTACACATTTTCTACAATTTGGAACTGCTGCCATACTTCTGCCCATTTTATTTAATATCAGTTTTATTTGCTGATCCCAGGCCAGCAGGCTGTCCACAGTCACACCAGCAGCTTGGCCTCAGTGACTTGTTCAATGATTGTGCTTCCTACAGACAAACGCAAAACAGGAGAGTCTTTTAAACAATATGATGAACCTATGACCAGGCATTTAGATTTCTCAGCATTAATTACCAACTTATTTTCATTGATCCAATATTCTACTAATTTTAATTCATTATTCAGTCGTGTATTCAATTCTACAATATTGTCACCAGACACATAAATAGTTGAATCATCTGCATATAGAACAAGAGTGGCATGCTCCAGAATAAAGGCAAAACATTTGTCAAAATGGAAAATAACAATGGTCCTAGACAACTCCCTTGCGGCACTCCGCCTGAGAGAGGCCTTGTCTCAGAATAACTACCATTAAACAGTACGGTATAATCTTTATTAATAAGGTCACTTTTAATCCGTAGAATTGCAGAGTTTTTAAAACCATAACAACTTAGCTTTTCCAACATTAAATCATGATCAAGTAAGTCAAACGCTGCGCTCAGATCAGGCAATACAGTCCCAATTAATTTCCCTTTATCAATATCATTTGACCAATCATCAGTCATCTGAGCTAAGGCAGTCGTTGTGGAGCGCCCTTTCTTATACGCATGTTGATTCAGTGAATTCAAACCATTTTTACAAAAATATTGAGTGATTTGATCATGAACTATCTTTTCCATAATTTTACTCAAAATGGGCAAAATGCTAACAGGCCTACTGTTTTTCCCAGAAAAGGGTTCTTTAGTGTTTTTCGGAATAGGAACGATTTTAGCTGTTTTCCATTTGACAGGGCATTTACATTTTTCTAAAGTTAGATGAATAATGTGACACACAGGCATCGAAATCACATCAGCTGCTAATTTCAGTAACTGTACATCAAGTTCATCAATCCCTGGAGGTTTTACTTTCATTACTTGCAACACATTTTCCACTGTAGTTACACTTTATCAAAAGCAAATGCACACGATTTCCCATTCATAATGTTATTTTTAATTGTTCTACATGATAAATGACCTTCAGTCTTTGGAATGTGTAGTGATTAGCTGCTCCTGCCTCACAGAGAGAGAGTGTCCGGTTTGAGTCTGGGGGGCTTTTGTGCTGCATGTTCTCCCTGTGCGTGCATTTAAGTCTCAGTGACGTCTAAAACTTGACGGTTAATGTTTGTTTGTTTGTTCCGTTTACCACCCAGTGAATCAGCTTTAATTCCTTGAATTAAACAGAAACAAACACAATCTGAAAGTTCTCAAACTGTTTTAATTTAAAAAAATATGGGAATAAAGTCATGGAAAAGTGAATTAACTCTTTTAATCCGTAGTTCTGTCAGTGGAAGTTTAATTTATGATGGATTTACTTCACTCATCAAACTTATGGGACCAAAAATCAACTTCAGGAAATGAGAGAAAGTAGATTCCATCAAAAACTTGCGTTTACAGTATCATTCCGACATGTTCCAGGCTGTGCTTTGACCTTTGACCCCCCTCTCCTGGTCCCTGCCCTGTCGCTCTCTCCTCTGTGTGTTTCAGTGCATCTACGGCAAGCCGGGAGACTCCCTGTTCACCGGCAGCGCCTACGCAGCCGTGCTGCACCACAACCAGAGCCCCGAGTTCTACGACGAGGTGGGGCCGCATTGCTCAGCGGCACTGTGATAATCCCCCAAATCTGTCTCGGGATCGGGGGAGGGGGGGGGGGGGGGGGGGGGGGGGGGGGGGCGTGGGTCCATATGGTCCCCATATTAGACGGATTAGGGTTCTAAAGTCCACATGCTCAGAGGGATTACCCCCCTCAGGCCCCGCCCCCCTCCCCCCCAGGCTGACCGATACCTGCAGCGTGTTGATCACCTGGCGCTGGTCTCGCTCTCTGCCGCCCCCCGCAGGTGAAGCTGGAGCTGCCGGTGCACGTGCACGAGAAGCACCACCTCCTCTTCACCTTCTACCACGTCAGCTGCGAGTCCGGCAGCAAGGCCGGCGGCAAGAAGCGGGACGGCGTGGAGTCCCTGGGTGGGTGGCGAAAGGGGTGGGCTCGCCCCCTGGTGGCCGCAGGCGGGATGACAGCGTTCTCTCTCCTGCAGTGGGCTACTCCTGGATGCCGCTGCTGAAGGACGGGCGGATGCAGTCCCTGGAGCTGCAGCTCGCCGTGGCCGCCTCGCTGCCCGCTGGGTATCTCTGTCAGGACGCCAGGAAGGTAGGAAAGGAAAAATATGCACAAACAACGCTGGAGCGTTCTGAGAAAAACCGCATCCCGACGGAGAGCGCCCGTCTCTGCAGTCTCAGCCGGACATCAAGTGGGTGGAGAACGCCAAGCCGCTGTTCAGGGTGCGCGCCCGCGTGGCGTCCACCGTCTACCCCCAGGACCTCCACCTGCACAAGTTCTTCCAGCACTGCCAGCTGATGAGGGCCACGTCCGAGGGCAACCCGGCCGAGCTGGTCAAGTACCTGAAGGCAAGCGGTCACTTCCTGTATCCGCCGGTCACTTCCTGTTCCCGTCTCTTAACTAAAGTCCCCTCCCCCCCCCCCCACAGTGCCTGCACGCCATGGAGACTCAGGTCATCGTCACCTTCCTGCCGACGGTGCTCATGCAGCTGTTCGAGGTTCTCACGGCGGCGACCAGAGAGGCCCACGAGATCGCCGTCAACTCCCTGCGGTCAGTTTCCCCGCCGGCCGCCGTCCACGGCGTCTCACGGCCCGTCAGAGTGACCGATGCCTCTCTCCCGCAGCGTGATCATCCACATCGTGTCCCGGTGTCACGAGGAGGGGCTGGAGAACTACCTGCGCTCCTTCGTCAAGGTAACAAGACGCCACAGAGAAAGATCTGGGAAAGTTCAAATCTGGCGTTAAGCCGAGGAGAAAGAAGTGAACAAGTCCTGAAAGCAATGAAGCTCATGAGATCAGGTCAGACGTTAGTGATTCACCACTTTCAGTGATGCGGTGCTTAAAAAAGACACTTTATTTCTCAAAATGTGTAAAATCTGATTCAGTCTGAATCCCTGAATTGTGTATTTTCAACAAATTGGTCTCTTCTTCCTTTTATATTCTTATTATCTTTTATATTCAACAAAATATGACATTATGGATTTTACTGCATTATGTCTTATTTTGTAGGTACACTACTTTCAGCACCTTTTTGTGTTTTTTTTTTAAGGAATTTATTTGTATTTTTGAGAATTTAACATGAAAATGTTTTAAACCATGATTAAAAAAAACACAAATATCAAGAGGGAGCCGATTTTATTCACATTTATTCTTGATAATAACATTAAATTTAAACAGAAATGAAATCAGTAGACTTGAATCTTCAATTATACTCATGATTTTCACATTGGAGAAAATATTCTCCAGCTTTATTTTGAAATTATATTTAATCATCAAGGTAATTTGAAGATCTTTTTTGTATTAAAAGAGAAGTAGAATGTTTGGAGCTGCTTCTTTTTTTTTAATGTTTGAGAATGAGTCATGATGCAGATCAACACAGTTTGTGACAAATCAGCTTTATTTCAGACTTCAATATAAAAATAAACCTCCATCCTTCAGCTGTTTTCCATGAAAACGCCTCATTTCAGTGATGTGTGTGTGTGTTTTTGTTTGTTCTGCTCTCAGTACGTGTTTGTGACCAACAACGGCGCCTCGGGAAACTCGACGACGACCCACGAGCTGCTGGCCACGTCGGTGACCGCCGTGCTCAAGCAGACGGCCGACTTCAACACCAGCAACAAGCTGCTGAAGGTGTGCGGCGCCGGCCGCGGCCCGCAGGGGGCGCAGCTCCGCCAAGAGACGCATCGTGAAGCTGAAGGAGCTCCCTCTGTGTGTTTTTGCAGTACTCCTGGTTCTTCTTTGAAACCATGGCGAAGTCCATGGCTCAGTACCTGATGGAGGGGAACCGGATGAAGGTGGGCGGCTTCCCGCCGGAGCGGCGCCGCCGGGCGGCTTCCCGTCCCGTGGCTGAGTCTCCCCTGTCTCTGCCCGCTCTCAGATGCCGCGGGCCCAGCGCTTCCCGGACAGCTTCCACCAGGCGCTGCAGTTGCTGGTGCTGTCCGTCATGCCGCACATCACCATCCGCCACATGGAGATCCCCGAGGAGGCGCGCTGCGTCAACCTCAGCCTCGCCGCCTTCATCAAGGTCTGGACCCCGGGCTTCCTCTGAGGGACCCCCCCCGTGTTTTCCTGGCGCTCACTGTGCTTGGTCTCCTCAGAGGTGCCTGACCTTCATGAACAGAGGCTTCGGGTTCGGCCTGGTCAAGGACTACATGTGTCACTTCGGCCTGAAGGACCCCAAGGTAGGCGTCCTGTAACGGCCTGTTTACCTTCCACCGCCTGATTTGAATGCGGACTGTTGGTGTTTTGTGTTTTGTGGACGTTGTCAGCGGGATATTTGACTAACAAAGCGGCACACCCCCCCCCCCCCCCCCCCCCCCACACACACACACACACACACACACACACACACACACACACCCTCCTGTTCCAACAGGTGCTGACCGAGATGAAATTCGACTTCCTGATGGCGGTGTGCAACCACGAGCACTTCATCCCGCTCAACCTGCCCATGGCGTTCGGCCGCACCAAGCTGCAGAGAGTGCAGGGTGAGAGCGGTGTGTGTGTGTGTGTGTGTGTGTGTGTGTGTGTGTTGTGGTGTGGATACTGATGTTATCAGGCTGTGAGGTTCCTCATCTTCCCGCCTCGCCTCCCTCCAAACGGCCCGGTAGCGAGAACCGAGAATGTTTTCAGCCATTAATCGAACAGAAAAGTGAAAGTCGAGAGTAGAAATGTTTGTCCGTGTTTCACCCGAGTGTCTTTATTTTCACTCCACCCTCTTTGTGTTTGTGTTGTTGTTGTTGTTGTTGTTGTGTTGTTTGTGCCTGTGGTCAGACTTTATTCCGTACGCCTCGGAGCTTTTCGGGCCTGTAGGTAGGTGAAGCTCACCGCGGCGGCGGCGGCAGCGCTCGCCTCCGCTCTCCATCCGACCTGCACTAACCTTGTTTCCCGTCCCGCCGGGCCGACTCCTCGGTAGCTAGACGTCTGTCCTGAAGCTGCGGCGTTCCTCCTCCTCCTCCTCCTCCTCCTCTCTCCGTCCCGCCGCCTGTCTGCTTGTAGAGAAACACCTGCAGGGCGTCGACTGAAGCCTCGCCTCTCCTCTCTCGGCGGGACGCCGCTCTGATTCCTCTTCTCCGTTCGCAGCGTTTCCAGCCGTGGTCACACGGCCTGTAGCTCTGTTCTGCAGTGTTGCATCTTGTTCGACTGGTTTGCTGATGATTTTTCAACTGTTTGTGTTCGTTTGCTGCTTGTTTTAATGCGAAGCGCATTTTCATTTCTATTTCTATTTTGACAGGTGCAACACAGAAAAATCTTCACACGTTTAAAGACAAATGCAACGATCAGCAATGTGCTTTAATATTTAACACAAAGAAAACCATCAAAATGTTGAAACTATAGTGAGTGTTTTAGTGTTTCTAAGATGAACACTGCTCATTTTCAGTGTGACAGCTGCAGCAGATTTGAAGACGGCTGGACAAAAGCCACAGAAGGCTGGAAAGATTCAATTAAAAAAAATCATCAAAGTGATGTTGATTATTGATATGATCTGTGATTATTACAGGAACCTGAATAGATTAAGTTAATTTATCATTAATGACACTTTTTCATTCATATTTAGGTTATTACATTGTAGATTTGCAGAACGTGAATAATACGGTTCATAAAAACATTTTTTTTTTGCAGTTTACTCAGTGATTTTATTATAGCATCTTGTCCAACGTCGATATCATGAGAACATTAAGTTGGTGATATGATATCAAGCTGCACTGACTTCAGCTGCAGTCGGTTGGTTTCAGGCTCTGCAAATTCTAAAAACAAGTTTTAATATGAAGCGCAATCATCTCGCAGACATTACACCTTAATAGTAAAACATCTGGTGTGAATTTGGTGCGAAAGAAAGATATTAAGACATTAACATCGTCTGCATATCGCAGTACTCGATCTAATTTAGATCTGATATTTGACACGCAGTGCAACACATAAAACAATAAATGAAGAATCAATACAGAATTCAGAAGTGAGCAGCAGAAAATATCTGAAGTCTCACTTCTGAAAGATTCAGCCGAGTTGTGAGCGGAGCTTTTGAACGTTTGATGGGTTTTCTTTGTGCTATTTTCAGATTTCCACAGGTCAGTGAAAGAGAGGAAGACTTTCCCCTTTTTCGTTAATTTGGGTAGAAGAAAAATGAACGATCGTTTTATTGATACACATTTTTTCACTAGACATTAAAATTTCACCTTAAAAGCATATATTTAATCCGTTGTAGTCTAATCGTATGCTTTTATTTTGGTGACTTTTCGTTGGATTTCCTCCTGCTTGCAGCTCTGGCTTTGGGGAGAATAACACATTTCACGGATCGTTCCTTTAAATGAGCTCCAGCTGACGGTGTCCCGGTTTCCCGCCACAGAGCAGAGTCTGGAGTCCAGCCTGACGGAGGACTACTGCCGGAACCACTTCCTGGTGGGCCTGCTGCTGAGGGAGGTGGCCGAGGCCCTCCAGCAGGGCCCCGAGGTCCGGCAGCTGGCCGTCGCCGTGCTCAAGAACCTGCTGATCAAGCACGCCATGGACGACCGCTACACGGCGTTCAAGGTGACGGTGGACGCGCTTCCGCGTGCAAATCAGTCCGTCCTCCCACAATAAAGGGGCAGCTGAAAAAAAAAGCGTTATTTGCTCAGGCTGTTTGTTTTCTCTAACTGCCCCTCCGGCGGCGTCTCGTGGCGTCGTTGTTGTTGTTGTTGTTGTGTTTCCAGAACCAGCAGGCGCGGATCTGTCTGCTCTACATGCCGCTGTACGAGCTGCTCTACCAGAACCTGAAGCCGCTGGCGGCCCAGCCCTGCTCCTCCAGCCCCGGCCTCACGGTCCGCCCCTCCGTCCTCGCCGTCCTCACGGCGTCTCGAAAACCTTGAGCGTGATGGAGTGTTTCCTCCCTGCAGGGCTCCAGAGACGACCTGATGTCGACCGGCTCCGCCGACAGCCGCAGGATCAGCGCGGCCATCGACAGGGAGCACGGTGAGCGCGCGCGTGATCCACCATCAGTCCCGCCGGCTCGGAGGTTTTTTTTTTTTTTTTAACCTGACGTCCGATGCGCTCCGCAGGCCTGCCGGCCCAGAACGGCCACGTCGTGAGGCGGGAGGACTCCAGAGGGTCCCTGTTCATGGAGCCGGGGACGCCGGACAGCCTGGAGGTGAGAGGAGGAGGAGGAGGAGGGCGAGGCGAGCCTGGTAAACACGGGCTGGAGGGTTCTCTGGAACGGGCGCGGCTCGCTCTCCAGCGCCGCTGTATACACACGACCGCCGCCTGTTTGCCGGGATTAGTGAAGCCGGGATCGGTCAGGGTGTCGGAGGAGACTTTTGACGTGACTTTAGTCTCAGATCCTGTTGGGGAAAGTGCTTCGGCTGAAGCTCCAGGCCGTCCGGCGGTCAAACCGACCAGAGAAAGCAGAGAGTCTGACAGTAACGATGTGACTCGGTCGTGTTTCTCCAGCAGTTTATTGCGTCTCAGTGCACAAACACACCGTTTAGTGACGCTGTGCTTGGCCTGCAGCTGCAGCGCCGCTGCTCCACCCTGAGCTGCGGCCCCCTGCCCCCCCCCGGCGGCCGGCTGGGCCTGTACGAGATCCGGGGGCTGCTCTTCTGCTTCCTGCACATCGCCAAGACGCTGTCGGAAGGTGGGTGCTCGCCCGGCGCCGCCCCGCCAGAGCGAAGACGTTTCCTTCTCACCGCCGGCGCTGCTGTTTTTTTTTTTTTTTTTTCGCAGACACTCTGATGGCCTACTGGAACAAGATCGGCCCGCAGGACATCATGAACTTCCTCAGTCTGCTGGAGTGAGTAACGTCTGGCCTGTTTATGACGCGGCGACCGCCGCCGCTTATGCAAAAAAAAAAAAAAAAAAAAAACCCGCGGTGACTTATCAGGTCCTTATCAGGCTGTGACTCTGACCCCCTGCAGGACCTGCCTGCTGCAGTTCCGATACGTGGGAAAGAGGAACATCGGCAGGTAAAGCCGCCGCGTTGCGCCACGTCCGTCTCCTTGGCGAGGGCCGATTGTAAAACAACAGTCGTTATTTTGTTCCTTTCCAATTCGACAATGAAGAAACAAACAGAAACACAGACCAGTCCTGCGGATCAGTTGACAGTTTTCTGTAATTTGACGCCACACGACGCGGCGTGTCGGGTTTCCAGGCCTCTTGAGTCCATCGCTTGGCGGTTTTTTTTTGTTTGTTTTTGTTGTTGCGCAGGAGCCAGGAGGCGTGCACGCCCAAGCTCTTCTCCTCAGACAGGAAGTCGCAGACCATGCCGGCCATGCGCTGCAACCGCGCCAGCTTCATGCTGACCAAGATGCAGCAGTTCTCCACCATGGAGGCCTCGCTCACCCTCAACATCGGTACGTGCTGCCGGCCGGCCGGCCCGGCCGGCCCGCTCGCCATGCGCGTCGATCCCGGAACAGCGACCGGCGGCTGGAATAACGGCCTGCGAACACGAACGCCGACCGAGACGGCCGCGTCACGCCGACGGGCATTTCACCAAGAGCAGCAAACTAAACACGGAGGTCATCGTTCTAACATACGACCCAACGCTGTGTGTGTGTGTGTGCGTGCATGTGTGTGTGTGTGTGCATGCGCGCGTGTGTGTGTGTGTGTGTGTGTGTGTGTAGGAACGGGCCCGTCTGAGGCAGAAATCCACCACCAGGCCCTCCTGGAGGGGAACATCTCCACCGAGGTGTGTCTGAGTGTGCTGGACGTCCTGTCCCTCTTCACCCAGTGTTTCAAGGTCAGAACACACACACACACACACACACACACACACACACACACGCACTTCTGTAAACATCTACTTGCAGTGTGTAGTGGGGTTACTCGGTGACTTCTTTAGCAGAGCGACGGAGCCTTTCCACTTCAGAGACACATAAAAGTGTGATTACAGATCGTGACTGAGACGCAGAGCAGACCCGAGCGCCGGCGCCGACGCTCACGCTAACCCTTCCACCGGACCAGAGAGCAGCGCTGTGGAGCGGCGCTTGGATCCGCATTTCTAAACTACGTCTTGTTTGTTTTTTTTTTTTCGTGATGAGCTGCACAGCAGGAACGTAAATCTGCTGAAGACATCTTCACTTTTGCGTGTGCCGTCGGTCACGATGTGGAGCCAGGGGTGTTTCTGCGAGTGTGTTGTGTTTGGAGAAACACCAGAAAACACACCCGGCCTCCTCCTCCTCCTCACACCTGCCGAGCTGCGTGACCACGGCGTTCACGCACCACTACACCGACTGAAACTTGGCTGCGTGTGGCATTGCGTTGATAGCGCGGATAAACATCTCAGGCGTTGTTGTCGGATGGGCCCGGAGGCGACGCCGTTTCTCGTGTTTTCTGCTGGAGCCGAACCGTCACTCGTCGGCGGAGCGCTGGTTAATTCTCCCCACATGTCAGAGAGAGAGAGGGACGAGCTTTCAGCCGCAGGAAATGTTCAATATGTGTAATTATCATTCTGCTCCGCTCCGGCTTGTTTCAGCCATAACTCAAATCTTTTCACAAACCAACAGGGAAAAAAAAAACTCTTTACTTTTATACCTGTTATAAATATTTCTTGAAAGAAGTTTGAATTTGACTAAAACATAAATTCAGCTAAAAATAATCTCAAGTCTCTGACTTTCCGAATGAATCTGAACTGTAAGCTGAGCACTGTTTAGTTTCCATAATTCACAACAGAAACTCATTTAATTTATATATTAATCATCACTTTATAACAGGTCAAATTAAACAACCCACTTAAATCATATTTGCTTTCTGTTAACCTAAAAACAAACTGAATTCAATCTCCTCCTCCCAGGTGCATAAAGAACTCTCTGAATATTATTAGAATTAAGTCTCATTTTTCTGTTTGAAAACAATATTTTTAACACAGACATTGTGTTGAGTCGGTCTACATGGCGCTTTATTTTGAAAGAAAATCCAACAAGGTGAAAAAGGAAGTTCTTTCTCTGTGTTTGATTCCCGATCAAAACGCTGTGGTCAGAGGTCAGTGTCTGCAGGAAGTCTCCATGCTGGAACTCCCAACAATGACTTTAAATTCAACTTCTGGACTGATTGACGGACTGATGGATGCTTGATGTCCTGGACTGAAAACTGGCTTGAAATGCAAAACAACATTATTTAAATAAAGCAAATCAAAGCGTCATTAATCTTGGCGATGAAGTGATTAATCGTGATGTAAAAAATAATCAATCTTTTGACAGCCCCAGAATAAATCCATAAATTCAGAAAAATGCTATAATTACAGCTATGTTGATTTAAATAATTAACAACTTTAATGATAATAACAATGAAACAAAATACAAAGACAGCGTTTCTCTCTTTCCACTGTTTCTATTTCTGATGATCAAACTGCTGGAAACCTGCAGAAAGTCTCTTCAGCCTCGGTAGCCTGTAGAGTTTTTGGTTTCTCTGTTGCTTGGCGCTCGGCGTGTTGCTCCACTCGGTTGCTTCCCTTCGTTTTCAGACTCAGCTGCTGGACGGCGACGGCCACAACCCGCTGATGAAGAAGCTGTTCGACGTCTACCTCGCCTTCTTCAGAGTGGGCCAATCAGAGGCCGCCATCAGACACGTGTTCGCGGCGCTCCGGGCTTTCATCAACAAGGTGTGTGTGTGTGGGGGGGTTCTCTGTGTGTGTGTGTGTGGTGAGCTGATGAGGCGTCCCCCCCCCCCCCCCCTGCCAGTTCCCGGCGGTGCTGTTCAAAGGCCGCGTGACGCTGTGCGAGGCGCTGTGCTGCGAGGTGCTGAAGTGCTGCGTGTCCAAGCTGGGCTCGCTGCGGGCCGAGGCCTCGGCGCTGCTCTACCTGCTCATGAGGAACAACTACGAGTACACCAAGAGGAAGACCTTCCTGCGCACGCACCTGCAGGTACCGCCGCCCCGCCCCGCCCCGCCCCGCCCTCGCTCCCCCCGCCGAGTCCGCCAGGAGACACCGCCCCTCCTCTCCCCTCCAGATCATCATCGCCGTCAGCCAGCTGATCTCCGACGTGGCGCTCACCGGCAGCTCGCGCTTCCAGGAGTCGCTCTCCATCATCAACAACTTCGCCAACAGCGACAAGGTCATGAAGGTAGGCGGCGGCGGCGGCGGCGGCGGCTGAAGCCTTCTCGCCGCTCTGCGCTCGCTCCTCACCCTCCTCTCTCTCCCTCTCAGTCCACAGCCTTCCCCTCGGAGGTCAAAGGTCTCACCAAGCGCATCCGCACGGTGCTGATGGCCACGGCGCAGATGCGCGAGCACGAGAAGGACCCGGAGATGCTGCTGGACCTGCAGTACAGCCTGGCGCGCTCCTACGCCAGCACGCCCGAGCTGCGGCGCACCTGGCTGGACAGCATGGCCCGGGCACACCTGAAGAACGGCGACCTGTCCGAGGTGATATGATAATTACCAGCAGAACAGCTGTTCTCCCGTGCTGACTTCGGTTGGCATGTTCTTCCTGTGCTTCATTCAGTGTCTCCTTTTTTTCAGTGATTCTTATACAAAGATACGTGATTTTTCCTTTCGGTTTTTTTTTCCGTTTTCTTTTATTTCGTTGACCCAAAGCGACCCCGCATGTTTGTGTTCCAGCTTCTCATGTTTACAGTGTGTTCAGTTTATCATTGAGTGAGATCGTGAGAACGCTCATAGAGGTCAAAGGTCAGGGGACTGCAGCCAACAGCTTCTCAGCCCAGCCTCTAAAATTAACCCTGTGGCCCGATTCCTGATCAACACACAGTTTCTGGACGTTATGAATGATGAAGAAAGGCTTGATCAGTTCAGATGAGGTTATGTTTCCACACTAACGGGAGTCAAATACAGTTTTGTGCATATTTTATGTGATTTTGTGCCTTTTTCAACTCTGAAATGTTCTCTCAACCATCTGTTTCTGCAGGCCGCCATGTGCTACGTTCACGTCGCTGCGCTGGTTGCTGAATACCTGCACAGGAAAAGTAAGACACACACACACACACACCTTTACAACCTGATGTAACTAGTCACTGGATGATTATTCCTCTCTAACAAAGCCGCTGATGACTGACGTCAAACTTCGGTGTAATTGATCCCTGCGGCGTTGGCCTCCGCTCCGACCGCAGTGATCTGTTTGAGTTTATCTGGACAAAGTTCTTCCGTTGACTTTCTTCCCTCAGAGCTGTTTCCCAGCGGCCTCGCTGCCTTCAAGAGGATCACGTTCAACATTGACGAGGAGGCGGCCATGAAGGAGGACACGGGCATGCAGGACGTGTACTACACCGAGGTGCGGCGCTTTTGGTTTCCAGGCGCACTTCGACCCGCATCGCCTCCGGAGTGACCTCCGACCTCGCTCCTACGTTTCAGGAAGTGCTGGTGGAGCACCTGGAGGTGTGCGTGGAGGCGCTGTGGAAGGCCGAGCGCTACGAGCTCATCACGCACGTCGCCAAGCTGGTCATCCCCGTGTACGAGAAGCGCCACGAGTACGAGGTACTCCTCCAGCTGGTTTGGCTGCATTGCACGCCGCGCGCCGCGCTGTCAGTCTCAGAAATATGCTGAACGACGAGCTGGAATGGTTCAGACTCGCCGAGCGCCGCCCTACTGACCCAGACCCTCTCCGGTGACTCATTGTTTTATCCCCCTCAGAAACTGAGCCGGCTGTACGACACCCTGCACCGAGCCTACAACAAGATCATGGAGGTGATCCAGTCGGGCCGCAGGATGCTGGGGACCTACTTCAGAGTGGCTTTTTACGGACAGGTGAGGCGAACTGGCTCAGGTAATCTGATAACCAGCCCCGGAGCGTCACGTTGACGTGACAAACAGCCAAACCGTGCCTATCCTGCAGACCGGGGACCGGATAAACCACTGTAACACTGAAGCATGACGGCTTTGGATTTAGCTGCTGTTTGTGACAAGTGGTGTGGTTCATTTGTTATTTTTACAGCAGACATCATCTCAGTAATCCATCATCCTGTCATCACTGATGAACACAAACAGCTACTTTTCCTTTTATGACAAAAAAATACCAACATTCTTCACATTAAAAAGATTTTTGTTCCATCGGTGTGTTTTTTTTATTAATTATGATTTCGCTGCGTTTCCACCAGGGCTTCTTCGAGGAGGAGGATGGGAAGGAGTACATCTACAAGGAGCCCAAACTCACCGGCCTGTCGGAGATCTCCCAGCGCCTGCTGACGCTCTACGGCGAGAAGTTTGGACCCGAGAACGTCAAAATAATCCAGGACTCCAACAAGGTGCTGTTAGCTCGAGTCAGGATGTGAGGCAGTGTGTGCTTTTGGACACGTTTGGGCTGAACGCCACCTCCGATCCCGCAGGTCAACCCCAAAGACCTGGACGCCAAGTTGGCCTACGTCCAGGTGACGTTCGTCAAGCCGTACTTCGAGGAGAAGGAGGCGCCGGAGAAGAAGACCGACTTCGAGAAGTGCCACAACATCGGCCGCTTCGTGTTCGAGACGCCGTACACGCTGTCGGGGAAGAAGCACGGCGGCGTGGAGGAGCAGTGCAAGAGGAGGACCGTCCTCATAAGTACGACAGGTTTAAAAATGAAAAAGAACGAAGCCGAGACGTGACGTGACGCGGCGCTGCCTTCCCTCCAGCCGCCAACACCTTCCCCTACGTGAAGAAGCGGGTGGAGGTGGTGGCGGAGAAGCAGGTGGAGCTGAAGCCGGTGGACGTGGCCATCGACGAGATGCGGGCGCGCACGGCCGAGCTGGCCAAGCTGTGCTCCAGCCAGGAGGTGGACATGATCCAGCTGCAGCTCAAGCTGCAGGGCTGCGTCTCCGTGCAGGTGGGCCAGATCCAGCCAGCGGCCAGCGATACGACGGCAGGCGCAGGTTTCTCCTGCTCGCTCGGACTGAGTCAGTGTGTGTGTGTGTGTGTGTGCGCGTGCGCGTGCAGGTGAACGCAGGCCCCATGGCGTACGCCAGAGCCTTCCTGGATGACAGCAAGTCCAGCCAGTCCGGCAGCAAGAAGATGAAAGAGCTGAAGGATGTCTTCAGGTAGAAATGAGGAAGTTCGGTTGATGTTGTTGTTTTTGCCTTTGGGGCCTGATTCAGCATGTTTTTGTTCAAGTTCAAGTTCAAGTTTATTTATATAGCACATTTAAAAACAGAAACACACTGCCCCAAAGTGCTTTCCATGATTGTTAAACCGCCATTATATAATGAAAGGTCAACTATAATAAACAATAAACACAAGACTAAAACAAAACCTGGTAATACAATAAAATTACAATACCAAAAGCCTTCAAATCAACTTGAATTGAAAGCCAGTGAAAAGAAGTGGGTTTTCAGCAATGATTTAAAAGACTCAACAGAGGAAGCATGTCTGGTATTAATAGGAAGAGTATTCCAAAGTTCAGGGCCTGCAACAGCAAATGCCCGGTCCCCTCCAGTTCTTAGATTAGACCATGGGATGTCCAGAAGAAGTGGGTTGGAGGACCTCAAGGTGCTTTGTGGGGTACGCAGCGTAATCAGCTCAGTTAAATAAGAAGGTGCGAAATTGTGCAAAGATTTAAAAACCAGCAGCAACATTTTAAATTGGATTCTAAAACTAATAGGAAGCCAATGAAGGGAAGCTAAAACTGGAGTGATGTGCTCCCAGCGTCGAGTTCCTGTAAGCATCCGAGCTGCAGCGTTTTGGACCAGCTGAAGCCTGCGGATAGAAGACTGGTCCAGGCCGTCATACAAAGAGTTGCAGTCGTCAATCCGGGATGAAATCAGTGCGTGAATGACTTTTTCCAGTTGATTGGGAGGGAGGTAAGGCTTAACCTTCCCCAAAAGTCTCAACTGGAAAAAGCTAGTTTTAACCACTGAACTAATCTGTTTTTCCATTTTAAACTCGCTGTCAATATAAACACCCAGACTTCTTACAACAGGGCAGCAATAAGATGACATTTGCCCCAGCACACCATTAAATGTAGACAGAGCAGATTTACCAAAGGTCACAATTTCGGTTTTGTTTTCATTTAAGTTGAGAAAATTTAGTGACATCCAGTCTTTAACATCTTTAAGACATTTTTCCACATTTGTAGAAGAGTTTGCCTGGCCACTTCAGCAAAACAATGAAATAAAATATTGTATTTCCTGAAAATGGATCCAAGAGGCAACATATACAAGGAGAATAGAACTGGCCCTAGAATTGAGCCTTGAGGCACACCATAGTCAAGAGGGACCTTTCTAGAATTAAAAGGGCCAACATTAACATAGAAGGACCTGTCTGCCAAATACGACTGGAACCATTTGAGGACTGTGCCTTTGATCCCCGCACAAGACCCCAGACTCCAGACGAGAAAGTAAAATGTTGTGATCTACAGTGTCAAATGCTGCTGTAAGATCCAGTAGTATCAGTACAGAGGAATTACCAGAGTCTGCAATTAAAAGAAGATCATTAAAAATACGTAAAAGGGCAGTTTCAGTGTAAAGATTTAAAACCAGACTGGAATGTCTCAAAGATATCATTTGATTTAAGGTGCTGAAGAAGCTGAACGTAAACAACCTTTTCTAAAACTTTTGATAAAAAAGGCCGTTTCGACACTGGCCTATAGTTTGATAAGACTGACGAGTCCAAGTTTTGCTTCTTTAAGAGAGGCTGTACAGCAGCGTTTTTAAAAGAGATTGGCACATAGCCCTCTAGGAGAGATCTATTTATCAGTTTTAAGATGAAGTTACCCACAGCACCAAAAGCATCAATAAAAATCTTGGCTGGTAAAATATCTGAAGGGCAGTTTGACACATTGAGACTATAGGTTGTGTCACTTAATTCAGAAAGGGAGACGGCCTCAAACTCTCCCAAAGCAGCTGAGCACAGAGGGGCAGTACTGGGATCAGATGAATTGCACACAATTGAAGAGCGAATAGAGGAAAAAAAATACAAAATTTGTCACAAAGAAAGGGGCATGGAACAATACCAGAAGACTCAGGAGGATTAACGACCCTATTTAGAACATTGAAAAGAGTCTGTGGGTTGTTACAGTTGTTGGACACAAGGTTAGACATATGCTGAGTCTTTGCTGTCTTGACAGCCTTTTGGCAGTTCGAAAGACTGTAACATCCTCAAAGATCCGTGAAGTCTGTCTTTTTTCCATTTCCTTTCTGCACGGCGACATTCGCGCCTGAGAGCGCGAGTAGTAGCGTTATGGCAGCACAAGGGAGAGGAAAAACCACAGAAAAACCACAGCGGTTGTTGTTTGTTTTTGTTTTGTTTTGTTTTTTTCTTCAGGCACTTCGTGGAGGCCTGCAGCGTGGCCCTGGACATCAACGAGCGGCTGATCAAGGAGGACCAGCTGGAGTACCACGAGGGCCTGAAGGCCAACTTCAAGGAGATGGTGAAGGAGCTGTCGGAGATCATCCACGAGCAGGTGACCCCGCCGCCCTCCGCCCGGCCCCGCCCTCCGCCGCCGCCGCCGCCGCCGCGTGACGGATGCTGATTAGCTCTGATGGAGCTCTGAGACGGGAAAGCCTTTTAATTTAGCCCCGCCGAGAACTGAATTTCCTCTGCAGCGCTTCCTCCGCAGCATGGAACTCTTTGAAAGGAGTGCTCCGTGAAGTCGCTGAGGGTTTCCGCTCTCTGCGTTCTGTTCTGCTAACGTCTGATCGTCTCTTCTCTGAACTAACCGCTGTGGTTTTTCTCTCCCCTGTGCTGCCAAATAAGCTCTGAGGATCAGCAGGTAACGTGACGATTCTGCACCGACCGCTGAAAAACCGTCTTCCTGAGGTTAGAAATGGATGCAGGCGTTGTTTAGGGCGAACCCGCCGACATTCCCGTCGCCTCTCTCAGGTTCCAGCACGCACGTTCGGTGTTTACTTGAGCGGCCCGTTCACGGAGCGGCCCTGCAGTTTGAAGAGGTTTGTGATAAGCGGGGCCGATGACGCGTTCCACAACAACAACCTCACCCGCCGTGAGGCGTCGGCGTGAAATTGGCCTCCGATACGATCTCCGAGACTCTCGCGCGCGGACTTCTGAGCGCAGACCTCCACTCGCTCGCCGCTCGGTCCAGACCAGATCCTTTTAAGGCTGCAGAATGCTTCGGCTCCTGTAAACGCCGGCCGGGTTATTTACTCCGACTGCGAGGAGAAGGAAACTCTGCTGAATCACGTCTGTCCTGGAGCCTCGTTTCTCAAAGCCCTGATGACTCCGCGCTGCACTTTAATCACATTACGTTCGCTCCGCTCAGATCGTCCACGGCAGGGTCATTAATTCTGAAACGACTGGAGCGTTTCTCCGATGTGGAAAAATAACAAAATGCACAAACATTCTCATCAATGTAAGGCCGCAATACGGTTAGATCAAGTCGTTTTTAGGATAAATTGGTGAATAAATGCATGTTTAAGATTTTAAATTTTAAAGTAAATGTGAAAACGAGCAATAACATTGAAAAAGTTGGAAATAAAAGTGAAGAACTTGAGTTTTTTGACAATTGATGGATAAAATACATTTTAAAATGAAATACAATTTTATTCACTGTTGAATTTTTGATATTAATGAAGAAATTCTTTGACAAAACAGAAAAAATTTGGAAAATAAAAATGAAATTTCTGAAAACAATTGACGTCTTATTTATAATAAAGTAAAAATGCTAAAAAAAAAAAACTTGTCATATAAATTTAGTCTTTTCAGAATTGATGTTTAAGAATCAAGGTTGGATTAAAAGACGAGGATGAAGTAGAAATATTCAAAGAAGAATAGAATAAAATTTGACGACGGTTTAGTTGATATTTTTGACAGAAGAATGAAGAATATTTTTAGAATAAACAGAAATGTTTAAGAAAAAGTAAAATTATGGGAAAAACCTTCAGTGTTTTGGATAAATAAAACATTTTAGACACTATAATATTAATTTTGAAGAGTAAATATCAACGTTGTTGGGAATAAAGTGGAATATACTGACAATGAGAGGTTTTTTTTTTTTTTTTACAAGGTAAAATTAAACTTTCAAGAGTAAAATTGTGAATCAAGTGGAAATTTTGACAGAAACTGAAAACAACACCAAATGTTTAAAGCAAAGTTAAACTCATCAGGAGTGAAAATTAATGACTTTTTTCTGGAATTAAGAAGAAAAACAATTTGAAGAGTAAAATGTAAAGGTTGCATCGACAGAGGTTAAAGGTCAGACTCCAGGTTGGAGCAGGGTCTGTGGCCTCTAAGCGACGGGATGGTGTTTTCTGGGGCTGCACCGTCGGTTCTCACAGCCGTCAAACAGCTTGAGAAACCAAAAAGAAAACCACAAAAATGTGATTTCACAACCTGTGTCTTGCTGCGGCGAGCGGCGATGACTTCCTGGATCTGCGTCTTCACGGTTTCTTCTTCTTCTTCTTCTCCCCTCCGGCTGCAGATCTACCCGGAGGACCTGATGCGCTCGCTGCTGCAGAACTCGCTGCACGTGTTCCGCGCCATCAGCGGGACGTCCACCGAGCTGGGCTGACCTTTCACCTTTGGCCGGTGAAGCGGGACGCCGCCGCCCCGCCGAGTCACGCTCGGCTGCACCGCACTTTCCCTCCGCCGCGCCTCTGACCGCCTGCGAACCTTTGAGCAGTGTTTCCTTCCTCTTTCTGCGCCGCGGCCTCGGAGATCTATGCACCGTCCTGCTCGTCTGACCCCTCCTGACCCCTCCTGACCCCTCCTGACCCCTCCTGACCCCTCCTGACCTCCTCACCTCCTCCTGCCTGCTTAAATTGTCAAGATGTCAATCTTTGCGTCGGCTTTTATTGTCTCGCCGCGGCGTTCCAGATAGCGGCGACAACAAAGTGTCGGGATGGCTGCGGAGGTCAAAGTGCAATCTGGAACAGGTAGAGGTCACACGACGGCGGAGAATTCAGAGCTGCGATCTGCGGGCTCCATCGCCGCCGGAGTGGGAGAGGAAAGACATGAGTCGGATAGACAGGTGTCTGGATGTCGTGTTTCCTGAAACAAAGAAACGAGAACCTTTAGTTGATGCCGATCTACATTTCCAGGTTGTAGAACATTTGAAACTTTATCTTTTATTTAAATTTTAAAGCTACTGAGTTTCACTTCATTGGTTTTTATGGGTTTTTTTTTTTTTTTTTTTTTTTTTTTTTTTAATACAACGAATTTTCTCACTTTTCTTAAATTATTTGCAAGATTGAAATCAGGGCTTTTGTTTTGGAACGTGCAGCGGATACAGGAAGTGGTGGAACCTGGACAAATAGTGTGATCTTTTTTATTTCTCAAAGAAGTTTTATTGAATCAGTATTTTTGAAAAGTCAGAGAAGTGACGTAGATCTTTAGGAAGCATCTCCCTCCTGATTTTAGTGAACTTTAAAACGGCGACGGCTCCGTTCACACGAGGACGTTTTCAAGTGAAAACACCAAATAAACAACTCGGACTCTCCGGTGAAGTGAGGACTGAGGTGGAATAAGGTTGTTCTTTTTTCGTCCTTCTTGTGGATCCTGGTGCTGAGAACCTCTCGGATCGATTTTTTTTTTTTTCATCGTCATTCGACTCGCGCTACCAGAAAATCCTGTTTTCGTTGTCGTTGTCACCCCGGATCGTTGGACTGGCGGCCGATCGGGAGCGTCAGACTCGTGTCAGTCAGGGGAAAGTGTTTCGGCTGTGCACGTATTCTCCGCGGTTGTGTTGCTGTGATGTTAAAGCTGCTTTGGCTGGCAGGAAGCGAGCTTCCAAAACAATCAGCAGAACCTTTCCTTCAGTCTGTGTGCCGTTTGAAAGAGAGACAAACTGCTTGCGGACAAACTTGTGACCTCAGTGCAACGACGGCGTGAACCCGGCGGAGGAGGATGGAGGCCTCCTCTCATCCAGTGCCTTCTGTGCTCCACTCCACTTTTTGTTCCCCCCTCCTGACAGGAAGTCTCCTCACAGTATTTCACAAGTGCTACACTGAACCCAGCAGCGGAGGAAGAATATTTAAGCTGATGTAAATAGATCCGTGCTGTAAATGAAAGTCTGTATTATACGTATTTCCTCCTTTCAGGGTCTGTCCTGGCAAAGAGTCAGTTTTTTTTTTTTATTATTATTTTTAATTTTACTGCACTGTATACTGAGGTGCAGCTGCTTGTCAAACTTACTTTGTAAAGTTTTTTTTTTTTTTTTTTTTTTTTTTCAAAATAAAACCTGTGGGGAAAACAATCCGACTCGTTTCTATGACTGAATGCACCTCGTGTGATTATTCGACTAGTTTGTTTGTTTGTTTATTGTTTGTTTATTTGTTTGTTTCTTTCGTTTAAAACAACAACACAAAAACAAAAAAATGACGAAAATACAACAATGTCAGTTTGGACACAAAACAAACGAAAGAAAAGGAGCAGAAAGAAGAACAATCTTATTACATCTGCCCCTTTGCATACAAATTATTTAAACTGATACAAATGAACAATACTCAAAAACTCAATTTCACTCAATCGAATTTTTCACCGCAACAACTTAGTTTTTCATTTTCATATTTATCCAACGTGGATTTTTTTATATATGTTTCTGAAATGTCATAATTGTTTTGCACTCTTTGGTTTCCTGTTTCAGAGCATTCCATAAGTTCACTCCTTTCACCGCAATGCTTCTTTCTTTCATTTTGGTTCTGAATCTGGGTTTTTTTTAACACGTCTATTCCTTTAAGATTGTATATACTAGTTCTTATTTCAAATATAATCTGAAGATTTGCAGGCAATAATTTCCACTTGGCCTTGTACCTTGTCTTTAGGATACTTAAATCAACAATGTCTTGGAATTTCAATACTTTCAGTTTGATAAACAATGGATGAGATGGTTCTCGGTAATGACTGTAATTATCCTTAAAGCCCTTTTTTTGTAAAATGACAATTGTCTGTAAATAGGTTTTACATGTCGTGCCCCATACTTCAACACAATAAGTGAGATAAGGTAAAGTCAATGTTAATAAAGCACAACTGTTCAAAAAAAAAACTTAACTCTGTGTAACACAGAAATGGCTTTCCCAACTTTCCCTTTGGTGTAATTTATAATCTATTTACCTATTTCGAGTTTTACTTTCACTTTTTCCTTTTTATTATTAAACAACAGAAAATGTGTTTTTTGGGGGATTTAGGATCAATCCGTTTAGATCAAACCAGAGTTTTATTACTTTCAATTCTTCGTTCACCACTTGTGTGACTTCTTGTATGCTTTTACCTGAATAAAATAGTGTGGTATCATCTGCAAATAGAATTTTCCCAAGGTTGGACACTTTGGCAAAAATCATTTATGTACAAAATGAATAATTGTTTGACGTCGAAACACAAACCGGAAGTCAGGTTTTTTTTTTTTTTTTTTTACTATTTCTAATTAAAAATCACTTGAATTATCAAGTCTTGAGACAGTTAATGTTTGGTTATCTGCATCTTTTGTCCCCTCACAACAAATTCAAGTCAATTGGGTAAAAAAAACCCTCAAATGTTTTTTTTTTTTTTTATTAGATCAGCTGCTATAATTCCAATAAATCCTCGTGAGTTCTTTGGTGGAGTGTTCCGCCTGCAGTTTTATTTCCATAAAGCGCTTTAACTTTTCAACTGGCTGAACTGCTGCACAGCTGGGCACAGAGGAGGAGAGCAAAATGACTAATAAACCTATAAATGATGAATTAATCCGCGCCCGTGGGGTGGTTCTGATCCAGCGGGAGTTTGCATGTTCTACTCTGTTCTCAGTGTTTTTATTACAGCCTGTAAATCCACCCCAGCATTAAACCTCATTAAGCCATTAAGAGCCTGATGTCTTCCTGGAGGCTTTGGATTCCCCGCTCTTAACATCCCGCGTGCGTAAAGTACTCTCTCTCTCTCTCTCACTCTCTCTCTCTCTCTCTCTCTCTCTCTCTCTCTCTCTCTCTCTCTCTCTCTCTCTCTCTCTCTCTCTCGTGTGTTTAGAGTTGCGTTTTCCTTGATGTCATCAGAGTTTTTCTTTACCTCCCACTCGCGCTCCACCCCTCTGCTGCTTCCCGGCAGCCCGGCTGTGACTCTGCAGCCAGTCAGGACGCAGCAGGTCGATCCGGGCGCGCGCTCCGCCACTAGTCTCACTCCCTTCTGTTTTCTTAGTCTCAACTCTTTTCCTTTCTTTTTTTTTTTCCTTCTATAAATCTCTGACACGGAGTTATCGATCCTCAGTTCCTTCTTCTTTCCCTGACTCCCAGCCGGAGAGGAGACGCGCCGAACACATGGAATAAAAGGCGCACGGACTCATGAGGGCAGCATGACGGTTACGCACCAAGTTTACGCGCTCCTGGCCGCCGTCTCCTCACTGGGATTCCTCTGCAAAGCAGGTAAAGAGAGTAAAATCAACAGTTTATCACCTCTTTCTTGACGGCTGACCCATTTCACTTGACCAAAGTTCAACCGGGCTTCCTGACGCACGTCCGCGCTCTCGTCCTCTCTGTTTATTACTCGGATCTTCTCGAGAATAAATTAGGTTACAAACTCTTACAACTCGGGTGGATTCATTTGAATTGATCAGATGATAATTTGTGGAGATATTCTAGTTTTTAATCGGTTGTCTGGGAGCTTAATGCATTTAATTCACTTTTTCTTGCTTTGTTCGTCAGTCGAGCGTCAAAAACAAATCGTGCGAAATTAAAGACAATTAAAGGATATTTCATAATATGTGGGGGTTTGTTTCCAAATCAGTGTGTTTATATAATTGACTGTAGTACATCAGCTTATTTATAGTGCATTGTGAAGTACAGAGTACTTTTTAATGCGGGATGTCTCAGGAAACCGGAGCGCATTAAAAGAACTGGAGTTCTTATTATTCTTTAGACTCAGCGTTCACCTTCTGCTAATGAACAAAGAAAAAATAATCAACCCCAGATCTCTGGGTTTCCGGAAAACAGTATTTAAAGTCTGAATTCCTGCTCCGCGGGACGTGTTGTCATCTGGCGTGTTCGGTTTTCATCATCTCAAGTAAACAAAACAACACTTCTTGTATTGCTCTAATTATCCTTACAGAGCAACATAATGCAGCGCTGTGTAATGACAACCGGGGATAAAGCTGCAGAGCATCAATAGACAGAGATACATTAAAGACAGCACACAAATCAAAGGTCTTAATAGCTTCCATGCTGATGGATTATCTCATAGTTTTCATATGTTGCTTGGCCTCATCTGCAAAGATGGAGAGAAGTGGTTTCTCATTTGCTTAACAGCATTTGTGAATATGCCATTTGGCTAAAAGTATCATAAAGTTAACGATAAAGCTTTTTTTCCCCCTCTCTCACTCCAGGAAAAGTTAGCTGTGAGTGAACCAGTGTGCGTAAAATCAGGATTTATTTCTATGCAGGATGTCTTTGTTATTCCATTTTTATGGTGTTTATGCAGGGAGAAGGGATGTTAGGTCAATGACCAAGAAAGAAGCATCTCTTCCTCGAAGTAGGATAGTTTTCAAGGGATGTTTTCAACATTAGATACACAAAATTATCGTAAATTGAAGCCTTATAATTCAGAGAGAATAAAATTTGGTATGAAATACCAAACTGAAGATGAATTGTTTCAGTCAATTTATTTTGGATGCATTATTTAAGGTGCAAAAGTCTGAAAAGTTAAGGCCGTTTTTATCAGATGAGATCATTATTGCAGAGTTTTTGGATATGAGCATCTTATCAATGTCTTTTGAGACCCTTATCAGCAAATGTGAGACGAGAAATTCCTTCAGCTTTTTGTCAATAATCCAGTCAAAATGGTGAGCGCATCTGATTTCGCCATCCTTTAGTGACAATTACTAAGTCAGTAATCTACAGATATATTACAATAAATAGCAGGGATGTCACAATATGTAAGAGTTTGCATGTCTTTATGTTCAAGCCGAGTCCAGATGCAGCAGAGAAAGCATTGATCAAATCAATAGATAAAGGTTTCTGACAGAGAAAAATGTTAAACATTTCCTCATAATGTTTAGAAATCATGTGGACAATCTGTGAAAACAAAAAAAAATTCCTGTGTTGTTGTATTTTATTAGCCAAAGATACACTTTTAATGTGCCAAGTCTTTTTTTTTCACCTAACAATGAATTTTAATTATTAAAAACACCTCTGGTGAAACAGCCTTAGGTGAACAGATCAGTTTTATTTTTAGATATTAAATATTCAAGTAAAAAATGCAGAAAATTAATATTAAAAAGGGAAAAAATAAAAATAAAAATCATGTCTGTTTGAGCTGTTTGGTTCTGTCCCTCTGGATCAGATTTGTATTTTTCTTTCTTTTTATGAGTTCAGTAATCCTCACCTGTGAATAGAATATCATCAGTGGGTTTGGGGGACTCGCTCCCACAGGTTAGCTTTATTATCCTGTATATTAAGGATGTATTTTGCTGTGTAAACATGCACGTAGCTCAGTAATAAGAGAGCTGTACTGTCCCATAGTGTTTATTCAAAGCCATTTTTGTCAGCGGAGTGCTTCCTGCAGTTTGTGTATACAGATCCACACACAGGGCTTCCTGCACCTCCTGTTTTCGCATCACAGCATGCTCAGCGCCATGCCACGCTTATCCCCACTAACCCTCCACCTCATGCGGCATAAGTCAAGTTTAGAAACCCCTGGAAAACTGATGTTCACTGGGACATGTTGATACTTGAGGAAAAAGGTGAAACTCTGACTGAATTTGCGAAAGAGTGAGTGAGCGACAGCAGTTTCAGTGGAAAGCAGTGAGAAAAGTCTCGTTTCCCAGTTCCCAGCATTCACCTGACACCGTGTGGTTACATGGGTGGATTTAATTCAGAATTGGTTTATTCCCAACTACACAATTCCGAATTGTATTCCTGAGCTTGGTGTTTACATGGGGAAAACGAAGGACTGAATCCTCTGTCCCTCTGGGGGCAGCGAAGCGTTCTGATTGGACAGATGCCGGACGTGACGTAAGACACCAACCGGAAGTAAACAAAACATGTTAGCGGCGATTTTTCTCTTCCTACTTTCTCGATTAGCTTTGAGGCTGCAGCTTTGAAAATGTCCGCATTGTTATACTCCAGTTCATCCGCTCTCTTACTTATATCCAATTCTTCTCAGCCTGCCGTTAAATAAATCCTCTCTGTACGAATCGAACCTCGGACTGCGGGCCGCCATCTTTCAATATTACGTCATCACAGCGGAGCATGCGCAGAACGGACAGGCCGGAATGAAGTCGCGCCTAATTAGCATAAAACTCTGTTTCCAAAGGAGAATAAACCCGCCGGTCTGTTCGGATTTAAAGTTATTTCTGAAAAAGGTTTTCAGGCGTTTACATGGTGATTTTGGAGCAGAATTAGCCTTCATTCAGATTTAAAGAGGAATAAAAAGTCCCATGTAAACGCACTGACAAGCGACACACCTCCCGCTTGAATACTTCCTGAGCATCATAATCCCAGATTACAATCTTTATAAAGAAGAAAAAAATGCAAATTTTGTTAGTAAATATAACTAACATATTGGATTTGTTATAATACAAGAGAGTTGTTTAAAATCAAGCAAACCCCATGATTTGCCAATAACGTAATAAAACAGTTATTTAGCCATTTGAACCAATTTCTCAGCAGTTTTGCTTTTTTTATTATTATTATTTGTTAGCTGCCAAACAAATAAATTCCAATCAGTTTAGCATTTTATTCTTCCAATATTCATTATTGTGAAAAAAGATCAAATAAATAATAAAGTAAAACTGAGCCAACAGTGAAGTGTTTGTACAGTGCTATTTCCCACTTCATTAATGGTCTAACGTTATTTCTGACATTTTCTTGACTCCTTTATTCAAACTGCTGAATTGAATTGAAGTGACTTTTCTGTTTTGACTATTTTAATTGAAACATCTTCTCACTGCACCTGTTTCAGACACTGTAATTAAATCATGTCAGCTGGTTTTAGATTTGACTTCTTTGGATTGATCAGAGTAAATTCCATTGAGGAGACACTCTTGGCCTGAAAAATAAAAAGGAGGGGCTGCCAAAAATGTTTCAGGCTATTCACAGTCAAATTCAGGTCTCTGCACGTCTCGCTGGGATCATGAGGCATTCTTTTCATCTGATCCGGTTCCACTGCTTGTTTGCTGAGCCGTCAGACTGAAAGTGTTGTTGAGGTGCTTTCATAATAATACTGAAAACTAAAGCTCAAGAGCAGATACCAGACATTGTTAGCTATGTATCATATAAACGTGGCTACAGATTGCCCAAAGCATGACATTTCTGAGCTTTTCTCCATCTAATATGATGCAATGATATAGATCATAAGATGTAAGATATCTAAACTGAGAGAGAGATTCTTGTTGTCTTTTTTTTTTTTTTTTTTCTCCAAAAAAAATTCCATATTGATCTGACAGTGCAGGTACGTCTAGTGAGAAGTGTGTCAAACTTAATTTTATGGATGTAGTAAAGATGATAAACACTGTTTCTTTTTTCTTTTTCCCAGTTCCCATCTGGGGAATCCTCTCTCATCCTCCTCTCTCGCTCTCCTCCCACAGATCCCCTCCCTCCTGTGTCGGAGATCTCGTTCGAGTGGCTGAATGGCTTCTTCTTGAAGGTGTCCTGGACCTGGGAGAGACCCGTAGACCTCCCCCCGAGCTGCGAGGTCGAGTATTACGTGTATCGGCCAACGACGGCAGCGTTCAGCACAACGGGTCCAGTGAGTCTCTTTCTGGATGGACGGCTCCTCTTTTATTTAAACAGCGATCGCATTTCATACAGCAGCACAGTTCTGGGTCGTATTTGGTGCTCTTTCATTTCATAGTAAATATTTAATGCCAGTAAGAATAAACTGACTCATTCTGACACTAAAATATTAGAGAAAAGTAAATTTTTTTGTGTTTCTGCTGTTTTTGTGTAAATGTGAAAGTTTTCTGAAATGAAAATGCGTTTTCACAGTCAGTGGCTAATCTTTAGATTTCATGAGATTTTAATCTGAGTCTAAAAAAAGATTGTTCCTTCATTCAGATCAATCATTCACAGAGCAGGAAGTGTTTTTAAAATCTCTCCTTGCTTAGGTATTTAAGGTGGTTTCGTGTTGCAGTGTTTAGTCCTCTGAGGTTGCAGGTTAAAGTCCGGGTTCAGGCCTTTCTGTGTGAGGTTTCCAGGTTTTAAAGAATGATGTGCTTTTCTTTGTCATTAGAACTCAGATCTGAGAGTCCAAGAGCAAATAAAATCTGATGAATGAATGAGCTTTGAGTAAACGGTGGATAACCAGACTATCCTGATGGTTTTTACAGATTATTTTAATTCTTCTTAATGCCAAGAATCAAATATGAAGACTATTTACTCTAAACATGTTTTTTGGGTTGGTTTTTTTTTCCCAGCATAGGAAAACCATACTCCAGCAGGACGTTGACAGATACCTGACAGAAGAAGCAGGCTCGGGTCGATGGGACATCGACGTTCAAGTCGTCGGCGTTCCGCCCTGCGACAACTGGAAGAGCAAAAACACCAGCAAAACCGTGACCACGAAGAAGCCGAGAGGTGAATGAAAATGGAGCCTGTGTTGCCGTCCGGCCTCTTCGGGTCATTTCCTCTGTGCCAGTTCGTCATGTTTTTCGCTGATTGTGTGTTTACAGGGGAGCTGGTGGAGGACTTTAAATGCGTGACGGACCCCGACGGAATGAACTGTTCCTGGATCCCGCTCGATCCAGATCTGAACGTAACGCTGTCGTACGGGTGAGGATGACAGAGCAACATGAAGGAAAACACACACACCTTACTGGCATACAGATTAGACTACTTCAGGAAAAAAATGGTTGAATTCTGGATTTTCCTGATATTTGAAACAAACATTACTAACGACATCATTTATAACACTGAAGCTTAGCCTATAAATTATCTCCATTAACTTCATATAAAATTCAGTGAGAAAAATTTAGGTTTTTGAAAATTATACCACCTCCTAGTGGTGAAGGAGAGAATTGCAGTCGATCTTCAGATTTTCTTGCGCGTGCCTTGACCTCTCTTCTCTCTGTAATTGCAGGAGTTGTGAAGAAAGTGAGGAGAATATGACGAGTCTAAAAAAGTGTGACGAGCGTTACGTGGACGGGAAAAGGAACGGTTGTTACCTGAGAGACGAAGACGCGTGCGTGCTCATAGAGACCGAGTCTGAGTTGAAAACCTTCGAGGCTGCTCTCGGTTGGTGCTTCCCTTCCCGCCACACACCTCAAGAAGCTCAAACATGGACGACTCATTTGTTGTTTCTTTTTTCCAGTAATACGTTTGCCGAAGATGAGCATCAGAGAGGACGGAGACCATCTCCGTCTGACGTGGACCAGTCCAGACGTTGGAACGGCTTGTGTTTGGGAATACGAGGTCTGCTACACAGAATGTGAAATACCCAGAGTAAGACATGATCGATCTACTCTCACATTTCAATCAGTGCTGCACAGAGACGGCAGCTCATCTTTAAATATGATCTAAATTCATTCTTCTTTTCTTTCCAGAACTGTCTAACCACTCACATGGACGCCACGGAAGACGGCTCTTTAAAGATTCTCTACGATGACCGGTGTCGCTATGAGTTTAAGTACAAAGTCAAGACCAGCCGTTACTGCATCGAGGTGCCGAGCGATGGCAGCGGCTCCATGACTTACGGTAAATCCGTGGTTTTATCAGTGCTCACCAAGCTCACATCCAAACATGTACACACACATGCACGTCTACACGAGAATTGTGTCATTTGTTGCACAAGTGTGTGTCTATGCAACAGGTTGTATAAATTCTGCATGTGAAATCTGTAACTTTGTGCATATATGTCTTTTTTTTTCTTTTTTTTTTTGCACAAAACTGTGTTTTAAGTGCAACATGTATAATCAGACAGCTGCACTTCTCGCTCTGCAGCAGATCTTCCAACTGAAACATGAAAGAGAAAATTCAAATGAGCATCCGGCCTGAGTGTGAGCTCGAGGCGTTGGAGCCCTCTAGTGGCAGTACTCCGAACGACACATGAGGAGAAAATGGCTTTGTGATCTGATCTATCTGTAGCAGCGGCTGATCGGGAGGACGAAAGGGCCGGTGTTCACGTGTGTCATATGACATGATAAATTAATTAAATAACAGTATGACGAGAAGCTGCATAACTGAAAAACCTTGTTCTTTTTAGTCCCTCAGGGAAAAGGCCCTGCACCAAGCAGCGATCCAGGTAGGACTGATCACAGAATCCATCATATTATTGGATTGAATATAATGAAGATCAGGGTTGGGAAAGTAAAATATGACTTTCACAGGCCAGTGTTGTACAACCAGAGCAGAGCAGTGCAGTTGTGTTGAAAGAAATTTACATGTTGAAGCTGCCCTTTCTTGCAATGAATTGGAAATACTACTTCAAACACCACTGAACCTCCAGGGCTGAAAATGAGAGCCGCTCCGCCCCTGGTCGGTAGGATGACAAACTGTCGTTTTCACCACAGGTGGTAACACTCCTCCCGTCCTGTCCTTGAGCTCCACGATTGTGATCGCCAGCGTCCTTTCAGTCGTCCTGTCCGTCTGCCTGGTTCTGACCTGCTACTGCTTCAAGAGGTGCATCCCTGAACACTTGTTTGTGTTTGAGCTTCTAAAACGTCCAGGAACCAGAATATATACTGACACTATCTGCTACCCTGTATCTTTAATTTACAATGCTGTTTTCTGTTTTTTTGTTTTTCATTTGCAGACATAGAGACATTTTCTGTCCCAGCATCCCCGATCCTTCGGCCATATTTAAGGGAATGATGGTGAACGGAAACAAGGACTTGATGGTGCGGTTCATGAAAAGCATGGCAGTGTTTGCTGTATTTGTGTGTGGCAGTCACTTGAGCTTCGCTCCTGTCCTTTTCCTTTTAGCCGAGCACGTCGAGCCACCTGTACACGCCGATGCCCGAAGCCGTGGAGTGCTGCAAACTCATCCTCGTGGCTGAAAACAGCACCGTCCAGGAAAACTCCTGACTCCTGAACGCTCTCGTGTATGGGATGCGCTTTAGTGGAACTGTTTAAGGATCCTCAGAGGGACGGTGCCCGGTCCCGCCCAGAACAAGAACCTCTCCACCTCTCAGAACCGTCTTTGGAGGGACCTTCGACGTACTCCCCTGGTTTTGCTGCTCCTCTCAGATGGAGACTGTGACAGTGGCGTCCAGCGCCCGAATGGCAGCAGCCGTGGTCAGAAACTGGTTACAGTGTGGCGTGAAAAGAAAAGTCTGTTCCTGCTTCGTATTTCCCTCTCACCATGTGGGTCAACCCAGGAAGGACACGGGTTAGCATGTCAGAGCTAGCTGCTGTTTGATGATGAGTTCATTTCTAAATGCTTGAGCTGATCCGCCGGAGTGATTATACGCCTGCTACTGTAACGCCACAGCCTTGTTTTCATTCTCTAGATTAAGGTACTGTCTATGAATTACGCTGTGATCGATAAATATTTAGGCATGCGTCCCTTTTCTGAGCAGCGGCCGGCTTGATGCTGGATTTATTTATTGATATGTGTATCGATAGTACACTGGTGTCTACTGAAGTCAGCGAACTGGCCGGCGTCATCTTGCAATGCCTGTTTGTGCCACAAGGTGGTGTCGAGAGCCAACAAAGCAGAAGCAGCACAGCAATGGTGGAAAGAGAGGTAGCTACGGAGTCAAGGACGGCACAGCAGGGCCGTTTATCCATCCTTCACACGATTGATCCACTGTGCTTGAACTTTCTTTGGGGAAACGTCTGACCTGAGCCCCAGATTGTTTCTCTCTGTGTTTCTTTGTTTTTGTGTGTGTGTGTGGAAACTAATAGACTTATGTCTTTAAAGGGGAATTTGTAATGTTTGTGTGATTTATTTTTTATTATTTGGAAAACAGGAAAAAGAAAAAAAAAAGATGGAAACAGGGTCTTGTTCAAACTGGACGATAAAATGATTGAACATACTCGAGTGTCGCTGTTGTTTTGGTGTAACCCTCCAGTCTGTCTGTGTGTTTCCTCGTATCCGGTGACACATCACCATGAGTAGCCAGTTCTCTACTTCCTAAAGTACAAGTTGATGTATCATCCACCCCCGAAACCTCAACTTCCGAAATCATCCTCTTGAAACAACACACACACCGTCTCAGCCGGCGAGGATCCCGCGCTTCAGCAGGCATAACGTCCAGAACGGAGATTTGTTCGTGCTCAGGTTTGCCTTGACTCAGGGAGGGGGCGGGGCATGGCGGTCTGACAGGTATCAGCAGGCAATAGTGTGACTCAGTGTGACTCAGGTGAAAGTTTCCTGAAGTACTGGAGCAGACGCCCCCAGTGCGTATAGAACTCATCAGAGCACTCCCTAAGAGTAAGCCCCAGGTCAGATAAGACGTCACACGGGAAGGAAGGTGGCTGTGAAGAGTTCCAAAGGAGAAGAATTTTCCTGCTAGCAATCAATGAGGCAAAGGCAACAATGTTGTCCTGAGCAGCAGAAGTAGCTCGATTATCAGGTGGCCGACCAAAAATATCCATATGAGGGGATGAACTGATGCTTAAACCTAAGATATCAGACACAGACTTCAACGGAGACTGCCAGAAATTAGTTCATTTTGAACAAGACCAAACATGTGAGTCAGGCTGCTGAGGGCCCGGGAGCATCCAGCACGGTTTCAGGCTGCGGAGGCCTTTACTCTCAAATGAAGTCAGTCGTAGCCCGGGCCCGCCCACTGACCTGCTCCCACACGTTTATCAGCCCAAAATCAAGGAGGAGACAACACTGGTGAGAGGTTTAAAAAAATGACTTAGGAAAAAGACAGAAATAAGTACAGGTATCTGAGTAACGCGTTCATTTTGACAATCTGCATCCTTCCTGCCAGAGACAGTGGGGAGGAAGTCCATCTCTTTAAATCTGATTTGTCTGCAGTGAACAAAGCGGTGAAGTTTTGATTCTGCAGAGAGCAAATGGTGTGTTATCAATGCCGAGGTGTTTTATTCCTGCACTCGATATTTCAAACGTTGTGGATGACAGTGATGTTTTTAACAGCCTGATTAGTCGGCAAATATCCTTTTTTCATGAAATTTTCTTTATATCCAGAAATAATGCCAAAGGTGTTCAGAAGAAAAACACATTCAATATCCGTACTCCACTTTTAACCAATTTATTATTGTTGTTGTTGTTTTTTTTATGACATTTTATGTTTTATGCGTTTTTCTTTATCTCTGTGACACCAGCTTCACTTCTATTCATCTAAAATAGAATAGAATAGATGTACATTGCTAATTCTTTAATTTTAGAATCATGGACCGTATTAAATAATCAATAGATCTAACATGATGACAAACTGGACATAAAAAACTCTCAAACTGTGTTGAATCTATTTCCTGAACACACCTTTCAGCTCTCTGTCTCCTCGTCCAATCAGAGCAGCTCTTGCTGTTGCCATGGAAACTCAGGTGCTCCGAAATAAGCCGATGAACTCCGTTACTGCTCACTTTTGGCCCCAACGACGAAAAGAGTTTTCTTTTCAAATCACTGAAGTGATTTGAATTTATTGAGAATTTGTTTTGATTTGCTTGTTTGCTTCATTTTCCTGATCTTCATCAGGTCGGTGACATCTGGGATCATTTATTATCACCTCTTAACTGATCGTTACCGACACAACGGCCTCCACTGTAATCTTTATTTAACCCGTTTTATGGATTTATGTGTGAAATTACAAAGCTGATTCTGTTTTTCTGAGGCAGGTACTTTCCTACTTTCCTCTAACATCAGTTAAGTTGTCTAAATATGTGTGTATTTATTTATCCAGCTGTTAAAACTTCAGTCACAATCAGCCTGTTATTCTGTAATTCTCATTAGATGATTATTATGTGAAAGACACCTGTAATTTATTACTAAAAGTAAATATTATTGAGCCAAATTTCCTTATTATGTGGCAAGATTGTCAAATTGAGTTTATTTTTGGATGGAACAAATCTGCAAATCACTTAAAGTGTTATATTAGAACTGAAAACATAATTAATCTTATGTTTACACGGTTTTCTGCTTTTATTTGCAGTTTGAATAAAGCAGATCTGATGATTAAGTACAATGCACTTTCTTCCAAAGAGGCTTTTTTTGTGGTTAATTGCATAGAAATTGTGTCTGAAAAGGGGCAAATCTTGGTAGTTAAGTGTAATAAGTGAAACCACAACAAGTGATGGCTTGAAAATATTACAAATGATGGTATTTTTAAATTGGGAATTAAATTCAATTGACAAACAGCAAGTTTTGTTTTTTGTTTTTTGTATTGTTTCACATTTGACAAAATTTTTCTCTGTCTTGAAGACGTGTGATGTCCATAATGTTGTATTCTGCACATAATATGACAGAAACTGCACTTATAACATCAAATATTACACTGCAGCACATAAAGAATACTGTAAGAGAGTGATATGTGATATTTAAAGACTCAAACAGGACATTTTAGTAATCTATGATTGAAATACTTAACCCAAAGCTGTATAATTGCCAAGATTGTGACTTTAAAAATGTATTTAAAATATGTTTTTCCTCTTTCAGAATGAGGACTGGCTGCGGCCTAACAATAAAATGCCCGACTGGACGCAAATCTGGAGCGACTCAGCACAGATCCAGATGGACGGCGGCGGAGGTAGTATTCAAACTTTGGCTCTTACAGTGAAGGAACCAGCATGCTTTGCACCCAATCACAAGGCCGGTGTCCGTCCGCAGGATGCGAAGCTGGCGGCGCTGGTGGAGACGTTCGGAGCGAGCAGCTGGACTCTCGTCTCTCAGCACTTCAGAGTGAGTGTCTGCGTTCAGGCAGGATGGACGTGCTTTGGGACGGACAGTGTCAACACAGCGCCTGATGCCCCGCCTCTTCCTGTGTGTCCCGCGTTCTGTCAGGGAGAGAAATCAAACACCGAGTGTCGGCAGCGCTGGCAGCTGATCAAAAACCCCGAGCTGATCAGGGGTCCGTGGACCGATGAGGAGGATCAGAAGGTGAAGACGGATCGGGTCGTATCTTGGTTTGAGGCGTCCGGAGTTAGGATTCAGTGTCACTGTTCGATCGCTGCTCTCATCTACGAACGTGCTGCGTTGCGTCCGGGCAGATGAAGGCACTGATTCAGAAGCACGGGGTGGGAAACTGGACCACGATCGCCAAACACATGTCGACACGGAACGGGAAGCAGTGCCGCGAGCGCTGGTGCAACCACCTGAACCCGGCCATCACCAAGGGGAACTGGACCCAGGCGGAGGACAGCATCATCACAAAAGCCCAGAGGAGGCTGGGAAACCGCTGGGCGGCCATCTCCAAGATGCTGCGTGGCAGGTAGGCGGCGCTCCAGAGACCACGTCCGGACCAGGCTTTGGACCCGGAGTGACTCCCTTTCTGCCCTCAGGAGCGATAATTCCATCAAGAACCGCTGGTACACCACTCTGAGGAAGCAGGTGGAGCAGAAGACAGGGTTTCCCAGCAGCTCCGCCTCCAGGCCGGCAGTGAGGACCGTTGTTCTCTGCAGGGCCGCCTTCCCCAACAAGGTCCTCATCCGCTCGGCATCCGTTCAGCGGGGTCAAACATCACAGTCCGGTGATCCCACTGCGCTCTGTCCTCAGGAGAACTGCGGGGTCGTCGCTGAATCCAGCGGCACCTCCAGGGTCAGGGTTCAACGCCTGTACCAACGCCACGAGGGCCCGGATCACCTGTACTCCGCCTCGGCCGGGAATCCCTTCCAGAGCGCCAACAACCCAGCGCTGCCGGGCCCAGCGGAGGTACCGACAACCCACCGTCAGGTTCAGTCCATGTCACTGTCTGGCTCCGGTCTTTCTCCCCTTGGTGGTTGATCAGAGGAAACTCTTTGGTTTTGACAGACGCCGTCACGTCCCTGCATCAGCTCCAAGTCCAAACTTGATTCTGAAATGTAGCAGTAACTTCTAAAGCAGGCCGGATCCCCCCCAGCTACATGACTAGCTACAGTGTGTGTGTGTGTGTGTGTGTGTGTGTGTGTGTGTGTGCAGACTGTTGCAGGTACCGAGCAGCTGAGCGCTGAGACATGGGACTTCATCATGTCCAGCGCCCCCGCCCCGGCGTCCGTCTCCTCCCAGCTCAGCTCCTGCCCCTGCTGCAGCGTCCGGTACGTTTCCGTCTTTTCCCGCCGCCGATCGATCGCCGTTCGGATCAGGTCGTCACCGGTTCAACCCGTCTGTGTTCAGGACGCCGGGGGAGCTCCGAGAGAAGATCGAAACTCTGCGGCAGTTGGATGCTGAGAGTACAACGCCTGCGACGATGAGCCTCGGCGCAGACATGGTGAGAGAAGATGGTGGCGAAGAAGGAACCAAATCCCAGACTGGTTCAGGAAGGTCGACACTGTCTGCTTTGGTTCCTGAACAGCTAACTCTGGGTTTAATTTTCACAACTTCAGCTCAACACTGTATTCATTGCATAGCCAGTGTTTCACCACCGTGTGCCTCTATACACGCCCTAGAAACCGCCCAAAGTGAGTTCATCGTACCAACACAAACATTACTTCCCCCTGGGCTCCATTGTTAGGACCGAAGACCAGCAGCTGGAGGCCAGCTTCGCCCCCTCTGAGGTGAAATCTTCAGCTTTCCTGTTGTGTTTGTACCTGCTGGTAATTTATGGATTGACTGCAATGTCCAGCGCTCACCTCCGACCTCAAGTCAACACACCATCAGGGCTGGATGGAAGTCTCTCTGATGTGGATTTCTACACTTCCGGGTCTTCAAACGGTTAATGAAAGTGTGTGTTTGCGCTCCAGGCGGCGGGTTGTTCCAGGTGGAGCCGTCCTCACTTAGAGGACAGGAGTGTTGATGGAGTCGCCCTCCTGACCCTCGGCAGCACAGAGGTAGGACTCTACTGGATAAATTACTCAAGTATTGTCATACAGAGTGATTAGATGTGTTATTCCGGTTTGCTCTGTACAGATTTTATTCACTGTGCCTCTGGAACCAATCCACCAACACGCCATGGTGTGTTTTCCTGGACACTGCACAGACGTTACATCGAATACTTCATACAGCAGTCATGCTGATTCAGTTTTCTCCCTAAATGCTTCAAAAGTCAGACATAAAGTTTCTTAATCCGCTGTTTCCTCAATTAAGTCCTCTGCTTTGTAGTTGCTTTGAATTTACAGATGTTCCCAAAAAAACACATGATATACATCTGTTGCTTTCCAGATGTTTCCCAAATGCCTCCATTGCTTCAATCAATACTTCAGAGTATCACATGTGTGAACCAGATGCCTCTCAATCACCACAGTCTCTCAATTCTCACGAAAATGGACATGTGTGCTTTAAATATACCATTCAATTCATCAAAACACCCTAATGTCACATGTTTTTGGGAGGCTGCTGTTTCCTGAACTCCTCTCAAGCATCCATTCAGGAAAGACGAACAGACCAAGTGAAAAACAACAACTCCAGAACAGTTTTGGTCTCTGGCCTGCAGGGCCAGGGCGAGAACATGCTGCTGCACCCATACCTGGTGTCTGACGAGTCCAGCGTCCCCCTCCAGCACCAGGTCTCCGCCGTCCCGGGTCTCACCTGGACAGCTGACGGTGTGTCTCCACCAGCAGCTGGCTTTTCACTGGATCCCCTCAAGAACTTGGACCCGAAGGAGGTGAGAAACAGGAAAATGACGTCTCCACTGCAGCTGCATCAGCATATTGTAGACCGTTTGATCTGACATGAAGATAAGATCCTAATTTCCTGTTCTTGTGTTTTTCTTGAAGGTACTGACTGGAGAGCTGTGGGATCCCTAGAAATGATTCTAGGTTGGCATCATTGTTCTTTTTTTTTCTTTATATTTATTTATAAATTTTTATTTTAAGCATATAGTAAAACAAAACAAAAGAGAGAGAGAGAGAAAGGAAAGAGTGGGACAACTATGTGTTTATGTCTATTTATTTGTTCCTATATTGTAGCAAATGTATGTGTTCTGGGCAGAAAATGTGCCAAAAATGTGCCAAATAAAAGGTTAAACCTCTGTGGTTACGATTATTATTCATCTATATATATCTTAATTGTCATTATTACTGTATTTAATCCAAACTGTCGTTCACACACGCCATCAGTTAGTTCCTGCATTCCCAGTTGCTGTCATTCATTAAAAACCTAACCAAGATGCAGCAGGTGGCGCTCTCCACGCCAGCTAAGACTCAGAAACACAGTGAGAGATTGCCTGAAAACTAAAATACTCACCTGATCTGCAGCCTGTCATGAATTTCAAGGCAGAAGAGATTAGATGCATCTTCAATACAAGATGAGGCCATGACAGAAAGGCTGGGAGGAGGTGGGTGGGATGGAAATAAACACATAACAAGTGTGGTGTAAAATAAGAACCTGATCTGAGTTCTTCTTTGAAAAAATGTGATGTTTATGGGATGTATATCTTCTCTTGAATCTGATCATTTGTTTTGGTTTTTCATTCCTTGGGCAATGCACAGAACTGACATTATAACAAACTCATTAATCAGTTGAGTAAAGAATATATGTTCCATTTTGATGGGTCTGGTGCAGTGTTCACCTGAACAGGCCTTTAAACAAGTTTGTCAGAGAAGGAAAAAAAAAAGAATAGTCTGGGACTTTTTATTCCTCTATAAATCAGGATAAAGCCTAATTCTGCTCTAAAATGACCATGTAAACGCCTGAAAACTTTATTCGGAATTAAGTTTAAATCAGAAAACACCGGCGGGTTTACTCTCCTTTGGAAGAGGAATTTTATTCTAATTAGGCGCGACTTCATTCTGGTCATTCTGCGCGTGCTCCGCGTTGATGACGCAATTTCCAAGATGGCGGCCCGCTGTCCGCGTTTCGACTCGTATGGAAACGATTTATTTAACGGCAGTTTTAAAAGAAGTGGATTTAATAAAACTAGCGGATCTATGAGCACTCGCCAACGCGAACATTTTCAAATCTTTAGCGTCAAAGTTAATCAAGAAAGAAAGATGAGAAAAACGCTGTTTACTTCCGGGAGACGTCACCACGTCACGGCCGCCCCGTCCAATCAGAACGCGTCACAGACCCCGGCGTGAGAGAGGTTCCAATTCTTCGTTTTTCGCCTGTAAACACAACACCCATCAATATAACTTCGAATTTATTAATTCAGAATAAACCAATTCTGAAATAAAACACCATGTGACCGCACTCAATTACTGAGATTTGATATTTTCAGAACACACGATCGAGTTATTAATAAATTATGTATTTTTCCTTCTACGGTCACCTGAACTAACCCCAGTGAAACATTTTGAGCTGTGTATCTTCACCTCATGTGTGGGCAAACACACTTGGTAAACAGACACTGCATCAGTTCCCGTGAAAACTGGACTGTTTCCCAGTCAGTGGAAAAACGATGAGTATTTGGTCCTGCTTTGTGTCTGCAGGGTGATTAAATTCTGTGCTCGTAAAAGCACTGTGACGGGCTTGGACGTGACTCCAGCTCCTCCACTCCAATCAACAACAACAACAACAACAACAACAAAAACATCCGCGGTCAAGAGACTGCTGCTCAGAGCGCTGTGGCCACACACAGCCTCACACATGAGGAAACAAGAACAAGGAATCAAACCATCATTCAAGTGGCATTCACATACATGCAGGCTTAAAAACAAAAAAAGCTTAGGTGATGTGGAAGAATGTGCAAACTGTTGTTTTGGAGCCCCAAAAAATCTTTTATTTCACACAAAATGACTTTTCCTTTGCGCCAAAAATAAACTATTACCATGTTAATGCCATTTCTAGGGTTTGGAATAGCTAAAAAAGCATGATACAGCCCCTTTAAACAGTTTAACTGGAGTCCTTGTTTTCAAGTTTAAAGGAGCACAGCGCAGTTTGTTCGTTTTATGCGAAACAGCGACCCCTGCAGGCCTTAAGGCCTCAGTATACTCCCCCGTCGCCGCCACGGCGTTCCTACGCCGGCAACCCTACGCCGCTACTGAACATATCTTGCTCCTGCGTCAAGGGAACGCTCTCCTCTGCCAAGCCGCTAGCAGTCACAACAACAATGCGGCTTCCGTAGCTCCGGCTTTACCTAGACATAGATCTATAGACATAGATTTCTAGACGTGCGTATCTAGACACGCGTGCATTTATCAAACATATATCTGCATATATGACATATCGGTAACGCTTCCTTTTACAGTACGGTAATTACCATGTATTAACATGGTAATTGCAAGGTAAGTACCATGTAATAAGGAGAAGTTACTGTAAAATTACCATGTAATTACAGGGTAACTATGTTGCTAATTACCTAGTACTTTTAGAGTAATTACCAAGCCAATTCCAGGCAAATACCAAGTAACTACCTGGTAGTAAGCATTAATTACTGGGTAATTATAATGTATATAGCAACTATGTCGGTAATTGCCAAGTACTTACTAAGTAATTGCTAAGTAATTACCATGTAATCATTGGGAAATGTAGACTTTTTACTAGGTATTACTAGGTACTGCTAGGTGTGTACGCTATGTATTTCCCTATTAGTCAAGTGTTTTTTACTACTTACCTGGTAACTTCTTAGTATTTCCCAGTAACTACAACATTTACCTGGTAATTACGGTTGAACTGTAGACTACTGCAAAAGGAAGTGAGGCCTGCCTCCACACTATTACCTGGTAACTACTTATTCGTTACCCAGGAACTCCAAAAATACCTACCTGGAAATTACATAGTTATTAAAGTGAATTTGTACTGTGAAAGGAAGTGAGGTCTGTTTCCATGTTATTACCTGGTAATTACTCATTTATTACCCAGTAAATAGAAAAATATTTACCTGGAAATTACATAGTTATTAAAGTGGATTTGTACTGTAAAAGGAAGTGAGGTCTGTTTCCATGTTATTACCTGGTAATTACTCATTTATTACCCAGTAAATAGAAAAATATTTACCTGGAAATTACATAGTTATTAAAGTGGATTTGTACTGTGAAAGGAAGTGAGGTCTGTTTCCATGTTATTACATGGTAATTACTCATTTATTACCCAGTAAATAGAAAAATATTTACCTGGAAATTACATAGTTATTAAAGTGGATTTGTACTGTAAAAGGAAGTGAGGTCTGTTTCCATGTTATTACATGGTAATTACTCATTTATTACCCAGTAAATAGAAAAATATTTACCTGGAAATTACATAGTTATTAAAGTGGATTTGTACTGTAAAAGGAAGTGAGGTCTGTTTCCATGTTATTACCTGGTAATTACTCAGTATTTAGCCTGTTACTCGGAAACTTTCACATTACTCCACACACTTGCATCAAAAATGCAGCAAACCCCATCAGTGTGTGTGATACAGTCTCTGAACAGCACACTGTATCTGTCAGGAGATCAGAGTTTCCATCAAAAACCACCACTACCAGCCATCACATTACATTAAGATGAACGCATTATTATTACACTTCCTCACTCCAAACACCTCACTGTGACAGACATGCAAAAACAAGAGAGCTGCCAAAGATAAACATTTTAATCAAATGGAGTTCAACTTCTTATAAAACAATTTACAAAACAGTGCACATTTTTAGCAGTCAGGCACCTTTTTTTTTTTTTTTTTTAAGAAACAGAACAGATTTCTTTTGCAAAAAACAAAATACAAATAACAAGTGATAAACAATCACTATAAATCAACATTAATAAGTACACTGCTCCAGTCTTGTGAATTCACATCATGTGTTTTCTGCAGACCCGTCTACAGGAACCCTTGATCTCCATCATCCCGAATACCCAGGACCGCCGTCGCCAGGTGTTGTCACGTTGTCCACGTCCAGACTTGTACCCCCCTCGGCGTGATGAAAACGAGGACAGCACGTCTTCACGTTTGTGTGCACCACTTAATGCGGTCCTACCCGGAACGTCGGCAGACGGTTAGTTCCGCCACTCGGTGATATTTATATTTGATTAAATTTCGGTTCTACCTCGACTGAGAGAAAGCTTATTAATGGCAGATCGTCTGCAGACACTTGGTGGTATGGTGATATTTATATTTAATTAAATTTCGGTTCCTACTCTAATGAGAGAAAGCGTGTTTACGGCGGAACGTTCCGGGTAGGACCACATTAAGTGGTGCACAGATAAACGCGGAGAGAGAAAATAAGAACAAAAAACTCCGTGAAAAGAGCAAAAACAAACGGCTTACCTCCTTTACAATGTGATGCAGTCAGTGAGGTGTGTATATTTTCGTTTTTCTTGGTGTTTTATTGATTATTATAGTGGTGGTATGGAGCGCTTTGCAGCTGGTGCTGGGTGGCTGTGGTTCAGGCTTGGGTGAATGTTTCGGTTGTAATGTCGATTTCATGTGTATATTTGAAGGTTTAAAGGTATTTGTGTTTTGTGCAATGTGTATATTTGTTAATTGTGTAAGTTTCTGCTTATTAATATGTATATTTGTATGTTTTCAGCTCTCACGTTTGGGGTTTGGATGTTAAAGTGAATAAACCCTGAGCATTAAGAAGGAACTGTTGTGCTGTCCTCGTTTCCATCATGCCGAGGGGGGTACAAGTCTGGACGTGGACAACGTGACAACACCTGGCGACGGCGGTCCTGGGTATTCGGGATGATGGAGATCAAGGGTTCCTGTAGACGGGTCTGCAGAAAACACATGATGTGAATTCACAAGACTGGAGCAGTGTACTTATTAATGTTGATTTATAGTGATTGTTTATCACTTGTTATTTGTATTTTGTTTTTTGCAAAAGAAATCTGTTCTGTTTCTTAAAAAAAAAAGGTGCCTGACTGCTAAAAATGTGCACTGTTTTGTAAATTGTTTTATAAGAAGTTGAACTCCATTTGATTAAAATGTTTATCTTTGGCAGCTCTCTTGTTTTTGCATGTCTGTCACAGTGAGGTGTTTGGAGTGAGGAAGTGTAATAATAATGCGTTCATCTTAATGTAATGTGATGGCTGGTGGTGGTGGTTTTTGATGGAAACTCTGATCTCCTGACAGATACAGTGTGCTGTTCAGAGACTGTATCACACACACTGATGGGGTTTGCTGCATTTTTGATGCAAGTGTGTGGAGTAATGTGAAAGTTTCCGAGTAACAGGCTAAATAAAGTAATTACCAGGTGATAACATGGAAACAGACCTCACTTCCTTTCACAGTACAAATCCACTTTAATAACTATGTAATTTCCAGGTAAATATTTTTCTATTTACTGGGTAATAAATGAGTAATTACCAGGTAATAACATGGAAACAGACCTCACTTCCTTTTACAGTACAAATCCACTTTAATAACTATGTAATTTCCAGGTAAATATTTTTCTATTTACTGGGTAATAAATGAGTAATTACCAGGTAATAACACGGAAACAGACCTCACTTCCTTTCACAGTACAAATTCACTTTAATAACTATGTAATTTCCAGGTAGGTATTTTTGGAGTTCCTGGGTAACGAATAAGTAGTTACCAGGTAATAGTGTGGAGGCAGGCCTCACTTCCTTTTGCAGTAGTCTACAGTTCAACCGTAATTACCAGGTAAATGTTGTAGTTACTGGGAAATACTAAGAAGTTACCAGGTAAGTAGTAAAAAACACTTGACTAATAGGGAAATACATAGCGTACACACCTAGCAGTACCTAGTAATACCTAGTAAAAAGTCTACATTTCCCAATGATTACATGGTAATTACTTAGCAATTACTTAGTAAGTACTTGGCAATTACCGACATAGTTGCTATATACATTATAATTACCCAGTAATTAATACTTACTACCAGGTAGTTACTTGGTATTTGCCTGGAATTGGCTTGGTAATTACTCTAAAAGTACTAGGTAATTAGCAACATAGTTACCCTGTAATTACATGGTAATTTTACAGTAACTTCTCCTTATTACATGGTACTTACCTTGCAATTACCATGTTAATACATGGTAATTACCGTACTGTAAAAGGAAGCGTTACCGACATATCTGGTGACACCGGGCTGTGGTGGAGGAGAGGCTGAGCAGACCGTGATGAAATATTGGTGAAACTAATGAGCTTTTGGACGATTAAAGCCGTTTGAGGAGCGGCTATACACGTAGCCCCGTCTGCTAACAGTGCTAACACTGCTAACAGTATGGGGATGTGCGCCGCTCAATTTTGGATCTCAATTTCTCCCGAAGCACTGTTCGGATCAGAAAAGCATTTCGGGTGAGTTCTACTTTATTCTATAAACAACGCGAAAGCGGACCAATCACAGCCCTCGACGTTCACGTCACCACGCGTCGAAACGACGCGAAGTCACAATTTTCGGGAGGCGCACGTCAAGCCCCGACGTAGCCCGACGTAGCCCGTCGTAGGGCTACGACGTCTACGTCGTGGGAACGACGTAGCGGCGACGGGGAAGTATACTGAGGCCTTTAGGCGTAACTGTAGCTTAGTGAAAAGCTCGTGTCTGTGGCTTGTGCCCATGTACGTGCACAGAAGAGGGGAACTCCTTCCTCACTGTTTTAGCAGTGCTCGAGCAAAATTTTAGTTTCTTTTGCCTGGTGGGGTCTGTGCTGGAGCTGTGGCAGTGCTAGAAGCCGGTCTTTTCTTACTTTCTGGAAGATCCATCCTCAGTACTGCTCAGTTGTTGCTGGTAAGTTTCTGGCGGAGTAATGGCGGACAAATCGAAACTTAAGGATTACCAGGCCACCCAATGACGTATAGAATTAATAATTAGTAATTAGTAATTCTATACGTCATTGAGGCCACCCGAATCACTCATATTGCTGTGCCTTCAGTGCGCTGCACAGGAAAATAGGAGCGACTGCAATCTTGCAAAAATAGCTCTTGCTGCAGAGTTTACAGCCGTCCACTAGGTGGCAGTGCAGGGCTAGTATTGGGCTTCTGCTATGTTCTTCCTGTGGGAGTGAGTCAATGTTGTTGTTTTGAGAGAGTCCGGCTCTGGGAACGTTCTTACTTCCCCAGAATATATTCATGTTGATACATATTACTATTGTAAGTATTTCAAGTTTGTTAGTAGTGCAATCTATCAAGCCTAGCTAGTCCAGTATGTTATTTCTGTGACTTATTCTTGTCTTAGAATGACTAGTGATAGCTTGTTGCTTTCTGTTTGTATAGTTAGTATCTGTTCATGTTGTTCACAGGGCTCCCTCATCGTTGTGATTAAAACACTAAACCATCAACGAGGAGCGTATTTCTTCATGAGGGAGCCAATAGCCTCACGCCGCTCTTCCAGCTACTGACTGACAGCTAAAGAGAGGTTTATCAGCCGGTCACTATGGTCATCATTAAATGCCCTGTGCCAGGTTGTGGCTTCGAGACCGATGACATGACAGAAGCCCTCACCATCGCGCTGGGCCCAACCCTTCTCTCGACTCATGCACTCGCCCACCAGAACACTCCTCTTGTAGTGGCCCCGACCGTCATTGTATGCCCAGTGGAGGGCTGTAGTTACAGAACTGATGGTGCGTCCGAGGCTGTCGCCGTGGCGCTGGTGTCCGCCCACGCACTTAACCACCGGAGCACTCCACTGGCCGCGGACGCCACGGCCCCGGACACGACCCCCAGAGGCCCCAAGCTGAACCGGCCTGAGGTCAACGTTGGTGTTTCTGTGGAGGAGTGGAACATGTTCATGCGTCGGTGGGAAGTCTTTCGGATTTCCTCGGGCATAGACGACGCACAGGCACCGGTCCAGCTATTTCAGTGTGCTGGGCCCGAACTTGGTGACAGCCTGCTGAAGGCCTACCCCGACGCCATCTCCGGGTCTTTGGCGGACCTCACCAGAGCCATGCGGTCGCTGGCAGTCATCCCTGTTGCCACATGTGTCCTCCGGACAGAGCTTCTACTGCTGTGCCAAGAGCGTGACGAGACTTTCCGGGCATTTGCCGCCAGGGTGCGGGGGAAGGCGGAGACGTGTGCATACACTGTGAGGACTAAGTGCAGTGGGTGTGGCGCGGATGGTGCCGCAGACTACACTGACTCGATCATCCGGGATGTGCTACTTAACGGGGTTTCCGACCCAGATATACGTCGTGAGATGCTGGGGACAGCCAACATATTGGACATGGATGTCAATGATGTGGTGGCACTAGTTGAAGGCAATGAAACAGCACGCAACGCCATCCCGTCACCCGCTCTGTCAGCCGTGTCGTCGCTTCGACGCCTGAGGGCGACCCCTCTGCCCACCCCCAACCCTGCCCCCAGCCCAGCGGAGAGAGCTAGGCAGGCCGCATGCCCAGAATGTAAGGGGACGTTCAACGTCTTCACGGAGGGGCCTCGTGGTTGGAACTCGACACCCCACAAGATATGCAAGGACTGCTTCAGGGCCCGATGGCGCAAATCTTCGCCGCCTCCTGTCAACAGCCAGCAGTCCTCCCTGGAGCTGGAGCCGATATCCTGGGTGTCGTCTGTCGATTCTGGGTCCCGACATGGGCAGCGCCGCAGGGGCCAAGTGCGTACACCTATCGGACTCGGGCACCACATCTTCTCCAAGGGTGAGTGGAAACGGGCGAAGGTGAGAGACCACCCCCAAGCGACAATCACTATATCCCTGGACGAGCCCAATGGGGGCGTCCGGACCTGCAGGACACTTATCACAGCTGAGGTGTCAGCCGTTGCGGACACTGGAGCTCAATCAGACCTGTGGTCCCTAAAGGAATTCCTCGCCTGCGGGTTCTCCCAGGATGACTTGCACCCGGTTCACCTCAGCATGAAGTCTGCTAACAGCTCCCCTATCGCCATTGAGGGTGCATTTTTTGCTAAGCTCTCTACAGCCCCCAGTAGTGGCCGGGCCACATCCTGTCGATCAATGGTGTATGTGAGCAGCTCGGTCCGGGGTATGTACCTCTCCTATGAATCGCTACTCAACCTCGGCCTCCTCCCAGTGAACTTCCCCGCAGGTGACATTGACTGTGGACCCAGAGAGGGGCATGGTCCCAGCACAGCCTATACAGCAGGCTGGCCGCCGTCAGTCAATGCCACGAGGCCCTCCACGGGTGGCTGTGCTACGGCAGGTGCCCCCCAGGACTCCCAATGCTCATGCCCCCAGCATACAGTCCCCCCCCCCACATCCCACGAGCCTGCCGTTTCCCTGCACACCTGAGAATAACCATCGAATGAAGGACTGGCTGCTCCAGAGATATGCCTCATCCACCTTCAACACCTGTCCATACCGGGCCCTGCCATGCATGGAAGGGCCGCCTATTGAGATGCACGTGGACCCGGGAGCCGTGCCTAAGGCATGCCACACTGCGGCCGTGGTGCCCCTACATTGGCAGCAGAGGGTATATGAGGACCTCCTTCGGGATGAGGCTCTTGGCGTCATCGAGCGTGTGCCCTACGGTGAACCGGTGACATAGTGCCATCGGATGGTGGTCACCCAGAAACACGATGGCTCTCCCCGTAGGACGGTGGACCTCTCGCCCCTCAACAAGTTTTGTCAACGGGAGACGTTCGCCACTGAGCCCCCTTTCCATCTTGCGCGGCGCATTCCCAAGGACACCTGGAAGACAGTCACTGACGCCTGGAATGGGTACCACAGTGTGCCCCTGAGGGTGTCGGACAGGCATCTGACCACCTTTATCACACCCTTTGGTCGTTGGCGTTATACAAGGGCACCGCAGGGCTTCTTGTCATCAGGGGATGGCTACAACCGCCGCTTCGATGCCGTCCTCTCGGACTTCGAACGTAAGGAGTGCTGCATTGATGACACCATTCATTACGACGCAGACCTGGAGCAGCATTGGTGGAGGATGATTGACTTCCTTACGCGTGTTGGCCTGGCCGGGATCGTGTTGAACCCCGACAAGTTCCAATTCGCAGAGAGGAGTGTCGACTTTGCCGGCTTTAGGGTGTCGGACACAGCCATTGAGCCACTCCCGAAGTACCTGGACGCTATCCGGGACTTCCCTACACCCGTGTCCACAACAGACATCAGGAGCTGGTTCGGCCTAGTCAACCAGGTGGCGAACTACGCCCAGCTGCGCGACACTATGGCCCCCTTCAAGCCGTTTCTCAGCCCACGCTGCAAATTCGCATGGTCTGCTGAGCTAGAGCAGGCCTTCCAGTCATCTAAGAGTGCCATCATCGAGTCCATCCGTGAAGGGGTTGAGATATACGACACACAGAAGCGTACCTGTCTCCGCCCGGACTGGTCCAGGCGTGGTATCGGCTACTTCCTGCTCCAGAAGCATTGTGACTGTGTCGCAGGTGTGCCTGACTGCTGCCCAGGTGGGTGGAGGATCACCCTAGCTGGTTCTCGCTTCCTGTCCCCGGCAGAACAGCGTTACGCAGCGATTGAAGGAGAGGCCCTGGCTGTGGCCTGGGGTCTGGAGCAGACACGGTACTTCACGCAGGGTTGTGACAACCTTGTCGTGGTCACTGACCACAAGCCCCTTGTGAAGATCTTTGGTGATCGTACACTGGATGAGATCACGAACTCCCGTCTGTTCAGGCTCAAACAGCGCACCCTCCCGTGGCGCTTCGACGTTGTACATCTGCCTGGCCGGAGCAACCACGCTGCTGACGCCGCATCCAGGCACCCCTCTCCCTCCTGCTCGTCAACTGGCCCCTTCTTGGGACTGCCGAGTGTTGGTGATGACACTGAGCACGCGCACATGGCTTCCATACGGGCAGACATGCAGGAGCTCGGAGCCATCCCCTGGTCCCTCCTCGCTCAGGTGACTGCGGCCGATGCATGCTTTGGACGCCTTCTTAACCTACTTGAGCGCGGCGAGGAGATTGATGTGAATGACCCCACCCTAGCCGGCATTGGACCTGTCTGTGGGTCTGTCTATGTGCAGGACGGCGTCTTGCTCTATCAAGACCGTGTCGTGGTACCCCCCTCCCTCCGTGGACGTGTCCTCCGGTGCCTTCATGCGGCCCACCAAGGGGTCTCTACGATGGACCGGTATGCCCGTGCCATAGTCTACTGGCCAGGCATGGCGGGGGACATCAGAGCGACCAGGAGCGGGTGTGTCGACTGTAATCGCAATGCTCCGTCGCAGGCGGCCACACCCCCTATACCGTCCCCACCGCCGTCCACTCCTTTCGAGGCAGTCTTCGCTGACTTTTTCGACTACAAGGGCCGCCACTACCTGATCATCGGGGACCGTCTCTCTGGTTGGGTGGAGGTCCTGAGCTCTACAGCGGGTACGGTCATGGGAGGCGCAGCGGGCTTGGTCCGCCACCTCCGCACATTCTTCGGCACCTTTGGCGTGCCGGAGGAATTGTCCAGCGATGGCGGCCCGGAGTTCACAGCGGGCCTGACACAAGACTTCCTCCGCCTGTGGAACGTCAGTCATCGGGTTTCATCTGTCAGCTTCCCGCAGTCGAATGGGAGGGCAGAGGTCGCAGTTAAGACGGCGAAGCGTCTGCTGATGTCTAATACCAGCCCGACGGGCAGCCTGGACCAGGACCGCTTCCTGCGCGCGATGTTGCAGCTGCGCAACACCCCTGACCCTGACTGTGACCTGTCACCGGCTCAGATCATCTTCGGCCGCCCCCTCCGTGGTTCCCTGTCCTTTGCTAACAAGCTCGACAAGTTCTCACACCCGCATTTCCGGCCGCTCTGGCGTCAGGCGTGGGCAGCAAAGGAGGATGCCTTACGGTCCCGGATGTCCCGCACTACGGAGTCACTGCAGGCCCATTCGAGACCTCTCCGCCCGCTGGCGCTGGGTGAGAGGGTGTTCCTTCAGAACCAGCAGGGCCCTTACCCCAACAAATGGGACAGGTCCGGGGTGGTGGTGGAGTCCCTGGGTCACGACCAGTATCGGGTCAGGGTCGATGGTTCAGGTCACCTTACCTTGCGTAACAGACGTTTTCTCCGTGGCTACACACCTGACGACCCCTGTGCCCCACAGCGACCGTCCGCCTCTTGTGCTCCACGGCTACTGGGTGGGTCACCGCCTCTCATGGCCCCTGCCTGCCCACCCCTGCTGGCTTGCCCCAGTCGGCTTCCGCCAGATGGTCCACAGGACGTGGCCTTGGCTCCCCCCTTGCCACTTTTGGGCGGGTCTGCTCCGGTAATGGAGCCCCTGGATGGTATCCTGCCCTTGGACTCCCCTCCCCCAGCTCCGCCACCGCCATCCCCTTCGTCCCTGCCTGAGGGCTTTGATCTGCAGCCCTGTCCTCCACGGCCGAGCCGCACAAGGAAGCCACCTAGGCGATACGTTCCTGAGACTGGCAGTTGGGACTGAGACCATTAACCTTTTGTGTTTTAGCTTTACGGTCTGGGGGGGATGCAGAGTTTACCGCCGTCCACTAGGTGGCAGTGCAGGGCTAGTATTGGGCTTCTGCTATGTTCTTCCTGTGGGAGTGAGTCAATGGCTGTGTTCGAAACTGCATACTGTCTACTACATCCTTACATACTCATACTATCCATCCTGCATCCTGCTTACTCAGTCCATCAAACAGTATGCGAAGCGTTTACACAACAGAATACTACATAATAACCCACAATGCATTGCACTTCTTCCATGAGCAGAAATCGATCTGCTAAAGCTGATTTCACTTTCGCTCTAAACTCGTCAAATGTATAACTTCATCAAGATTTTTTTTTAAATTAGGCGACAAAGTGGTGGTTTAGAGCCCGAGTGTGTCGTTTATTTGACCGAATACCAGCCGTTTATGATTTTGTTCGGACGAATTCGGCGAAATTCAAGCCAGCCGCAGTGAGCAACGCACTTCCGGTTATTTTCACCAAAATAAACCACCCCTTTCCCTTTCACATTCAAAAAAACCTCAATGATAAATCTGTGCTTTTACTTTGAAAACAAGAAGGCAATCTTTCAGTAATATATCTCGCTTAACGTCGCCGTTTGGACCGGTGTCCCGTTAACGGACCACTTATTATGCCAATTATGATGCTTTACTGACGGAGAGTTTTTTCGGCTCTTCAACAAAGATCGGCTCGCCGTCTTCGGTACATCATGGTCGCTTTCAGCATGGACTTGTTCTCAGATGTAAGGTTTTTTTTTTGTTTTTTTGTTTTTTGTTTTTACTATTTTTAATCATTGTCAATCCAATCAGAAATCTCGTAACATAACATGCCTACGAGCACAAACAATGGAGGGAAGATTAAATCTAGAACCATACTCAGCTTGCTAAATGTACATCATGAAGAAACAGTCATTGTGAACTGAATAAAGTTTATTCAAATGTCCGTCGCGTTGCATCTTGGGCAATTTCAGTATGAGTAGTGAACACACGATGTATACTCAACATTTCTGGCGAATGCAGTATGCATCCGGGAACTTCTCGCATACTCAAAATCGCATACTGCCAGTGTAAACACACTGCATACTCAATAAGTTAGTATGAGTAGTACGTAAGTATGCGGTTTCGAACACAGCCAATGTTGTTGTTTTGAGAGAGTCCGGCTCTGGGAACGTTCTTACTTCCCCAGAATATATTCATGTTGATACATATTACTATTGTAAGTATTTCAAGTTTGTTAGTAGTGCAATCTATCAAGCCTAGCTAGTCCAGTATGTTATTTCTGTGACTTATTCTTGTCTTAGAATGACTAGTGATAGCTTGTTCCTTTCTGTTTGTATAGTTAGTATCTGTTCATGTTGTCCTCATCGTTGTGATTAAAACACTAAACCATCAACGAGGAGCGTATTTCTTCACTTGCTGCCCATCAGGCAAAGGTGAAAAAGTGTGTGGGTGTGAATAATTGAAAATTTAATATTTAAAACTGAGCTCTACCCCTTTAAATAAAACTTAAAAGACAAAATGAAACAATTGTGACAGCTCTTATTGTAATTTCACATACTTATTTTTGCTTTCTGACCTCATTAAAGCCAAATGCGACCAAGAGTTTTGACAAAAACACAACTTCATTGTATACTGAACAAACTGGAAGGGGGAATATTAATAATGGGAGGAAGACAATGGAATGGTGTGTGACAGTTTATAGCCACAAATTTGTTCCATGCTGCCGATTCATAATCTGATCTTTATCATCCGTAAAATGAAATCATAATTAGATGAAGGTGAGACCATATATTTGTGTTTTTATTCAGTTTATTCAGTGTACATCGGATAGTTTTAGTGAAACAACTCCGACGGTGAAAGGATCCATCTTTCTAATGAAGCTGAACAAAGAAACAAACAACAATAAGGAGCGTCTCTGGAGCGTGTCTCTCCTCACGCGTCTTTACGCGTGCGTCAGCGTTTCCAAATCAAGAGGAGGAAGCTAAAGAAAAGAAAAAAAAAAAAGGGGAAAACATATGACCGCCCATTTCCAGACAGGCAGACTTCATCCCACCCACCAGTCTGGAAGCGAAAGAGAAGCTGAGCCTCAGTTCTTCTTCACAGAGTGAGTGAAAGAGACGGAACAACTTTCCTCCTTCTCGGGGTTCGAACCAGGGACCCGCGGGGATGAAGCCTCCGCTGAAGGTTTTACCTCTGGTCGTTTTAAGCTGCTTGATTTTCTCCACTCACAGCAAACCCGGTAAGGAAACCTCGGCGTCTCGTCCCAGATGTTGAACTATCCAGGAAGGTTTTCTCAGAGCGGGGTTTCCCGGCAGTGGCGCGCGCTTCACCGAACACTCTCGGGCTTCAGCGGATGCTGGTTCGAATCCGGAGTAGAGATATGATAGAAATACTGATACTTCCTATCGTGAGATGGGATTTGCTATTAAGATCTAACATTTATTGAGCAATGGCGGGGTCAGAGAATTTTCATAGGGGTTCCACCGAGACCAGGGGTCGCACATATGATGACAGCTTATTTGGGAATTTGCAGTTTTTCATGATGTCTGAATCCGCGACACTAAGAAAAACCTTTTTAAAAAAACATATTTCTCGATAAGAATCTGTCCTTGACTCCACATTTAGCAACTTTACACTACCTGTAGAAGCGCTGACCTGACCTGAAGGTAAAACACAAACAATCAGTGTTTATGTCCACTTTTCCGTTATTTGACACCTCATGTGGGCGGTCGGGTGACGCACATTGAATTTACTGTCACCTTTTGGCCAGTTGTGTCATGTCATGTGGCTAAATTCACAGAATCCAAAAAAAAAAGAAGAATTTTCAGTCACTAAATCAAAACATTTTAGTTTTTGTAAGTTTCCTTCTAAAGTTTTGCCACCTACTGGATGTAAATGGCATTACACACAGATGAGGACCTTATTTGATAATAATTCTCACAAAACAGTTCAAATTCAATGCAAAAATGAATTTAACAGTCTTACACAGTTGTAGATTCAAACAGAAAAGAACCACCCAGCAGGCTTGGAAATGACCGCCTGCCTCCCACAGGGAACGCAGCCAGTTGTGGCTGAAGTGGACCTTTCAGCTCCACATCTGGAGAGGTCCGGGCCGTGGTCCGAACTCTTCTCTGGAATCCCAGCTTCACTGCTGTGTCCAAGAATATTTTCACCTGTCAGTTCAGATGAAGATTTTAAAATGACGAGAATAATATGATTAGATATTCCTTAAAAACTGCAGCTTTGATCTTCCTGAGGTGTAATCCCTCAAAGAAAATAAATCCAGAAATGGGCCCTTTAGGAATGTTGCAGAGCAGGGATTCTGCAACCTTTATGACCAAAACAGCCTTTTTTTTTTTTTTTTGGCTTTCCACCAAGTCAAGCTGGTCTGGAGCCACAAAACACATTTAACCTTTAAAATGAGGCTAATATGTGAAGTTTCATATTTAGTTTTGATGCACAAACAAAAACTGCATCTTATTATGATGCATTTGTAAAGTTTTGACTACAGTTCAGAATAGTGAACATTTTATTGCATTTCACCTGTATTACACCTGATTTTAACAGTTTTGCTCCTCTTCTCAAGGTTTTTTTTTTTTGCTGTAAATTCTGAAACAACTCAGGTTGTTTAAGCTGTTCTATCATTTTCTCCCTCCATTTCTTGTGTTTTCAGCAATTTGTCCCACTTTTAACCTTTTTTTTTTTTTTAATCCCTTTTGTACCCAGAGTGACTAATCATTTTGGAAAGCACTCTGGCATGTCACCATAAGTTAAATATTTATTCACATTTCATGTTGTGAAAGCTTCATGGAGCCGCTACAGAGGGACCGAAGAGCCACATGAATTTATCCATAAGACTTGTTGTCTTGACATCCCCTTTCTCTGAACAAAATAGACAGAATTGCATTAGATCAGATACAAGAATAATCTTTAAATAAGCTCGATAATCTTTAAATAAGCCAAATTGTTTGTCTAGAGGAAGTGAACGTCACATGGATTTTGACGGGAACGGTCTAATCAGCATTCCCACCATGCTCGGGGAGGAGGTCATTATAACAGAGGATATCAGAGCGGGGTCAGGGGTCAGGGGCCGGGACGGCTGGCAGAGGCCTTCATGAGGAGAGATTATGTGGGAAAAGCCATCAGAGGCTGTAACTGAAGAGCAGCAGACAGAGTAAAATGCAGCATATAATGATCTGTGTTTGATTATGAAATGAAACAGTCATGATGAAAAATGGAGAAATTGGCCAACTCTTGCACAAACTCGACCAATCAAGTTGCTTCTGATTCTGAAGTGTTACGGAAAGATAGGTGACATGCAATAAAAATCGTTCCATCAGAGCAGAGCGATAGGGGAAAAAAAAAAAAAAAAACCATGCAGAAAGCAGAAGTTCCCCGGAAAAGCAGGACATGCAACAAAACATGCAAATTTTATCTGAATAATGAGAGGCAAGCAGATTAGGGTTCTGAAAGATTGTACAAACTGCTGTTATGTGGTATTCTGGGGGAGTTTCACAGTGAAGGGAACCACGATACTCGGGAAGGACTGCTGTGAGGAACGGATTTTTACTGCCAGAAACTCTTAACTTGTTCCTGTCAGAAACACAGAAGGCAAGAATCCACATCAGACCACAAACAGGGGTTTGGACAGCAGCCATGTATTGATCTTTCTTTATCCATCCAGTTCTGAAGTTAGATTTCAAACATTTGTTTACAAAATATTTTTATTTTTAATTTTTCTTTTCTGGAAAGAACCTGAATCTTTTGTAACTTTAGTTTGTTCATAGCCTATTATTAATTTTATTTTCTTTCATTTTCCTTGTCATTAGTAGTTTTATTTTAATATGGATTTTTATTTCAGTTTCTATTTCTTTCTTCTTTTTTGAGATTTTATTATTTTACTTTCGTAGATTAGGAAATCATCTCTGAGTTTTGGAGATTTTAATCTTTGATTTGAGATGTTAATGTTTGAAATAGTAAATCAGATGAGGAAATAGTTCTATTTAACTGTCCAGTGTTAATTTATAATCAGTAACAGTTCATATATGTTTGATTTTCTGAAGCAATGCATTATATTATAATCAATATTCATCTTCAGGAATCATTCTCCCTCACCAACACATTTCTAATTGTAACTAAAGGACGAAATTGTTGACATGGGAAAAAACAAAGGATTTAATCCTCCCTCACACCGGGGCCTGAAAAGCGTTCTGATTGGACAGGGGACGGTCGTGACGTACTGACGTCTCCCGGAAGTAAACAGCTTTTTTCTCTTCTTTGTTTCTCGATTAACTTTGACGCTTCAGCTTTGAAAAAAAAGTCGCATTGTTATGCAGCCACCCGTATATCTTCTCGTTTCATTATATCCGATTGTTCTAAAACCCCCGTTCAGTAAGCTGTCTCCGTACGAATCGAACCGCGGGACGCGGGCCGCCATCTTGGAATGTTGCGTCATCAGGGCGGAGCATGCGCAGAACGACAGGAATAAAGTCGCGCCTAATTTACATGTAGATATTTGCATTAAAACTTAATTCTGACCAGTTTTCGGGCATTTACATGGTCATTAGAGCGGAACTGGGCTTGGTCTGGATTTTTGGAGGAATAATAATCCTTTGTAAACTCACAGAGTGAGTAGACCATCCTCTGTGAATCCCGATAATAGTAATAGTAAATCCCTATAGTATAATAACAGAATCCCTCTGTCAGTGCAGCGAAACAACAACAGTAAAGGGAATTAATCAGACAACAGTATTGTTTATGCCCTGCAGTGGACATTGAACTACGACCTTGTGGTTACGAGCTTGTTTCCCTCCTTGCCACATTTGCATTGTGACACATCAGCTCAGGCATTTCCTAGAAGTTCAGCTGCTCTTTTCAGCAGCTTCCTTTGTTTCACTGGTTCACACCAACTAAATTAAAAAAGGAGGTCAAATCTTTTCCTGCTTGTTTCTGTTCACTTCAGGAGGAGTCCTCCCGCCCCAAAACGTGTCCTACGAGTGGATCGATGATTTCATGCTGCGCCTGTCCTGGAATCCTCCGCAGCACCCAGTAACAAACTGCAAATATCTAGTGTCTACAGAGAGCAAATCACACGGCATAGAAACATACGTACGTGTCCGCCAGTGTCTTTGGAACACATTTCGTTATGTTTTAGAGCTCATGTGGGTATCACGATACACCCAAGTGTCACGGATGTGTTTTTTTGTTGTTGTCAGTGATTCCCTGGAGCCAGCAGCTTGTTCAAACGTCTGGATACAATTTGGGTTGTTTCAGTTGATTCATTCAGTGCATTTTTTCTCCGGTACAGACAGAGCCTTACATGGAAACCTTTGTGGTGATGGAGGGAGGATCCATACCCTGGAACATCGCTACAGTCTGCAATGGCTCGGAGAGCGAGCCAGCGGTCTTCAACCTTTCTTACCCAGGTAACATCAGTGAGGAAGTGTTGACCAGAGATCTGCAACCTTCAGTCCAAAACATACGCTTTCGCCACTTTCCATCAATTAAAGTCATCCTTTCAGAGATTCCTCTTACCCTTTTTTAGTCACTTTACCTCTCTTGAGCAATTCCTAGCTCTATTAGCCATTGTAGCCATTTTGACTATTTGAGTCCATTTTCAAGCTGGTTTATCTTTCTTCAGCTGTTCTTCGTGGTTTTAGCTTGCAAAAGTTTTTGTTGGCTCACACATGATCGGAGTTAGCTTATGCAGTGGTGACTTTGTAATGGCAACATTTCTCAGATAAAGGTGAAGAAACCCTGAGGCAGTGAGATGTGTGAGAGATGGTTAACCGTTGAAGCGTTTCTGCTTTTTCAGGAGACAAACATTAACATTACCTCTGGAGCGCGCGTTCTTCTGTTCCCTGTGTTTTAATGTATGCGGCATTTTGTTGGTGTTCCCTTCAGAGCTGGTGAAGAACTTCACTTGCACCTTGTATTCTGGACGCAACACTCACTGCCAGTGGTCAGCAGACGGACACTCCTCAGACTTCAAATTTTACTATGGGTATGACTTTTCATCTGTTCCGTTTCTGTTAATAAACTTTGCACAAATCACCTTGAATGGCCAAGCATAAGTAAGAGACGTGCATTTGTGGACTGCCTCCCAGGTTAGCAGATGAGTGTAGCGATGACAACCCTCCGTTGCATTTACAAGAATGCTCGTCCTACACGCTGACGAACGGCGTGAAGTCCGGCTGCGAGCTGAAGGCCACCTGGTGTCACGTCCTCTTCGCCCTCTTCACCGCAACTGTGGGCAACCAGCCGGTCAGAAACACCTTCAAAAGAGCACTAAAGGACAACGGTGCGTACGCTGACCACTTTAGAGAGAAGCCCCTTTTACAGTGAGCATAACGTCCAGCATGTCTTCCTCTGTGCAGAGATACTGGACATGGAAGGGAAATGGAATGTCATGCAAAATGGCAGCAAATTCACTATCAGCTGGGATCTGTCTGCAGCTTCACGTAGATGGGCCATTGAGATAAAGTACACTGAATGTGGTGAGACACATAAGGTAAGAGAACCAACAGTACGCATTTCGAATGTCCGTCAGTTCACACCAGGAAGAGTCATTTTTAGAAAATGTGGATCAAACACCGGCCAGAACAGCATCTTGATTTGTTGTTGGAGTCCAAAACATCCCGACAGTCTGCAGCCAGGCAGTAAAGCCTGAACAGTCAGAGAAATTCCCAAGCTGCAACACTGCTTTAGCACAGTTCATACAAGCAAGAACTCATCGTAATGGTATTTCAGCTCCTAACTTTTCCATTTAGCCACATAGGACTCATCACACCGAAGTACAAGTGGCCTGAACAGGGATGTAATGATGTTGTAAACAGGGTAAGGCATACTTCCCAGAGAGACGGCTGGTCAATGAGCATCAAGAGAACACCCCCAAAGGCATTCATCACTGTGTTTGAATTTTGTTCCGTGTTTGCCTCAGTTGACTCTGTACTTGAGACTGAGAACGGCCCTCTGGAGAATAGGGTTTCTTTTTTGCTCGGAGTCGTGGGACGTTGTCTGGATAAGATGACGTGGGAGTGTGCGCCAGCTCCCGTTAGGGGTGGAGGGTGGAGGGTGGAGGTGGGCGGGTGGGTGGGGGGTAATTCCCTGGGAATTCCCTGGGAATGTGTGGTGCTCAGATCAGAAACAGTGCTCCTCTTCAGCAGCACATCTGGACCGGGAGCGCCAGAAAGGACAGTTGGTCCACTTTTCAATACACGTTTTAGTAAATGTTGCTCCTTTCTTCAGTCTCTACATAGAAACGGAGTGTCCTATGAGCTGGAGCTGCTCCCTCACTGCCAGAAGTCCTTCGCTATCAGAGCAGTGAAAGGTACATGGGCGTCGCCGTGGAGCGACTGGAAGCACTACGGTACGTGCTCGTCTGTCTGGATTCCTCCTGAAGGCGTGAAACGCTGATGAGTCTCAGCCAACCCGCCGGTGTGTTTAGGCCCGGTTCCGGATGAGGGTCCGAACGCGCTGGTGTACGTGGCGTTCGCCGTCCCGCTGTTGATGGCCTTCGTGGTGGTCCTGAGCTGCGTGTGTTTCCAGAGGTACGTTCATCCTCCCCCGTTCGGGACCGTCTCTCCAGTGTTTCCCTCTCATATTTCACTCTCCACCCCAAACAGGAACAAGGAGACACTCCTCCCTAAAGTACCTGAGCCTGTCGATTACCTCAGTGAATTTGCTAACAACAACAACAAGGTGACAGGTTTCTTTTTCCTCCTCTGGTGTTTCATCAGTACTTCATTCACCCACTTCATTCCAGATCGATGATGATTCTGCTCTTCCTTCATCTGGGTCAGCTTCACGACTTCATTGACTTCTCCTTTCTCCTGTTCCCAGAGTGCTTTTCACAACCATTACATTCCGGAGAAGGAGGAGGACAGCTGTCGCATTTTACTGGTGTTGGACCCCCAGCTGGGCAAAGGGAACTGCTGAGGCCTGCTCAAAGTGCCACTTCCTGCCAGCAGGAAGGAAAAGTACGGCAGCTACTGGCTGTTGCTCGGACGGGGTCAGACAACGGGATGTTATTCTGAACGAGATATCTTTATCAGGACACTCCACACATTCCAGTTTACAGTTGGCACGACGGCCGAGAGATTACTGTACAACTCATCACCTGCAGTTTATATGGAATGTATTTTTAATGCAATCAATGATTAAAAAAAAAAAGTGTGTCTTTGCTCTGTGTGAGGGGTTGCTTGTGTATTTATTGACGCAGCGACGGTATCTGGAGTCTGACGGCGCTTCCAGTCCAGCCGTTGAGCCTTTGTGTGTTTCTGAGTTCTCCGATCGCTGAGGGTTGGACGGTTTGCTCTCGACAGCGCAGATGGAATCTGCTACTTGAAGACCTGGTCTTGATGCTGTCCTTGTAAATCTTTAAATCTAAGACTCTGGAATCGGATGATGTCTTTAGAGATGTGGAAGTAACTTTTTTTCTGTTTGAAATGTGATTGCTTTAGTTTTTTTTTTTGTTTTTTTTTTTTTTTTGTGCTGGTTCCAGGGAAACGTTCTTCGTGTTGATCACTGTGACTTCTCTGAATGTCCAAAAGCATTCGTGCCAGCAACAACGAAACTCTCAAACTCTGCATTTAGGCGTTTCTCTCAAGGCAAATGTTTTCCTTGTATTTTCACTGGAAAAGTTTCCTCATGTTAAAATCCTGTTTCTTCTTGGCTCCTGAGAATTGGAGCCAGCCAGAAATAAAAAAAAAAATGTTTTGAAGATGTTGAAAACCGCAGGAACTTGTGATTTCATCCATTTTTCTCTAATCTAAATCTTCGAATGGAGAATTTTGTGACTGAATCGCTGAGTGAAGATTTTCTACATCATGACTTCTTATAGCATTATAAACCACAGTTGAACACAATAAAATATGGGATTTCATACTTTGTGTAATTTATAGTTTAAATCACTGTAACTATCTGTTTTTTTTTTACTGTATTGAAGGTTATTTTTCTGTTCAGACAGCAGATTCAGACTTGCTGAATATTCTAACTGTTCTGTTTTTCTGACAGAATAACGAAAAAAAAACCCCTCCATAAATAAAGTGGAAACCATGCAAACGGTGTTTTCAGTCTCCTTTGTTCCAAACCAGAGGCTGAAGAGGCGCTACCTGTATCTATATGTATATTCAAACCCATAAAACTTGGATCCTATTTCATAAGTTTGCAGTCAGACGATAAAGATGCCCTGAAAGCAAAGTGAAACTCCAGGAAAATGTACATTTCTCATTTAGCTTTTGCTGAAAGAGGAAGTTATGAAACTCTAAGAGTATTGCAGAAACAAAATGTCAAAATCTTGAACGTTGATCATCTTTAGAAACATTTCTGATAAAAGCCAGAGGATTGCTTTTTTGCTGTTTGTTTTATCTTGAGCAATTGCCTGTTTTAATTTTTTGCCAGTCACTTCCTAATTTTTGAGGCCGTTGTTGGTTCACCTGGCTTTGGTTTCCAAACAGCTCAGAAAGGTCACATAGGCCGTACATTCTGCAACCTCTGTAATCAAAAAGAGCCATTTTCACTACCTTTCCACCAAATTAATCCAAAGTATCTTCATCGTGTTTCCATGTTGTAGTCATTCAATTTCAAATCTGCAGTAAAAAAACTGCTGATGTTCTGTTATAGCTACTATTTGTAGCCTTTTCTTTAAATTGTTTATGTGGTTTTACTGTTTGATCTCTTTTTATTTTTTTGAGACTATTTAGATGTTTGGAGGTATTTTAGCTGTTTTATCATTTTTAGTAATTTTGGGATCACAGTTTTGACCGTTGTAACATTTTCAGCATTTTCGTCATTTCGTCTATTCTCGCTGTTTGATACATTTTTATTCAGATTGAGTTGTCTTACTCACCGGTCATCAAAGGTGTTTTAGTTCTTTTAGTGGGTTTACGTGTTTAGTTTCAGTTAGTTTTAGTTTAAGTTTACTTTTTAAATAAAAAATGTACTGCATTTTGGCCTTTGCAGTGCTTTTATCTTTTTGTTATTTTACAGTTTTTGTCCGTTGCTTGAACACGTTTTGCAAAACTTGGCTCATTGTGTCAAAACTCTACACACAAGCAAATGAGACACAACACTGGGAAATGAACCATTCACATCTATGTCAATTGAAACTCTGCGATCAAAACCTAACAATCCTTTGTCAAAATGTCTCTCTGATGACAAAATGTTACTCACTTGCATCTTATGAAAGCACTTTCAGATCGGCAGCAACACACTAGTCTACTTTATATAAAACACTGCAGCCTTTTGTTTTCACTCTTTTTATTCAGTTCCACAGAAGGCACGCTTTCACAACAACCAAAAAATAAAAAACTCAATCCAAAATCATTGCATTGCAGTAGTGAATTTTACAACACAGTAAATTCAGTTAAAGCAAAAATAAAACAAAAAAATATACTGTCAACACAGAAAAGCACAGTTGTGTGTGGGCTTACAGTTTTTTTCGATTGCTAAAACACAAAAAGCAAAAATTTGGCACAATTTTCACAACTGCACCCATTCTGTACTGTAAATGTAAAGGACTGTAACAGTCAGCTGTACTTATTCATGTGGAAGTTCTTTCACCCTGACACTGTTCCTCTCAAATGGGAGCCTGTACAGTCGCTTCATGGTCATGTTGTGCTTTACCAAGATGCGTCCGAGAGCGGAAACGCTTGTTCGATCTACGTTGTTGAATACGTGCCGATCTGCAGGTATTTGTTGCTGTAGCTGGTGGAGACGGATTGCATTGTTTGCTCTGACTGGGTTCACTATGGACAGGTCCTGCTGTTGGGTGGACAGGCGCTGGCGCCCCCCCAGGAGGTCTTCTAGCCATTCTGTAGAAAAATGCAACCACAAATAGTTGTTGTTTGCTTCTTTTTTACAATACTGTATATACTGTACTGAACTGTATTTACCATACACAGTACTGAAACATCTCAACATGTTATCACGGTATGTTTCACAAAGCAGCCACTTTGTTTGAAAAAGAGCGTTAGCCACCCTGCAGTACAGCGCGGTAACGTGATACGGTACAGTACTGTAAATACTCTAGATACAGTCTGAGTAGAGTAGAGAGTAGAAGACATACCTGTTGTCCAGTCGGAATGTCCTGATTATGGATGAAACTGTGAAACGGCTCAGATTAGGGTGGATCCTCTGCCCAGCTTCCCTCACAGTCAGACCATGTTTTATGATCTGGTCCACCAAAGTTACTCTTATGTAATTCGAAGTAATGGCCCTTGCTCGGCCTCTTCGACCACATCCTCCTCTCTCGCTCTGTCTTCCTCTTCCTCTGCCTCTCGCTCTCCCTGCCTCCATGCTTGCAAAGTTCTCCAAATGGCTTACAGTTTTTCACAATTGCTAAAACACATTTCTTGAAACCTCCATCCATTTTCTCAAAACCTTAAACACAAATCCAAAAATCCACACTACATTCACAAAAACCTCAGACATTTCTGTCAAAATCGAATTATCGCCTCAAAACCAGTTCTCTTGTGATCAAAACCACACTATGCGTTCAGATCTCACACACAGCAGGTAAAAACATCTTCACCTCAGATCGTTCATTAGACTCTACATGAAATAACTGAGGACACAGCAGCAGTCCACACTTTTAAACCTGCTGGGTTCTTTTCCCAACCTATTTCCTGGGTAGCCCTAGATTTTGTGCAGATTGGGTCACTTTTACCCCAAATTAGATGAATTGTGTCGACCCAGCAGAGTGACTTGATGATTTGAACAAAATCACCATTTTGAACACTCCTGCAGCTCCTTCTCCTTCTGGCATCTGGAGACTTCTGACAACAAACGCAACAGAAAACTGGAGTCCTGTGTTCTCACAGAAGATTATTGCAATGGCTAAGAAGGAAAAGACATATGACATCCCCCTCCACATACTCATGTGTGGCTGTGGCAAAGTTGGTAGAGTGGTTGTCTAGTAGTTGTGAGGTTGTTAGTTCAAATCTTTTCCTCTACCTGTCAATGAACTGCACTGAGCCCCAGCTGGCTTCCAGTGGAGGGTTTGACAGCCTTGCATGGCAGAGGGCACGTGTTTCTGAATTCTAAGGGTTTACATTTTTACTGTAAAGTAACCTTCCCAGACCCGCTGATAAATCCTGACCCAGCACACAGGGTCCACTCTTCAACCCAAATGTCTGGGTAGAAATAACCCAGCATTGGCTCGGTCCCTTTTGGACCCAGTGCTGGGTCAGCAATTCCACTCAATGTGGGTTATTTTTACAGTAACCCAGCAGTTTTCAGAGTGTGTAGTGCACAGAAAATTTTTATTTTATGTATTGGAAATGCATAAAAAAAAAAAAGCATCTAAGTCAAAGTGATATCTAAATTCACTGTCATAACAAAAAAATAAATACAAAACAAACAAAACAAAAGCACACTCCTGCATAGTCACGGTCCTGGAGATTCAGTCTCCAGCATCTTGTCTTTGTGCACACTTGGTCTGATCACATCATTAGAAATATGTGTGTTCAGTTTTGAGCTGTTGTGTGTAAAAGATGACAGTTGTGTTGGAGTTGTGTTCACATTTTGCTGCCAGTGATTACAATTTTGCAAAAATGTCGTGAAATGTGTTTAGTGACTGAGAATGTGTCTAAGGTTTTGCAAAAAAGAGCAGATGGTTTTGCAAATTGAGCATAGGACCTGAACAGTGTTTAAGTTTTTGCCAAAAGAGTGTCTGATTCGAAAAATGAGTTTAGGCCACTGAGAGTTTGGTTCAGCTAATGGGGTTTAGTGTTTTAGCAATTGTGAAAAACTGTAAGCATGTGTCTACAGTGTTCAAGCAATGGGTAAAAACTGTGATGTGGTTTTAATTTCTCACTGTTCAAGACATTCTCATCCTCTGTCGGTTGATTTTTTAAAACTGTTTTATGTGTGTTCAGTTGTTGCCATCATTGTTTACAAGTTTTCGTGTGTGTATGTGTGTTTTAACTTCTTTGAACTGAACTTGAAGTCCTGAAGTTTCATTTCATTTAAAGCTTGTTTCCAGTTTCAGACGTCTCAGGAATTTCAACTCTCTTTTCCCCCTTTTTGCTCGTGGTTTCAGACACTTCACTGTTGCAGATCACTTCTTTTGTTGCTATTTTCTTTCCACATAAGATGACACGGTCTGCTGTCTGCATGATGCGCATGTAATTTGCGGGACTGTGCACGAGATAAAAACCTCAATCTGGATGTCCTTGAAAAGAAAAGTGCAGAAACAGGGTGTGTGTGTGTGTGTGTGTGTGTGTGTGTGTGTGTGTGTGTGTGTGTGTGTACAGCTATATGTTGTGAGGACCTTTTGTGAGGACAATGGGTTTTTAACCTTGCAAGTGAGGACAATTTTTGGAAAGTGAGGACGTTTTTGCCGGTCCTCACTATTTGACAGACATGTTTTGGCCTTTTTGAGGGTTAAGACTTGATTTTTGGTTTAGGGCTACAATTGGGTTTAGGTTAGGTTTAGGGCATAGGTCAGGGTTAGGCATTCATTTTTGATGGTTAGGGTTAGGGTAAGGGGCTAGGAAATGCATCATGTCAATGAATGTCCTCACAACATATAGCTGTACAAACGTGTGTGTGTGCGTGTGTGTGTGTGTGTGTGTGTGAGAGGACATGAAATGAATGTGGGTGTCACACAGGCTGCAGGAGGAGGTGCGTAATTGGATTCTGATGCAATCTTGATGTAATCCCACTGTTTTTCACCTGCTGCAGCAGCAATGCACCAAATCCTCAAAAGAGCTATCTTTTTTTTTAATCCTCGGAGGATTAGTGGTAAATAAAAAAAAAGAACGGGATCGGACGAGATTTATTGACGCACCGCCCGTCGTTTGGAAACACGTTTTTAGTTCTGCACGACATCACGTTCCATTAAATTCTAAAACTGACCTCGCTAATAAAAATAAATAGAACCTCTTAAATATGTTATATTTTGATGAAAAACGAGACATAAAGCTCGTATATGAACCATCCTGCCTCTTTTTCACCGACTAACATCAATCTTACTTAAATGAAATGCACTTCCTGTAAATGCTCTTTCACAATTAAAGCCTGCATTCACGTGCCTCTTGAAGCGTCGATTACGTGAAATGTGTGTGCTTTTATTTTTAGACCCAAACTCCTCGTTTCCGGTAAGACCACCGGAAGTTTGACGCAATCCTGTCCTCAGCGCGCAGCAACAGCGCCCTCTGGTGGAGAAGCGGTGGAACTTCAAAGATGTCCGCTCGGTGGTCCTGATGCTGCGGGGATGCGGAGAAAACGTCAATGCGGGAGGATGGGAGGCATCTAAACCGTAGCAGGCCCGCTGTATCCCGGCGCAGTCTCTGTGGCGCAATGGAATAGCGCGCTGGACTTCTAATCCAGAGGCTCCGGGTTCGAGTCCCGGCAGAGATGAGTCACTCTGTGTGCCACACGGCAGACCTGCGGTGCTTTTTTTTTTGTTCTCTTATCCTGCGTTTGCAGAAACAGATTTTTGTTGCGTCCTTTCAGGCGATCCTGTAAAAAAAATAAATCCAGACTTCATGACATTTCCCCCCTCATTTTAGCTTTTTATTAAGCCTTGCACATACCACAAATTAATAGGAGAGAAGTCTTGACATTGAAATATCCGACAAAGACACTCACAGCAAAAGAAACAAATATATAGACATAGAACAAAGGGGACAAAATCCACCAAAAGTAAAATAAATTTCATACCATCTGATGTAGCAGTAAATACCAGAGTCTCATGTGTAAAGAAAGACCTCCATGCTTGGCTAAATTTTGTGAATAAGTGGACGTTTAAAAAATTAGTAATGATAATAATAAATAGAGAGATAAAGAGTGTGAGATGGGAATTAGAGGTCTCCAGCTAGCTATGCTTTGGTTTTCTTTGCTGTTGTTCTATTTCATTTTATTTTTTTTTGATGTTTCTTCTTCTTCTTTTCCGTTGTCTGTTGTTAAGAAAGCAAGACATATTGTTTTCACAGACGGTGGTACAGAACCAATACACCTGAAGGTACACGTTAAAGCTCTGACAATTAATCCATTTTCATTCCATTGTCCTTTTTTACAGCCAAGACAAAACCATATAAACTAATCTGACATATATTTTGTGGTGAAAGCTTCAAATTACCTTTATTTTCATGAATGACATGTTTATTCTGTGTATGTTATTTTCAATCCTGCTCAGTATTACAGGTTTATAAACCAGAAACAGGAGCGTGGTGATGATCCACAAAGCCTTAACAATAAATATATCCATTCATTAGAACACATACAATAATAATTATATTTTCACCGCAGGTTTTTCCTCACAATAATAATAAAAAAAGGAAAAGTCAATGTGTGTATTTCCAGGCTGTCCTGATCTTTGTGAAGAGAAATCATAGTAAGGATGTTTTCCAGGAGTCCTTCACGGCTACAGCCGCCAGGGGGCGCTGCAGCATCACCGCTCCCCCCGTCCCCCTGCTGTGTGAGGAGAGACCGCTCCAGGGACCAGGACCTCCGGGAGCATCACCTCCACAGCAGCGTGTGACAGAAGACCTCCTCCGGTTCTACTCCTCAGTCATGACAGATGATTCTCACCTGTTTCCAACAGCAGCAACAATCAGACCTGGAAAGTTTAACATACACTCACAACCAGACAAATGTTTGGACACAATGTTTTTCTGTATTTTCATTTTCGCTTCGTACATTTTTTTTTTTTTTGTTTTCTACATATTTCCATATGTCTTTATTTATAGTTTTGATGCCCTGAGTGACAATCAGCTATGTAAACTGTCAAGAAAATAAAGAAAAAAAAACATTAAGGTGTGTCCAAAACCTCCGACCGGTCGTGTGTATACATTTATTTTTAAGTTTAGATGAGGTTTAGAAAAAATATGCGGATGCAGATCCAGAAGGTTGTGTGCAAAGAGTTTCCAAAGAAATGTGTCACAATGATGATATTCCTCTGGGAGAGAGAGAGAGAGAGAGAGAGAGAGAGAGAGAGAGAGAGAGAGAGAGAGAGAGAGAGGGAGAGAGGGAGAGAGAGAGGAATGCGCCTCCAATGAGTGTCAAGCAAGAAGCAAGAGACGTTACAATGAGGACAGTACCGGAAGTAGAATCCAGTTCTCCGAATATCATTTGACGTAATTTTGTATCTATGTATTTCAGCCAGTAATAATAATACTACTATTGCTGCGAGTATTACTGCTACTATTTCTATTATTAATAATGTAATGACAAAATAATTTTAAAGCAATAATTAAATATCAATCATTAACATTTAGTATAGAAAATTAAAAAAAATTATTTGAAAAAGTTACCGTATATTGCATAATATTGCAGTCTTTGTGTGAACATGTCAAGATTGCAATTATAATATCTAACTTCTTTTTTTAAATGTAACTGTTGGTGGGAGGTGAGCACAGAGGCATTGTGGTCTACGCTCTCTGCTGACGGACTCTGGAATCAAATATCGGCGTGAAGGGTTTCCACGCTTTAAGTTGTGAAAGTGAGTTCAAAAGAGAAATAGGAACAGATAAAAAAAGTTTGTTTAAAAAAAGTTTCAAAACTTTTAAACGACTGCCGAGCTTTATTTTGAAGGCCAAACCGGAAGTGGTTCGCAGCGATGTGACTGGTGGACGGGCTGCGCGTGGAGCAGAAAGCGGACAGTCGCTGGAGAGAGAAGAAGAGGAACGACAAGAAGAAGAAGAAGAAGAAGAAGAAGAGGAGGAGGAATAAGAGCGGAGAGGGTTTAAATCCTAGAGAGAGATGTTGTAAGAGGCGAGCCGGAGCGCGTGGCCGAGCCGCGGAGGAGGATTATCGTTGTTCGCGTGTTTACAGAGAAAGTCCGCGTCTTTTTTGATGCTGCTCTCACGGAGGTTTGAGCCAATAACGGACTTGTGGGTCGGCTGAACCATGCAGAGGCTGCTGCTCCTGACTTTACTGCTGACTTCTCAAACTGGTAAGACACGGTGTGTGTGTGTGTGTGAGAGAGAAAGAGTGTGTGTGTGTGAGTGTGAGGGAAAAAAAAAAAAAGAATCCAGACAGCCTCGTACCATGATTTCATTGCATTCCCATATGAGCCGCAGCAATGGATCACCTCATCCCTGCGTGCGTGTGCGCGTGCAGCTACGGGCGCGCGCCTGCGTGGCTGCACGTCTGCACCGCAGCAATAGATCATCACACACTTTTATTTTTTTTTTGTCATGAGGGTTTTTGTTTTTGAGAAGGTGGAGAGGGGGGTGGGGGGGGTGTAGGTGTGTATTTTTCATGCGCGTGTCCGCACGCCCCGCGTGCATGCCATGAACTTACACGCGCGCGCCACCATCGGCCGAAATGACCTTTTTTTTTTTCTCCCTCCGGTGCCCGCTTATCGAGGAAGGGGGTGGGGGGGGGGGGTGGGGGGGGTGGGGGGGGGGGGGGGGTGAGGACGTGACGGGAATGGCAGTGATTGACCGGCTGCTGCTGCTCTACATGCCGGCTGCACCTCCACAGCATCCCCCCCCCCTCCCCTCCACCCCTCCACTCCCCCATCCTCCTGCCTCCACATGTAATTCCCTCCGCCGCTCTCATCTGCCCCCCCCCTTACCTGCCTTCACCCTCCTCTCCTGTTTGTGCATGTCAGCAGCACAATGAGGTGTGCAGCAGTGCCCCCCCCCCCCCCCATACCTGTGGGGTGCCAGGTAGCCTATTGGCTTATGGTAATCACAGCTGTAGCCGAGTTGCTAGGAGACAGGAGGCTGACGGAGGAGGATGGTTGTAATTTCTCCCGGCTACCTGTTTGATTGAGGCAGATCTGCATCTGTCCCCCCCCCCCACCCCCCCCACCTTCCTCCATTGTCTACCTTGTGGCTGACCGGCGAGCGTGCACGGCCAGCTTGGAGTCGCCCCCTCCATCAGAGGTAGTGAGGTGGCGGCGGCGGCGGCGGCGGGGGGGCGGGGTGCCGGAGGAAGGGGGAAGGTATGGAGAGAGGATGATGTCACCGTGTCTGCCAGGCTTTGTATGGCTGCGCCCCGGCAGAACGCCGCCGCCGAGGGTTCACCCGGCACGCTCTGCTCTCCAGGCACGGGGGGGTGGAAGGATCATCGAAATGAGACGAATACACACACACACACATACACACAAAACACGACACGACGTGATCCCCAATCGCACCGCTACCCTTCCACACATGCGGCGCCATGTGTCCCATTGTCTTGCCGCTGTGTAATCCATTATCTCCTCGTGTTGATCTCTCAAACACGAAGATGTTTTTGATCTGGAAGGCTTTCCCCAACAACAGATTATCGGGAGTTAGCGGCACATGTCAGGGTCTCGCTGATTTTGTTTTATTTATTTATTTTTAAATAATCCAGAAGAGCTGGAAGTGAGCGCACCTCGGCGGCGTCTTCCCTCCGCCGCTCTCAGCCTCTTATCTCTTCATTAGACTGGCGAAACAGTATTTCATGGCCTGCAATTTGCACACATGTAATTGCCCACCAGCGCTAATGATTGGACGGTTATTAGTCGGGCGGCTAATTAAAGCCTCGGTGCGTCAGAACGTTTCGAGTTATTAAAAAGTCGATGATACAGCTCGCAAACAGGACTAACCACGCTAGGTTTTCACCGGCACGGCCACGGGGGGAGATTGATTTAGTATCCCGGCCGGTAATAAGTCGCGAGCAAACGCCGCCATTAACGCGGCTGTTAAATGTTACTGTATAATCAATCACTACAAACTCCCTGCTTTAACTTCCTAATGAGTGTTGCTGCCCTCCACCCCGCCCCCACCACATCGCCCTTACATCCTGGAAGTGCTGACTCGGACAAAGGCTCCGGTGCAGGTGTACCATTTGTCAACCTCTGTCCTTTTGTGCAAGATCCAGGCCACGAGCCGCCGCCGCCGCCGCCGCCGCCGCCATGGCCCGTACTCTACTCTACTGTACGCTGGGGCTGTGAATCACACGCGCGGCCCGAGCCGTGAATCACAGACCGCTCAGACGGATTCCTGTGTTGTGCTCAGCAAAGAAAATATTCAGAGGCTGGAAGAGTCGGGCGCGTTTCGCAGGGTGGGAGAACGGAGGGTTCCTCGAGGGTTTGTTTGATCAGGGAAGTGGCGGCTCCAACTGCTCTATGGGTAATGTTAATGACTCAAAGTGGGCTGTAATAGTTCAAATAAAAATGAAGAATTAGGAAAGCCTCATAAAGAATCCAGCGCGAGTGCCGAAACTGCTGATTTACAGCATTTCGAGCATTTTTCTTTTTGCCGGCAGTAATCTGTGGCTTTTTCCATTTAATAAACCCACCGGTTTCTTTTTCCACCCGATCGCTGATTCATGTGGCGTGAGGGGAGCTGCTGTTAGCACATGTGGGCTTTTTTTTTCTTCTTTTTTTCCATTTGCGTGGTAAAATTTCCTATCAGACAGCTAGGAGTGAGTTTTCATATCCTTCGAGTAAGTAAGAGAACAACAATTTAGCGGTTCTGTCCGCCGACAGGTCGTCTTTTGATTGTTTTACCGACTCTGTGGAGCAGTTGTTTGGAGTTTAAGATGTCAGTAAACGTGTCTGCCAAAGCTTGGAGTACAGCCTAAAATGTCTCGTTTTGCTTTTATGAACGTTTAGTCCAAACTGTGGGAACCAGAACGTATTCGGTGTGTTTTAAAAGGAAAAGGCTCAAAATGTCACGAGGGTGTCTACGATACCTGGGAGCCTCGGATGGTTTGATGCACATCAGAGAGGAGGAGTTATAATTAGACCCATCACAATACATGATGTTACTGGATGCGCCGTATCGATGGATCTGAATCCATCGATCGGTCTGAGAGCGGCGAGGGCTAATCCCAGGTGAGGATAAACACACACACACACACACACACACACATCCACATAGACAAACAATCTCACGACACAGAGCGAGTCCAGAGGCACCACTTAACCCCACACAGACACGAATTCAGATTAGGCTGCAGAACGGCCCCCAGGGAAATCCAGCGAGGATGGGATCCACCCCCACGTACATACCACGGCCTCTCTGGAGGGGAGAGTGTTGAAATTCATCCTCAGCCACGTCTCCCGGTGAAGGGGGGGACGCCAGCAAACGCCGACGGTACAGTCATTCGGACGGGTCTGTGGCTGGAGGGGGGAGGTTTCGATTCCCGCCGCCCGCAGGTCGCCTGCGAAAAGGCCCCTTCGCCTCAGACTGGGATTAAGTGGCTGTCCGCCGCCCCGGAGCCACACTGTGTTCCAGTTACTCTGGATGCCGGGAGTCGGCTGTGCCGACTGCGTCAGTCTGTGCCGGAGAGCTGAAGCTTGACTTTCAGAGGCATGAAGAGTGTCTGAATGTTGGTTTTTCTGTTGGGTTCTCACTCCGGACGCCAGAGGAAGCTGGACAACAGCGTAGCAGTGACGCTTTATAAAAGAAGTGAAGTTATGGGTGTCTGCAGCGAGGTTCAGAAACCAAGAAAACTGCGTTGGTACGAGTCTTCAGGAGCCACAGTGGCTGATGGGCAAAGCCGTGTGGTTTAGGACTGTTTATGACGGTTTTCTGAAAGATCAGAAGAGACACGTGTGGCAGAGGAGGAAGTCCGTTTTCCAACGTGAAGATGTGGCTGCGCGGCGTCCCGCCACCGACAAGCGAGGCCCGTCTACCGAACGGCGTCCTCATTTGGCGGCCGGCCGTGTGGAGCAGCCACCAAACCGGAGTCCATCGTGCTTTAATGTACAGGCCGGCCGGCTGCTTCCCCCGCCGGCTTCGGTTCAATCAACAGATTCTTGGCATTTTTGTCCCGGCGGGTGTTTGTCAGCGTGTGACATGTTGATTGCTCGTCTGCCAGCCGATGTGTTTGTTTAAGCGCATTCCCCCGGACGCCGGCGACCCCTAATACGCTTTTAATTCGCAGAAAGACGATACGCTGAAAAAAACAAACAAACAAGGAAACATAACCGGATCATTGATCATCGGACTCGCGACGGGAGATAGGTTCAATCGATGGCGTGCACGTTTTCCCCTCCGAGCATCCTCAACTTCCCCCGGATTTTAAAAGCCCCGTAATCTGATTGTGTTTGACAAGCTGGGGGCATCCGAGTTTTAAAAAGGAGAGCGAGAGAAAAAAAAAAAAAAAAAAAAACAACAACCTCCCCTTAAAAATGTTTCTTTATGCAGAGTCCCCCGAGCGAGAGAGGAACACTTCATCACATCTGACTGAATCTATTGGCCTTGTTTTCCCAAACTGCACCGCCACATTCTGCAGCGAGGAGCAATTTGGGGTGACGGGGGAGGGAGGGGGGGGGGGGGGGGGGGGGGGGGGGGGGGGGGGGGGGGGGGGTGGAAAAGTTGTTTGGAAGAGGAATGAAGGGGGGCGGGGCCGGGGGGGGCGGGGGTCTCGTGGGCAGGTGGGTGATCGAGAGTGATTACTTTTTTTTTTGGGGTTGTTTGTTTTAGAAGTGGTGCAGGAGGGGAGGGAGGGGCGGGGGGGGGTATTGTAATGTGCTGCTGGATGGAAAGGGGGGAAAAAAAATCGAGGATGGAGGGGGGAGGGGGGGGGGACGAGGGGGGAGTGGTCGGGAGGCCAGCGGCAGAGAGAAAGGGACCATTACTCAGGCCTGACTGCTCCCCTCAGCGGGGACAGTGGAGCCGCTCTCTCAGACGGAATCTGGTCGTGGGGCCGGTTCAAAGGCTGGGTCCCCCCCCCCCCCCCCCCCCCCCCCCCCAGCCCCCCCCAGCCCCCCACCCCTTTAATTCCCATCAAGCAGCGCTGTGATTAACTTTCCTCTCTGACTTTCTCTGATTTTTCATACCAAACTCTACCAAGTTTCTCTGTCCCCTCCTGGACCCCCCCCCCCCCCCCCCCCCCTCCACCCCCCCACAAGCACCCATACTTTTTCTCTTTCCATCTACTCCTTTTCTTTCTCCCTCGCTCGCCCTCTCGCTCGCTCTCTAATAACTTCCAGATGTGGTTCTCGCATTCCTCTGGTCGGCGGAGAGAAAAAGAGAGTGGAGGAGGGGGGGTGAGGGTCGGGGGAGGCAGCGGGGGGAGGGGACAGCAGGAGGAGGAGGAGGAGGAGGAGGAGGAGGAGGAGGAGAGGCACATGAATTGAAACAGGGAGCACATGATGAGGAAGAGGGAGGCCGTGTACTGTAGCGCCGACATGCACGCGCCCTGGAAGCACGTGCGCGCGCCTGATGGAGGAGGGCGAGCGTGTGCGTCAGGGGGGCTGTAACCTCAAAAGTTTAGGGACATTCTCCTCCTCCTCCTCCCCCTCCTCCTCCTCCCCCTCCTCCCCCCTCCCTCTGCAGGAATGTGGCTGACGCGGATGATGTCACTTCATCGCTCTGCTCTCCCACTTTCTGCTCCTCGGCGGGGACGGAACCGTCGACCGCGGGCCCCAGACAAAGAGATTCCTCTCCCTCCATCCGTCTTCCCTTTATCACAACAACATTAGGGTCAGCCGTCCGACCGAATCGCTCGCCGCCAGCGCCGCGCAGCGCCGCTCGTCTTGTCGCAGCACAACAGCCTCCGGGCGAGATCGCGGCGCGCTGCAAATAATGAGCCGGCCATCTCCGAGTGGCAATAATCATCAATGGCTTCCAAGCACGCTCGTTAAAACAATGTCGGGAAGTTATTTTAGTCGAAGAATGAGCTCACCTGAAAACAGCGTTCAGAGGAGATTAGACTCAACCTCGTTTGGAGTTAGAGGGAAATAATTTAGCCGTAAGATGTAGAAGAAACTGCTTCTCGCTTCAGATGGTGATATTTCTCCCCAAACTGTCAAAAGTGCTCTAAAGTGTCGGCGTAGTCTTTACAGAATTCTTCTCTTAATTCAAACCAGGACCCCAAATCAGTGGGTGTAGTTTTCTGTGTTTTACGTCATTTTTTCAGCCAGTAATTATGTGGAATGTAACATTTCTAACCCGTGATACAAACTGTCACAATGCGCTGGCGTTCTGAGTGACTTCTGGATGTTTTCATGTGTTTATAGTGGGAGAATTTCAGGAATTCAAAATCCAAACCTTTGCGAATGAGCGTTGAGTTTTCGTCGAGTCGTGTGCGAGGAGACGGTGGAGTTTACGTAAAGAAGCCGGGCCGCCACTTTCACAGCGCATGTCGGCGTCCTTGGTAGTGAGCGCGCTCCGCTTTTATCAAAGTAACAGAGACAACAAAGAAGTTATCTGGAGAAAAGTTCAGCTATAAAACGCGGAGGACGGCAGCTATTAGCACCATAACAGGAGCAGCAGATTCCCCCACGGCGCAAACAGAAGCTGCGGAAAGTGCAGGAGGAGTCGGGATCTTTGCTGCAGAAACCTGCTGACAAAAGATGGACGTGACAAGACAGCTGTCCCCCATAGTAAAAAAAAATTAGTAAAGTAACTATTTTCCAATGTGCAGCTAATCCAACAACTTCATATTTAGACGCCACGATGTGGAACAGTTAGCAGATGGAAACTGATATGATCAATTCAAAGTATTTACAGATGAAGTGACTGAAAGCAGCTGCTGCATCAGCTGAAGGAGGTCCGTTTGGGGACGAGGACTCCTGGTCCTCCAGGGCCGCGGTCCCGTCTCCCTCGCTGGTGACGATGATTGACTCGTTCTCAGGCTCCCCGCGGAGTTTCGTCACGGTACTGGCATGAGATTCAGGTGTGTTGCAGCAGGGGAACACCGGGAGTGTCCCTGTCCGGACTGGACTCCCAGCAGCTGCGGCGCATGCCGTAGTATTTTAAATTCACCCAAACAAAGAAGCCGATGAACGAATTAACCAAGTCACAACAAAAGAAAGCTGCTCCCTGTTATCTGATCTATGAAAATGACAGACTTCCTTCCAAGTTTTCTGCCTCGGGTCGAAAAACGAGTTAGTTTTAGATCAAATGCTGAGTAATGGCAACGTGCCCAAGGCGCCGGACGCCCTCCGCCCAGAGCCAGCTCCGCCATCGCCACCAGTTGAAGCTGTTCACAGATTTTTCGGTCCGGCCTGGATTTATCCTCGCATATCTGGCCTTCCTGTGTTTGCTGTCACAAACAGGCTTCCTCTTCGCGGCGCCTGTGTGCGCTGGTGGCGGTGTTGGCAGCCGGCTCCGTATGAATATTACAGCGCTCTCTGAGGTCAAGGTCCCAGGCTTTTATGGGATGTTTTTTTTTTTTTTGTGACAGATGACATTGCAAGAAGCTACAGTACATACCAATAAAATTAGATTGCACCGGATTGAATTAAAGCAGACCTTGAAGGAGGTGATTTATTGACGGCGTGCCGCTTGTGAAACAGTCCTGCTTGGATTCCAGCTCTGGCGTCACGCCGTGACGCCGGCGCCGTCACGGCCGATGGCGCGGGTGCCTGCTTCGGGGACCGAGGCCCGCTGGCGGCGATCGATGGGGAACCACTGCTGGGAATCATGGATTCATTATGATATTGATTGTGCCAGTTGAATTCGGCGCCGGCCCGTGCGCTGCACTCCGCGTGGTGCACCGATCAGCCGCAACATTATGACCACACATTGAGAGTCTCTCGAGCCACCAAGACATGGACATCCGTTGTGTTTGGCTTCAAGCTCAAGGAGGAGTCGGGGGTTCTTCCACTGCCGCGTCCGCTGTGCATATGAAGGAATGGACTCATTCCCAGCCGACCGCAGGATGTAAAAGACCAGGCCGCTGTCTTTCATCGCTAAGCGGTCCCGTTAAGATGCCCATTGTGAGTGCCGTCTGCGGTGGACGAGGGCTCGCCATCGACGGCCTCGCTGTTCAGCAGCTGTGCAGCGCCGCTCACAACAACACTGTAATGAAATGTGTATTGTTGTGACGGCTGTCGCTGCTGCAGGAGTTCAGGCTACGCTCACTTCTCAGAGTGCTTCAGAGCGCCTTGGCCAGCCCTTCGCCAGTTCACAGGTTTCTTTCTTTTTTTTTTTTTTTTCTCACTGGTTTGTATAGATACCCACAACAGATGCTGCAGTTCTGGCCATAAATTGGCTTTTGCCAAATCGTTACACTCCGCTGCACATCAACTCTGAGGACGAAATGTTACAGATGCCGCGATCAAGAGAGATTCAGCACGTAGCCGTAATGTCATGGCCGTTTGGTGTATGCATGCCCTCGCTCCAGCTTATCCAAAGGACGGCTATTGTTAGTTGTGGTCCCCCTTGGTAACAGCGGAGTATCCTTTGTCAGCCGCTCGGCGTGTTGGCCGCACAAAGACTCGTGGATTACCAGCGCCGGCGCCGGCTTTCCAGCGATTGAGCATATTCACGTGGCCGTAATGTGTCCGATGCCTCGTCCATGAATTATCATATTACCCACCAGTGATCAAGGGGTTGCCATGGCCACCGTGTCTATCATTGTGTCAGCGGTCCTCACCGGCTGTAACCATGGTAACAATGTCTGTAACAGAGGTTCGGTACAAATAAAACCCTTCAGATGTGAAACGCGTGTGTGAGAGGAGCGCCGGAGAATGGAAGGGTGGCGCTCGGCGCACTCTGCAAACACCGCGGGGAAATGAGCGCCGGCACCTTTCGCGGCGCACAACGGCTCTGAAATGAACAGACAAAGACGGAGGACTAATTGAGGAAAGGCAAGCAGATGTGCTTCAAAGTAGAGAAGGTGGCCCGTAAAGGGAGTAAGGTGAAGGGGGACGAAGGAGCCATAATTTCTCAGTCGATGCCAGCTGGACAAAAGGGAGTCAGTAGGGAACGAGACGGGGGCAAGGCCACAAAGCTCCGGAAGAAAGGAAGAGGGCCCTAAGTGCGAGTCGGTGGGAGGATGGCAAGGTAAAAGATGATGGAGGGAAGGAGCGAGCAGGCAGACAATGCGGCAGACAAAGGCAGGGCGTCTCGGAGCGGGCTCCTTCTGCCCCTAATCTCCCCTCGGCTCCGTCCCCACCTCCAGGAGACACCTTTGTGTTTGACTGACGCGGTGTCGGCGCGCCCAGTGGGTCGCCTCCTTTCACTCCACCCCCCCCCCCCCCCCCCCCCCCCTCCACCTTCCCTCCCTCCACGGTTCTCACTTGTTTCTATAGCCCCGTTGCCATGGCGATGGGTTATTATGGCCGTCCTGCCAAAGCGGCCATGTTGTTGAGTGGAGACAGGCACAGGTGGTAGAGTTCCCACAGACGGGGGAATAGATGAGGAAGCTGCTTGCTGTCGGAGTTCCGACGGATCCATCAGACGCTGGTGGAGGTTGTTTTGAGGCGTTGTGTTGTTGAGTTGTTGAGTTTCTCCCGTGGTGCCTTCAAATGCAATAAGAGATCATCCATTCTCCTCCAGGTGACACCAAAGTCAGGGGACATTCTGGACATGTTTTAGGGATGTATCACTTTGTGTTGCATAGTTCATAGAACATTCTGAACTGTGCTGTAGTGTCTTATCATTCGCGGACATTGCATCACACTGTTATTTTATATCACACATCGCTGCTTATCCATCTCCTACGATGCTTTGTCCAGTTCAGGGTCTTGACCCAATAACAGTTATTATCAGCATTCATAAAAGAGGTGAGGTTTTCTTAGTCCCATTAACATATTATTGACATCTTTGATTCAGATGTGATGGATTGTTTTTATTGTCACTGTCGCTCTTACTACAGCTGTGCAGGAAACATTCCCCCACAAGGAAACAAGAAAAAAACACAACATTGAAAAAAAGTGGTGTTGTTCTGGTTCATTTCATTCGGTGTGTCTTCACCGGTCTTCATTTTGATGGAGCTTGAATGATCTTGAATTGCTTCATCCTTCGGAGAGCATGTGACGCTGTTGAGCATTGCAGTAACTTTGTAACGCCTTGAGATTTTATACTTAGATGCTGTTTTTAGAACTAGTTCGTAGCATTTGAAAAATAAACTATATGACGTTACTTGCATTTTTTCCGTCATATTCAAAGTTCTGTTTTATTTAGAATGTGCAGCGTAAGAATGACGAGTGTGTGGAAGCGGAGTTCATCACGGTTTATTCAGTCTTTTATGATGCTGATATCACAGTTTAGCTGCGTTTCGCTGTCAGCAGTTGGTTGAAACTTGGGGTTTTGTTTTGTTTTTTTCCACAATAGCTTTAAAGAAAGAAGTGTTGTTGTTTTAAGTGTTTCTTTTTGGGATTCTTCTGACTTTCCCAGGGGGACATTGAAGCTTACATTGTATCATGTTGTTTCACAGCCCTCCACAACGTATCACACTGTATCAAATCATGTTGTGCTACCCTGCATTATGATCATATATTATTTTTCTTTGTATTTACATGTAGATACACCTTGGGGGTAGAGTTTGACACAGCATGTAGTTTTGATAGTTGATTATTTTCAGTCGTTTTAGTCTTAAAGTGTACCTACAGAGACTAATAAATGTATTACATCCCAATCTATCAATCTGAATTATGTTGCCGCTTCATTAGTTTTATAAGTTTGACAATGTAGTGTCCTCTGTTGACCTGCACAGTTATTTTTTTTTCACTGAATTATCTGGCTTAAATGCTCAGATCACCGCTTCCAGATTCCCCAGTAGTAGAAACTCGTTGCTTTTTTTCTCATGTTTTTCTGCGAACAGTTTTGATTTGCCACCATGGGCTGAGAGACGGGACCGGAGCCAAAGCTAATAATGAAAATAATTGCTACTTGCAGCTATTTATACATTATTCATCCGGTATATAGAGCAAACATCATGCATAAATGCATCAAAATTGGTGCCGGCTGCATGCAAGCGCGGCGTATATGCATGTATTTATATATACATCCTGGCTGAGTAATGCTGTAGTGCATTAAAGCCTCATATCTCCAGCTTTTCAGGAACTAAAAGGAACAGCGCCGTGTGTGTGTGTGTGTGTGTGTGTGTGTGTGTGTGTGTGTGTGTGTGTGTGTGTGTGTGTGTGTGTGTGTGTGTGTGTGTGTGTGTGTGTGTGTGTGTGTGTGTGTGTGTGTGTGGAGGTTTGCTGACAGATGCATGGAGAGATGCCCTTGATTGACAGCCGAGTGTACGTGTAGTACGGCGTGCGGCGCGCGCCTGACTCAGTGCCGCATGACTCCTATGGCTGCAACCGGGTCCCGAAACAATGATGTCATCCTCCATCACACTTCACAGCTCGGCGAGGACGGACCTCCTCGCCGGCGCCTTTGTTCTGCCGCCTCCCGCATCCCGTTTCCACGGCAGTCTCTCCGTAACGCCGACGCGCCGGCCGCACGCGGCGGGCGAATTCAGACAGATAACAAAATCAATTTGGAGTGGATGGAGGAGAAGCTGGGGAGGGGCGGAGGGGCGGGGGGGGGGGGGGGGGGGGGGGGGGGGGAGGAATAACAGGAGACCGCCTGACTATTAATTGAATAGGTGGAGGGAGGATGAGGTCATAAGATTTTTTTTTTTTTTTTTTCCAGAAAAATGGGTGTACCAAGCAGCGGGGAGGATTTCATCAGACACAGATGCACACACACACACACACACACACACACACACACACACACACACACACACACAGACACGCGGGGTGTGCTCCGCACACACTCGTACAGAAAAACTTTTTTTTTTTGGGGGGGCTGCTACTTTACACGTCAGCTGTTGCTATGGTGACGCAAGTCGGCGATCCAGCTGAAGCGGGGGATTGGCTGGAGAGGAGCAGGGGAGGTAGAAGGAGGCAGGTTGGGGGGGGGGGGTGCAGTGGGGGGGGGGGGGGCAGACACAAAGATAATTAGATCGATGCATAACAATCCATACAAAAGGCATTTTATTTAATAGCTTTGGATTCGCCGAGGCTGAATGCCGCCAGTGGAGCGTCCTCTGCGCGGCATCACGTCCGGCCCCGCTGTCCCGTCCCGTCCCGTCGAGGCGGAGGCGGGCCGGTGTTTTCAAAAAGGTGAAAACAAGCTTCGGCCATCAGCACCTGACAGCAGGCCGTGTTACAAATTGAATTAATTCCTCCCCGGTGCCTCTCAGCTTCACAGCTCCTCCTCTAACGGATACTGAAGGCGGCGCGTACAGGTAGCGGCGTGGACGAGGCGCGCGTCAGCTCGCTCATACCGCTCCTTTTCTTCGCTTGAGCAGCTGCAGAGCGCTTCGCACTGTTTGTCACATTCACCCATTCACACATACGCTGCTGCCCCGCAGCGTCTGTGACCTCCGCTGGGTTTGGCGACTTGCTCAAGGGCATCACAAGTTCGGCTGCATGGGGCAGAAGCTGTTTACAGTCTATTTAAAGGTTTTCAGACTCTGTGTGTGTGCGTGTGTGTGTCTTTGGAGGTGGGGTCCTGTGTGTTTATGATGGCGGTAGTATCAGTATCAGGCCTTCATCTTTTTGTGGTTGATTATTGACCTATGATGTGGTTTTTTTCTGTAAAAAGTTGATTTTTGCTGCACACATCTGAGCCGCGCGGCTTCTAAAAATAGCTCCAGACGTCTTTTACATGCATGTAGCCTTTCGGCAGTTTTCAGATTGACGCTTCATTACCTTGCTGTTTAAACACCATCGTGTGGCGCGAGAGGTTGCCATGGGGCTAAATGGCGGCGGCTTGCTGGCACCGCGCTCTCCGGTGAGTCACCCGGCGAGGCGGCGTGTGCCTCTGGCTCTGCGTCTGCTCTGACGAGCGAGCGAGCGAGCGAGCGAGCGGCCGGTGTTCTCGGCGTCTGCCAGGGGCCGCTGCCCGGGTCCTAATCCCTTCCCAAACTTTGACCGGGGCCCCCGACAGGGAAGCAGGCCGAACGGAGACGGAGACGCTGCGTTGAGTTGACGGTTTTCACTCCGTGTTCAGGAAACCGCCTCGGCGTGTCGATTATACGTTTGGGGTTTCGGGGCGGTCGTGTTGTGTGTGTGTGTTGACAGGAAGTGGTTAGCCCGTGTGGTGAACACTGGGTCATCGTGTGTTTTTTTGTGTGTGTGTGTGTGTGCGTGTGTGTGTGTGTGTGTGTGTGCGTGTGGTCATACGGTCACAGCGCCGCCGTAGCTTCTCGGCGCGGACGCTCGGAGTCTCCCGGTGGCGTCTTGGGGATCGGTGACTCAAGGAAATCAGGACACACTCTAAATTTGTCACTGCAGCATAACCCACATAATGAAAGAATACAAGCTCCCCGTGCACTTGCGCGCGCGCTCTCCCGCCCCTGCCGCTGCCTCTCCGTGTCGATCTCCTTCCCTCAACACACCCGGCACCAGCGCGCACGCTCGTGTTGACAAGTGTTAACTGGGTAATATGGAAATCAGAAGGCGACGAGCACATGTTTAAATGAGTCAGTGTTTTCGGTCCTCAGCCTTTGCATGGCTGTTTTCTCTGCAGATTGTGCACAGCCTCCACTCACGGGCATTCAGCTTGGATTATAGCCGCGGTTTACAGAGGCAGCGGAGGGAATACCTCCAGCTAGCGTATCCGAGGTGGTGGAGGAAAGGATTTGCTTGCCCTCAGGCTACTGTCGAGGTTGCAGGGTAGTTTAAACCCAGCTAAACTCTCTTTACAACGTGTACGTCTGAGAAAAAAGGCTTTTCAAGCCTTTATGAAGGCACAAATCCACGGCGGATATTCCAGTAATTAGCTTTAGAAACATTCGTGTTTTCTGAAATTAGGATGTGCAAATCTCCTTCGTCTACAATTAGCTTCTGTCTATAATGACGTGTTGATCCAGAAGATCTTGCAATCCATGTATGTCCCATCTAATTACCTCCATCCTACTGTTAAAAGCATTTACATACTGCATCTTGACTTCAGAATTTCCATTATAATCTGATAAAAGTGAGCGTCAAAGATTGATTTATGGTTGTGGCCATTTAGGAATGGGAACCAGCGATTTGGGTTTGAGGTAATACTTTTGGTTTAAGTTCATCAGAAGCGTTTCTGCAGCTTGATTTCATGAATCTGCATTCAGGATGTAAAAGTGGGAGGAAAACAGAGAGGTGTCGACTGTCTTAATAATATTCAGTTTTGGATTCACAACCTACAACTTTGCTCCCAGTAAATCAACCCCAGTTGTGAATGTTGTGATGTCTATGCAGTTTGAAATAAATACAATCCTGTTGATGATTCTAATAGCTTCCAGGTTCTTCTTCTAATAAACAGTGCTTCTTCTCTTTCCTCTAACTCGTGCTGGATCCCTCCTCCTCGTTTGGGTCTTCCAAAGCTTCTGACTTCTGCCCTGTGGCCACCAGATCTGAAATAATTAGGGTTTTTTTAATTAATTAAGATTGTTTGATTAGTTAATTTCACAGTTTTTGCGAATTAATTATGATTTATCGCACTTATCTTTTTTTCTATTTGAAGTCGTGGAATTTTAATTCGTGGAGGACGAGCAGGGTTCGGTGGCGGCGTCGCACCGGTTGATGAGGAAGACCTTGAAAGCAGGCTGGTTGGAGTCAGGCGGCGTGGAGGTCACCGCCGTGGCCCCGTTTCCACCTGGCATTGAAACCAGTCTGGAGTGGTTGTGGCGAGGCCAGACGCCGGAGTGTTTCCGCCCGTCGGAATCCAGTCGCCGCTCAGCGTCACTTCCCAAGTTTTAAGACGCATCTTGGAAGAATTCTCCCCGAGGGATTAATAAAGTATTAATATGATAACATAATGTATTGCGCGTGGTGGTAGCGCTGCGATAACGGAACGTCTTCATCACTGCATTAATTATGTAAAAACAGTTTCCCGCTCTGAACTGTGGCTGCAGCAAGCCGCGCTTTTCTTCTTGATTATTCTGTCGGGACGCAGCCTTAAACGTCTTGTTTAGACTAATCACCGTCCAATCATCGCCACTCGTCGTTAAATCTGTAAGAAATATAAAAGATGAAGGAAGAACAAGTATTTCTAATGGGAAATTACAACTTTAAACCAAAAAAACAAGAAAAACCCTGTGTGTTAATCTAAAGTTGTCGTTAAAGACGGCCAAAGGCCGACGGAGAAAGCATTTTAAAGCTTTAATGGCCTCCATATCCTCATAATTTGCAAATTCACTACAGAGATCCTGAGTCCTGGAGGAGGAAATGCTTCGACTGCCGACTGCCAGAAGGAAATTGGAGATTCCTGATTTATCGGAATACAAGCAGTCGAGGTTGCATCAAGTGGTCATTAGAAGAATCATATAACTTTAAATTGATGCATTCGCCCGCTGATGAAATGTACATTTTCCTGCTCCCGCCTCACAGTTCTTCGCTCTCAACCTCTCATAGACAGTCCTTCTTGTTTTCTTCATCTTCATTCATTAATCCAGTTAATCTGGGCATTCCTCTGGGAGCAAATTAGGGATTCATTTAGTTTTTTCTTCCTCATGTCGGGCCCTGAGTTATTCTAGGTATGCGTGCCGCGAAGCTCCATCTGCATCCGATCCCCCCCCCCCTCGCCGTGTATCCTCGCACATCTCCTTTATCTCCCGAATGTTAATGCGCCGCACTGTCAGAAGCCATTGTTGTGATCGGCCCGCAGATCTTTTTGCATGACTGCCTTGCTTTTTGTATTATCAGGGCATATTGTACCTCCGCAAAAAATGGCACCGAATGTGACGTGATAGGGGGAGAGTGCACGTCTGGGGAGAGAGCGACGGCGACCCGAGGGTCACGGCGAGGGTGAGGCGGGTGAGGCGGGAGGTCGGGCGCAGAGGCATATGGCAGTTGTTAAAATATGAGAGCGATGGGAACCTTTGGAAAGGAAAAAAAAAAAGTGCTGGAGGGCTCGGAGGGAGGGAGGGAGCGTGAGGGAAGCAGAGGGGTAAAAGTAGTTGATAAAAAAGGAAAAAAAAAAGTGGAGAGGACATGTGAGAAGGGGAGATGTAAACGGTAGGAGGTGAAGAAAAGGGAGCGAGGGAGGAAAGTGAGAGGAGAGAGAGACGGGCCGGCGTGGGGAACGAGGAAGAGAGAGGGAGAGAAAGTGCTGGAGGGCTGATATTTAATGTGATAAATGAGTTGTGACAGTCCGCCTCTAACCCCCTTCCAACCAGCAAGGAGGAGGAACACAGAAATAGAAAGCATTATGGGTAAAAGGACATATACGGCATTATATATGTATATAGAAAGAAAGCGGCGTGCGCTGTAGCAGAGGGAAAATCAGTTCAGGCAAAAAGGACATCGGTAGACAGCGTTATGGATGTACAAAGTGAAGGAGGCGAGTGGGGATGCATACATATAGGCCGAAAATCCAGGGAGTGGCGCCAAGCCGTTTGGGTAAAGGACACACGAGAAGCGAAGGAGAGGAGGAAGGCCGTGGGTTCACCGTCGACCGACTGCGCCACAGCCGCTCACATAGCAAGAGGGAGAATGAAATAGATGGGGTTGCCTCGTCGGGGCCGTTGGGCGGGCGTCACGTTCTGGAGGGACGGCTAATTAGGAGTTGTGACAGCGCGGCGTGGAACGTGGAGCGGCTTTTTCCATAGTTCCCACCTCGATTCGGTGGCCGTGGCGGCGGACTTCCACAGCGCAGAGAGAGAGAGTCCGGTGGAGACAATGACAGCCACTGTAGCTTCGGTTGGGGAGTGGAAGCCTGGGAGATGACTCATAGGGAGGAATGAAGAGGGGAGAAACGAGGGGAGGGGGGGAGGGGGGGGCGGCACAGCGCAGTTTTTGAAGAAATAAAAGCCAGGAGCGAGAAGAAAATGGGTGTGAGACGCCCCGACGGCTGGAGTTGTCGGGTTTGATCTCGCAGCTCTCCTCTCCTGAGTCAGCACCAACCGCCTCTTCCACTGCTTTCTTCTTCTTCCTCTTCCTCTTCTTCTTCTTCTGATTCCCCCGCTCCCCGACACCTCCGTCTTCTCGCCTAATGGCTGCGAGCCACCGGCGTGATCAAAGGTGGTAGTTATGGCGCTCCGCCGTCGCCGGTCGAAGGCCTCGTTTCTAATCAATAAACCATAAAAGTTAGAGGCAGACAGAGTGCCGTCTGGTTTCTTTATCCCCCCCCCCCCCCCAGTGTTTTTCACAGACTCATCCCCGTCTCTCTCCCCCTCTCTCCAGTGTGGACGGCGAGATTCTCTCAGGAGCCGGCAGACCAGTCGGTGGTGCGGGGCCAGAGGGTGATCCTGTCCTGCGTTGTCTTCAACTACTCCGGCATTGTTCAGTGGACCAAGGATGGGCTGGCTCTGGGCATCGGAGAGGACCTCCGGGGTGAGGCATCACACGCCGGCCCCGGGCCTTCCTCGCCGCGCCGCGCCGCGTCCGCCATGTGACTAAGACGGGTCTCTGCGGAGCTGAGGCTGATCTCTTCGGACTGCAGCCGCTGACGGGCGTCGCTTTAAAGCTGCAGAAGTTACTTTTGTGTTCTGATCTTTTCCGTCCGGCCGTTTTACTGGTGGAAAGTGGAGGAAAGACTTGCAGTCATGGTTTTTTTTTTTTTTTTTTTTTTTTTTCCCACTGTTAGAATCCAGCAAGATGTCGTAATAAGCGTTATAGCTATGGCTCTGGAGCTAGCATAGCGCAGCGTCGGTCCTCCATAGTCCTGAATCATCTCTTCATCTGTCCGGCAGGCCTCCGTCCCATCGGACAGATAAAACCCCGCTATTTATAGCCTCTCCTGCAGCCCGGCGAACTCCTGAGGGCCCGCCGTCGCTCCCTCGCTCCGGCTGTTAAGACTCAGGTGTGGCGGAGGTCTCCGGGTCCGGGCAGCAGCTTGAGACCGCCCGACCTCCGGCGTGGAGGAGCGATGCACGGCAGAAACCGCCGTCCTCACGCTGAAAAACATGGCGGACGTCTAACTCAGTGTTGCATCAAACCAAAAAAAAACAGGAAATGCGTGTTCAGGTGGCGTTTAGAAAGACTATACGGCCGTACTACTAAAACTTTCTAGCGTTTGTGACGCTCCCGCTCAGGAAAAGTGTGCTGGTAGTTTGAAAACGGACTAAATTTGCTAAGCAGACGCGATCAGCTGTCCCAGCTCTGCTCACCGCCGTGTGTTTTTTTTTTCCAGGGGTCTTTCCAGCGTCAGCACCACATTATTTATTTGCGGTCGTCTGATTGTATGCTGACGAAATGTTTCTTTTTTTCCCCCCCCCCGCCCGCTGAATGTTTTAGCCGCCGCCGGACCGAGCGAGCAGACGGACCACAGCGAGACACCTTAACTGCCACAGCAGATACCCCGTCACTTCCTCCGCCCCGGCTAAATTTAGCAGTCGACGGGGGTTAGCGGGCTGCCTGGCCCCGGGGCACGCGGGGCGGACTGACACCCTTCGTTTCGGTTGGAGCGGCGTCACGTCACCACCTCTGTCGCACGGCACGGCGGCTGACACTGACTGGCTGATGTCGGAGCTCGATTAGCCTCGCTCTCCTCTCCCTTTCCTCGGTTTCTTTCTTTTTTTTTTTGTTCCGGTTTGATTTTGCGTGACACTGACGAAACTCGAGGCGCAGCGCCGCGTCTCACGGCCGGGTTGCGCGGCGTCTGCAGAATTGCGCTGATGAGCCCGGAGGGGTTATACGCCGGGGCGGCGCAATTACTGGTGAAAACAAGTGGGCATATTTTTAACCGCCGGGTCCGGAGGCGGCCGGCGGCCCGTGTGTCATCCCGCCGCCGCCGCCGCTTCCCGCTCGCAGTTTCCTCTGCCTCTCCTCACTTTTTTTTTGTTTCGCCAATTGTTCCCATTTTCTTTTCCTTCCATCTCTCCGTCGCGGCGACGAGCCGAATCCCCGTGACTCCGGATCCTCTCCTCCTCTTCCTCTCGTCTGTCGTGCTATTCCTTTGCGACCTCTTCATCACAGATCCCTCGTTCTCTCCCGCACCGACTCCTCGCTTCATATTCCTCTTTTAACTTGTCGAGCTCGTCCTCGCAGCTCCACACACACACACACACACACACACACACACACACACACACACTGTCAGTCCTCCTGCCTGTCCTTGTCTGTCCCTTCTCTGTTTTCTTCCTCTCTTTCTTTCTGCTCGTTTCTATCATCTTATTACCGTAATGGTTCAGTGATTCAAGCCCAAGCCTCTTTAAAAACCAGGGACATGTGAATGAACACTGGCCACTTCATGCTTATATACACTGTGTGTGTTGTTTTGCGTGTGAGGCTCTGTCCCTCGCCGCCGCCGCCGCCTCCACCCCCCCTCCATCCCCCCTCCACCCACCCACCCACTCTCCTTCCCTTGGCTTTTCATACGCCTTCTCGCCCTCGACATTTCACATGCAAATGCACGTACACGCATCCACACACATGCACCAACGCATGCAGAAGAGCAAGGACGCGCAAGGTTAGGCGGGCGGCGGAGAGCGCGGCTCGCAGGGCCGCACGTGCGCGCACGTCGGTCCGGGCGGAGGGGGGGAAATTTCACATGCGATCTGCGTCTGGGCAGCAGACATGAATTCTGCACCAGCGACCGGAGTGGATTTGAGTCCTCTAAAACGTTGCTGTCATCATGCATTCATCTTTTCCCCGCCGCCGATAGAGGAGAGCGTGGCTGCCACCTAATGGTGAGAATGCTGGGCAGCGACACAGCTGGGCTGTGTGTGTGTGTGTGTGTGTGTGTGTGTGTGTGTGTGTGTGTGGGTGAGGCGAATGGGGGAAGGGAAAGGGAGGATCGGGACGGCTGTGTCGTGTGTGTGTGTGTGTGTGTGTGTGTGTGTGCAGATCAGGGAAATGTGTGAATGTCTGCTGAAGCGTTTGTCTCCGTGCGTGTCGCTGGCCGTGCGTCTCGGCCGAGGCTGGAAAAGTCTCACTTCATGCATGACAGAGATCCGATCGGCTGCAACACGCTGCGTGGTGTCAGGGGTGTGTGTTTAAAAAAAAAAAATACTCGCAACACAGGACTGAGCCGCCGGAATGAAGCCTGCCGCCATGTTTGAATAGAAATCTGTGGTTTTCAGGAAGGAAATTCCAAACATTTTCAGGTTTTTCTCGAATTAATGCTTGGTTTGTGTGTGTGTGTGTGTGTGTGTGTGTGTGTGTGTGCGCGTTGCAGCCTGGCCCAGGTACCGCGTGCTGCGGGTGCAGGAACTGGGTCAGTACAACCTGGAGATCCTGTCGGCGGATCTGTCCGACGACTCCCTGTACGAGTGTCAGGCGCCGGACGCCGCCCTGAGGTCCAGGAGGGCCAAACTCACCGTCCTCAGTGCGTCCACACACACTCTCAGCTGTGTCATGTGTGTGTGTGTGTGTGTTTCTAACCGTGCCGTCTCGCCTGCTCCAGTCCCCCCGGACGACCCGGTGATCGACGGCGGCCCCGAGGTGCTGCTGAACGCCGGGGAGTCCTACAACCTGAGCTGCGTGTCTCGAGGCGCCAAACCGCCGTCCATGATCGAGTGGCTGAAGGACGGCCTGCCGATAGACGGCGCCGTCAGCGCCACCGTAAGCCTCCTGACCCAAAACACACACACACACACCCACCAAACATCCAACGTTTAGACGGAGAAGCAGAAGGATGCGGGCGCTCAGTCGTCTTCTGCCGTGTCGCCTGCAGGAGGTGCTGTCGGACAGGAAGAGGGTGACCACGCGCAGCTACCTGCCCATCCACCCCGTGGACACCGACACCGGCAGGACCTACAGCTGCGTGGCCACCAACCTGGCCGTCCCCACCGGGAAGAACACCACCGTCACGCTCAACGTGCACCGTGAGCGCCACTCACCAAACTCCACCGACTGGCGGGGTCGCAGTAATGGTCGTGTAATGCCTCTCTGTGCCACTAGGGGGTGTAGTGAGTCCTCATTCTGACACTCTGGCCCAGAGGAACTGAAACGTTCTGAGTGAAAATGTAAAGTTTTAACCTCTGAGGAGCTGTGGAGACGAGCGACTCACTGCTGCCCCCCGGTGCTCACAGGGTGAATTAAGCGACGCAGCGCAGCCATTTGGCCTGCACCGCCTGTTCAGATTGTGGAGCTGTTCCGTGAGTCTCCCCGGCTCTCTCTCCCCTCCAGATCCACCGACTGTGACCTTGTCCATTGAGCCTCGCTCTGTCCTGGAGGGGGACCGAGTCACCTTCACCTGCCAGGCTCACGCCAACCCTCCCATAATGGGCTACAGGTCTGCTGCCGTCTCCTCTCCTCGCCGGGCCTCTTAAAGCCGCACCGCCGTTTTTTTTTATTTACAACCGTAACCTGTGTGTTTGGATCCCAGGTGGGCGAAGGGTGGCGTGGTGCTGCAGGGCGCCCGGGAGAACGTGTTCACCACCAAGGCCGACCACTCCTTCTTCACCGAGCCCGTCTCGTGCCTGGTCTTCAACGCGGTGGGGAAGACCAACGTCAGCATCCTGGTGGACGTCCACTGTGAGTCACACACTCCCCCGGTCTGGAGCCGGCCGGCGTGGAACACACAGCCGAGCGGCCTGCTGCACTAATACTCACACACAACAAACCGCATGCTCTCTCTCCCTCCCTCTCCCTCTCTCTCTCAGTCGGCCCGATCCTGCTGGTGGAGCCGCAGCCTAAAACGGTGGACGTGGACTCCGACGTCACCCTGAACTGTAAATGGGCCGGAAACCCTCCGCTCACGCTCACCTGGTTCAAAAAGGGTTCGAACATGGTGAGGAGCCGGGGGGGCCACGCTCGTTTCAGTTACACTGCTCTGTAGAACGACGGAACAGCTGAGTCTTTACAGATAGTTTCAACTTCTCACTTTTTCATGATCTGCATGTCACAAAAAGTTCAGTAGTAAAGTCGTGTGTACAAACACAGTAATTCCTATTTTAGCCTTTTTTTTAGTTATTCTTATCAGGATTTATGATAAAAAAACAATAGAAGACTGATTTTTCCTGTCACTCCCAATGTTTTTTTAAAAAGACAACACTATTTTAGAATAATAACCATTTAATTACTTTTATATTCAGTTGCCTTTTTCCAAAAAAACTCCATAAATTGGCTCATAAATTTTCCTGTAGCAGTAGTCGTGACCCTAAATCCATTTAATGCTGCTTTTCAGTGAATCTAAATCTGTTATTTTACTGAAAACAGCTCAGATTTTCACAGTTAGTGTTTATGCAGTGTGTTTAAACAGGCTGATAATACATATTTAGATGAACTTTGTGAAGATAATGAGCTAGCGTGCGGAAATAACGGCGTTTTCCCGCCGCGGAGTCGCATCAGGACGCCTCCCTTCAGCGGCTCTGAGCGTAACGAAGCGAGCCTCCGCAGTCAGGTCGGGTTAACGGTCCGCCGTCGGAGGCGGCGGCAGCCAGAAGGCAGGAATGCGGCTCGTAGGTGTGTGTAAACATCACCGCCACTTCCTCCGGCGACCGGCTGCCCGGCTCCGACCCGCCACGCTTCCAGGAGTCGGGGGTTTTAAAATCACCTCCAGCATTTAAAAACAGATGACCCGCTGTTCATGTACATTTTTGTTGATCCTTCTCGTTTATCGTTGTCGTTATTTTCTCTCCTTCAGGTTCTGAGCAACAGCAACCAGCTGTACCTGAAGTCGGTGAGCCAGGCGGACGCCGGTCAGTACGTCTGCAAAGCCATCGTCCCCCGGATCGGCGTGGGGGAGACGGAGGTCACGCTCACCGTCAACGGTCAGCAGGCGCCGCTAGATTAGATGTGTCACTTTCTTTCAGAAAGGTCAGCTTGTCTGTAATTGGGAGGCGTTTTATTTTTTTTAATTCTTTCTGAGCGGGTAATAAGGTCAAGGGGAGGGGGGGGTGGGGGGCTTGAAGCTGATTCCTGCGGATGGTTGTGTGTAAAGGTTCCGTCTCTCGCCCCTGCAGGTCCTCCCATCATCTCCAGCGATTCGGTGCAGTACGCCGTGCGGGGCGAGCGGGGAGAGGTGAAGTGCTACATCGCCAGCACGCCGCCGCCCGACAAGATCGTGAGTAACGCGTGAAAACGTCCAGATTATTTGCCCCGGCGTCAATTATTCAAGCGAGCAGAAGGTTGCGTTTTTCCACCCTGGCGGCAGTTTCGCTCGCGCTCCACCTTTCCCTCCGTCCTGAATGGCTCTCCGCCGGCGCGGCGGGCGCTTTTAGGCGCTTGTCCCCTTTCCTTTCCGAGCGGTGACTCACCCTCAGACTCCCCTCCGATGTTCCTCCATCCCGTCACATAAACAAACCGACGCTAAGCCGCTCCGCTTTTAGCTCCCCCGCCCGGCGAGCGGGCGGGCGAGCGGCGCTTCCCCGGCTCCCCCGCCTCGGCCAGTGATCCGTCCTGACTTGGCGCCGCCGCCGCCGCGCTCCTTTTAATGCAGGCGGCGGAGGCCGGGACGGAAAAAGGGGGGATTTATAAAATATAAAAGGACGGCGGAGGAACAGTTGTCCCAGTAAACGCCACTGCAGGAGATTCTCCTTCCCCGGAATAAGTGGGCAGATTATGGGAACATGTGGGCTCATGCATAATTGACCCGGCGCCGCACGGCGCCGCGCTGCTGAATTATACAGCTGCTCTTAGTGGCTCTGCAGCCGGGAGGACGTGCCGGATCCTCGCTCTGCTGCCAACTTCCACACAAACTGTTGCGGGTGACGGGCGGAACATGCAAACTCCGTGTGTGTGTGTGTGTGTGTGTGTGTGTGTTAGGTGTGGGCGTGGAAGGAGAACGTGTGGGAGAAGGAGAAGGGCACGCTGCTGGAGCGCTACACGGTGGAGCAGAGCAAGCCGGCGGCGGAGGGCGGCGGCGTCCTCTCCACCCTCACCATCAACAACGTGATGGAGTCCGACTTCCTGTCCACCTACAACTGCACGGCCTGGAACGCCTTCGGCCCCGGCACCATGATCATCTCGCTGGAGGAGATGGGTGCGTCCGCCGCGCCGCTCCTCGTTCTGAAAGAAAAGAGCTGAAAATTAAAGTTTTTTTGTTTCTTCTCTGTTTCAGAGGACATTACGGTGGGGATCATCGCCGGCTGGACCGTCGGCTGCACCGTCCTCCTCTTCATCTTCCTGCTGGTTCTTGTTCTGATCTTCTACCGGCAGCGCAAAGGCAGTGAGTCCGTCTCTCCTTTTTACTTCCCGCTGAAACGCAGAGTGTGAGGATTTCCACGCCTGGAGAAGCTGGAAAAGCAAAGAGAAAGCAGATCCCCGCCGCTGACGGACGGGCCGTGTGTTTTCCCCCGCAGGTCGGCGCGGGGTCACGCTGGGTAAGCCCGACATCAAGGTGGAGACCATCAACAAGGAGAGCCACAGCTTGGAGGAGGACTCCGGCAGCGTGTCCACGGCCTCGCGCATGGTCAAGGCCATGTACTCGGTGAGCAGCGGCAGGGCGCCGGCGTTCCTCCGCCCGGACTGTTGACACAGCCTGTAGCCGTAGAAAAAAAAACCCAGATTAACTCAGTAACCTCTCCACTCAAACACAAACACTGTGATTTCTCCCTTTCTTAATCCTTCTTTAACACTTTTATTACCATTCTCTCCTCTTTTCCCTTCTGTTGCCTTTCTTCCTTCTCCTGTTTTTTTTTTTTTGTTGTGGCACTTTTTATTTTTCTTTCTTTCTTTTTCTTTCTTTTTTCTTTTTTTTTTTTCGTTGTTGTTTGACGCTTTAGTTTCTTCCCTCTGTGTCCTTCTCTCCCTCCAATCAGCCCTTTAAAGACGACATAGAGCTGAAGTCCGACCTCCGCAGCGACACCCTGGACACCCGGCAGGAGTACGACCTCAAGGTGAGACCGGATCGTCAGAGAAACCACGAAACGATCTCAAATTATTCGTTCATTTTTAAGCCAGTTGTCTATTTTGACAGTTAATTTAAAGGTATAGTAAAGCACACATATATGAGAAGAAGATCTTTTTTTTGTGTGGTGTGAATTTGAATGAATTTTTACTTTGGAAGGTAAATGGTGGACTTCCTGTTGGACTGAGTTCAGGGATGTCGGTGCGAGATATTTAGGCCTTGATGAGACGAACCAGCGAGCGTTGGTTTGATCTCTCTACGATATTCCTACAGGCCGCGGTGGCCAGTTTAGTGTCTAGGTGGCGCTAGAGAGCTAATTTTTTTTTGCATTGATTTGGTTCATTTTTCCATTTTACCAAATGTTTCGCCGGTCATGACATGCGCGCCAGGTTTGGTGCGTTTTGGTTCGGGTTTATTGGTTTTAACAAACACTAGAGGAACAACACTGACCCCTAGTGTTTCCGATCAGAACTGCAGTCTAAATGGAAAACGACAGATAGCCTGGAGTAAATATATTTAGTACTGCGGTTTGCTCTTTTGTTTTTTCCCCTGCTGTGAGTCAACTTTTCTCTCTGATTACTTTCACTGAAAGGCGGAACAAAGCGACGCGGCCCCAATCGAGACCATTTTCTCCAAAGAACCGAGTTCAAGACGACTAATACTGATTTAGCGGGCATGAATCATTCACACTCTTTGACACGGCGAGGTTGGGCGAAGGTGATGGATGCGTTTTTTTTCTTTTTCACGCGAGGAGCTGCCAAATCGCTCCCCTGGAACTCCCCGCCATGAATATTTCGTGAGGGCGAGCGCGCCGCCCCTCGAGCCGGAGCGCCGCCTCGGATCACCGTGAAGGAAGTCAGACATGAATCCACCCCAGGAGGTGGTTAGATCACCCCGACAGCCCTCTCTCTCCCTCGCTCGCTCGCTCGCTCTCTGTTTTAAACTTCACTTTCCCTGCGCCGCCTGAAGCGCCGGAGCATGCCGAACAGAGCGGGGCGGAGAGGCGGCAGGACGGAGCCAGTTCTGCTTCTGTTTCCTTAGAATCGGTGAATTAGCGTCCGTCTGCAGTTGTTGTTGTTGTTTTTTATATTCCTGAGCCTGACGTTAAACGGGGCAGACGTTAGCTTGTTAGAATAGTTGATCACGGTTCTACTTAAAGCCCAGGAATAGCGTGTGTGTGTGTGTGTGTCGGCTGAGTCATTTGTGTGGACGCCAGGCTGCAGGGAGAGACGCTACAAATTTCTCAATGTGTGAGATCAAGCTTATTTTTTTTTATACTGCGCAGCTTCAAAGCCCCACAAATAAACACGGTTTGTCTTTATTTATTTTGCATGGGTTTATTTTTTATTCATTTTTTTTTAATTTCAGCTTGTTTCTCGCTTGTATTAAAAGTGTATTTGGAGTTTATTCTTTGTGACACTGAGTCCAAACAAGCACTGATGTTCGATTTATGGTAATGTACTGTATTGGCCCGACTATAGGACGACTCTGATTATAAGACGACCCCTATTGTTCAAATATCGTTTTGTGAAAATAAAAATATGTTGAAGACAATACGGTTACTCATAAAAACAACTTTTTAATGTGCAATTATTCCAGGAAAACTCACAACAGAGATAACATTTCATGTGATTTAAGATCAAGAAATATTACTGCAGTTATTAAAGCGGGGTTTGCTTACTGGTCACCGGTACTTTGGCTCCCTCTAGTGGCGCGGATGTGTAACGACAGTCTAGTCCTCGATTATAGCGTGACCCCGTTTTTGAGAATATAATTTCTGGAATAAAATATCGTAATATAGTCGGGCCAATACGGTGCTTCATTATAAACAAAATGTTGATTTGGTGTTAAAATGATGTATTGATTAAAAAATGAAGAACATCTCCGATTTTCTTCATTTTTTTTAAACCCATTTTTACCTTTACCATCAGATAATTCCAAAACGCTTCATTCTTGCTGCTCTCCCCTCCAGGACCCCACCAACGGCTACTACAACGTCCGCGCCTCCACCCACGACGAGGTGCGCCCGGCCTCCCGCTCCACCATGCACTACTCGGACTACCGCTCGCCGACGGGGACGCCGGGCGGCGCCGCGTCCATCAGCAGCAGCACGGGGGGCTCGGGGGCCGCGGCCGGCGGGGCCGGCGGCGGCGGCGGCGGCGGCGCCCCCGTGCCCGTGCCCCCGGGGCCCCTCACCTCGCCGGGCCGCCCGCAGGCCTGCTACGACCCGCGGCCGCCCTCCAGACTCTCCCACATCAGCTACGCCCAGTTCAACACCTTCACCCGCGGCGGCGGCCAGAGCCAGCAGGGCCCGGCCAACCCGCCGCCGCCGGCCGGCGCCGACTTCCCCGGCGACTGCAGCCTGCTGGACTCCGCCTCCCAGCTGGCCTACGACAACTACAGCTACCCCTCCCACTACCCGACCTACCGCATGGGCTTCGCGCCGTCCAGCCTGGCGCCGCTGGAGGCCGGCCCCTCCTACGAGATGTACGGCGTGGGGAGCCCCGGCGGCGTGGGCGGCCCCGGCGTGGGCGTGGGCGTGGGCGCCGGGGGCCCCGCCCCCGCGGGCTCGGAGCCCGGACTGGGCAAATACGGCAGCTCCACCCGCTTCTCCTACACCTCGCAGCACTCGGACTACTCCCACAGCCGCCACACGCAGCGCATGCAGACTCACGTGTGAGACGCGGCGTCCGAGCCGGGCGGGCGGCGGGAGGCGGCTTATAAATAGTGTCACACACATTCACACACGCACACACACACATCCACACACTGCATAACACTTCAAAACACACACACACACACACACACAGACACACACATGCACAAATCAGAAACCCGTGGAGGACGGGGGCGGGCCGGGGAAGGGAAATTCCACGCAGTCCTGAATTCCCTCGCTGCCGATGTGTTTGGAGAAGAGAGCTCTGAGAGAGCGGACCGCGCAAGTCACAATCACGAGAGGAGGACGAGGAGGAGGACGGGAGGCCACGGCCTTCGCCGTGTGGGACCGACTTTGTGTCACGATGAGAGACGAGCGTCTCGCAGCAGACGGACTGTCAGACAGAAACCTCCGCCGGTGCTCGCCGTCCCTTCCATCCGCCGCTCGCCTTCTTGGTGGAGCGCGCGTGGACGGAGTCTGCTCAGCGTCACTGCTGCTGCAGGGGGAGGGAAGGCGGCGGGAGGTGTGTGTGTGAGTGAGTGAGTGTGTGTGTGTGTGTTGAGGCTTCGGGAAGGTTCGCCATCATTTTGCACTGCATCCACGGTTATTCATGCTTAGACGTCCTTTCTGATCGATGTCCGGGGTGCGATTTGCCGAAGGGGGGGTGGTGGGGGGGTCTGCATGTTCCCCTCCGGCAGTGGGAGATGGACGCCTCTTCACCAGCAGAACATTCCGCAGTGTTTCCAGTGAGAAATGGAGCAAAGCTTTAAGCAGGTCGGCCGCCACATGGGTCCAAATGAAGGAAGAAAAAAGACAAAGTTCTGTGCAATGAGGCTCCGTTTTCCGTTGGAAACGCTTCGCTTTCTGATCAAAACTTCCACTTCACCTCCGTCTCTGTTTACTCGGAGAGCAAACAGCCTAACTTCAGTGACTTCTGATTTTTGCACAACAGCTAACTTTATGATTCTTCACTATATTCTGACATTCAGTTCCTTCTGCTGGGGGAAATGCTCGCCGCCCCCCTCTGCTGGCCTCCTCCCGAATCGCGCCCCGCCCGCATCTGTGCGTTTTTACGTCTCCTTTTTATTTGCACACCGAGACTAGAGCTTTGTATTCTATTTTTTGAACATTACAGAATTATTTTTGTCTATGTATAAACGTGTAACGTGTACGTAAACGGACCAAAAGTGGGAGCGGCGAGCGAGGAGGGCGGTTCCAGGACGAGAGACAGGTGCATCAGTGCGTCGACCTAGTGCCAAGTGTTCATGTTGTTCTCCACCGCAGACCGCATATATGCAGTAGGAGCTCCTTCTATCGGCCTCCAGTCGCCCCAGACGCTTCTTTTCTTCCCTGTTATTTGGGGGAAAAAAGAAACGACAAGCCGGGCGCCGACGGAGAGAGAGAACAAACAGATGTTGGGTTTAGAGTGGCCTTATCGGGGAACCTGTCATACATTTCCATTTTTGAATCATTCCTCATTGTCAGTCTGCCAAATAATATAATAATAATAATGAAGAAGAAGAAGAAAAAAAAAAAGAGAAATGAAGCGACCAGAGGAGGAGAATGTGTCGGAGAGAGAGAGAGAGAGAGAGAGAGAGGTTCGACGAAACGCTCGTCCACAAATATTGACATGTAGTAGTGTGTGACCGGCAGAGTGTGTGGGAGTGCGAGTGTGAGCGAGGGGCAGGTGCGTGGGCGCGCACATCGATTTGTACAGCGTGTTTGTATAGACGTGTGAATGGGTGCGCGCACGAGCGTGTGAGCGTGTGTGTGTGTGTGGAGAGCATACTACTGTATGCCTGACTGTTGTATGCATGTCTGTGTGTATACAGTGAGTGTGTGTCCAAGCCCGAGGGTGCGTGTGTGTGTGTGTGTGTGTGTGTGTTACAGTATATGTCCATATCATTTCTCTCACAATCCTGTTCCAGTACTTTTATACCTCTGGTAGGACTGTATCCTGTATTATTGTGTCTTTGAATTTAGAAGAATCCAATGTTTATCTTATTGTACTGTTCTTCGTAGCAAGGAGAAAACTGTTCAAAAGATGTACAACGAACGTTATCAAACTCATTTTTTAATTTCATTATCTTCAATATTTTTTAAAAATGGTATGTAATTATTTTTCCACAGTATTACATAAATAAAAGCACTGTTTTTTATAATAGTCTTGCTTCGGTTGTCTCTAACTATCTCTTGTGTACACTCTTAATCTGTTTTTATGTGTCATTGCATGAATATTTTGACAAAAAAAAAAAAACACAGGATGGTGTGACTGATGGGGTCAGGAAGACTAAATCATGTACAAACATAAAACAACAACAAGAAAACCCAACACAGCACATCATGCTGTTCAGCCACAGGGTGACGTGATCAGGAGCCACAGATCTTCTGTCTGTCTTGACAGTTTTCAGCCACAAGACGAGATCAAACCAACCAAATTCAACCGAAAGCATCTCAAAGTGTTTTACTCTGACTTTAATCTCAGACTTTGTCCTCATTCAGGACATTGCTGTCCATGTGGGGAAGTGTCTTCCATTTCATCTGGCTTCTGTTACTACGTAGGTTCAGGAATGCTGGAATAAAACTTCACAGATTAATTTTTTTTTTTTCTTTATAAACCTCTTAGCGACTGAAATTGCACCAGATGGACGGCTGTGGCATGGCTTGGTTGGTAGTGTGGTTGTCAGTGTGAAGGTTGCAGGTTCCATTCCACATGTCAAAGTGCTCATGAGAAGAACGAAGAACCAGAGGATGGACTGAGCGCCACGCATTGCAGCTGCTCCCATAGAATGTGATTAACAATGTAAGCATTTAAGGAGATAATCAAGCAGTGGAGAAATGCTGTGAAGTAAAATTCATTAAAAAAAACAACTTTTTTGAGGAATTTATTCTTCTCAATGTCATTTTTACTGATGAATATTATGAACAAACAGAAAAAACTCTAATGGCTCAGGTGTTAGGTAAAATTTTTGACAAATTATTGATTAGTTTTACAGAATGAAATATAAAAAACACAACCAAGTGATTAAAAATCAACTTTAAAAAACGGATTTAAAATAGTAAAGGTTTTTTCAGCCTTTTTTATGTATTGAATATAATGATTAAAAAAGGCAATTTAATAAAGCACAGTACCTCTTTCCTCCGGCAGGTGGCGCGCTCTGCCTTCACGCCTCCATAGGCGCTGCAGCCACCGCAGAAGAAGAACGTCATTGGCCGTCATGGCGTCCACAATGTTGAGGTCGCTTACTAAACTCGGACGTCCTTCAACAAAATTAATATTAAGCCAGAATTTGCTGAGCCCCGGCTGCGCTCTGCTGCAGAACAGGTACGAGGACGAGCGGGAGGAGCGCGGCGCGCGGCGCGGTGTCCGCCGCCCGGTTTTGTTCGCGCTGTTAGCTTGGGCTGTACGTGACTGCGCACCGGGAGGCTAACGCTAGCACGATGCTAAACGCAGTTTCTCGCCAAAATGACAACAAAACCAAAACGAACGTGCTTTTAATTAACAGGGTGTTTGTCGGATGTGTATATTGAAGTAGCAGTGGTGTTTCCTGCGTTTCCTGTTAAGCTGCTCGGAGGTTAGCTTGCCGGTGTCACCAGTGTTTACCTTTCAGATCTGACATCTTCACTCAGTTTAAGGTCAAAATGCTTCCTATGAGGAGGACTACACTCCTATAAACGAAATATTTTCATTTTAAAAAAGCTGGTGTCCATCATGTGATGATCCTGAATATTTTACTCCATCTTAAACGGAGGAATTACATTCATGCATCAGTTAGCGTTGAGTAAAAATATCCTTTAAATGGCTCAGTTTGCTAAATCTACTCAGCGTGACTGAATTATGTTGTTTTCAGGGTGCCGTCGCCTTATGTCACTTTGTTTTGTAACGCTCCATTATGCAGCATTACATATTTAGGCCAGTAGCATAGCATGCACGCACAAAATTATCTGCAGAGCTTTGATTTAAGATGATATTATAAAGTACACTGAATCAATCCCTACATAGTTTGTGTTAACACAGTTAAATCTATGTAACTCCACAACCTGTAGATACATTGATATTAACCAACGGACTGACTTCCTATTTTATTTTGCAAATCAGAGATTTTTCTTGATGATCTCTGTATCAACTTTCTTTCTTGAGCAATCCATGCAGTTGAATATGAAACATGGGACTGAGAAGTTCTTTTATTCCGACAGATTTTAATCTCAGCTCAATCAAACCCTGAAACAGTGTGGCTGTGGAGGTGAATCAGCCGTCCTGGATTGGTCAGATCTGTTAATCCGTGTCAGCCTGCCAGGCTGGGTGTTGCCCAGATGATCATCCTTTCCAAATCACAGCCTCATCAGTATGAGATTACAGCCTGTCAGGCAGGTGGAGAGCCTGTGCAGTGCTTCTGGCCTCACAGTTGAATAATGATTTGCAGGCAGAAGCAATGGCAGCCGGATCCAGAGTGGATGGAGCAGTACGCCGGGGCGGTGATGTACCCCACCGCCGTCAATGAGAAGTGGACTCCACCTCCATGGAACGGTAAATGACTTCAGGACGCAAGAAGCAGAGGTCAAAGTGTAGATTCAACCTGGTTAAGCTTCAGGCCCAAAGCACAGCCGCACCTGATCAGTTAACATCTTCGTCTTCGTCCCTCCAGACAAAGACCCCCCCGCAGAGAAGGACGTGTCCAACCTGACCATCAACTTCGGGCCCCAGCACCCCGCTGCCCACGGCGTGCTGCGTCTGGTGATGGAGCTCAGCGGAGAGTCCGTCAAGAAGTGCGACCCCCACATCGGCCTGCTGCATCGCGGCACCGAGAAGCTGATCGAGTACAAGACCTACCTGCAGGTGCCCCCCCCCCCGTCCCACGGCTCTGTCTGAAGAGAGACGCGTCGACAGAATTAGATTTTCCTGATTCCTGCCTCTCTGATGCTTCAGGCTCTGCCCTACTTCGACCGTCTGGACTATGTGTCTATGATGTGTAACGAGGAGGCCTACTCTCTGGCCGTGGAGAGGCTGCTCAACATCCAGGCTCCGCCCCGCGCCCAGTGGATCAGAGGTACCGTCAGAATGTCCACTGCTCGAGAAATATGCCCATTAAAAGCTGTGAAATTGGTACTTTGATATTTCTTGAGAACCTTAAAAAACGGCTTGATTTTAATTTAAATGTTCTCACTCTAACGTTAGATGGACAGATTAGACAAAAATGTTCCTTTTACTTGTTTCAAAAAGCGACTGAGGGCTACTCTTAGAAAAGGTGGAAATATGTCCAAGTAGTTCAAAAAGCAGCTGGAATCAGGCTCGCAGACGATGTGTGCAGAAATGTTCAGTAACACTAATCTCATAAACTACTGTCTGCCAGCAGGTGGCGTAGTGCCTACATGAACCTGCAGACTTTTCTCAGTTCTACCAGGCGGCAGGAGAATCGGATTTAACGTGCTTCCCGGCAGACCTGCAGTGTTTGACTTGTGGAAATTTAAAAATCAAACGAAAGTTCAAAGGTTAAAGATGCTAAATCTGAAATAAACCGGAGAAAAGTCCCTACCTGCGGCTGCTGCTGGTTTCAAGAGAGGAGATCAAAATAATGAAATGACAACGTTAGAATCTTTTTAAAATGTTTTATTTAAATTACATTCTGTTTATTTAGTGATTTTAACCATCGTTGGACTGCTGCAGCCTCTCAGTGAGACTGACCCGCTGGACTCATGAATGCTCCGTTTTCCCAGCTGTAAACGTGCGTTCTGTTCCGTCCCTGCAGTCCTGTACGGAGAGCTGACCCGGATCCTGAACCACATCATGGCCATCACCACGCACGCCCTGGACATCGGCGCCATGACGCCTTTCTTCTGGATGTTCGAGGAGCGAGAGAAGGTTGGAGCCTCGCTGCTCGATCGTGCTGAATCCTGCTTCCTCCTGAGAACCCACGTTTTGTAGATCTCTGTTTTCTGTGGCTCATCTGTGTCTCTAGTGTGAAGAAGCGATTGCAGACGGTAATCCATGTGGTTTTGGATTCTTGCAGATGTTTGAGTTCTATGAGCGTGTGTCTGGAGCCAGGATGCATGCGGCCTACGTCCGGCCCGGCGGCGTCCACCAGGTAGGAGGAGGAGACGTTCACATCCCGGAAGCGCCTCTCATGAACAGTTAAAGATAGCCGCAAAAATAAAAATAGATAAACAAATAAAGGTCTGCACATGTTTAATATTCATTGCAGTGAGCTTCAGGGCTGAGAAGTTTTTCCATGAGCTGCAGAAACAGTCAGAACTTTGAAACAGTGCTGCGTTGCAGGATTTGCCTCTCGGCCTGATGGACGACATCTACGAGTGGTGCAAGAACTTCTCCATCCGGATCGATGAAGTGGAAGAGGTTGGATGCCTCCGTCTGCCACTTAAATGCTCAGGATGAACGCGAGAGCAGCGCTGATTTTTAATTTTTCCCTCCCTCCTCTGGTTAGATGCTGACCAACAATCGCATCTGGAAGAATCGCACGGTGGACATCGGCGTGGTTTCAGCGGAGGAAGCCCTGAACTACGGCTTCAGGTGAGAGGAGACGAGCAGGACGAGTGAAATCAGGACTTCATCTGACGCGTGTGTGTGTTTGTGTGTGTGTGTCCTCCCCCCTCAGCGGAGTGATGCTGCGGGGCTCGGGAATCAAGTGGGACCTCAGGAAATCTCAGCCGTACGACAAATACGACGAGGTGGAGTTCGACATCCCCATCGGGAGCAACGGCGACTGTTACGACAGGTAGAGGAGGCGCCGTGTGGCGAGCGGCCCGGCTCTGGGTGTAAGACGCTGTGTGTGTGTGTCTCAGGTACCTGTGCAGGGTGGAGGAGATGCGGCAGTCCCTGAGGATCATGCTGCAGGCGCTCAACAAGATGCCGGAGGGCGAGATCAAGGTGGACGACGCCAAAGTGGCTCCGCCCAAGAGGTCCGAGATGAAGGTGAGCCCGCCGCCTCAGCTCCCCTTAAACTTCCTCCTCTGTCTCCCTGAACTGTTCGTCTTTTAAGGTGTGTTTCGGCTCTTCCAGATGTCCATGGAGTCTCTGATCCACCACTTCAAGCTGTACACAGAGGGCTACCAGGTGCCTCCGGGCGCCACCTACACCGCCGTGGAGGCGCCCAAGGTGGGACCAGGCTTCCTCCCGCCAGGAAGAGCAGCCGCCCCACTTCCTGCCCCCCTTAATGAATTCTGTGTGTGTTCGGTGACCCGCAGGGGGAGTTCGGCGTCTACCTGGTGTCGGACGGCTCCAGCAGGCCCTACCGCTGCAAGATCAAAGCGCCCGGATTCGCCCACCTGGTAGGAGACGGCGCCGAGCGCCGAACATGAATTATTGATCGGCTTCATTAGACGAGACAAATCGCGAAAACCCTGAAGCCTCACCGGCGTTTCTGTTTCCCGCCGCAGGCCGGACTGGACAAGATGGCCAAAGGTCACATGCTGGCCGACGTGGTGGCCATCATCGGTAAGACAGAGAGCGCCGCCCGCAGGACACGCCCGGAGACGCCCCGGCGTCACTCACCCTCTCCTCCTCCCCCTCCTCCTCCAGGTACACAGGATATCGTGTTTGGTGAAGTCGACCGCTAGCCGCCCGGGGATCCTCTGCCTGCCTCACTTCCTGTTCTGTGTTCAGCGCCGTGCGGCGGTGGAGGCCGCCTGCAGCCGCTGCTGTACAGTGCTCCAATACTCCCAATAAATATTTTATGGACTGTAAAGCAGCTGCTTCTGGTTTTGTTTTTTTGTTTTTTTTGTTTTTTTAATCTCACACTTCTGAGAGCTGGACAGACAGGCTGCACGTCCGCCCTGGTGGGTGGAGGTGGGGGGGGGGGGGAGGGGAGTGGTCTGATGCAAGCTGAGGCAGATGGACTTCAAGCTCAGACCACAACTTCCTCTGTTTGCTGAAAGGCTGAAGAGCGAAGCTCCCCGGCGGTCCGCCAGCGGAGTGTGTAGTGTAGTGTAGTGTAGTGTGTGGAGTGTGTAGCGTGAGGCATGGCTGCGCGGCGGCTGCTGCTGCTGGCCGTCCCTCTGTGGACGAGCTTCGGACGAGCCGGTGAGTAACCCCTGCACCCTCTCCTCCCCCCCCCCCGCCGCCGTCCGGCTGGGCTCTGAACTCGACGCTCGGCTCCCGGGGTGGAGGCGCCTCCTCCCCGCTGCTGAAAGCTGCTGCTTTGATGTCGCTGCGTGCCGCCGCTCGCTGTGCCGCCACAGTCTCAGTTCCTGTCAGAAGCTGGCCTCCGCGGTGAGAGCCATCGCCATCGCCATCGCCAGCCAGCCGCTTCGCTGACAGGAGGAAGCTGAGGCCGTCCGTCACGTTCAGAATCTGATCAAATCTGATGCTTCTCCTTCCTCAGTGCGCCTCAGGCAGGTGTTACAGTGGAACTAAAATATTAGTAGTTTTCTGTCACGATTTCCTCAGGAAATCACTGAGCTAAACTCATAAAACGATAAAATTCATCTCTTTAAATAACTTTAAACGGGTTATTTGTGACTCAGATTCATACAAAGTACAACTGCGTCTCCAGAAAACAAACCTATAATCTGTTCAATTGATAAATCGCTTTGACTTATGGGCCAGAAAAGAACAATTCCCACATTTTATTTGTACATTTACAAAAGATCCAGTGTTTATGAGATTAATCACTGAGGTCTTTTTATTTCACTGAATTAACTGAGCACAAAAAAAAAAAACGTCTTTATGTTTCTGTAAACGGAAGTTTGTGGGGACGCTGGTGGAGATGATATCACTTCCATACACTAAACTCAGAACCAGTTAGTCGCAGCTGTTGGACTGATTCTCCTTCGATCAACAGAAGCGGATCAGTCCGGATCAGTATTGACCTCTCAGCCTCCTGCGATGAGGAGAGCCATCATGTGACCAGAGCTTCCAGGGAAGTGATTCATTTCCTTTGATTTCACATCAAGTGGAAAATGACGTCTTTCAGCGGGTCATCACAGCGGCGCTACTGCAGCAATGTAAACTTTAAATGTATCTGTAAAATAGCAACAGGGAGATTTCTTATATTTATATGGAAAAAACAATTCAATTTAACCATAAAACTTAATTTATTCACAATATTTTCATGTAATTTCAGCAAGAAATCTGACAAGCCTTTTGTTTTTAACACTAACCTGTCTGGAAAGTGTTTTATTAATGAAGTTCAAACAAACAAACAAAACGTAAAATGAAAAATAACTCAGAATCACACCTTTACCCCGTATTTACAGTATTCACAGGACATATCGATGGACGGTGGGCTAAAATAACAACGTGAATGTAAAAATGTGGATGCATAAAACCTGTGTCTGGTATGGGATGGGAGCTGTGTGTGTGTGTGTGTGTGTGTGTGTGTGTGTGTGTGTGTGTGTGTGTGTGTGTGTGTGTGTGTGTGGAGTTTGCATGTTATTCACATGCGTGTGCTCATCCGGTTCAGCTCTGAGGTGAATTTTTGACCCCAAGTCGCTGCGATCAGCTCCAACAGTTCGTTATCATGAGCTGGAAGGAGCTGTGCAGATCACACACACGCACACACACACAAACACACAGTCATCGTGACTGGAAAGGAAGAAGCAGAAGTTCATTTAATCTTTCTGATACGTTTAATTGATTCTCTTCATGGATGTAGTAAAACCTGTTGTTTTTAACTCCCTGTGATATTTACTGAGACATAAACGTGTGCAGACAAACTAAAAGTGTTGATTCATAAAACTGTAAGAAAAACAAAGTAAAACTGAGGAGATAAAATAAAGTTTTGAACCGATAGAAACACTTTTAAAAGACATGATGGGAATTAAAGAGGTTCCACTATTGGTACATTTATATTTTCTGTATGTTTTGACATTTTTTGAAAACATTTATAATGAACAAAAGAATCAATATTGAACAAGTGAATTAATAAAATAAAGTATTTTTTTAGAGTTTAGTTACAAAAACCTAATTTTGACTCGCAGAAATATGATATACATTTTTATTTATACTTTCATATTTTAGTATGAAGCTGATGTTCAAAAAGATTAAAGACTCTCCTTCAACTATTCACATTTTCTATATTCATACAAGACATATAGAACTTTAAACCATCATGTTTCTGTTCAACTCAGATGGAATACAAATAAATACTAATTTACCTGCATATAAAAACCCTGAAATTTTAGTGATCTGAGTCTTAATTTGAATTATATTTAAGCTATTTATAGTTGGGCTATTTGTTGCAGAGAACGATTCATAAACGATTTTTTGACATTGAATTCAAGGTTGAGCAGAAATCTTTGTCTTCGCGTTAAGATAAACGTTTTCTATAAGCTCTTTGGAAACATTTTTAGATTATTTGGGATTCTGTCCTGTTAATTCGCTATTTCAACAACACAAATAAAGAAATATTAAATGAAATTACTGTAAATACAATGTAACTTTGTTTTTTGTAGACTTCTCTCCTCTTTTTTATTTACCACATCAATCGGGGTAAATTAATAGACATACAAGATTTTCGGGGGTTTAGATCCTAAGAAATAATGAATTTGAATGGACTATGTCAGTGTGAATGATTTCCTCAATGTGAAAGAATTTAAAAGTAAATTTTGAATAAATGAAACGAATTATTTGTAGTTTCTGCTGGAGCCTCTGTTGAAATCTGACATGGCGACAGCGGCGTTGCCCCATGAAGCGGCGGCGTTTCGGACGGAACTCTTTCCACAGACTGTTTCACATCGTCCTCGAGCGCTGCCGCTGTTGCTCAGTCTGTTTTGTCTCGGTGTTTCCGCAGCGGCTCTGCGGCAGGACGAGATCTGCTACGTGCTGGACGGCATCCTGTTCCTGTACGGCATCATCCTCACCGCGCTCTACTGCCGGATCAAGGTGTGGAGAACAGCCCGCTGAGATAAATCCTGCAGAAATGAAACGCACATCCAGCCAGAGGAGCGCCAGGCGAAGCGCAGCGTCTCTGAGATCTGCCTGGAAAATAAGGCGTCGTCTGCATAGAGCACTTCCAGGGAGAGCAGTGAGGTCCAGAAAGCTTCACTCAGTGAAAAGCAGATCGGCTTTGGAGTGAAAATATCCGCTCTTAATGTTTAAACTTGATTAATGACCCGTTTGAATCCGCAAACTCTCAGCATCTGGTCCGATTAGTACTGATTTAATGACTTTCCACTGAATCAAGTTTACCTGGAGCCGCAAAACACGTTTATCATTTAAAATGAGGTGAACACAGCTCATAAAATTTAAAAATGTAATTAGAACAAAAACTACATCTTCTGTTGCACTTTGAAGTTTCATGATGATAAATATTTTCTTAGGTTTTAGCTGTGTTTTCCCCCCCTGATTTTAGCTGTTTTACACTTCATTTTCAACATTTTAGCTATTTTTTTAAATCAGTTTTGTGTTTTTACTTCCACCTCTAACCCATTTTTAACCTTTCTTCTCATCATTTTAGGTTTTTATTTATTTTTTTCCCCACTTCTTGTGTTTTTCAGCATTTTTCCATTATTTTTTATTTTCATTTTTTAATGCTTGTTTAGCCAATAGATAAGAGTCCTTTTCAAAATGATTTAAAAAACAAGATAAAGTGTTTATTTCCATATATGGTAATTCAGCGAACGTTTCAGGGAGCTGCAGGTTGATCTAAACCACTGTATTAACTCCAGACAAGACATCTTTATTCTATCTCATTTTGTTGATTAAAAACTACTGTTGAATCAGAAAGTAGGCGTCTTTAAAACATGCTTTTTATTAGAAAAAAAGGAAGTGTCTCTTATCTGGCTTCACAGTTTGACTTCTCTAAAGTTTCCTCCATTGCTTTATTGCGGAAATCTTTGAGTTTTGTTTTTAAGAGTTCCTCTTCAGTCTTTTTTAATTATTTTTGTATGCATATCTGCAGCTTTCCCACAGTGAAATATATAAAATTAGTGATTTAGCGGTTGCGAAGTTGCCACTTTTGTGTTTGGACAGCATGAAAGGTTGTGACTTCTCTGGTTCTTATACAGTCAATATTATTGATCTGTGAATAATTCAACAACATTCGTGTCTTTTGTTGCTGCAGTTTCGCAGTCTGCTCTGATCGCACCATAAATACGACTTCCACTGGCTTCTAATTTAACCTTCTATCTTGCAGATCTACAACGCCAGAGAGGCCAAAGCTGCGAGCAAGAAGGCCGGGCAGGTGAGAAAAAGCACTTCTAAATGCAGGCGCTTCACACAAAGTGATGCATGTGTGGCTCCGTGTGGTGAATTTAACTATTCTCGTGATATCTGCTGTGGTCAGTTCTTCCTCTCAGGCCGCCGCAGAGCCTCCATTTCTTCATGCAGATCTGGTTTTGCTCGAGTGGAGAGGAAATAAAAGAGGCTCGGCTTCGTTCAGTCAGGGTTAGCGAGGGAAATGTAAACTTTTTGTGTTTTTTTTTTAATCACACAAAACAGCTTCTCACATAAAGACATCCAAACTTAAAAACATTTTTAGCGTCGTCTCCCATTGAAATGAGTTTTTAAAGCATTTCTTTAATCTTTCACACAAATACGACGGTGGCCCACAGGTTCAGATGGCAGAAACCATTCTGACCTCTTCCTGTCACTGTGCCGTTCTGCTTTTTTGAAACCAGCTGTTTAAATTTGTGACGAGGAGCCGCAGCCTGCTGGCAGCTCTCGGTTTGTGGTTTGCATCGTTTCTCACAGTTGTTGCAGGTTCTGTTTTCTCATAAATGTCCAGCAGCTGAATCTCTTGTTGTGTTTCTCTCCCGCCAGAACGCAGAGGACGGCATTTACACGGTGAGTTTCTCAGGCCTGCTCTGACAAAGAAAAGCGTCCCGATTCCTCAGATCAGCTGATAAACATCGCTTTGCTTCCTCCTGCAGGACCTGACTCCTCATGCCAAGGACACGTACGAAACCATCGGGATGAAGAAGTGACTCTGAGGGAAAGTCCGCCTTCAAATACCTTCTTCTTCTTCTTTTTTTTTTTTAAATTAATTTAAATATTGCACACGACTCCCTGCTTGTATTAGGATGTTGTTTGATACAGGAAGTGCACGGCAGTGTGTGTGTTTCTCTGTTGTGTTTAGAGGAAGTGTCACAAAAAACCTGAAACAGATCGTCCAAACTCATGTTTTATTTTGTTTTGTTTTTTTTAAACTGCTCTGTTGTACATATTTAATTTGAACTCAGGCCTACAGGGATGCTTCTGGGAATGGTTACAATGTAAAACAAGCTCAAATCCGATACATTCTATAAATCGCCCTTAAGTAGTTAAAAAAACACAAACTGCATTTTGAATGTTGAAACTTAGAGATGTATTTCAAAATAAAAGTTGAAGTGCAGCAATAATTAAGATATTTAATGAAAACCTTCATACAGAGGCTGACTTTTTCTGATAATAACTACAGAAAAAAATATATTTTTTAAAGCAGGAACTATGTTTCTCATTCAAAAATGATTCCATTTATTGGATTATTTTCATTATAGTGCAGTAGAATAGAAATACTGGAGGGGAATTCTTGAAAAAAAAATCTGTACTGTATAAATACTATCTGGTCCTTCAGGCTCTGAAAACACATTAAAGTGTTGCAGGAATCACTTTAACTGCTCTGAAACAACAACGAATGAAAAACAAACAGGTCTGGAAATTCTGGATCCTTCTGTGTTTCTTTAGAGGAGGATTTCTACTGGTCCTCTCTGAGCTCTACAGCGAAACCTTTTGATTCCTGATCATGATTTTAACTGCATCACATGTCCCACTCACTGAACACATTATATAAGAAAAAAAGAGAGAAAAGATTTCTTCATATTGTGTCCAAACTTCTCTAAAAGTCATGTACTTAACCCTCCTCCTCCTCCTGAAGTTACTTCACCAACAGGCCAAACTCATCCCAACCAGTCAACAGAGGTGGATCATTTCCAGAAAAAATAATTTGTGAATTCTAACGACTTGCTTGATACTCTGGATGTAGAAATCATTGAATGTTTTTTATCTGTAGCTCTCACTGTGGCTGTATTTTTAATTTTACCCCCTTCACACCCAGCCAGGCACTGAAACGGAAGGTTTCCAATTCTTTCACTCCTTTTTCTCTTTTTATTTGTGACTTTGTGCCAAAAGAGCCATAAAAAGCGTTGTGAAGCAAGTAATGTAGATTTCTGTACTGCTTTCTAGAGCCCGTTTCCTCTTTTCTTACAGTTGTTCAGATATGACGCCTGCCTGTGAGAGGTGGGAAGCTTCGTATTGCTCTGCTTGTTGAAATTCTCTGAACTCAGAATGTAAAAGTTGTGGCTTTGGGATGAGCAGTGTTTCCTGGAGACCACATGATGGCAGTGATGCTGTCTCTCCTCACTTTTTCAAATCTGTTTGTTTTTTTTGGAGCTGATGCCTGCTGTACATAACAAAAGAAAACTATTAAATATTTCGTTTTCATAATCCCAACCCTTGTTTGTACTTAAATAGCACCTGTATTTGTGAAATATTTATGAATACTATGCTATATTTCACCAAATCACGCTGTTTTTTGACATTTTTGTATTGTTTATTATGGTCTGTTTACCTGTATGATGGTATTTTGGGGGAATACGGCCTCACTAAGTTGGATTTAACAGCATTATGCTGTTTCCACAAGTCTTCATTACACCCGTTTCCACTGGATGAAAAACAAATTACCGAACACAAAGCGCAGGGATCCCTGCTCCATTGAACGGTAAGCGTGTGGTTACTGGTGTTGTGATCCGGATGATCACACTGATTTGTAAATGGAGCTGTCCTCGTGCGCGGGGTGGAAGGAGAGGTCACGCGTGAGCGTGAAACAATGGCGCGGCTTTCTGCGATCCTCCCAGGACGGAAGGCTCATCATTGTGTTTTCTCCTCGGCGGGGACGGGTTCTTTGTCTCCGGTTGTTGTGATCGTGAAGTTGAAACGGCTGCTGCGTACCTGCCCGGCCCACGTGCTCCTGCTGCGAGCGCGAGCAAGTAAAGACGCGACGAGGAATAACTGTCGCGCGGCCTGTTTTTCACCAAACCGGAAAGGTGACTTTTTTTTGGAACAGGTGAGAGAGAGAGAGAGAGAGAGAGAGACAGAGAGAGAGAGAGAGAGACAGAGAGAGACAGAGAGAGAGAGAGAGGGAGGCGTAACGCAAACAGGTGTATCCCAAACAGGTAAAGCTGCGCCTTCCTTCGATGATGGCGAACGTTTCCTGACTCCAGCTGTTCCCCGGGACTAAACCACTCCACTTTCCCCCCAACAAATTCATCTATTCACCCATACCTTCGTGCGCGGATGGAAGTTTGGATGAGTTTTACGCACCGCGTTGGGATCACCGTCCTGCAGCAGCAGCACGCGGCATGAGCGCGCGCCGTGCGCCTCGCGCCCACCTGTCACCTGTGAGCGACCGCGTTTCTACCTGTTCACGGCGCTGAGGGCCTCCGGGGTCTGGGGGGAGGATGAGCTCTCTGCTGAGCCGGCTCTCTCTGGCGCTCTCCGTCCTGCGGATCTTGGGTAAGAAGAAGCGTTTTTACGCACAAACTTTCTGTCAATAAAGTAAACAAACTTCTGTCCATCTGGGTGTGGTATGGAGGGATATAGCTCTAATATTTACAGAACTGTGTCATCCTCGAGCTGTTGCTGTCCTCGTTTTGTTTGCACATATGCAGAAGTTGTGCACACTCCGTATAGCCAGGCTTCCACCCGGAGCTGGCAAAACACCTGCGGCTGCCTGACATTTCAGGAAAAACAGGTTGCTGTTGGTGCAGCTCCCCTCCTCCTGTCTGCCCGCTGGACCCTCCTGTTCCTATTTCTGATGAACCACACATGCCGCCATGTGGTTAGAGAAAGCAGCCCCCCCCCACCTAACAGGACTCACATACTTGATGTTTTCAGGTCATGCTGTGGTTCCGGTTAGAGAGCATGAGACACTTCAGGCCGTCTGCACGGCCTCCCTGAAGCGTTCACAGATAAACATTCTGTCTGGTCTCATCTCTGATCTGCTATTGTCTGATCTCTAGCACGTTTTGTGGCTTCAGGTAAATATGATTTAGGGGAAATTCAAGAAAACATGGCCGAGCGTGAGTCCAGGTTCTGACCCAGATCTTCTCTTTGGTGTGACGATGCTCATCCTCCTGCATGAGTTTTAATGTGTTTGTGGGCCTCAGCGTTTCCACATCTCCTCTAACAGCTTGCTTTATTCTTGATTCCCATTCTGAGCGTCACAGCTGTGCAGCACATGATGCAAATGCTTCATAGGGAAAATAAACAGGATTCCAAAAGTACAGCATCATATTTATTTCCAAGAAGCATATTAGGCCAGGAAAAAAAACCAACTACTTTCAGTCTCCTATTAGTAGTGAATGAGTGTTATTCCAGTAATGCAACGCAGGCAAATTCCACCTAAGAGTGTCTCACACACACACACACACACACACACACACACACGGAAAGAAAACACCTGTATTCTGCAGAACAGTCATCAGTTTCATGTAAACGCATGAATCAGATTCTTTCCACTTATTCATCCCGACAGTTTCTGAAAAACATCCTGATGCAGCTCCTGAAGCTGCTGCTGTTGGTGATGTTTGTTGCTGCCGTTGCCTTTGTGACGTGACTTCCTCCGTCCTAATGAAAAGCTAATTGTTTCATTGTGTTTTTGTCCGATTAAGTACTTAATGGGTATTTGAGTAATTGCCGTGTCTCAGTCAGGGATCTTCTCTCCGCTCTCTGTGGCTTTTCAGAAATGACCTGTATGTAGAAATATGTTGTAGCTTTCTGACACTGATCCTGTAGTTTGAGGTGAGAAAAGTGAGGGATAAACCAATCAATAATAATCTAACAGCGAATGAATTTAAAGAGAAACAACGTCTGGAGAAGAATTATAGCTCGAATACATAATGCACAGAATTGTTTAATATGTCAGTGTGTGTTTGATGACATTGATAAACTTGTGGTACAACTGTCTGATCGACCTGTGGAAACCTTTTTTTTTTCCCTGTTTCATATATTTATTGGTGAGCTCACAAAAATATGCTAACACTTACATGGAATCACATTTGTACACCTTTGACCTCTTTTTTTAAGTTTTAAGTGTAAAACAACACAAAACTAAATAAAAGGAGAGAAAAAGACCTGTATAAATCTACTGTGATACCTCTAAAAATCAAAATTTACATTATGATTAGGTAATTTTTGACATTTCAACATATCTTAAATGTTTTCTGAGTTATCGGTATGTGACATGTATATGTATATGATAATTGTTGTGGTTTAATCTCATTAAGTGCAACAAAAAACTACAACTTTGATATTAACGACACACCTACATGTGATTTGTCAACACTGTGATGGATTTATTGTGAATCTCACAGATTTCAGTTTAGAAAACAAATAATTTATGACTGATTTGCTCCTTTTTAGCCAAATGAATGGATGAATGGAAGCCCTGCTCCAAACGTACAAGTTTCACATCATGAAAGGTCACAACGGTGACAATCAAAGAAAACATCCAAATACTCACTGAGAAGGAATGTGTCGTTTTCCATCTCAATCTGTCTGTTTCACCAACGTGATTGGACATAAACAGCGTCTCCAGGTTCCTCCATCAAAACTGAGAGCAACAGCGGGCGATGAGTGAATTTATGAAAATATTCAGCCTTAAATTAAGACTGCATCCCATTTCAGAGGCTGAGTCTTCATATTGACTCTAAACTTCGATCAGCATGTTGAGTATTTGCAACGTCGGGCTTCTTTTACCAGACATATTTCAGAATATCACCCATATTTCCCCTCCTATTTTAAAAACCCAGATTACTTGTGTTGCTCAATCGACCCATTTCGGGTGGAGTTGGCTTTTGGGCTAAAAAATATAAAAAATATAATTCTCCAACCTAATTGTCTGTTTTGGGTGATTGTTCCAGCTCCTCTGCTCCTCTTCCAGCGGGTTGTCAGATTTACAAATTGAAGCTACCTAATGAACAAAGTGGACAAAACTCATCAAAATATGTTTTCTCTCACATGTGGGATTTCTTTTATTTCCATTATTGGAAAAATACCAACGTCCTTGACTGCTTTATTGTTGTTAGACACACTTTGCTAATCGGCCTCACCGAAAAGCTTTTGTTTGGAAAGTGAAAGTTCTCGTTACACACATTGTTTCTTTATTGCATTTCACAGGATTAGACGTTTTACCTACGTTTTCATCTGATCTACTTCCAAAAAAACTCAAGTGAAAAACATCATGCTAATGCTAAAATTAGCATTTAGCTCAGAGCTGCCGCTGACGTATGGTGAAAACAAGGCAGCGCTGTTTCTAGCTGCAAATTACTGTAGCGGTGATATTTACCTGACAGAGGCAGCGATTGTCCTTCCAGCTAGATAAATATGGTTTGTCACGCTGCGAGCGCTCATTACCGCAGGCCGTCCACCTTCATTCTTAGCCGTTTCAGACTGCGCCCTGCTGAGGGTACAGTCCACGCCAACATCAGGGATCTAGTGAGGAATTAAGGTTTCATGCTTGTTTGGATTGTGTGCTGCAGAACGAAACGCAGTTTTATTGTGACTGCGTGCCGAGACGAACACCTGACAAGTCCCAGCAAGCTTTTCTGAACTTGATTTTTAACGATTATATTGAAAATGAGGAATCGACACCTTCCTTCTGCTGATGTGTGTGTGTGTGTTGCAGTTTGAAGATAAGGCGACATTTCCTGTTGTGTCTGCGCCCAATAGATTAGCATCTGTAAATAGGGGGAGGGAAGTGTTAAAAAAAACAAAAAAACACTTGTCTCGTATCTGTGGTTCACAAAAAGTGTCGCATCCTGACCAGATGAGACCCACAATGCCTAGAGAGGCGTCGCGGTTCGACCTTGATGTTCTGTGAGGCCCCTTTGTGCCTTGCTGGGTCTAGACGGCGAAGCGGATTCTGTGCGTTCTGCTCATCTCGAGCAACAAGTCGAGCCACATATCTGCTGTGGTGCTCAGCCCTCCTGACAGACGGCCTGTTTTCACTGCGCTGCTCTCCCGTCCTCACCCTCCGTTTCCAGATCGCACTCAGGTCATTGGATCTGCGGTGTCACGTTTACTTCTACTTTCTGTTGGCTTTATTAGTCACCATGACTGAAATGTTCCTCGAACAGATTTCAAGGGTTCCTGATGAACCGAAAATGTCCTTGATCGGTAGCGTTTTCTTTGAGATGGAACCATAGAAAGGTTTCAGAAGCAATGGATCCTGGATTTTTGCCCTGTGTTCAATAAAACCCAATGTCTAAACCGTCGTCTCTGTCCTCAATCCATCTCTCTCTGCCGACAGTGATACAGGGAGACTTTCTGGACCCCCCTCAGACGGAACCTCTGCGCTCTCTGGCCGAGGAGGAGACCGTCCTGCCGTGCCGCTACAGACCGCCGGACGAGAACGTGGTGGTGCAGGTCACCTGGTACCGGAATCAGCCGGGCGGCTCCAAGGAGCAGATCATCACCGCGCACCATGTGGACGGACAGACCGGTAGGCCCAGGCGCTTCTTCTCGTCCTCCCGGACTCCTCCGTCGACGCCGTTTCAAGTCGGTTTTGTCAGCCGTCGGTTTTAGGCTTTAGTTCCTCTTCTTTGCAGAACTTGCGGCGCTTCGAGGCGAAGACTTCACGACCTGGCAGAGTGTAAAATGAAGTGAGAGACGGTGACGGCGCAGCTGCGATACTGCAGAAACAGTTCCAGGCTGCCGGCACGCTCTTCTTTTTTACACCGTTTATTTTTATGTGATGTTAATTTAAGATTTGATGCTAATTGTGACAAACGGGATGGGACGGTCGGCCAAATGCGCAGTTTGTGATGTTATTTCGGGCGAGCGTGTCGGCGTGTGCGTGGAAGTGAGAGCCACTGAAGCAACCCCGAGGGTCACTTCTGAACTCCCTCAACCTGATCTCTTCTGTCACCCCCTCCCCCCTCCTCCTCCTCTCTCTGCAGCGTTCGGGTCGTGGTCCCGACGTGTGCGCTTCAGGAACAGCGATCCCACCACCGACTCGTCGCTGGTCATCATGAGCACCGAGGTGTCGGACGAGGGGAAATACTCGTGCCGCATCAACACCTTCCCCTCGGGGAACTTTGACCGAGCGGTGTCGCTCATCGTGTGGAGTGAGTCCCTCCCCACCCTCGCCGTTCTGATCTCGCCGCATTAAGGGATTATCTCGGCAGGAAGGGTAGCTAAGAACGTGTCGTACGTCTAACGATGACAACTGATCGGCCACGCCGAGAACTGACATGACAGAGGGTTAATGTGACTGGTCAAATCAGGAGTCTAATACCAACCAAGCCCCAACTAATGATACCATCCATCCATCCATCCATCCATCCATCCATCCATCTTGCGGGTACTTGTTGACCCTACATTGCAGACTGGGCCAATGTGGCCCTTGGCCTGGGTCTGTTTTCTGTCATGTGTGAGCATTTGGACCATTCTGCACCTAATTCTACATGAAAACTCACACATAATGATTTGTATTTTGTCTCTTTTGGTCATTTAGTTTACAGTCTTCTCCATAATTCCCTCCATCCATTGCTATGGTGCTTCGTCCCACCGGGAATGAAAACACAGGAATATCTTACTGACTGTTTATTTCAAGTAGTTTTATAGTTTAGTTCTGGGGGATTGGGTAGTTTGCATGTTGTGTTTGTACTCTTATTTACAAAAAGACCAGATAGTCTCAGTGAATGACGGTGACATGTCTCCACCCCCTCGTCCAGCTGTCCCCATCTCCTCCCTGGACCCCGTCGTCCTGGCGGAGGGTCAGTCGTACAGACAGGCGGCGGCGTGCCGGTCCGTGGCCCGCCCTCCCCCCCGCCTCTCCTGGGACACCGAGCTGAACGGGCAGTCCACCAACCGCTCGCTGGACAACGGGGCGGTGTCCTCCTTCTACTCCCTGCACCCCCTGAGGAGCATGAACGGCAAGAAGCTGGACTGCCTGGTGTGGCACCCCACCTTCCCGAGCCCCCGCCGGATCCAGAACCGCCTGGTGGTCCACTGTGAGTGGCGCGCACACGACACACACACTCAACGTTAAAAGATGCTCCAGCTAATAAACCATGCGACTGATCCCCCTCCCTCCCAGACCCCCCGGACGCAGAGGTGACCGGGTACAGCGACGACTGGCACGTGGGTCTGGAGAACGCCGCCCTGAGCTGCGTGAGCGGAGGAAACCCCAGACCGCGGAGTTTCACCTGGATCAGGTAGAGCCTCCCTCCTCCCCGTCTGGCTCTCGCATGACTAACCGTCTCGTGCGTCTGATCACTGTTACTTTCCCGGGAGCCGCTCCGGTTATTTGTCCTGTGATTTAAGGCGTGCAAATGGAAGGTTGCGCTCAGGTCATCCTCAGGACCCGTATTTACTGAACACACACGTTTAGTCGAGCTGCTGCCAAATAGTTATTTTTAGGAAATTGGAGTTGGATTTTTCCAAACGCCAAAGTATTAAATGCTATTATAAGAAACACCTGCATTAATAATTATCACAGCTTTTGTAGCCTCTAATATTCTCGTATTTCCTGTAATGTCATTCTAAAGAAAACAGAGGGATGCATGAGTTACCACATAAAGACTGTAATGTCTCAACCATGCGCGGTTTGACACTCGTATGTACAGAGAATCGGTTCAACGTGAGCCGGGCGGATTAATTCAGATAGGTGTGATTTTGTCTCAGACAGGAATAATTCAGTGTAAACAGAAGCTGAAACAATGCCGGAGCTTCAGCGGCGCTGGGTGCATGTTTGAACTGGATCCGTCTGTTGGTTCGGGAAGGTGCAACTTTCCACGTCGAAGGAAGAGCGCACGGATGTAAACAGTGCACGACTTGAAGTATATAAAATATCAGCTCTTGCAGTTTATGCATGTTTGACACAAAATGTAAAACTAAAGATGTTTTTATTGCCAGTGGAACGCTGCGGTGTGTATAGTGTGTGTGGAAACCCTCCTGGATTGGCTGGCAGGAGGATCTCCACCCTTTCTGTCTGTGGATGGAAACCCACACAGCCGTGTGTCATTTGCGAAACGCGGCGATGACCGACCGTAAACCCAGACGAGGGTTTGACTCAGATGCCTCGGCTTCTTCTGCTTGACTCATTTTCTTTTCCCTCTCTCTCTCTCTCTCGCTCTCTCTCCGGTTGCGTTAGACTCGGGGCGTGGCGCCGGGTTTGGCTCGGAAAATGCGAGCCGGGCATTACGAGCAGGTGGAAGAGGCGCCGCTCTCGGCGGATTACCACAAGTGACAGTTGAGGGAAGGTTTGCGCATTTTTCAAGGTGCAGGTCGAGCAAACAACAAACAAGCGCGCGGCGATGTTCGGGGTCAGCCGCATTGTTGTTGTTTTTTGCACAGATGACGATGCAGCCGCTGCGTGTAATTACTCACGGGAAACACACCTTTCTTCAGTGAGTAAGGATTACCGGGCACAGGTCTTGCATAAAAAAAAACTGTTTAATGAGATTTGACAAAGAAAACCAAGTCAGCAGTCAAAATGTCTGGTTGTAGTCGGTTTGTCCTTACTCACTCACACACACTCACACACACACGCAGCCAAGGCAGTGGGCAAACCTGTTGGCTTTGTCAGTAATAGCTGGTGTCACAGTGTCGTGTTGCAGCTTGCGTCGATGAGGCAGTTTCACACGAGGGAGGGGGGACAGGAGAGGGGAGAGGGGGGAGCTGTAAAACGAAAAGGGGGGGGGGGGCTGAACATGTGGATTTGTCTGAGATGTTATCTTATGTGTTGCGCGTGTTGAAAACGGGCCGGTGTGAGGAGTGTGTGGAAACCTGCCGCCTCGCTCTGCGTTTCAGGGTCAGGCTGAATCTAACGTGCTCAACACAACAACAACAACAACGCCGAGGCAACACCCATCGCGAGCGCCGCCGAAATGCTTCTCCCTGACTCACGCTGCCGGGAGCCGCTCCGCCAGCCGCCTCTCACGCGAAAACGAACGGAAACGCTCCAGTGAAAGAACAGGGACCACTCTGGGCTGGAGATTTCAAACTCTGACCGAGCACATTTCGTAGAGATGCGTTTTTACAAACCACCTCGTCTTGGAGACAAACTCTTTGTCTTTAAATTCATGCATTTCATATTTTTGAATCCAGTAATGCTAATATTGTTTTCAAATGTGATTCAACCTGTGTTGCGTGGATCCTTTGAGGACCTCGTAGAGCCACAGGGTTGTTGGTCTGAGTCCAGAGAGGAAAAATAATGAAGCAGAGGAGTTGGAAGAGGGGAGACTGGAGGCGGCAGAACGTCGATTAATAGCCACTGCAGGAGATGATCTACGAAGGAACAGGAGGCACGAAGCCGAAGGGCTACAGCGGCACGTGTCACTTCCTGTCAACTAACAACAGGAAACTGACGCCACGAGTCACACGCAAGCACACCTACACTGGACGAGTGTGTCTCGAGAGAAGTGTGTGTGTGTGTGTGTGTACATGGAGAAAACATGCAAAATTAAAAGAAAAAAGCTGCGATAAAATCCATTCAGTAACCTTAATTTATTTAAATTGAAAAATTAAAAACATGCAATAATTAGGGAAATCATGCAAATCTCAACCCTTTCCTGCCTATAAAAGTCTTTTAACTAACTCCTGAACCTTTTTGGGTTGCACCATGTGAACCGGTTTCTGTTCTGTCTGCAGGCTCCATGGCGAGCTGCCCCAAGGCGCCATCGCTTACGACAACGGGACGCTGGCGTTCGGGCGACCCCTGAACCTGTCGGACGCCGGCACCTACCAGTGTGCGGCCAAGAACGAAGTGGGGGTGGGGAAGGCCGACGTGGAGGTCAAGGTGAAAGGTCAGCGTGGTGCCCGTCTGAGTAGAGCCAGCTGAGACCGGGCGGGTCGGTGACCTCTGACCCTTCCCGTTTCCTCCACAGTGCCTCCTGAGAGGCGGACGGACGTGGAGAGCCTGATGATGATCATCGTGGGGGCGGCGGCCGGCGGCCTGCTCCTCCTCATGCTGGTCGTCATCATCTCCATCACGTGCCACCACAAGCGCAAGAACCAGCGGCTGAAGAGGGAGCTGACTCAGAAGAAGTACGAGAGCGAGCGTGTGTGTGTGTGTGTGTGATGTTTAATTAAGATGGGATGAGATTAAAGTTTAACGGTCTCCTCGGGCCGCCTTTATTAACACGGCGCGGCTGACAGTTAACAAGGCCGGAGTGTGTTCGGGGGGGGGGGATTAGTGTGAAATCCAGTGTAAGTAGGACGTGTAAAACAACAGCAGAGACAAAGGAAAATGCATGAAAATTAAATAAGGCGTGCAGAATGCGGGATTTAACACGTGATCTCTCGCAGGGAGGAAATCAGCACGCTCTCCAGGCAGGCCTCCTTCAGGAGGATGAACTCCATCAGCACCGACACCAGAGGAGCGGTGAGCCGCCATCTGAATTATTCCTCCTGCTTTCGGCCTGTGAGATCTGACAGAGCCTTCCCGCTGGCCGTCATGAAAACATTCCCTGTGATCAAGACTTGAATCCGCTCCATCGCCGCCACTGTCAATCACGTCCTCTGAAAGGCAGAGCTTCAATAACTCCTGATCTCAGCTCAAATCTGACGTGTTTTTTTCATTGTTACAGACAGAAGAAAACATCCCTCTGAGGGTGGAGGGCACCCTGCGGACCAGCCTGTCTTCCCTCGGGGTCAGTCTCAGGGTGGGGGGGTGGGGGGTTCTGGGATCGAGGCTCCAGTCTGAATGAAGAGCATCCCTCAGTTTTATTATGGGATTCCTCTAGGCTCAAGCATTCCCATTCATCTCCATTTAATCTTAAATTCACCCATAAATCCCTCTGCTTTACACAATTTAAGGTCCAATTGATGCTCAATATGAGCCTTAGATCTCATTAAAATGATTTTAACATTAATGTTTTCAGATAACTAAATGATTTTCATTTAGTTGAATCACAGAGATAATCTGTAATTTTGAATTAAAAAATATGCATATGTACCTTTTTTAAATTAATACATGTCATAGATTTCATTGTTTTTTAATTAATGAAATACAATAAAATATGTAGAAGAATGCAAAATTGTTTATAATTTTTCTGCCAGTTTTTTAAATTTACGTAATGTTACTTTTTTAAAGCAGAGGTGAGATTATCAAGCTGTCAACAACACACACCGTCTTTCCCATTATCAGCGAATCTGACGCTGTGAGAGGTCTGCAGGCGGAGGAACAATCGTCTCCTGTTGTCGTTTCTGAGGTGTGTGTTGTGTGTTCTGCCAGCAGGAGCAGGCTCAGTGTCGAGACAGCCGATCCACCATCTCAGGTGGGCGTGGGGGAGGAGGAGGGGGCGGGGCCTACGACTACCTGGGCAGACCAGTTTTATACAACAGCTCCCGGCGGGGGAGAGAGAGGCCCCTGGATCGGGACGAGGAGAGCCGCCTCCGAGTGGAGACCTATGTGAGAAACAGCTCCATATCCCTGGTGAGTGGGCAAGTCGGAGCCTGACGCGACCCGGCTGGCTCGCCAATGCGCTCGCCAGCCTCCGTCGCAGTGATGCTGATGATGCAACCCTGTGGCTCTCCGCAGCAGGAGACGCGATTCCACCCCCCCATCGCGCCCTCGTCCTTCCCCGCGGCGCCGTCCACGGAGCTCGTCAGGCAGCTGAACGGCAGCGCCGTCATCCCGTCGGACAGCGGCTCCCGGCCGGGCAGCGTGGTCGCCAAGCCCCACCGGCTCCCGCCCGCCGGCTACCCGGACGACGAGGACGAGGTGGACGAGGGGCTGGGCGGCCCCGCCAGCCAGGAGCACCACGACGACCAGGACAGCGAGACCAACAGCTCGCAGGCGTCGGAGGCGCTCAGCGCGCGTTACCAACAGACCAACGGCACCATGAGGCCCAAGTCCAGGACCGGCGGCCCCATGGGCGGGCCGCACGCCTCCCTCATCCACAAGGCCCAGATAGTATAGCTCAAGTGTTTCCCCCTCAGACTCAGCCTGTCGTGCAGCTACCAAGCCGTTCCGATCCACAGTGCAGTGAAAAACTCTGGAGAACAGACGATTCCGATCAGGAGACGCTGAAGCGGAGACGAACCCGGGTTGCGACATCGTTCAGTGTGAGGTGAACCACGACGGCGCTGAGTTCTGCCTTACACAACACCGAGTGGGATCCGCTCCAAAACACCGGCGGCTCGCTGGTGTGAGGCCACGCCCGCAACATGCATACCTCCGTATTGTCTTCCCTCGAAGCGCCGAGGTGGTTTGGATCCAGTGAGGAGCGATGTGTCCTCTGAAAATATGCAAATGATTTATCAAATTTTTTTTTGAAATCGTCTCTGTCTGTTGATACCAGCTGTTTTCTCACATAAATCTTCCCCATGTTGCATCATTCTGATTGAAATCTGTATTTCTCCTCTGAAGCGACTCTTTATTTCATTATAGATGAATAACGTCGTTTGGAGCCATGAGCTGTTTGCTTGACTTTCTTCACTTCTGAAGAAAAAACTCGATCAGACCAAAAGGAAAAGTGAAAGAAGCACTAAAAATCTCAAAATCATGATATTATATTTTGTGAATTTTCTAATTAAAACCAGCTAGTTTACTTTAAGGGGGAGTACTATTATACTTCCAAAATGTGGGTGATATTGAAATTGAAATGGTTTATTTTTCAATTTTTCAATTGATTTCTTTACGTTTAAATTGATCTTTATTTATATAATTGATACACATCTTGCAAAACACTGTGCATGAACTCATATAAAATTTCCCCTGCATCATTTTCCCCCTCCTTTAACGATTTATAGAAGAAATAATGATCAAAATAAATTAAACAGTAATCTGGTGGTTTCAAGGCTCTAGATTCAAAACATAATTAATCTTACAAGCAGGAGAAAAGTGATGTCTTTATTACTCACCAAGAAATAACGTTGGAAAATGCATTTGCCTGACTGTGAACCACCAAAACGAACGAGGTGCTAAATCCTGTCGACTAATCAGATCAGAAGTCCAACAGCAGACACAACAGCGAAACCAACGTGTTTTGCTCGAGATTCAAATCGCACCTTGTTTCTTTCTTTGTTTATGTTCAAGCATTTTACCCAGATCATATTGTGGAGCTGTCATAACAAAGGGCTTTAGGCTTCAGAGGAAATATGCAAATATACACAATCAAGACAGGAAAAATAAGAGAATATATAAGTTTTTTTGGGATTATTCAATATTCTCTATATGTGTAAATACACCCAGAGACCACAGATCGGTATGTTCTGTTTGTTTTGCCCATCCATCATGAGAAATTACTTTTTTCAAAACCAGGCATGCAATGTTTCTTTGTGGACTGTTGGTTTTATGACTTTTGTCATGATTATTCTTATTATATTTTGTGTGTTTTGAGTATTTTTGGGTTCTGTTACAAACCCGGATGTGGGGAAAATTGTGCCAAGAAAAAAAAATTCTATTTTTTATTTTCGCAACGATGAAGTATTATTGTGTTTCTTACAATGTGTAATATTGTGTTTTAGTTTTCAGGCTGTAAATATCGGGACAGAAATGTGGCTGCAGACAGCGCCCCCTGGTGTGTACTGCTGGAAAGTGCATGGACCCCCAATGAGCCACAAACTACTGAACTCTGAAAGACTGGTTCTGGCCACGTGCCTGGATTTCTGTTTATTACATGGGAGCCTGTGTGGGAATAATTTTTATTTCTTTTTGATGGGTGAAAATAAATGTACATGATTTTTTTTTTATTTACCTGAAGATGTGTTTTTTTTCTTTTCCCCAATGAAGCATGGCTAACAAGTCCAGATAGACTTTAATTGGATTCAAGAGTTGTTTTTGTTTTCTCTCATTAGACAAAAACATAACTAAAGCTAAAAAACTGTTCATATTCAACTCAAATTTCTGCAGAACCAGACTCTGAGGTGGAGAATTTCTGTTGTTCCAGTTGAGGTAAGGAAATAAAAGAGAGTAAAGGATATGGGAAAGGATTGTTAGGAGGGATACAGACACAGCCATTACTTTAAAGCTTTACTGTTCCAACCTGCAATTCCGTTATATTGTGTGACTTACAATATAAGCAAAATTGAAAAAAAGAAAGAAAAAAAAAAAGAAGAAATTGTGGGCAGAACAAGCACCATAAACACCTGAGCAGTGGAAAGTTCCCACTTTGGCCGCATTTTTCCCTCTGGGGATATGGGAATTTCCCTTCTCCTACCTGTGACTGATGACACAGCCTTTCGTGACTTTTGATTTTGTTGTCGTCCCCTAAATGAATTGGGCACAAAAGGAGAGAAAATAAAGTGAGTTTTAGGCAATAAAAATGCTTCATTGCAAAGTCTGATTCTGAATTAACAAGGAACAGTCCCACACTTTAATTTTCTTTAAATGAAAAGGAAAAAAAATACTTACTATATTCTTTATTTCTATCAAATACATATCTCCTTACATTTTGTACACAGTTTATATAAATCAAAATATAACACTCAACATTTAGCAAGAGAGGTTTTTATGACTTTTCATCTTATTTTCTTTTCTTTATTACAGTGAACTGCTGCATTCTCCTTAAAGAGATCTGTTTTGTTCTTTGAGGAAAGGAGACACAAATTCAAGAACAATTTGCTCAGACAAGTCTGGTTGTATATGTATTTTCTGTCTTTATTAACTGACTGGAACGTTGCATAATGTATCATAAAAAAGACAAAACTCTTAAAAAAATATTTTCTTAAAGCTGAATTTTTAAAAACATTATTAGCATCATATAACATCAGAAAATTATTTTATTTTTATTGATTTATTTGTCCTTGATGACTTTATTTTGTTGTATTTTGATAATTCGGTACAACTGAAGCTTTTTAAAACACTAATTGTTATTACTTTATTTTAGGCATAGTAAAACACCTGTCAGAATTACAAAATGAAAATCAGCCCGAAAATATAAAGCAAAACAAACAAACAAAAAAAGATCATGAGGAAATAAAACATTCTGACTGTGTTTATTGTTAAAAACTGGTAATCTCAACTCAGGTCACATTTCCAACATCTCACATCTCTTCAAAGGTGAAACTAAAGGCAAATTTAAGGCTTTAAAAACAGCAGACAATAAAAAAATGGATGATTACTTTGGTTTCGTGCACTTGTTTCACATCTCGTCACTAGCTCACTGAACTCACTTAAATTCAGTGTTCACACTTGTGTGAAAAGTGTTCTGAGAATAAAGATTTATTTTGAAAAAAAAAAAGAATTTAAATAAAACCAAAACAACAACAACAACAACAAACAAACAGTACAGCTGGGGCAAGAGAAAGAGCACTGTTATTATTTGGGAGAAGAAATGTGATGGCAAAAAATCATTTCACACTGTTTGAACACATTGAATGACATGTTTGTTATTATGGTAAAATGGTCAGATATTACAATCACAGTTTACTAGCAATTAACTCATTAACTAGAAAGTTAGATAACTAGGTAGCTAACTTATAGTCAGCTAGCCTATTAACTATTTAACCCAATGGCTGTTAGCTCGGAAGCTAATTAGCTAACTGACTAACCAGCTAGTTAGTTAGCAGGGTAGCTAATTAGCAGCTAGCTAGACAGGTAGGAAGTTAATTAAATAAAGGTTAGCTAGGTAGTGAGTTAATTAGCTAGCTAACTAACTAACTAACTAACTAACTAACTAACTAGTCAGCAACACCTGGCCTGTGCGTGCGTGCGTGCGCGCCTCCGCGCGGAAGTTCATGATTAGTGACGTCACGCAGGAGGAGGAAACAGACCTGGACAGCTAAGATGGCGGAGGAGCAGCAGGAATCATCACAGGGAGAGATGGAGGGTGAGACAACTCGCCTCGCCGCCAAAAATACGCTGCCGGCACCGGCGCCGTTTGTCCACCGAGCGAAACCCACCTCCCTCGGAGCGCCCCGGCCGCTGCCACGGCCGTGCTTCCGCGCGGCTCCGCCGCGGTGGGGGCGCAGGCAGAGGCCACAGCTCCGCGGCTAACGACGGCTAGCTGCTAATGCTACACAAAGAAGGAAAAACCGTTAGTTTAGTGACAGCCGCGCAGCTCCACAGACGAGACATTTGTTCGATATACACACGTTGTGTAACGCACGACACTTCCAACCGTTGAACATTTGGAGGGAGGTTTTCCGCCGTGGCTGGAATTTGTTTGTTTTTCCCCAGCTCAGGTCGAGCCAGCCGGACATTAGCTGGTGTTATGGGTTCACTTGTTTTCATGCTAACTGATGTCTCCGCACTCCCTGCTAGGGTAGCTAACCCTGACAGCTCGTGTTTCCTCAAGTGTCCTCTCCAACGCTTTATGGTTGCCATTTTTACAGCTTTTGTAGCGCTTCCGTCGAAGTCTGTGGTTTCACTTTCTTTCTCGTCGGCTTAAAAAGTTGGATCTGTAGCTATTTAGTCGCATTAAGTGTGGTTTTAGCTTTCTCTGTTACTTGTCGCCACATGTAGGCACCATGCTTCAGGACTCAACTGCCAAATTTAGTTTTCTCTCTGTTAAACTGAGGTGCAGCTTGCATTCCACGGTTTATTTCTGTCTGAATGTCTCATTAAAACCTGATGCAGTGTCTTACTTTATACTGCATTTCGTTTGGTTGTGGATTCATAGATGATTAAATAATATTGCAGTATTACAGTTTCTAATCCCTTTCACTGTGTCCGTGCCCTCTTACAGGAGTGAACTGCCTTGCCTATGATGAGGCCATAATTGCTCAACAGGACCGGATTCAGCAAGAGGTGAGATAAATCCCTTAAATCAGACTCATCAAGCTTACAGTTTTTATGTTTGTGTGTTGTGTTATTCAAGTATCTAAAACTAATAACGATCCCTATCTTTAACAGCACATGAGCCACTATCATGATTAAAAACTTCGATTTCACAGGTTGTAAATAAAGGAATGTCACGTTCTCCATTTGCACCTGATTTGATCTGTATCCTTATCATACAGTATTAAAATGTGATTAAATATTTCTGGCTATACTTTCAAAACATCCTGGGAAGGCATGGACAACATAATGACTTATTTTAAAATTGTTTTTATTGTTCTTCCTATTCTCCATACACAACTTTGTCAGATCGTGGGGTCTAATCTGCAGCTAGAACTGGCTTCTTGAGTCAGTTTCAGAGTGAAAATGACATATTTAAGTGTAAAACACTTCCTGATGGCTCAGTAAGCGAGTCAACAGCAGTTTGAATCTTGTGTGAATTAGAATTCAAACATCAGTTTGCAGCTAATGGAGTGGGCTAAGCCACTTTTTCTGTGCGCTTCAGCACATTTCTTCAGGAGTGAAGTTGAACAAATAATGTCTTGTCACCTGCAGTACAAGCTCCCAGCTTTGGAAGTCTATACAACCGTATATTTGCTTTACTCTTTATTCAGATCAAACATACGTTGTGAATATTTCCTTCACACTGTTAGAGGACTAAAAATTCCTTGCAGTTCAGCCCCATCAGTGCATGCACTAAGGAAAATCTCCCCTGTGTTTGTGTGCAGATAGCCAACAGTAACCCTCTAGTGTCGGACAGACAGGACCTGTCGGTGCTGCAGAGAGAGTACTCCGAGGAAGACACGGTTTATCAGCTCAAGATCAAGGTCAGCCCACCGTCAGCAGCGGCTCTCGGGTTACTGCAGCCTCATCGCCGCCTCTGCGTTCACGCTGTGCTCTTGTTTTGATGCAGGACCTTTACAAAAAATACTCGTACATTCGCAAGACGCGACCAGATGGAAACTGCTTCTACAGAGCCTTCGGGTTTGCACATCTGGAGTCACTGCTCGACGACAGTAAAGAGCTTCAGAAGTGAGAGCCACCGGGAATTGAGTCCACTGGGGTGCTTGTTAGGTCAAAGCTTTTTGTCACATGCACTGAGAACGGGTTTTCAGAACAAGTTTGATGGCGTTATAAGGTTTATTTTGGAACTAAGACTATTAACATGGAGTCAAACAGCTTTTGTTTACTGTTTAAGTTAGAGATGCCACTTTTTTAAAGGAGTACGAGTTATCATCTTAAGCCACTTACTGTTCCAGAGTGCCGATACAAGCTCTTATTAAGTCATAAAGACTGATTCATACTCTGTAATGCAGAGTATGAAGGCTGTGCATTGCTGTGAACACCTCCAGCAGCCTTCGAGGCTCCAGTACATGACCGCAGTGTGGATGGCACAGTGCGTAGAGTCTTATCCACACACTTAATGAGTATTTCAGTCACACTTGAGTCAGGTTTAGTGTGTAGCTTTATTAGTGTTTGAACTCTTTAGCATGAAACATGGCTGGGTGCTGCTGGATTCACAGAGCAGTTAAATCTGCTGATCCAGATGTCTCTGGTGTCGTATGAACTGTCTTCCTTCTCCTCTTGATATTTGGTAGAACATAGTGTCTTATCTTTGTCGTTCTCATTAATAATAAAGAATGTCCAAACTGCAGACATCGCTCTTGAGTACCTGCGATGTTGATGGATGATGTCTCTGTCCTTTTTACACTCTGAAGTCCATGTATGTCTGAACAGCCACATTTAAACTTAGTAGCAAGTGTGTTATTGACTTTGTTGCAAAGAGGAAAAACATCCAGTTCATGCATTTTGATTCATTTCATGTGATTTAGTTGTTTCTCTGAAATTAGGCACCATAGTCCTGGCCTGCTGGTAGAAGTGTCGAGCCACTCTGATGGTACTGCATGTTTTGTGTCCTCAGGTTCAAAGCAGTTGCAGCAAAAAGTAAACTGGACCTGGTGAACGAAGGCTTCACTGAGTTCACCATCGAAGACTTCCACAATACTGTGAGTTTTCTGCCACAGCGCAGGGCAGACTTTTTTATTTTAATTAATTCTCTGGGACACTTTAATATCCAAACTAAAGTGAGAAGGTTCTGTGTCTGGCTGAACAGTCTGTGCATGTGTGAGTCCGATGGTTCTCTGATCAGATGAGCCCTTGGAGGCAGGTGACGTCCTGAATCACGCAGTGAGGTGTGCCTCTGTGCCGACAGTTCATGGACCTGATCGAGCTGTGTGAGAAGCAGCCCAGCCTGCAGGAGCTGCTGAGCTCCTTCAACGACCAGAATGTGTCGGACTACGTGGTGGTGTACCTGCGGCTGCTCACCTCGGGATACCTGCAGCGAGAGCACGGCTTCTTTCAGCACTTCATCGAGGGAGGTCGGTCCGTCAAGGAGTTCTGTCAGCAGGTGAGGCTCGTCTCTCCTCCTGCCACGCTTCAGGAAGAACCTGGGGTTATGTAAAAAGGAGTCTGAAACTCGACTTTGACGTCTTGTTTTGTTCTCTTCTGTCCCAAGGAGGTGGAGCCAATGTCCAAAGAGAGTGACCACATCCACATCATCGCCTTAGCTCAGGCCCTGAACGTCTCCATCCTGGTGGAGTACATGGACAGAGGAGAGGGGGGGACAGTCAATCACCACGTCTTCCCCGAGGGAGGCGACCCCCGCATCTTCCTCCTCTACAGACCCGGCCACTACGACATCTTGTATAAATAACACTCCCGGCCCACCACCACCACCACCTCATCATCATCATCATCATCATCATCTTCATCTTCATCGTCATGGTATTTGAAGAAAAAAAATTTACAAAAAGATAAAAATCACATGACATGAATCCTTTTTCCCCCAGTTCCCCCTCAGCCATCACAAAATGGTTAAATGAAAAAAAAAAAGGAAGAAAAAAAACGTTTGGAAAAATAGAAGTTACTCCATTTAGAGTTGTACAGGTTTTTTTTCTTTTGTGGTTGTAAATGTTATCTACTTGCTTTTTGTTTGATTCTGTTCCTTTGTTACACTGCGTTTCATTGAGTTTTATTAAAGCAATTTACATCGTACCTGAGGTGTCATGTTGTTTTTCTTTTTCCCCAAGAGTCTGGAAAACTTTGGCCATTATTAAAGAAGTCAGTTCATGTAGTTTTTCCATGGAGGAGTTGATAAAACAAATTGAAGATGGAAATCAATGGATCTGATGGACTTGAAGTAAGAAACCACACATACAGCTCAACTGGAATATCAATGAAACTTTAACTTGTCTTATTTTTACACTCAGCAAGTACAAAAATGGAAAACTTAAAAAATTCAATGCTTCCAAGCACAATTTTCATGTGCTGTGCACCTGTAGAGGATATACAGTCATAAATATGTTCATCAAATGAATCTTTTTTTAAACCTTGAAGTCCAGATAGAAATGATTTTTATTTCATGCTTATTTTCTTTCCTCCATGTCTTTGATGAATATGAACCAGCTGCTTCTCGCAGTCACATTGATTTGTTTACATCCGGTCTCGCACATGCGCAGTAGCGTCGCTGCGGCGCGGTGCTCTACAAAGATCGTTAATCAAAAGAAGATGCGTTCTCATTCGAGATGAGGAGACTCAATCCACTGCGGCGCGAAACGCGGTCAGAGTGAGACGTCTTCGTTTAATCCGTGCAGCACTGTCCAAGATGTCTGCGCTCACAAAGTCGCTGACTTCGTCCGGCTGGAGGATTTTAGCCGCGTGTGCGCGACAGTACTCTTCTCTCACAAGTATGTAGAGTCTCTGTCGGACGCACGAATACTTTACGGACCGAAAATGTTCATAAAATGAAATGTTATTGTACCGCATGCTGGCCATGATGTAAGCTAGCGGGTGAATGTTAAGAAGTAGGCGTGGCTTAAAATCTCTCCTCTTCCTTTTTTGTTTCCTTTTTATATTATCACAGCCTTAAACCTAATATTGATTAACAGTTTTTTTTTTAATATGTCCCATTATGAAAACTATTTGTTTTGATAGCTAGTTTCTCAAGTTGTAATGTAGGTTCCCAATCTGAGGTAAGTGACCCCCGTTACTGTACATTGGTTGTGACAGTGAGGGTCGAAGCTGTGTTTGATTTGAGATTGGCAGAATTAGATCTGCCAGTGAAGATTAAAGCAGAACAAGGGCTTCAAAGCACAACAACGATTTCAAGTGAAAGCTCAACAAGGGTTTTGAGTGTCTCGTTACACAGCCGACCCACTGAAGATGCAGCTTTATGGAATTGCAACAAACAAGTTTTCACATGAAAAGTCTTGAAATGGGACCTAGAGGAGGACATGATTGTACTATATACACTTAAAATCAACATACTTCTGTGGGAAGTTATCGTACACCAATCATAGCCAATACCAAAACAAATGTTGTGTTGCATAATAATAGAATAGAATAGACCGATAAGCAGATAAAGTCACTCTGAGTCAGGAGTGTTCATCTTTTGTCCGGGGTTTGGTGTGTTTTCAGCTGTCAGATGTATTTCGTGCTTGTGTTTGTGTCCAGCCGAGCTGATTGAAAACATGGACAAGAAAGCCACCTGGGACCGCTTTTACACGGAGACCAACAGCAAGGCGCCCGCCTTCAGGAACTTTGAGTGGTTCTTCGGTTTCGATTCGGTCCAGGACTTGATCCTGCCCCTCCTGCGGACCGGGTCCCGTCCCGACGGCCTGCTGCAGGTCTTGGACCTGGGCTGTGGGACCTCGGCTTTAGGCCCGTCTGTTTACGCCCGCTGCTCCCTCCCCGTCCACGTCACCTGCGCAGACATCTCCCCCGTGGCGGTGCGGCTGATGCGGGAGCAGACGGCGGCGAGATCCGTCCGGCCGCTGAACCTGTCCTCCCGGCTGGACTTTGTGGAGCTGGACTGCACTCAGCTGGACACGCGCTTCGCTGCGGACAGCGTGGACCTCATACTGGACAAGGGGACCACAGACGCCCTGCTGAGGTCCAGGGAGGGCGGGGGGAAGGCCGACCTGCTGCTGAGGCAGTGCTTGAAAGCCCTGCGACGCTCCGGATCCCTGCTGCAGTTCTCGGACGAGGACCCAGACGCCAGGCTGCCCTGGCTGGAGGCGGCGGCGGCGGCGGCGTGCGATCAGGGGCTCGCGGGGCCACGTGTGGCGGTGCAAGAGGTCGGGGAGCTACGAGGGGTGTGTTACTACTGCTATCAAGTGACCGCTCCACCCACTGCTTAACTGAGAGCAATAAAGAATCAGTCTACTGCTGAATTAAAATTCAGTTTTCACCAAGTTTGGTATAAAACTAAAACACATCCTGAATGTAATTCAGTGATTTACAGTAACAGGTGCTGACATCTGTTATTACTTTTGATGCACTGCCATCCAGTGGTCGATAAGAGTTACTGCATCATGTGGAGGACCAACAGCATTTTAGGGAAAAAAACACAAAAAAACCAAAACATAAATGAATTCCAATCGAAGACGGGAATTTATATAGATTTGTATACACAGTCCCTCACAAGACAAGTTGTTATTGGAAGGAAAAAAATGGGACAACCACTAAAAACACCAAAGAATATTAAATCTAATGTATTTATGAACGAAAACCATGAAAATCTCCTTAATATTTTCCACTCTGATCTGTGTGGGTGTATAATTGAAAATACCAGAATGAAAAGCTGCTTATCTCTGGAAATGTGAATAAAATCTGTGGCCACCACACATGTTTTTGACGCAAGAATCTTTTTATGTTGCAGACACAACACATGCAGGAGCATGCAGTTCTTAGAAAAGAACCATCAATGAGTAAAGTCCTGTTGGATGAGATGAGCTCCTTTCCTCTTCTTGGTCGGTTCTTCATTCTTGATTGATCTGTTTTGACTCACTGTTTGAGCCTTTATCAGAGTTTTTTTTGTGATTTCACCAGAGTAATCCACAGTATGACAACAACAAGCAGATAAAGTCAGAATCTAATCAGGTTCAGTTGGAGGGTCAGTCAGGGGTCAGTCAGTAATGTGGAAACCTCCAGATGAGGGTATAAAGAATGAAGTTCTCCCTGTTTTAACACGAGTCTTCCTTCTGTTAGGTCCAAGATTTGTGGTTTTAGCTCCTTTGATTCAGAGCCAGTTTGGCTTCAAAGTTTTCATTTTGGTCAGAAAGTTGTCAGTTTCTTTTCCAGTCGGTAATTAAAAAAAACTTTTAGCAGGTTTTCTGCTGAACTGAAGAGAGATGCTTGATTCTAGACTGGTTAAATCAGAGCTAGCTGGTTAGATCCACCTTAATGTCACTCCTCAGGTTCCACCGAGATTCGAACTCGGATCGCTGGATTCAAAGTCCAGAGTGCTAACCTTTACACCATGGAACCACTGGAAACAGCTAACCTTGTTAAGTTGATAAACAGCTAATATTAACTGCAGTTTAAGATGAAAGTGGTGCTTTAGTATCAACACCACACAAAATCATTCTATTTCAACGAGTTGTGCTTAAAGCTAGGTGGAATTTGTGAGAAGGTGAAGAGAATTTTTGAAGAGCCACTCAAATTTCTACACATTTTTTTAGACGTTTACACTAAATTTCCAGGTTCCACCGAGATTCGAACTCAGATCGCTGGATTCAAAGTCCAGAGTGCTAACCTTTACACCATGGAACCACAGGAAAACAGCTTTATTGGCATGTCAACAGTTAACAAAACTCAACAGGAAGCGTGAAGTTTAGGACAAAACAATAACCAATAACAACAATATTGTCTTCAGAACAGAAACAGAATTATCGATCATGATTAGTTTTACCAAATGCGATCGGAGTTAATAAATCACATGCTGTACCTGGAGCCAAAGCAACACAACACAAACGTATAAATGCTACGAAACCAGAGCAGTTTCTCCTTACGTAACGCCACTGCAGCGTTAGTGTTTCTTCCTCCTCCGCCACAATAAAAGACCAACCACAGAACAAACATTCTGCCCTCAAGAAGATTCTGAGGAATGTGGCCGGCGGTCGGTACGAACGCCAGTCTCTCACGCCAACCTACCGTTTCCTACTTCCCTGTTGTTCGTTAGCGCTCTAGCTCGGCAGAAAGAATGACAGCGCGACCTTTAACCTCACCGGACAGTCGACTCTAAATCGACTAAGCAATAATTCAGTGCAAACAGGCTTGTCCTACACACATTTTTTTCCCAGAGTGCATTTCAAAAGAAGCTGAAGAAGGACACGGGACCGTCCTCCACGTCCAGCTTGGCGTCCTCACAGAAATCCGGAGGGTTGAGCGCCTGAGGATCCACCAGCCCGATCACGTTGTTGAAGAAGCTGAGGGTGACAGATGATGAAACAGCGCTATTATTGAGTTTTATTTGCTTAAATGATTCAGTTTTAGAAGTCTGGCTTCACTGATTTCAAATTAAAAGTGTTTCCAACCAAGTCCAGGCACTTCTGTTTTGACTAAAGTCGTGTTTACACCACAACGTTTCAGAGCATTTAGGGTGTGCGTTTACACAACAGTGGTCCACAGAGCCACTGAAACTGCAGCTTTTCATGGGTTTACAGGACAATACTTCCCATCATGCACCCACCTGGTCATGATCCAACCAGTCCTGTCGGTGTGGAAGAGGGTGCTGACCGGGATGCATCCGAACTCGGTGACGCTGCTCATGTACTTGGCTGCGGAGGACAGGAGAGCGTCACGAGGCGACCGGACCGGCCGGTCGGTTTGCATTCTGGGAGACTGCGGGGAAATCCTGAACACATGACTCTGCTGTCTGCGAGCGCCGTACCCGTTCCTTCACGCAGGCTCATCTCCCCGGCCCAGGAGTTGACCAGGAGCCCCTGCCCCGGCCCCGAGGAGCCCCCCAGCACCACCTGCCCCTGCAGGGAGGCGTTCTTGGGGACGGCCAGCGGGTGGAAGTCTGACTGCAGCTGCTTTTTGCAGCAGGTCCGGTTGCTGTAGTTTATCCTGTAGGCGAGACCCTGGGGGAACGGGACGCCATTATACACCGCAGTGTGTACGTAACATGACGGTTCAGAGTGTGAAATCCACTGCAGCGTTGCTTTTTACCTGCCTGAAGAGCAGAAGCATGTTGAAGTGGAAGGATTCATTCTTGAAATATCCAAACTCCCGGAGGAGGATGCGCTCTCCGATGGCGTCGTAGCTGTATTTGGCAAAAGCCGTCAGCTTCTCACTCTGGGTGAACTTTGAAAGGAGGGAAAATGCAGAGTTTTGCTTATCAACAGCTTGAAAATAGATGAATAACAGTAATATAAGCAGAGAATTACAACTCACCACTGACATGCTTCCAGTCAGCAGAGGCGGCGATGCTGCCAAAATGAAGCAAGTCTCATTTATTTATGTGGATTAAATCAGTTTTAAAGCAAATGCAGCACAGACAGTGAGGAAGGCATGCTGCAGGTCTGGCACCTTTAAGACGTGAAAGCCACACGCACGGACGTGTTTCTTTATTCATGCTGAATCATGTACTCACTGCATTTCTTCGGCCCTTGAGCCAGGCAGCCCAGCGACAGGCACACGAGCAGGCAGAGAGCTCTCATGGTGTCCGACGGCTGCAGCCTCCCGGTAAACAACAGGAGAGGAAGTGATGTTGCCTCACAGAGCTCACTTCCCTTTAAAAGAGGAGGAGGAGGAGGAGGAGGAGGAGGAGGCTCCTGATCTGTATCCACTGCCGGGTTTTCTTACACCTGCTCACTTCTAATAATAATAGCGGGTATTAAGAGTCCTGCTTACACAGCGGGAGGATTTCCTTTGTTTTGCTCTGATCTGGGAGTCTTAGTTTGATCTTACAGTGCTCAGTGCTTTATCTAATTGCGGATAAAATTTGAGATGAAGCATTTGAATGCATGTAACGGTGATCAATTAGGTATATTTATTTATTTATTGCAAAATTCACTTCAAGTGAGGTCCAATAATGAAACAAACCTACAAAGTTACATCTAAAATGACCCTAACCCTAATCACCCAGCTTCTGTCTGTTCTCAACTTAATAAACTTGTAAAAAGCAGAGATATTCACTTGGAAGCCATAGCGACAGTTTGTACTGTATATAAGTTAAAACAAGAAAATCATCCACATTATAGTTCTGTTAACTGATCTTGGTGCAGCGTTTAAAGATCAGGTGCACATTAAACATGCTCGATTGATTTTAGACTCTTAAGGCATCAATGTCATCGAATTAGGTCACTTTATGGTATTTATTAAGGTAAAAATCTCGATCTTTGATTGTCACAACGATACGTTTGCCTGAATATTGTCCCATGAGCACACTTAATTTTTGTCTTAAAAGTGATGCATAAACACAAAGAAAACAAAACATTCATTGAAATTCTTGAATTTTTTTAATTGAAAATGGGATCAGGCGCCCGTTCACAGTTAGGAAGCAGACGTGCACAGGTAAATATGAACAGGAAATGACCGAAGGTTAAAGATTTGTTATTACATGATCAAAATAAAATGATTCTTCTTCTTCTTTTTTGTTTTTTGTTATTTGTTTTGACTGAAAAAACTCTCACTTGCACGCCCATGAACTGGGAGCGCTGGAGACATGCCGGGTACGACGCGGTAAAGACTGGACTCATTCGTTATTTTTGTGGAACACGCTGAAGAAATCCACCGGCTCGACGTCCTCCATGTCCGCCCTCAGGCAGTAGTCCGGCGGGTTGAGCATGGACGGATCCGGGATCCCGATGACGTTGTTGAAGTAGCTGTTGGGCAGAAGAGCAGAGAGATTTTCACCCGGACGCCAGCGTGGCGGCTTGTGTTATGTTTGAGCTATTCTACGTGTGAACCTACTTTGTCGCGACCCATCCGAACTCCTTGGTTTGGACCGCGGCGGTGACAGGAATGCAGCCGAACGCACTCACGGTAAACAGGTACTTTCCTGCAGGGTAGGAGGGAGGCAAAACAAACGTGTTCAGAAAGAAGGACGGGTGTCTGGAGGGACGGTTCCCGTAGTCAGACGGTCTCTCACCTCCGGTTTGGGGGATGTCTCCGTACCAGCTGTTGATCAGGAGTCCCTGTCCGGGGCCAGACGAGCTGCCCACCACGGCCTGGCCCAGCAGGGAGGCGTTTCTTGGGACCTCGAGTGGGTGGAAGTCACTCTTCAGAGGCACCCTCTTGCATGTGCGGTTATGATCGTGAATCTCGTACAGGATCCCCTGAGTCGCAGGGCGAACAAGACAGATGGGGGTTACACTTTTTGTCTTTTACACAAGGATTACAAAGCTTTGAGGCTGCAGTCTGAGGGCCCGTTTTGCTTATTTAAAACCAGATTAATTGAGGACTACTCAGATTTCAGTAAAAGCTAGTATATGCTAATGGCTAACTGCTAATGGCTAACGCACATGTGTTGATTAAGACCAACATGAAAAGTCTAAGCTGGTCCAACCAGGATTCACCGTCCACAACTGTCCACAGAGAGGCGGCGTTTGACCACTGGGTTGTTGAAAAGACCTTGAAAAGCGGTGGAGCGCGGCCATTTTTTTTTTTTTATTAGTGTCTAGCTTTATTGGGCCAATGAGGAAAAGTAGCAGTGCTTGTTTTGCTTTGTGTTCCAGAGTTAATTATGTGATTAGTTTAGTCTGATTTGTGAATGGATCCATTCTCCTCGGCCTCGCGCTGCGTTTCAGAGTAATTAATGCTTTCAGCAAGAACCTTCCAGTACTAAAAAAACCTGCGTTGCTGCACACAAGGAGGTAAAAGAGGTCAGCGTTGCAGAAACCATTCAGGTTCTGTTGAAGAGATTACCAGAGGTGATTAATTTATCTTCTCATCTGACCTCATTTAAAAGCGGTAAACACAAGTCGTCTTTGGCTTCTCTCTTACAGGAACAGAGTCATACTTATACAGCAATGGTGCTTTCTTTATCTGTTATTCGTCACGTATCATCATCAGTGTCTGGATTTGGGATGCCGTTGGCTCAGTCACCTGTCTGAAGAGCAGCAGGGCGTCTTGTTTGAAGGTCTGGTTCTGGTAGCTCCCGATCTCCCTGATGCGTACCCTCTGTCCCAGAGCGTCGTAGATGTACTTGGCGTAGGTCCACAGCTTCTCGTTCTGTGTGGACTGCAGAGACACGCTGTGTCATCACATCCTCTCATTTCCCCTTTTTTTGAAATGTTTCACTTCAAAAGTTGGAGTCAGCTCGTAGACTTACCACGCTGAGGGCGCCGGACAAGAGAGGAGGACTCCCTGTGGAAGGAGGACAGACAGAGTGGCATCAGGACAAGATCCCGACCGTTAAAAAAGTCCAAGTGGGTCCATACTCACTGCAGGGCCTCGGCCTCTGCGCCACGCAGACCGCCAGCAAACACGCCAACACTACCAGGGCTCTCATGCTTGCAGACTTCACTCTCCTGTCCCAAACACTGCGGCGCTCACGGTGGGTCCGTCTTCCTTATAAACACTGACAGCGAGGACGGCGTCCGGCCTCCGGGTTTTGCGATCAACCAGTCAGCATCGAGGAAGCCCTCATCAATCTGCTGTCACTCTGAGATGACCATGAAAGGCTATGAAGGGCCGCGCCTCACCTGACCCGATTAATTTGTTTCTGCATGAATATTGAAGCGTGTTGTTACAGTGTGTGAAAATCCCACCCACAGGACTGTGCTCAGTGGGTCAGGGGTGAGGAATGTATCTACTGTTGATAAACGGAGGATGCTCAGAAACCGTGAAGTGGATCAGGGCGGAATGGGGACGTGACTGTCGGCCGGTTGCGTCACCGTCATATGACTGCGGAGGTGCGCGGTCATCTGACTCCGTCACCTGGCTCACGCAGGACGAACCTCCCGCCGTTTTTACACCGGCACTTTACCCCGCTGCCGCCACAATTAAAGGAAAAGGTCACACAAACTTCAGCCATATAGTTTTACTGTCCTTATAAAGGCAATCAGTGCAGAATCCAGTGATTTGACTGGGAGTCAGCAGGGAAAACTGCAAGTCATCGGGGGGTTTGGACCCAGATCAGGGCCTGAGCAGTTTTTTTGGGGGGGGGTTGCCAGATGGTAAGAGTAAATTCTTAGCAATTTTGTAAATTTATTTTTCAAATAAAATGGATTTAAAGAGCCTGTTTACCTGAAATGTGACAGTTTACTTCCTGTTCTTATCTCTGTTTGTCAGCTCTGTCCTCAGTTCACTGGAGTTTGTAAAATATCTGTTGATTTCAATGTTTTTTTCCTTTATTTTCATCACTATTTACATTGTAAATTCTTGATATTAACACTGAGAATGAACACGAAGAATTATGGAATGTGTGAAATGAAACAAAACATGTTTTATATTTTAGATTCTTTACTTTAATTCCTGGTTTTCACACTCTTGATCTTTTCTGGATGAGCTTCATTAAATTTGCCGCCTGAAATGGCTTTTTAGCAGTTTTTTTGGAGTTCCCAGAGGGTTAGGGTTAACGTTAGGGTTAGGGGTTAAGGTTTGGGTTGTTGGCTCTTTTGTCTTCAATCTGCAGTCCATCTCATCCCAAACCATCTGTGAGGGTTTAGATCAGGTGACTGTACAGATCAGGTGATCTGGCAGCTGTCCATCACAACACAGATCATGGGAGTGTTTGGACTTTATTGTCCTTTAGGAAAATAAATGTCGGTCCAGCTAAACACAAACCGGGTGGGATGGCGTGTCGCCAAGGACCAAGACCAAGGCTCAGGTTTCATTAAAACATTTCACAGATTTTATAAAACACCAGGATCATCTTCCATAAGCACAGAAATGGGGGTAAAAGTTTCAATAGTTCTCTTATTTAGTTTTATGTAATCAGCATTGAGAACAATGAAGCTGAAGAACAGCCTTGACTTCGCGCTGTGGCTTGAAAACCAACAAAAATATGTGAGATATATTGTATCCAGGCTGTCTTCAGTGACAGTTGTACATTGTGACTGTCCAGGCTGAAACAAAAGAAAGTGTTTTCTGATGACCTGTGGTCCAGTTGTGGTGAACCTGTGTGAACCGTATCCCGGCTGTTAGCTGACAGCAGGGAAAACGCTTCATAACTCGTTGGAAAGCTGATTCGTTGAGTTCCTTTTGTCTTTCTATCATTTCCACCCAGTCTGTCCTCTGACCTCTGACCTCAACAGGGCTTTTTTGTATTGTTTTCGCCTTCAGAAGCAGTGAATGTGGTGGAATAAATGATGTGGCTGCAGAAGCAAAGCCATCAGTGGCGGTCTTCAACTAACACGACATGTACAGAAACCTCGGTTCTATTTCATCCTGTCAGACCGCCAGAGGCAGTGCATAAAGCACTGAATGATCATCTTTGCGCCCTCGCAGGTCGAGAATGTATACAAACAAAGTCACCTGTGACCTCCCGGTGGCCTACGCGCACCTATATAAGTCACGTGACACCGGAAGCCAGTCCCTTTTTCTTTTCTCACATCGCAGTGGTTCGAGATCAGGACTGGTGAGCGTATGCTCGTATATCAGTGTTTTTCTGCCGCTTGTTGCGGGGAGCCTCGTGACTTCGGTCGGAGTTGCAACATTGTTGTCCTTCAGAGGCTGCTCAAGCGGCTCGGACGGCCGGCGTGTTTCCACGCGGGTGCGGGCACCGACGGCTGGTTTCATTTTCATCTTGTTTCTTCTTCCCCGGAGTGGTGAGTATTGCGTTTTCCTGCAGCTGTGTTCGGCTTGCGTGGGTTAATTGGTGGCTCCAGTACAGCGTGTGTTCACGCGTGTCTGGGACGCCGGTGTGTGGCTACTTGCCTTTTCTTTTTTCATTTTCTCCACGAGCGGCCATTTTCGTCTCTGCTCTGTGTTGTGGACCTCCCTGCGGCCGGTGCGTCTCCGATTGGCGGTCTGCGGGGGGGTAGTGTGTATGGCGGTGCCCCGCGGGTCCCGAGTCACGAGTGGCGTCTTCTGCCCGACCTGATTCGGCGTGCTGCCTGTCGGCTCTGGTCGTGGGTGGCGTTTTCTGCCCGACCCGACTGGATTGCGGCTTCGGGTGTGACGCCAGGATGGACACCCTAGCCTGTAGAGCCTGTCTGGTGCCTCTCCAGCAGGACGATGGTCATGACCTTTGCCCGTCCTGTTTGGGTATTGAGCATCTGCGCCAGGGACTTACGGAGCAGGCTAGCCCTAACTGCTTTATTATGCCCCGAGCGGTGCGCGTTTCACGCCTTGCCGCTCTGGAGCCGACGACTGATGCGCTGTCTGATTACATGCCAGCTGCTCAGCCGAAGCGCCCGGCTACGGGGACCCCGGCTGGAGCTACCCGGATTAGACGCAAAAAGGGTGAGTCCGACCCGACACTCGTTAACAAGGTGGAGGTTCTGTCTGCGAAGTTGGCGCAGATGAAGCCTCTCCTCCTTAATATCCAGCCGCAGTCGGGCGGTGGTAATGCAGGTGTTGAGTCGGCGCGGGACACTGTGTCCTGGTGTGAGGAGGACGCGGTGTCTGTGGCGGCGTCTGATTCTCTGTTTCGAACGGACGCTGAGGAGCTGGAGTCTAGGGCCTCGGAGTCTGGGTCTCTCACCTCCGTTGGTCTCCAGGAGTGTGACGAGGCCCTTGGCCCCTCGGTGGTCCGCGCTGCTCTCGCCCACCTGCATCTGGACGTTCCGCAGGTCCCGGAAGCGTCAGATAGCACTTTCTTCAGGCACCAGAGGGCACGGCCGGCTTGCGCTGTCCCTCCGTCCTCGGAGTATGTCAAGCAGCTGCATGCCTGTTGGACTGATACCAAGGCACTGTCGCGGTTGACGTCTGACGGCAGGGCTCTGGCATCCATGCAGGGTGCACCTCAATATGGCCTGGGCCACTTGCCCCCTGTGGAGCTGGCCATTGCTTCTTTGATTGTGTCTCCTGATGAGGCCCTTCGGTCTGACCCTCGCTGCCCTAACTCACAGTGTCGGCTGACTGACGAGCTCCTGTGTAGGGCCTATGACACAGGTGCGCTTATGGAACGGATGGGTTATTCCCTGTCCCATTTCATGTTGGGTCTCTCGGCTGCGCTGGAGTCCTCAGCGGTCGGGGACCAGACACTGGATCTGCTGGATGCGTCGCTGCAAACGTTCGCATTGATGTCGCGTGAGCTGGGTCGCCTTCTCTCCACGCTTACGCTTACACGCCGACAGGTTTGGCTGGCTCAGTCCCCACTGTCGGAGGCGTATCGGAGGACCCTGAGGGGCGTTCCAGTTGTCCCTGGTGAACATTTTGGGGCAGCTGCCACTGAGGCGCTTGAATGCACTGCCCAGGCCACTCAGACAAGACACCGGCTTGTGGGCCTCCATAGGCACCCTGCGCCGGCCCGTGGCGCCGCGACGGCACGTCAGGAATCTGCTAGATGGTCGAGGGTGTCTCCTCGGCCTGCGCCATCCGGCCAGCGTCCCCCCAGACCCTCCCTGGGTCGGGGGTCACGTAGGTGAGGCCGGGCGGCCGATGGTGGGATTGTTTACCCGGGGGCAGCTGGACTACTGGACCCGCAACACTTCGGATGCCTGGGTACTGGCCACACTGTCCCTGGGTTACCGCCTCCAATTCCACCGTCGGCCACCCGTACCCGGTCGGGTCGCGTGGACGGTCATCCACGACCCCACGAGGGCACGGGCGCTGGATGCCGAAATCGCGGCCTTACTGGACAGGGGCGCTATTGTGCCCGTCGACCCCCGGCTGGATCCGGGGGGCTTTTATTCTCGTTATTTTCTGGTGCCAAAGAAGACCGGCGATCTGCGTCCGGTCTTGGATTTGAGGGGTCTCAATGTTTTTCTGAAACGGCTTCCTTTTCGCATGCTGCGCACACAAGAGATGCTGCAGGCGATTTCCCGGGGCAATTGGTTCACATCCATCGACCTGACGGACGCATGCTTTCATGTGCCAATTGCGGCACAGCATCAGCGGTTCCTGCGGTTTGCGTTCAGGGGTTGCCACTACCAGTTTCGCGTCCTTCCATTTGGCCTCTCCCTGTCACCCAGGGTGTTTTCCCGTTGTGTCGCTGCTGCGCTGGCTCCGCTGCAGGCGACCGGGTTGACGATCCTCCCGTACATCGATGATTGGCTGGTGTGCGCCCCCTCTTGGGCTCAGGCTGTACTAGATACCCAGGCTGCCTTAGCTCATGCCGCACGGCTGGGCCTGCGGGTGAACCTGGCCAAGAGCAGTCTCATGCCCGCGCAACGCACGGTGTTTCTAGGGGTGGAGTTGGATTGGTAACCATGCTCGCTCGGCCCTCTGCCCCGAGAGTAGACAGTATCATGGACATGCTGGGCGTCTTCCATGCCGGCAGACTCCTGCCATTCATCCTGTACCTGCGTCTTCTGGGGAAGCTCACTGCTGCCTCCACGGTCGTACCGTTGGGTCTGCTTTCCCTGCGGCCACTGCAAATGTGGCTCAATGGGTTTTGCCTGGATCCCTCCAGGTTTGTGCACAGGTACAGACGGCTCCGCGTGTCGACCCCATGCCTCGAATCCCTGTCCCAATGGAGGGACAGGGCGTGGATTGTGGTGGGTGTTCCACTGGGCTCCCTTCCGTCTCAGAGGGAGGTGGTCCACACCAACGCGTCTCTCACAGGGTGGGGCGCGACATGGCAGGGGCGTTCGGCTCAGGGGACGTGGGCCCCGACGTTGCACCTGGACCACATCAATGCGCTGGTGCTATTGGCAGTACAGTTTGCGTTGGACCACTTCTTGCCGCTACTGCGGCACAGACATGTGTTGGTGCGTTCCGACAGTACCACTGTGGTTCACCACATCAATCACATGGGTGGGACGCGTTCTCGGAGGTCGGTGTCACTGACGCGGCAGCTTCTGTCCTGGGCTGCCCCGCGGTTTCTCAGCTTGAGGGCTGCACACATTCCGGGCGCGCAGAACTTGGTGGCAGATCTTCTGTCTCGCCAGCGGCCCCGGGCCGGGGAGTGGCGCCTCCACCCACAGGTGGTTGATCGCATTTGGGCATTGTTTGGCAGGGCTGCGGTAGATTTGTTTGCGGCCAGGGACAACGCCCGTTGTCCCCTGTGGTTTTCCCTCGAGGATGGCAGTGGCCCACTGGGGCAGGATGCGCTGGCGCACGACTGGCCCCGGTCTCCCCTGTATGTCTTCCCTCCCATTCCCCTGATCTTTCCAACTCTGATGAGGGTCCTTCACGGGGGTCACCGTCTCCTCCTGGTGGCTCCGTTTTGGCCGGGGAGGGTTTGGTTCCCGTTGCTGCACAGGCTCTGTTGCAGCTCTCCCGTTCCTCTGCCCTCCAGGTGGGATCTCCTGTCACAACTGGGGGGGCGGTTGGTGCATCCCAGTCCGGAGCGCCTGCAGCTGTGGGTGTGGCCACTGCAGGGCCCTTCTCCAAGTTTGGGGGGGCAGTAGGACGCACTGTCTTCAGTGCTTGTGCCCCTGCTACACGGCACTTGTACTCGAATCGGTGGAAACTGTTTGAGGCCTGGTGCCGGGGACGGGGACTTGAGGCTGATCGTTGCCCGGTTGCCTCTGTCTTGGACTTCCTACAGGGCCTGTTGGATTGGGGTCGCTCGCCATCCACCCTGAAGGTATATGTGGCGGCGATTTCCTGCTGGCATCAGGGGTTCCACGGTTGCTCGGTGGGCTCTGACAGGAATGTGTCTCTGTTTTTGAAGGGCGCCAGGCGGCTCCATCCCCCGGCACATCCCATGGCGCCATCGTGGGACCTGACGGTGGTGTTGGAGGCCCTGCGGGCTGCGCCGTTTGAGCCATTGGGACAGGCGGATCTGAAATGGCTTTCTGTTAAGACAGCCTTCCTTCTGGCCATGGCGTCTGGTAAGCATGTTGGGGAACTGCAGGCGTTGTCTGTTCATGAGTCTTGCTTTAAGTGGAATGCTGAGGGCTCTGGTGTTACACTGTGGCCTGATGCCACTTTCCTTCCCAAGGGGGCTACAGCCGGGGGCGAGATCCAACCCCTCGAGCTGGCACGCTTGGGGCCACCAACAGCGGACGAGCCGTTGTGCCCGGTTCGTGCCTTGGAGGTGTATATCCGGGCCACGGCTTCAGTGCGCCACTCTAATTGCCTGTTTGTGTGCTATGGCGGTCCTCGCAGGGGCCTGGCGCTGTCCAAACAGCGACTTGCTCACTGGGTGGTGGACACTATTCAACAGGCTTATGTTTCGCAGGGCCGTCCGCCTCCGGATGGTGTGCGGTGTCACTCGACCAGGGGGCTCTCCACCTCGTGGGCTGCGATGGCGGGGCTTCCCCTCCACGTCATCTGTGCGGCTGCCTCATGGACGTCGCCGTCTACATTTTCCCGGTTCTACCGTGTGAATGTGGCGGTGCCTCATCCGCTTCAAGGGGTCCTGGGGCGACAGTCATCGTCTTGAGGTGAGAACTTGTTCTGCGGGGGTTGTTTTCGATTCCTCGGGACTTTGTTGGTATGTGTCATCCAGTGCTTTATGCACCGCCTCTGGCGGTCTGACAGGATGAAATACAACGAAAGTTACGCATGCAACTGCGGTTCTATGAATCCTGGATGACCGCCAGAATGTCAGGTCCCTCGGAATCCTCGTGTGCTCGCGAGAAAGTCTAAGGGACTGGCTCCCGGTGTCACGTAACTTATATAGGTGCGCGTAGGCCACCGGGAGGTCACAGGTGACTTTGTTTGTATACATTCTCGACCTGCGAGGGCGCAAAGATGATCATTCAGTGCTTTATGCACCGCCTCTGGCGGTCATCCAGGATTCATAGAACCACAGTTACATGCGTAACTTTCGGTCTATTGCCTCCACGTTGTTGCATTCATAATAAAAATTTAATGACAACTCGCATGCATCTTAAACAATCAGTTTCAATGAACTCATGTCAATGAAGTGTGATAAAATCCGCCGCAGCGAGCTTCAGAGAGGGCTTGTGTCAGGCTGGATGGCTGTTTTTAACAGGACAGGTGTAGATTACATCAGAGTATGAGGTGATGCTGAACACTCCCATTCAAGTTATACAGGAATCAGATTACACAGTGAGAACAACAGCGAACACATCTCTTCAGAAGAAAAACATTTTATTACATAATGCAGTCATGCGATTTTCAGAGAGTCAAAAGGTTTATTCATTCATTGCAAACTCGTATATTATACTGACATTTCAAATATTTTTGCAAACAATTGTTGAAGTCCATAATTTATTCTGTCAGAAAATTAAAATAATGTGGAAAAGGTTCAATACTTTACAATCAAACTGTCAAACTAATCAACATTAGCATTTTTTAATAGTCTCAATCTAGTTCAGATAATGACAGAATGATTGTATTCTAATACATTTAATTGAATCTCTTACATTTGAGATGAAAAGTATCCAATTAACAGACTTAAAAAAATATTGCCAATGAATTCCTTCAATACAATCATACCTCATTTTATCGCAAATCACAAATCGCTGGCAAATCTTTTTCAAAGGCAAACAGGCTTGAAGGCTAGACCAGTAAAATTAAAGAAGAAAAAAAATGTATTTATATTAGTGCAAACATTGTGAGAAACAATTAACATTAGGTCACAAAAATTACACAAAACCTGAAACGTAAAAAAAGAAAAAGAAAAAAAAAACTATGCAATTTTACATTATATTCATGGACACAAAAAGCAGCCAAATGTACAAAAACATTTATCAATAATTTAATTAATCTATTCATTTCCCATTTCTAATTAATTAAAAAAAAAAAAAAATCTGAAATATTTACAGCACAGCCTCTTTTCATGATGCAGGAATCCTGCAGGCTTTCATAATCTCACTCCCACAATACAACTTCAATAAGGTAGCAAGCTTTAACTGACAAATTCTTGCAATTCTTGGTTATTAGTGTTGTGTTTGCTATTCATGGAATCTTTTTAGGTTTAGTTCGGCACTAGTACGTTGGGAAATGTTTGGTATTCGTGAGAACACTCAATGCCAGCATCATTTCAAAGTTTCTGTTGGACAACGTTTCACAACCTGTCCATCGGACGCAGCTCCAGCAGCTGACAGATCTCATTGCATTGTGGTCCATGTTGATTATTCACAAAGTCTCTTAAGCCTTTTTGGGAGAAGTTTGATCTACTTGCAGGGACTTTGGTAGAGTGAATCTGGGGATCAGTGAGGTAAGTCAGTCCTTTGCCGTTGGCCGTCACCCACCCTATGAAACAAAATAAAAACACACTCGCAGTGACTTTCATGGGATTGTGGACCAGTCCTCGGTGACACACATGGACATACTGTACCTTGCAAGTCTACCACGATTTCCTGTTGGTCAGAAAACTGGTAGGTGAAGTGCCCAAAGGCAAGGCCATACTCAGTGGCCTGGAACCGCGGATCGATTTTATAAGTGTTGTTGGTTAGTTTGACAAAGTCCCCAAGCATGTAGGGCTCCGCCGTAATGCAACCAACAATCTTGTTCCCATCCAAGATCTAGTTGAACACAGAAGAGCAAGAACATTTGAAGCCTGTTTGATCTTGTAAAAAACTCTTCATCTCAGATAACAAATGTGTTATACATATTTAGTTTTAGCCATTGAACGACATTCAACGTTCGTGTAATATGCCTCTCTTTTGATGTTCACACAGTTCCTCACCAGCAGCGCCTCTGATGGAATGAAGAAGATCTGCGCCATGACCTCCTTGTCGTAGAGACTCTTATTGAATTCAGTCACATAGTACTGGGCTGTCATCTGCCTCTCCACGTCTTTCAGGTGAAACTGGACACCCCTTGGCTCCTTGTAATCTTTCCCCACATAGCTATGGGCATTATTCCAGACATGAGTTAGACTTAAAGGTGCATTAAGGAGTTTTTGAACTTTAAAAATACTTATTTTTCACCATAAATATGTTACAAATATTCAATGATGTGTAGAATGTACCCTGACATATTCATTGTAAGTACCACAAACATTGATAAATTCACTTGAAAGCTGAAGTGCCGGTCCGGCACCAGAATTTCTTGTGGAGATTTTGAGAGGATGTGACGTAAGGCGCTTCCCGCTGGCCTGACTAACTTAACTTTCGTTTTGTCCGCCATTACTCTGCCAGATGCCTAGCGAGCAACAACTGAGCAGTACTGAGGATGGATCTTCCAGAAAGTAAGAAAAGACCGGCTTCTAGCACTGCCACAACTACAGCACAGACCCCACCAGGCAAAAGAAACTTAAAGCTAGGGTTGGCGATCTTGGAAAACTAGCATGTAGCACGAATGTAGCATCTCCCCAAGGCTCCGCCTAGTTCCGCCCAGCTCCCACCCCATTGGAGGAGCTCCCGTTGGGAGCGGAGACGCGGAGACATTCGCGGCACTTCCGCGTCCAATGCGTTCCTGGCGTAACCTGTCCTCAGCGCTTCGTTTCTTTGTTTTTCTTTATTTGCACAACGCCAAGTTATGACACACTCAACGGTAAGTAAACCCCCAAAACATTCTTCTCCACCATTCTGCAACGACGCTCCGTCCTTCTACGCGCGCACTGAACCAGGGTCAGTGCACGCCATTGACATGTACGCGCTGGGGGCAGGTCGAACGGCGAAGGGATTTGATTGGTTTGATTGGTTTTAAAAAAAGGTGTCCCGGCAAGACTATTGGTTGCTGTTTTTCCTGTTTTACTCCTGCTGTAGATAGTGGATATTTTCCAAACTACTTTAATAACACGCTATGAATTGCTTCCCATCGGCTCATAAAGATCATTTTAACCAGTATTTAAAAAAATGTATCTCATTCAGATCGCCAACCCTAGCTTTAAAGGTTACTTGCGTGCTACTAAAAGAGCAAGGAAGGAGTTTCCCTCTTCCGTGCACCTAATTGGACGCAAGCCACAGACACGAGCGTTTCACTAAGCTGCAGTTACGCCCAAGGCCTGCAGGGGCCGTTGTTTCGCATGAAACGTGCAAACTCCTCAATGCACCTTTAAAGACATAATACAGTATTTGAAGGGTTGCCAAACCCATGCAGCTTCATACCTGCTCAACCTCTCCTCCTGGTGTAAAAACTGCACCCATAGTGCTCTTCTCTGATTGCCGTCCATTTTCATATCCTCTCCGATGTAAAGGCAGGTTTCCCTGGCTGTCCACAGTCCGGTGGTCTTAGAGAACTTCAAATGAAGAGCGTCTAGTGGAGCGAAAGAACAGAGAGAAGCAAATATTCCACACATAAAAATATTTCCACAACACTGATCATAGATCACAATAGCGGCAATGACATGAACTTACTACAGGCAGTCGAGAGTGTCTTGAGTTTGAACTCGGTTTTATCACTGTGTAACCTCTTCAGCAGGCACTCATGGCAGACTCCGGCCAGCAGTGCTCGGTAATCCTGCTGGGACAAGACGAACTGCCCCGCCGGGCTGCCATCAGTGAAGGTGCTGTGGTTCAGACAGCTGAAGCAGAGGGGGTTCTTCTCCTGAGGCGGGTTCGCCTTTTCACAAGCACTGGCACTGGGTTCCTGTTTGATATGGATGTCCTCTACCATCTCAAATGAGCCATGCTCTGAATCAGTCTCAGTTTCTGCTTTGGGATCGACATTAGAGCTCTTCACATGCTTGTGTTTGGAAGAGGCTTCCTGTCCAGATGTGTGGTTCTTATCCATGTGATCAGGAGCTGAATTGCTTTTTTCCGAGACATTTGTGTTCAGGAAGGAGAAACTCCCGTCAGAATCTTGTGACTTGCTTCTTTGGCCGGTTCCTGCTTTTGACTGGCTAATTGGCTCACGTTTCCCAGATGAGGAGAAGTTGAGGTCAGCTGAAATTTTCTCCCATGATGATTGGGAACCAAAACTGTCACCGAGGGAACTGGAGGAACTACGAAGAGTTAGCTGGGATAAGGACACCAATTCTCCAGTGCTCTTCATCTCTATTTCAGCTCCGATCACTTCAAACCCACCAGAATCAGTACTGGCACTGGACGAGGAAGTGGGGGGCTTTGAAGAATTTGGAGGAGCCTGTGAACTGACCCCAGAGTCACGACCCGGAGAGTTTGGCATCGTGTTTTCATCAGCAGGTTGAGGCACGCTGTCTGATTCAGAATCATCAGGCTCAGTATCTACGTAGATCTGATTGCAGACATTGGCTCCTTGCCTCACAGCAGCGTTTGCTATAACTCCACCGCTGTTGGGCCAAGGAGAGCCTGAACTGGGCGGGGAGATACTCTGACATGATAAACCGAGCTCATCTTTGTTTTCAACATTGGGATGCAGGTTATGAGGTAAATGTCCACTGGATGAACTGCGATCTGGGAGCTTTTCTTCTGGTGGTGTTTTGACTTGGCCAGTCTCTGTGTTATGTTCTGCGTTGGGAGCAGTTGTCTTCAGCGCTGCAATGCACAGCTGTGACCCATGTGCCTCATCTTCGGCCCCTCCACAGTTTGCGTCATAGGTCTCGATCACCGATGCATGATACCGCTCAAATCTTTGTATCATTTCTGAGAAACCTTCCGTAGTGAACTTTACTGAGATGTCTTCGATGTTTCTGTAGCTGTCAGGGATGAACGACCCCTTGTCTGAATTCTCAAATGGCTCCACTCGCAGCAGACTTTTGACTTGGGCCACCTGGTGCATGATCTCAGCGGAAAGGGAGGTTTTCTCTTCTGTGGTGGGTTGGCAGTATTGGTAGAATTTTTCTATTGCTACCTGGCAAGCTTGAGATGCCTGTGCAACAACATTGGGAGGAGTCCCGAGCCATTTGCGAGTGACGGTGAGGGAATATGCAGCCTTGAGGAAGGTGTGAAGCTCCTGCTGGCTGGTGACCACGTCACGCTCTGCTTTGGTGAGCAGCCCGATCGCAAACGCTTCTTCAGCCTGCAGGAGGAATGAGTGCTTCTGGGAGTCAGGGCACTCCACAGAGAAACTGTAGGACAGCAGGCAGGTCCCCTGAGTCACCTGAAGAAAGACGTCAAGGGAAGAAATGAGGGAAGGACCACAGTTTAGCACCTCAAAACAACACATTAATACCTTTAAAGAAAACTCAACCCAGACTATGAGCCTGGTGTCAAATTACAAACCATTAGGGACTGAAAAATAAGATGGAAGCTTAAAGTACAGTTTTGAACAGAAGATGAATCTAAAATTCTGTTTCTGTTCTCTTCATACTTGGATGAAATTCAACAACATAAAAATACTGTGGGAACCGAAAGTCTATTTCTGTGTTCGATTAGAGAGGAGGATTTATGTGCCTCCCATAAGAAGTCTGAGCAGACTTTGATCAGTAGGCGGGATGAATAACTTCTCCGTTTGGCTTGTCTTACCATAACACCTCCAGCTACAGGCTGTTGGTTCTGGTTGATCCATTGATGCAACAGCTGTGATCCAACATTTGGTGCATACCGGGGAATTCCAAACAAGGTTTCCTAACAGCTTTATTCAAGTGTAGAGCAGTGGTTCTGAAAACGAAGTCTTTTGTCTAAATTTCTGATGAATGACTGTTTAAAAGCATCACTAGCTTGCAATATGAGTGTACACATGAGTGTATATTCCACTTGCATTCACAACAAACGCCACAGGGAAATGTCTCCATCTGGCTGTCACACCAAAAAAAAAAAAAAAAAAAAAAAAAGGCTTCCATAGCAACCCTTAAATTTAAACTAGCTGGAGAACACTGGATGACTTGACTGCACCATTTTGCAGTGCTTCTTTTTTAAAACACCATCCCGGGTCAGTTGTAGGCATCCCTGAGACTTACCGCGTTGGTCAACACGAACAGTGACGTATACTGACTGTACACCACGGCCATCTTAGCTGCCTGGGCAGCTGAGAGGAGGCGATGACTCCCATCCCCAAGTAAAGACTGCACAGAGGAATTAAGAGTAAAGGATAGGTTTGAGAAATCCTACAATGCATGTGAAACTTCTGTTGCCAGTCGGACTCACAAAATCGATATCGGGATTGGTGCTGAAAGCACGGAAGTCCTCATCGTTCATAGACACCAGGATGTTGGCCAGAATACCCAGAGAGGTACTGATACCCTTTGAAGTCAACAGCAGAGCAAAACAAAGGTTTATAACACTGTTAGCTAAGTTTATGCCTTCATAACAGGGCCGCTGCTATAGCAGTACAGAAGAAATCAAGTGACCTTTTTATCAGGTTGAGGAAGTGAGTAGTAGCCAACCAGAGAAGCCCAGATTAGCTCCGCCGCTTCTCGCCACAGGCCTGGATAAAACGAACCCCAGAAAGACAATTAAAGTCATAAAACAGAACTGAACTGATTGCAATGATGTAGTAAAACTGATCTGACCCAGTTTTTGGAGAATCGTCCCCCGCACTTGCACACTGACGGCCTGCACCAGCACCTTGTCACTTTCAGATTGGTACACCCAACAACCTGCAAACAGACACTCAGCTTGCCGTTCACCATCGAACACCTTCGACGTGACGGGGGAGGGGAATTACCTGTGGCGCCGCTGTTTTTGATCAGGCTGCTCAGGATGTACTCGGCCTTCTGCAACTTGCCTGAGGGACCAGGTGAGATTAGACGAGTTTACATCGAGAGCTATAAGACATGAAAGTGCAACTATGAAACTGGGTTACCGGAGTTGAAGTGTACCCGGGCCTGCCTGATGACCAGCTGCGGGGCGATCGGGGCGTCTCGCCAGTGCTTGTGCAGCAGCTTGGCGATCTTCAACAGCCTGCTGGATTCGTCGATCCAGTAAATGAAGCGGTCCATGAGAAAGACCACCGCCAGCGCCGAGCGGGCCTCCTGAGCCAGGATGGAGGATTTCAGGAGAGCCTGGCGGCAGAGGAAACACACACCAGTCCAAACATGGTTTCTCCTTCAAACCGTGACCGTATGTGCCAGGATGTGGCTGGTACCAGCAGCTGGGGCAGGTGCTTGCCGATGAGATCGCTCAGGTTGGTCTTGTCGGCGGCGCTGACGGAGTGCTTGTACTGCCACTTCTCCGGCACGAAGGGCCACTTCATGTCCACGGCGTCCTGCAGCAGAGAGGCCAGCTCCGCACACAGGGCGCCTGCCGGCCGCACAAGAGCACTGCTTTCAGACAACGGGGCAGCGATTTCATGTAAAAATGCAAGGGTTTCATAGCGTTCTGGATGTCCGTTAACATGGACACGGTGCTCAGAGTCACTGAAAACACAAGTGTTGGAAAACAAGTGGAACTTTTCGAAAACTCTAAGCCTCGGTCTTCATGTAAAACGGGATAAAATGACACTTTTTTTTTTCAATGTTCGGGCCTCAGTCCATACGAATGTCAGTGAACTCGCCATTATTAATGTGTCGAGTGTATTGTAAGGATGTGTGTGAGACTTCATTACAAAAACAATCAACAGCGCCCACTAATGGCCTGGCATGCTTACTACATCATTTTCAGATTGTCTCAAACTCATTTACACAAGTTTCAAATTGTTGCAGTGTTTTCTTTTCAGAAAAAATAAGACAATTTTTTTACTTGAATTGTCATGTAAACAGAGAATTGATGAAGATTAAGAATGCTAAAATAAAAAAAGGAACTTTAAAAAGTGAGAAGGAATGCTAACTTTACATGCAGCGCTTCTTTTATGCATTGGTTTTATATAGAGCTTTTCAGGACACTCAAAGACTCTTTACATTGCATTATTCATTCACTCCATACTGGGTGGTGGTAAACTACTCTTGTAGCCACAGCTGCCCTGGGGTAGACTGACGGAAGCGAGGCTGCCAGTCTGCGCCATCTGCCCCTCCGACCACCACCAACCATTAAATCTCACACTACTTTCATACCAGGCAAGGTGGGTGAAGTGTCTTGCCCAAGGACACAACGCTTCAAAAGCTTCAATCAAATGCTTTTCTTTTTATAGGTAATGTATTTGTTGCTGGTTTATATATTTGGTCAAATGCTTATTTTAACTTTCAACCTGTCAGTCAATCACTCGATCAGTCTTTATTTTAAAATTTCGGTAACACTTTACTTGAAGCACCCAGTATCACACATTATAAGTACATTTATAAAGCATTATAATGCCATTATAGCACGTGTAGCTATAGTTATAAACACTCATAAATGATCACAATGCCAGGACCTAACCCTAACCCTAACCCTATACTGTATAGTGGGTTATAAAGCATTGTGATCATTTATGAGTGTTTATAACTACTTATAATGCGCTATACTGGGTGCTTCAAGTAAAGTGTTACCAAAATTTCAAACCTTTAAAAGTAGCTTAAAGTTAATAACAACACACACATCCACACACAGTCGCACACACACATGCACATGTATGAGCAAAAACACTAGAAAAAAATGATTAAATCAAATTTTTAAAAAAAACTACACACAATAGTAATCTAAATGGAATTGCTTTATTTGATCCTTAAATCTGTAATAGATATTTAATTAAATATATAGATCGTACTAAAAGAGTCAGAGCAGTAAATGTGTGTGTGTGTATGTGTGTGTGTGTGTGTGTGTGTGTGTGTGTGTGTGTGTGTGTGTGTGTGTGTGTGTGTGTGCGCGCGCGCGCATTGCACTCCTGGTCCTGGCCAGTTCTGCAGTCCTGCATGATTTCAGAGTTCTCCTGCTCCAAAACACCTGAATGCATGGAGCGTACTGTCAGGTGAGCTGAAGTCGGAGCACACAGGAGGACCAGGGGGACCATCTGGACCAGCTGGACCCACACCTGAACCCGGTCTGCTTCGCTCCAGCGCCACCTGGTGCCTGACCTGTGCATCTGCAGTGTTGCAGCCTGTGTTCCTCTGACGGCTGGCTGTACTTCAGTTTCTTTGCTGCCTGGAGGCACTCCCCCAGCAGGGCTCCCAACTCCCGACTGTCCATGCCAGTCAGCACACGCACGCGCTTGTTGCCAGATCTGAGGGGATTTCCACCTTTTCTGCTGTGTAATTAGAGGCATTTGAGAAGTCAGCAGGGATTTCACAATCTGGTCTATTTGCACATTTCAACATATAAAAATATATAATAAGTGAAGTCCACAAAATTCATGCAAAAATAGCTTTAAAAAACGTGATGCCATCTATAATCTTTTTTAAATGTGAAGTTTAAGGACATTAATATGCTTTCTGTTCGCAATTTTTATGAATCAAACTAAACTGAAGAGATTAAAAACCGTTGAGTTTATTTTCCCAGTGGAATGCAATTACATTTTGTTTGCACATGAAGCAACAGTACTGACAACACACATCTGAAGGCTGCAGGAACTTCCAGTGACAAACTGGGAAGTTTCTTCAATTTCCCAGAAGTCGACAAGATATGGTACTCAATATAACCTCACTGTGAATAAAAAGAACTCAACAGAACATGATAAATATAAATTCTAAACGACACATATTTAATAAACGAGTTAAAACTGTTTTTTTTTTCAACAGGCAAACAAGTGAACAGAAACACCAATATTTTTAATAGTGACCAACTTCTGTAAATAGTATCATCTTAACAAGCATCATTTCATTTCTATGTTTGATCAAGAAGGTGATTAAAATGCTATTTGCTATTTCTATGTTGATTTTTTTATAGAAACTCTCCAAACAGGGAAATTTGGACTTCGGCATCTGAGAAATTTACGACTTCCCGATTCGCATGAACGCACCACAGTGTCGTCCAGGAGGAATGTTTAAAATAATTTCTCATAATTTCAACTTGATAATAAGACATAAACACTTCCACGTCCATGGAGTAAGGATTTTATTTTACTTGCAATAAATTGTTAAACGGAATATGCCAGCTGAAAACAGTAATAAAACCAAACAGTGTGGAACAAACTTACTGTCAGATGAGACAACGCGGCCGCAGGAATCAACAAGAAGGTGTTTTATGATCTGTCGCTTCAGGAAATAACAACAAGAAACAAATACCAGTGCTTTTATTCCCCAGATAAACTGTCCATTGAGCGAAACGAAAGTTTGGAGGATTTAAAGTCCGTTTCTTCCTGGAAGGGGCTGGACCGCACTGTGCTGCGTTCATGTGCCGTCGGAAATATCTCTTTGTGAGCTTCGCTTTAAGTCAAATAAAGGTCAAAGTGAACACAAAATATCAGATTTATCTGAAGTATCAAAGCAAAACTCTGAATTATTATTAGATTTTGTGATTATTTGTTTTTCATTCACACTCTTGTTTGATAAAGAGAAAATAAACAGGATCTTTTTTCCATTCTTGTTTTTATTATGTGAAAATTGATTTGTTGCCACCAAAGAAGAACACACAGATAGTTCAAGTATAAGACACACAATAATTCCGTTTCACCTAACTACCAATAGGATATTTTCTATTATATATGTGTTAGTTACTGTAATTGTTATGTTGTCTTATGCGCACTGCTTTTGCTTTATTTTGTGCAAACGATGGCGATTCAGTCCATTTTGTCTTTCCCTGTTGGCCCTGAATGCAACATGCGACGGCGGCACCAGCAGCAACAGGTAGATGGAGTGTGTGATGTGTGTGATGTGTGTGAGTGTGTGTGTGAGATGAGAGAGGAAATTCAATACGAGCACCTGAAGAGACCATAAGCTGCACATCTCCCATCTTTGCGCAGTGTGATCCGTTCCATCGCATTCCCGGAAATATCTGCACAGCCGCGCAAGAGTGTCGCGCGCACGGCGAAGTTTGTGAAGGCATCATTATAACACTGAGCGTGCAGGCGCAACACTGACGAGGCGTCGCGTGCCTGACAGCGCGGGGCTCATTGTGATGGTGTGTAACGGTGCGTGCGTGCATGTGCATGTGCACGTGCGTGTGCGTCCGGGGCTGCGGTGTTGCTGTGATACTGCCAATAGGCGGGACCGTGGCTCCGCAGTGTGATGGTGCGCGCCGCACAGCTGGATTGCGCGCAGAGGAAGGTCTGACTGGCACGAGGCTGTCCGCTCCAGCTGCGGACGCTGTTTTTTTGTTTTTCTGCGCGTCACAACTTGCGCACGCGGATAAGACTTTATTTTTGAGACAGAGACAGCAGATCCTCCAGGAGACGGATCCTCTCGACACTTGTGGAGGACTTGAGGCGCAGGACCCTGCGGATCCCCCCCTCCCGGTGATGTAAGGCTGCTTCCCCGGTAACCCCCGCCTCTGCAGCCTCTGCCCTCACAGCATGGGAAACTCCAAACTCTGACGGCCCGAACGCACTGGACGCGGAAGCGCCGCGCGCGGTAGCGCCGCGCACGGCGCTTCTGATCGCCTCCCATGTTAACCTATCTAACCGGCCGCACCGAACGCGCAGTGGAGCGCCGCGCGCGCCGCGGCTCGCGCTCTGCAGCGCGCCCGCTCCGCTTCGTTCTATTTTTCACGCGAGCCGCGAGCGCAGGGAGCGCCATGTGTCAAGCTGGATCAAGCAGATCGGACCAGACAGGAAGTCGGAAACAGAAAAGGCAAGAGAATCCGGTCAATTTTCAAAATATAACAAATTAAATAACGATTAGTTACGGACGGTGTTGCTCGTCCGTCTATAATTTGTCACTTGGGTCTAATCACAAGAGAGATGGACACACACACAGACATACGCATGTACGCACCCAAACACACACACACACACACACACACACACACACACACACACACACACACACACACACACACACACACACACACACACACACACACACACACAGCGACAGACATTCACGTGATGCAGAAAAAAAGAGGACAGGAGGAGAAAAAGTCTCTCCACAGGTCACCAAAACACACACATCCATACTGGCAGAGCGAGACAGAGGGAACAGGGAACAAACGTGAAAACCGAGAGCTGACGGAGCGAGCCGAGTGCAGCCGATGTGTGACCAGCGCAGAGAGCGCAGGCGCCTCCAGTGCGAACAGCCAAGCGCCGGCGCGGAGACGCGCGCGGCGCGCGCGGCGCCTCCGCTACGCTTCCGCGTCCAGTGCGTTCCCGGCGTGAAGGTAAGGAGCGGTGCTTAGCGCGCGGGCGCGCTCGTTTTTGGACATTTTTACGCACGGCAGTTGGTTTCCACAGCGAGGCTCTATCATCATCGGCTCTTTAGATGTTGCGTTGCACCCGCGCGCTCTCGCGTGCACTTGGCGGATTGCCACAGCATTCTTCGCCCTGACTCAGTGGAGAGTTGTGCAGAAAAAGTAATTCCAGCTGCTGTGCTCAGACTTGCAGACCGTGTGAAACATCTGCTGGAGGGATGAGTGTGAGACTTCAGGTTCTGCGCTGAAGATGCGTTAGAATCTGGGTTCTGCTGATCTGAATCTGCCTTCATGGACTCACAGCATCGCTGAGCAGAGGAGGATGGAGGAATGCCTGCTCCTAAATTTAGCCTGAGGGAGTGGCAGCTCCTCGTGCTGCTTTGGCTTTGATGCCCCCTGCGTGGACGGGAAATCACTCCCATTGGCTGATTTCGATTGAACAGGTCAGAGGTCATCATTACCTGATCACTCATGCAGGCTGCAGCTGAGGCCTGGAGGTGATCCTCTCTCCGCCCCTCCTCCCCCCACAGCAGCAGGATTAGAAGTCTCCAGTGATTGCTGGATCCTGTTTTGATGCGACGGCAGCAGGATTTGACTTGTAAGCTGCTGCTGGCGGCCTGGCAGGATATTTTGAGCACTCGCAGCCAAAGTTTTGCTGCTTTGCTTCTTCTGTGAGGGAATATCGGGAGTGTTGAGGTGTTTCATCTAAACAGTGCTGCACGGTGCACCCTCAACTCTAAAACTACTGACATGGACTTTTATGACTGAATAGAAGAGTCTGTTTGGGTTCAAACGAATCTGGTCAAAGAGGGCTTTTGATTTTGAAACTCAATTTGAAACCATTGGCAGCTTTTGATTTGAAAGGTTGGCTTTGATTCCGGCCACAGGATGCATTTTTCCTTCTCCATGTTCTGCAGACAGGTGACCAACTTGAAACTCTCTTCCACATATCACCCTCAGAAATGACTGTTTCAAGTGAAGACACTAAACTTTGGTCGGGTTTTCGGTGTCCGTTTACACGACGACGGTGCTTGAAGTCACTGAAAATGCAATTTTTTGGGGGGCAATTGTTCCCAAAGTGGAACTTTTTGAAAACGCTCGACTCCGTCTCCATGGAAACGAAGGAAAACACAACTGTGCATGTTCCCCACGGCTGTCGTAAACAGTTCTTCTGCACATGAGTAGATGGACAAAAGCAACAGTGATTTCCCCCAGAGTGTCACGACTCCGTGTTTTCATGCGAATCGTTGTCAAACCGTTGTCGTGTAAACGGGGCGTTTCTGTTGCTGCTAACGGGAAGCAGACGTCGCCTCGCCGTCCTCCGATTTGGCCGTGGCAGCTGCTGCTGAGCGTCAGTCCCGTCGGCGCAACAGCTCGCTATCAATAAGACAAATAGTTGAAATTCTCATTTGACGGTCCGGCTCTCCAGAGCCATGCGTGGCCTCTGTGATCCCTCTGAAGTGGTGCTTCAACGGAGAGACGCTCGGGCTCTGAATAGATGGGATTTCAAGGATTAAAGCGGCTGGAGAATGGTGGAAACTGCGAGTAGAAGAGATTAAAAAAAAAAAAAGAAAAAACCTCTGCATTGTCTTGCTCTGGCCGTCTCTCCCCCTGCTGCCGCAGTGCAATTACTCCCGGCCTCCTGAGCGGCCGCTCCGGTCGCCTCCTCCACCTCCACCTGCAGCTCCTCTCATCGGAGGAGCGGGCCGTGATTGGCTGCATTGTGACGGAGGCTGAGGCCGAACTAAGACTAAACAGGAGCGCGGGGAAGAGGGTGACAGCGACGCCGAATCAGGCAGCGAAAGCGAATAATCACAGGGAGCAGCCAGAGACACGTGCGCTGGATGGAGGCCACGGCCGGGACGAGCGGTCCGCTGCACTCTGCCTGTTCAGAAGCTCGTCCGTTCATTAGCCTCGCATTCCCTCCGCTCAGCCCGCCTGCCTGCCAGTCGTCTGTTTAGAGGAACTTTTAATGGAGATGAAGGCCGTGTTTAGACGCTGCAGGCCCATGAAGAGAAGCAGACGGGAGGTAAATCACACGGCGATGAGGCCGACGTCGCACAGAGAAGGCCTCCTGGACGAGGGTTAGGTTAGGGTTAGTTTTTAGTCAGATGCTGTTATAATTAGAAGTTTATGCATGTAGGGTTAAATAATAGCCTCTTTTTGCTGCTAATAGCGCTCTTTAAATCAAACAGAGTGGCTCTGAAGCTCATTAAAGCGCCACAGAAGAGATGGTGGAGCGTGCCGAGTGGGCAGAGCTGGAATCCGGTGCCATTCGACTCCCACCGACTTGGAGGGACGACAGCGTTTCGGGAATTGTGACGATGAGGAATGCGACCGTAAAACGGACGTCTCTGCACAGAGGAGCCACAGAGACGCTCTCAGATCTGGACACGCTGCGCTGGGCAGGGATTGGCTGTCGGAGTTAACCCGGTTCGGAGGTAGAAGAGTCAGAGCAGTAAATCAGGTGAACGGTGTGAAACTGGATCTCGCCGCCGGGTGGGAGGGTGAGCTGGTGAATCGTCACTGACACTGATTTGGAAGATGGCGCTCCGCCGGGGTTTGGTCGCTCTGGGTTTACAGGGTGGGGGCCCGTTTCAGTTCCACCAGAGCGGCTGAAGCGTTGAGGCGGCGCCCTGCAGACCAGTTCCTCTCTTCACCTTTTTTTTCATTATGTTTGCCTGCAAGCTTTTTTTTTTCTTCTTTATGTGAATGAGCATAATTAGCGTTGTATCATGAATGCAGGAAATTGAGGCGTTTTTCGGGGGGGGGGGGGGGGGGGGGGGGGGGGTCCTCCTCAGGGATACGGAGAACATAAACAGGAACTGGACTGGGGTAACGAAGAGGCAGCCGAGTGTGAAACTCCCAGAATTCACAGAGAGAAGCGGCTCGGCGCGGCTGCTGGGTAAAAACCGCTCGCACACTCTGACAGGCAGGAGGAAGTGAGGAAGATAAACACTGTGCGAGGGAGAAATTAGCCTGCAGATGTTGTGTCTTATTCTGCAGCAAAACCGCAGATGTTCGCTCGAAAAAAAAAAAAAAACAACCCCAGTTTGTCAAATTGAAGAAATTCCGGCTTCGCTGAGAGACTTATCTCTATCCAGAGGCTGTTGTTGGGGAGACGTCTTCCTGCGAGCGCCTCCATCTTTCTTGCTCTCTCCTCCATGAAGGATTGGAGTGCGATTCCTCCGGGCAGTGACGAACTCATGCGCTGAATATCTCGCTCCCGTTAGCAACAGTTTGCATCAGGAGCTTTTAGACTCTTCAACAGGTTTGTGGTGGTTTATGGTTAATTGACACACTGAATTCTACAGGTTGTGTTGCAGAAAACTGATGCAAACCGCGACGATAAAACAAAGACTCGACATCGCTACCGAGATGCAGCTTCTGCACTGACAGGCTTGTCAAAACTGTGCATGAGTCTTTTCTCTTAAGGCTTTAAGTGTGAAAAACCACGTTCAAAATAGACTTTCTTTCCTCGAGTTCACACCATGCACTGTATTTCTGTAGTGGTGGTGAGGTGTGGCTCGGTCTTCCTGTGTATTTGTAGCCTTCAGCAGCTTCCTTTCTCAATCCAGACATGTTTCTTTGGTTAATTCTGGAACCTAAAATGTCTTTAGAGTTAATCTGAGAGTTGTATTTGTTTGGTCATTAGAAGGGAAAATGTTGGGTTTAGACCAGGGGTGTCAAACATGAGGCCCGCAGGCCGAAGAAGGACTGCAAGTGGCTGCAATCCAGCCAGACTTCCGAGGAATAGAGGACACAAGAGTGAGACCTGAGCTGAGATATCAGTGATCGCTACTTTCTTGTGAAAGTGGCTGCTCTAGCAGTTGAGGAGAACACTTTTGAACTTTTGACTGTATATTTTTGCACCAGACAGTATCATCAAAAATGACTTTGGGTTGAGAATGTAGTGATTTTCTCCTGTGATTTTGCTAAAATATACACATTTTTCATCACATGTACTCTGCAGCACGACAGAAACAACATTCAAATTTAATTTAAAAACTCATTATGAAACTACTTTACGGGTAAATTAAGCTATATGTGGTGGGAAAGGTTAGTTTTAACCTGCAGCAGTAATTGTTCACGACTGAATTTGACCTGGAATTCAGAACACATTCATAAGAAACACCCGTCCACTCAGTCCTCCAGTAAGGGAGCGCTGTGAGTGATGGATGTGTATCATCTGCATAATGCTTGACCTGAGGCCTGATTAGGAGATTTAAAGGGGAATCCACAATCTGTTTCTTTTCTTTTTCTTTTTTTGGGCAGAACTCATGGAGTTACAGGCTTAAAGCTTGACAATATCATCACAATTCCAACAATTACTAAAGTACTGAACTCCCTGCTGGAGGAATGATTGCGCTTTACTATCCAGGCATGAGACAACAGATTCTTGAATGGGTGGATCACACTCATCAGGCCTGTTGCTTTAAATTTTTTTGAAGTGGAGACGACGCTCGGTGTAACAACAGGATGTGAGATTCCTGACTTCAGCATTGCAGCAGAAGACGAACCCTGACCGTGACTCCGGTTCATTAACGGCTGGCTGGGAGGGAGAACCCCTCAGATGCACTGTTGCAACAGGCACACTTGCTCTTTTGCAACGAGGTTGCGACACCAAAACCGTCCGTCGTTCAGCCGAGCGGCGCTCGGGGAGGAAGCTGCGAGCGCCGAGGAGATGACCCACGCATGGACGTGGAGGAAAAGTGACGTGTTCGTCACATTCGGAGGAGGCCAAACCCGGCACGAGACTGTCAGCGGTGCAGAGTGTGCCACATTTCACACACACACGCACACACACACACACACACACACACACACACACACACACACACCCTTCCGGTGTTTGTTGCGGAGCAAACTTTCACATCTGGTAAAGAAGGGCAGAAGTTTGAGCAGGAAGCCTTGAGACAAAGCTCAGAAAACAATCTGACAAGGACACATTGTTGACTGTGTGTGTGTGTGTGTGTGTGTGTGTGTGTGTGTGTGTGTGTGTGTGTGTGTGTGTGGGTGGGGGCCAGGAGGAGGTGTACTGTAAAGAGACATGACACTTGTTATGTGAAGGCAGCGCAGTGAGACGTGAGATGGTGCCAGATGTGGAGCAGGACGCCTGACTTCTCTTTCATTTTGGAGGAAGGTGATAAAACTTTAGACTCTGGCAGCCGCTGCATCCTCGCAAAAAAAACCCCCCAAATATCAAATTTAAGATCTATGTTCTTTTCGTTTTTAACTGTAAATCTCTGTGAGGAATGCTGCACTCTTAGCTGCAGTTGTTGGTGTTTTCCTCCCTTATCTCCTTGTTTCTTCAGCCTGATCGGTCCGTGTTCGACAGAGCTGGAACACACTTTTCCTGCCTCCCAGTGTCTTTATCCCCCCCTCCTCTCCCCCCCCCCCTCCCCGAGGAGCAGCCGCAGCCGCTAATCTGGGTCTGCAGCCGGGGCCCCCCCCGCAGATGTGGCATTCTGCGTGTCCAAGGAAAAGGAAACGTTCCCCTTCCTGCTCCCGGTGCCCCCGCAGCCTGTAAATAGAGCCTGCCACCAGCAGCCCCGCCGCCCCCCCGCCCTCCACCCCCCAGGAGAACTATATCTGTCCCATCGTGCAGCACCCGAGCTACAACTTCCTGCTACAAACGGAGGGATGTCGGGCTGCAGATAAGCCGGGTGTGCAACGTGAAAAGAGAAGGGAGGGATGTGGTGTTCGCTCTGAGCACGAAGGACAGAAAACAGAGAGAATTCATGTAGAATGTGTGACGGCTGCTCCTCACTCCTGTGGGGTTTAACTCGTCTTTTCCACACTTGAAAAAAGGCAGCGTGCTTCAAAATATTGGACTAGAAATCACTGAATTACCAACATTCAGCTTTCGTTCTTTTATTTTGAAAGTCATCAAGGCCAGAGCAGGTGAAAAACCTTCAGATACAAATAGAAGCTCATTTTTAGACTGCTAGAACTGAACCTTGAAAATAAGCAGAAAGTCCCCGTATTTAAAAAGCATGAACTGTGCGTGACGACGTTTCACAATCGATTCTAGATTCTCCAGCCTGAACGAGTCGTCTCAGCAACAGGAATCCAACCACAAACACGTTTCCTGGGTCTAATGTGAGCTCTTCAAAGCCCTTTAACTCCTGTCACCGGAACTTATTCTCACTTTCAGAAACTTTTATTTGATATACAAGCAAAGTTTGATTTTTTTGCCAGCGTTTGAAGTTTTTAAACTATTCTCTCAGTTTTAAAAGGCTTCGGCAGGTCGTGTTTGTTTTTCTGAATCTGCTGCTACTTTCTGGCTTTGGCACATGATTAAAGGAAAAGGAGCACTGACGGAGTGAATTACACTCCAGAGTAAAGACAACTGTGGGAAAATGGAAAGTTGAACGGTAACAGTGAACAGGATGGAGATAAGAGGTGAAAAATACACTGTCACTGACAGAAATATGGTTTAAAGGAAATGTGGTCCTTTTTTTTTGGTTTTTATAAAGAAAACCAAGTAGAAAGTCCATATTCTTATGCTTTTATATTCATGGCCACAACCTGAGCAGCAGCAGCCTCTTCTAATGGGGAGCTGATTTAACGTGACGTGTCTTTCAAAGACAGACTCTTCAGTACCTGTGAAGATATTCTGGGGTTTCAGACTGAGAGGATAATGATGGATCCACACAGGTTCCCAGTCGCTAAACCATCTGATTGAATTGGAAAGGCTGATTAGTGGAGACAGAGTCCACAGACATCTTATTTTTCTGTTTTATTTACACACCAGATGAGGAGTTAAGCAAATAAATCTGTGATTTTCCACCAGATCAGATTTATGTTTAACCTTCAGAATGAGGCGAACGCAACTTCTGAAGTTTTAAATATGCGAAAACTGTGTCCGATGTTGCATTTATGGAGATTCAAATTCAGTTTAGGATGATAAACATTTCATTACATTTCCTGAGTTTACTGAGTTCGTCCTTTTAAAGCATTTGCCAGATCATTTTGACATGAATAGAATAGAAAAAAAATGTATTAATCTCAATAAAATAACCACAAAATGGATGAAATTAACCAAAATGCAGCAAACATTATTTACAGGGAGGAGTTATAGACTCTTATAGCAACAGGAAGGAAGGACATTTTAGCCATTTTATCTCTTTTCTAAGCAGTTCTGCTTGTTTTTGGTGAAACAGCTTCACCAAGACCTTTTTAAATGGTTGGCCAGATCATCTCCGTCTCTGCTCACTCGTACACGTTGCCCCCACTTCTCAGCGTGCCGGTGGCGGCCGAGGAAAAGGTCAGGAGAATTACTCAAGTCGAGCTGAGGCCTTTTCCAGAACTCTTGATCCCTTCATCCTCTGGAGTCCAGAACAAAGCAGGAACGTCACCGGATAACCGACGCTTCCCAAACTGGAAAAGTAGAACACAAACAAAGCTGAGGTGTGTCAGTCACAAGGAAAACACCGAGCGTGTGTGTGTGTGTTTGAGTGCTTATTCACTGTTATCCATTAAATGAAAAACAAGCTATCAATCAGACATGTTTTTCCCTAAATGCCAGGCAGAGGGGACAGAGGCTGAACCAACGCCAGTGAGGAGACGGAGCATTAGCATGGAGGCCTTCACTGGCATAGAGATGAGCCCATTATGGAGACGTCGATAGCAGGATGAATATCATTACCTGCGTGTGTGTCGGTGTCTTATTATCAGTCAGTGGTGTCAATTTCAGGGTGAAAAACAAAAGACATGAAGACTTCAACACTCAATTTGCTTGTAATTCTGCATCGATGAACTCTATCACAGCAGACCTGTTCTCGACGTGTCGCCTGCTTTATAGAGCTCAGTGTGTGTTGATTTTTCTCCTGGTGGTTTGGCGCTGGTGGTTGAGTTGACGCCGTCACACGCACGTTCACACGTTACCGCCGTCACACGCGGAGACCTGACCCATTAAATACCGGTGCAAATGCGGTGAAGATTCGGCACATTTCGCTTCATGAATATGAAGCGTTTTGTTGCAGAATCCTTTTTGAATTCTTCTGCCTGTGCCGTGCATCGTGTCATTCACTGCGAACTGCAAAACTTATGATTAAACACACCAATTTAAGTTATAATTATTAAGTCTTACCATTTTTGCATTGGAATATTTTCAATAGTTTACTACATTTGTTTTGTGAAAATGTCTTTAAAGACACTGAAACCCCCCCAAATGGCTCCGAGCCCCCCGCCTGTACTGTCACTGTAGCTAGAGATGTTTCTTCAGCTGGCTCCCCACAACTTTTATTTGCAGACTTTTAGACCAGATTTGATTTTCTTTTTGTCTTTTTGTCTTATGCATTAACTTGTGTAATTTCTCATATTCTATTGTGATCCTTCTTTCTGATTTATTTGCTATAATTCCACTTTAGCATCTGTAAACTTCTCGTTCTTGTTCCATTCAGTCGCTTCATGTTCGTGTTTCAAATTAGCTCAAGAGATTCAGTTTTTGTTTTTTGTGCAAACAGGGTCTATTGCATGTGAAATCGTGCATAATGCTTTGCAGCAGATCATCAACAACCTTTTCTACCTTTTTTTCGTGGGAATGTCTTTAAAGACACTGTAACCCCCCCAAATGGCTCCGAGCCTTTAGGAACTACTGTTATCGTAGCTACAGATATTTCTTCAGCTGGCTCCCCACAACTTTTATCTGCAGTTTTTTTTCCCTTTTTGTTTTGTACATTAACTTGTGTACAAAACAAGTAAAAGATAAATCTTTTTTCTGATTTATTTGCTCTAATTCCAATTTAGCAACTGTAAACTTCCTCCACCGACGTGTCCGTCTCCTCGTTATTGTCCATTCGGTCGCTTCATACTGAACACAGCAGCGTTTTTTTTGTGCAAACAGGGTCTACTGCAAGGGAAAGTTGTGCAGAATGCATTGCAGCATATCATCAACAGCCTGGCTGGACTTGGAATAAAACATTATTTGCAACTTTTATTCTCAATAAATCCACTAAAGCAGTGTAACGAAGTGTAAATGCTTGCTATGTGAGGGTTGAAACGTCAGGTTTCTGTGTGAACCGTGACGAGCTTCTCTGGTTTTCTACCTGTGGATTATGAAGCCAGAGCGGCCGTCTCGCCGGAGGACGTGACATTTTCATTGGCCGGTAAAAGCGGCGCCGCTCTGCGGCTCCAGGATTGACCAGGCACCCGTCAGCTCCCCTTTATCCCCGCTGCGCCCCATCCCGCCCCCTAATCTGCCTGATCGATGGCCCCGGGCCGCCGTCACCAGGCAACCCAGGATGACACCAAAGCGGCTCCCGGCGCGCCGCCACTTCACAATCAATCCGCCGCCTCGCGGCTGCAGAACCGGGATCAGGAGAAAATACTCAGACAATGGATTAAAAAGAAGGAGCGGATCTGATAAAGCAGTCTTTTAGAAAGCGGCGGACAGAATCTGTGCCTGGGTCGAAGTGTTGATAGTATCAGCATAACCAGGACACACACAGCCTGATGTTAAAGCCAGACACACACACGGCACTGTCACACTCTTTTATGGTAAACACAGGGGAAAAAAAAAAACCTGTCAGAATACAGAAGAGGAACTCGTTCAGTCTGATCTCGATGAGTTTCTATTAATAATAGCAACACTAAGCTGGAAGGTTTTGTTCTTTTCACAAGTGGCTGCGTCTGTTTCCTTAGAGAGTAAATGAGGTCAGACACATGCAGCGGCGCTTAACATGATCAGATAAATCAGTATGGTTTTAAACTACCTGCAGAGAATGAGCTGAGCTTTAAAACGCACATTTGAAGGATTTATTTTTGCGTTCTTGTGCTTCCTTCCAACTCCGTCCAAATCAGCTGATTCCTTCACTTCTTCTTCTTGTACTTTGTCTTGTAATGTTGGATTTTGTGGTTTAATTTCTCATTCTGCTCCACAGTTTTTCGTCAGTTGAAGGTTTTAGTGTCTTGAAAGTGATTATTGGATGAATGACAGATGGACAGCTTCCAAAGAATGAACAAGTTCCTGGTCATAGAGTCACTTTCGTGTCCTGTTTGCTTGGTTTTGCTGAGCTGCCTCCACAGCTGTGTTTGAGGCGTGGTTGTGGGGCGGCAGCTGCAGGTTTTAGGTGCTGGTTCCTCTGAAGCTCGGCGCTCGGCGCTGCTCTCTGGCATGAACCGGCTTCCTGTGGCGGCCTGGACACCCCGCCTCAGAAACTTTCATGTCTATTTATAACCCGGCGGCGCAGCGTTTCGGCCCGTCGCCTGCCGCACGGTTTCATCTCATCCGACACAGATTTGAAGATTAATCTCACCTCCTCGTCCTCCTCGCGGGGATTATAATTCCTCCTCTGGCCGTGAAGCCTGTAATTGAGCGTGTCCGCCCACCGTGCGGCGGCGGAGACAGTGCGCTGAAAGGCCTCATTGTGTCAGGAACAATAGATACGAACACACACTCGTCACAAGCCTTCTGGACGCCGGCGGAGCCGTCCTGTAGCGGCGCTGGCGTCTCGTCGCCGTGCCGTTCGGCCTAATGACGCCACTCAAGCGTCGTGAACATTTTAACTGAAATTACACGTCTTTTCTGGTTGTTAATAAACAGAAGTGTTTATTTCTCATCCCTTCATTGCTGTGAACATGAGGCGCTGAAGCGTGTCGGGAGGAGATAAATGGCGGTTTCCTGCTGATGGGGCTTGTGGTTTACTATCAGTCTCTCCTTAAAGCCGAGCGCCGGGGCGCCGGGTGTTTACCGCGCCTCGCTGTAAAGTTCATGCTTATGAAGTGTGAATCTAAATGAGGCGTCTGTGAACCGAACTGCGTGAGCGATTCTTATCTCCGCGCTTTGTCTTTCTCTTGGGTGTGACTGAACGTGCTTCAACTGTTTTCCCACCGATCAGAACTGAAAATAAGTCAATATTTATTTTATTACATTCAAAATTAGTGTTTCGGACCAGATGCTTTTAACTTAACTTGACAAGAGCTTAGAATTAAATAATATAAGAATAAATAACTCGACTGCTTGGGGAAGAATTGTCTTTTTTTTTTTTATTATATTTTTACTGCAAAGATTTCTTTACAGCTCCTCTCAATCAGGATGACATTTCCTCGTCCTTTATTGCACAATAAATGTGAATCTTTGCACTTTCTGTTGTTAAAAAGGATCTTGGTTATCAGATTTCATATTAAGATTCCAACAAAGGGGTGTCAAACATAAGGCCCGTGGGCCAAAGCTGGCAAAGAGGGGGCTTCAATCTGGCCCATTGCAACAATGCAAACTATCCTCACAACCATGCTGTTTGTAAACAGTGGCAGGAGTTTTTGTTTTTTTTGACATGTCACTGTATTTTGCACCAAACGGTTTCATTATATTGAGACTGTAGTAATTTTCAGACATTTTCATCACGTATACTCTGCAGCAAACAATAAAAACAAAGGTTAACATTTAAATTTGAAGGTTTTTATGGCGCTGTTTTACCGATCCGAACCCACTGAGGACGGAATTGAGCTGTCTGTGGCCCTGAAGTAAAATGTGTGTGACAGCTGCATTAAACGTGCTTCTTCAGGAGGAATGATTCTCATCTCACCCTGACATCTCTGTTTATTTTATTTTTTTTTTGGGGGGGGGGGGGGGGGGGGGGGGGGGGGGGGTCAAAGTGAGCCGTCATGCAGGCGGCGGCTGACAGTGATGGACAGATCTGAGGAAAACACGGCGCCGGGGCCGCCCTCTGCTCTCTCTGAGCCGAGCTGTGCTTTCTGTTTCCAGTGAGAGGCGCGAACCGAGCACACAGCAGCGATGGAGTCTATCTTGTCGGAGCAGTCGGCCACGGTGGACGCGCTGGTGGAGGCCAGCATCCAGGCCTTCGGTTGGTCCTCTCACTCCTCGCCTCCTCCTCTCGTGGGTTCAGAAGTGCTGACGTCTGTTCTGCTCTCCACAGATGAGAAGGGCGCCGTGAAGGATCCCACCTTGGTCAGCATGTTCCTGATGATGCACCCCTGGTACGTCCCGTCAACAGAACTGGCCAAGAAGCTGGTGCTCAAGTATCCTTTGAATCAGTTTATTTTTTTTTGTTTCACTAAAGAAATGCTTTGTGTACGTCTTCTGCTGAGGTAAAGGAACATTTCGATTAAAAAACTCGCTGCCAGGTTGCACCTTGACTCGTGGATCAGGTCTCAGGATGAGAGCTGCACCGCCGAGCGCCGGTTAAGGATATGTCACCTCATCAAGTAATAACCGTGGAGTCTGTCCTACTTCCAGTTCAACATCACTCTTTTCCCACCCATCCTCTATTTTTATTGTGTTGGAATTTGATTTTCCTTGACATCACACACTCCGATGAAGGTCACTTCAGGAGCCACGTTGGATCTGATTGGGAGCAGTAGAAGAAGAACAGACAATTCCAAAATTTTAGGTTCTGCACAGCAAATAAGTTCACATTTAGAAGGTTTTTATTAAGAAAAAAGTTAAAAAACACAGGACTAATTCAGCCTTCAGCATGCGTGCTTTGAAAACTCCAAACTCACGCTCTGATTCCGGTTCCTCCGACTCCTCCTGGTCTGTTGTTGTTTGACATGCTTCCAGGTATTATTCCAGATTAACTCCCATTGTCAGTGCACAGTGAAGCTTGGTTTTTTTGCTGGCTCGCTGTTTATTTGATTGCACAAATCCCTTTGGATCTGGTTTTGATCTGATTTATTGGAGCAAAAATTTGGATAACTTTGGGTGAAGTCTCCAAATATTATGAATACTGGATAAAAGAAGAAAAATTGTTGGTCCTGCTGCGTGTTTGACACATTCCAGTTGATGTAAAAGAGATAAATGCGGTATGTAGTGTTTAGAATGGTGCAGCCTGCAAATAACTTTGCCTCCCTTTATCTGATTACCTGTCATCTCTCTCTCTCTCCTCTCTGCCTTTGGTCTCTCTCTCCCAGGTACTGGATTTCTGAGTTCCCTGCGGAGTTCAATCTGAACCCGGAGCTGGTGGACCAGATCAAAGACTATAAAGACCTCCTGACCACGGAGGGCAACGAGCGGCAGAGCCAGCTCATTGACCTGTCCAGCGTGTGAGTGGAGAGCCGGCGGCGTCTGCCTCTTGTTTGTCTCTGCTCGGCCTTTTCTGGGAAGCTGCCTTGCTATGCGGGGGTCAGCGACTCCCCTTTTCCCATAAAATCCACTGCAGTGGGAACTTGAAATTCCCTTTAGTGTCCCATCAGAGGAGGCCTTTGTCCAGCTGAGCGTCGGTCAGCCTTCACATTATGGGTTTGGCAGGAATCGTGGGACTGTATGTAATGAGGTTCCTTTCATTGATTTCCCACTGTGAACGCCCCTCTCGGTTCCTCACACGATCTTTTGTGGCTCGTATGAAGAGGGAACTGCCTTCTCGCCCTCTATAGGCCGTCCTACAAATGGAAGCGGCAGGTTACCCAGCGGGTGCCGTCCGTGTCCAAGAAGAGGAAAATGTCGCTGCTGTTCGACCACCTGGACTCCTGCGAGCTGGCCGAGCACCTCACCTACCTGGAGTACAAGTCCTTCTGCAAGATCCTGGTCAGTGCGCCGGTCCGCCGGCGTGCAAAATCAGCTTTTTCACGCCTGAACCTGAGGCTGCAGCGTTATAGATGTATGGATGGATTCATAGTTGGATGACAGTTGGCCTGTCTCCCTGTCCAGTTCCAGGACTACCACAGCTTCGTGATGCACGGCTGCACGGTGGACAACCCCATCCTGGAGCGCTTCATCACGCTCTTCAACAGCGTCTCCCAGTGGATCCAGCTCATGGTGCTGAGCAAGCCCACCGCCCCGCAGCGGGCCGCCGTCATCTCCCACTTCATCAGAGTGGCTCAGGTCGGTCCGCTGGTCGGTTCACTGCCGTGACTTACACAAAACACGCTCAGTACGCTTTGAATCGTGAGAAAAATGGAGGTACTCGGTACTTTAGCCATATAGCATCTGTCGCTATTAGTGCTGGGCAACGATTAAATTTCTTAATTGCAATTAATCACATAATGTTTCTGCGATTAATTGCGATTAATCGCATTATGCGGAAAATACTAAAATGAATTCAAAAGTAATGATCACCCTGCCTCCAGCCAGGGACAGGGATTTTCTTTTCTTTTTGCAAGAATTCTGAAAGAAGCATAATTTTCCAATAATAATTTTCCAATTTATCAAATATGATTCATAATAGCTTAAAATACCAGGTCTTTACCAGGATTGCGCCCCCCCGACACACACACACACACACACACACACCACCAACAGCAGAGCAGATGAAAAATGGAAGTTTGCAATGAGCGCACATACACTTCCTCAAACTTCATTCTATCGCCGACCCTCAGACAGAGAAGACAGGATGAATTCAGTCACGCCGAATTGTGCCTCACACGTACCTTTATCAAGCCAGATTGTGAGTTGAAGGGAAATTTACTTTATTTTGCGTTTTCAGCGCCTGAAGACTGCCCAGCGGGCGGAAACGTGGAGCCGGCAAACACTAGATTTAAGTTTCACTTTCATTTTTGTCATATTTGCGCTCCTGATTTCAGTTTTTTGCCTTATACCAGCCTTTCCCTCGTGATTTTTCTGATAATTCGACTGAGTTCAATATGGCAAATAATGAGGAATGGACCGTATTTCACCGCTAAAAGCGCTGTGGTCTGTGTGCGTTTTTGACACTCAGCTGGAACTCGGTGTGTGTGTGTGTGTGGTGTGTGTGGTGGTGTGTGTGGGGGGGGGGGGGGGGGGGTGGTTAACGCCTGATAAAATGTTTGTCGGCGTTATGGAAGCAGTGCGTTAACGTGTGCCCAGCCCCAGTAGCTATATGTTCCAGCTGTGTAATCCAATATGGCCGCCATCTCATGATGCCACATTATGCAAACTGAGTGAATTTAATTCCACCGCCAAACTCATGCTGAGAGACAGCAGCTCTACAACAGCGTTGCCACTAATCATTTCCAAGCTCATCTAAGACATTAAATCACTTTTCTAAAAGTTAATCCAGACACCATTTTTCTGCATGCTTCTAATCCTAATCTCAAGCTCATCTTCCACAAATTCCTCCACACCGCTGCCAGCCCGCCGCCTTATAAGGCATCCGTCTGCCGGCTGTCATGCCTCCACTGCAAAAGCATCCCTTTAAACGGCGTCCTGGGCTCCGCGGTAATTGATTTGCTTTCAGCTTGATGTTATCGTTTGCTTCAGTGTGCCAGATGGTCGGAGTTTTTCCGAGCACTCGTCTCCACGGCGGAGCGGGAGCTTCAGTCAGCTGCAGAAAGCCAGAGGAAGGATTTTTTTTTTTTTTTTTTTATAATCTTAATAGCCCACAACCCAGAGCTTCCTCATTACTGATCGCAGGTACGCTCTGGACTTGCTGTGAGACGTCGCACGCGGCCATGTTTATTTTATCTTGTCCTTCAGAAAACACACTTTGTAATTTATTCAGCCGGTTTCTCAGTCTGTGACGCCCCAGTGGGGCTCTTTTCGGGGGGGGGGGGGCTTCCCCCCACCCACTCCTCACAGCTCCCCGGACTGTTTCACACTCGCTGACGCTCGGCGCTTGGACTGGTTCCAGCGTTTCATGTCGCTGTGACGCGGCGGAGGTGAGGGCCGATGCCGATAGCGAGCAGCTCTGCAGAGAGAATGAGAATGACCTCCTTCTGCTTCCCTATCTCTGCCTCTCGCCCCCCCCACCCCCACCCCCACCCCTCAAAATGCCATCACCGCACAGCGCGATGGTCGACTGCTCAGGCCGCAACTTTTCCTGGACCCTGGGTGAATTTTAAATTGCCTCCCTGGCATTTGCACTAGTGGCAAAACAATGACCTTCCTGGTTTTTGACTGAAATTTCTGCCCGGCGCCTTGATGGATTGTTGTGACATTTGCTACAGATATTCGTTTTCGCCTCAGGTTCTGTTTAATAACGGAGCTGATCTCCTGACTTTTCCGTCGGAGCCGCCGTGTTTCAGGTCGTCTCAGGCTCACGGATTCTTTGAAACCGAACGCCATTCCCATTAGGCTACACCTCACCCTGTATTCAATTATAATTATCACATTTTAGCACGCTGACACTGTAGGGTGAAGAGGTGAACACGGAGAACTCGCACAAGCCAGGATCCGTGAAATATCACACCGTTAGCTTCGTCTCTGTGACTGTTATCACTCTGACATTAGCATTTACCAAAGATCACAAACCAGCAGTCCAACCACACTCCTGATGCATAAGAACGTCATTAAAATTGATTTTATTTCTCCAAATAAAGCCACAACTCCATAAAGGGGTTTTTATTTTAAAGCCCTTTAGATCCTGATGGCAGCAACGAAGGAGCGTTTAGGGAGTTTTCCACAAAGTAACGTAACCCCGGAGGCCTCGAGGTTGAAGAAGCGGACCTGGGACTGGGAGTTTGCGGGTTTGAATCCCACGGTTGATGGGCCGCCCTTGTGGCTCCCTGAGCATGACCTCTGACCTCCCTTAGCTCCCCGGAGCGCCATCATGTGGTTTCACCTCTCCAATAAAGATGGGCCAGTGCAGAGAAAAGGGAGTTTCCTAAGAGGATTAATAAATGTTTAACAGAATGACAAGTCAGTGTATCCTGTTTTCAGTGACATTTTACATTCTGCACCAACCAAACCTGCAGAGCAGTGTAATCCAGAGAACTCGTCCCTGAACACGGAACCGACGTGGCTAATTATCCTTGGGCCCAACTTTGGTTTTCTTCAAATCCAGTTGTCTTATTTAAAGCTGCTGTTCGGTCCTGCTAAAGAAAAGCAGCATGCACACAGCATGACAACGGAAAGTACAGACACCTTTCTGCTAATACAATACAACAGGAGTAAGAAGGTCGTTAATAAAGAGCTTCAATAGAAATGATTTGCGGGTTATGAAAAGCCGATCGGTCCGGAGGATCGTATCTCTGCACACTGAGCTTTATGTCTTATCATTGATCGGTGCAGCTGTGCCATGAAATAGATATAAACCACCGTGACCCACTACTCGCTCGTCCTTCTGAATCAATTCTGCACTGAACTCAACCTGCTGCTGCAAACCCTGACCTGACCTGTAATTAAGCGTTGCTTCAGAGCTGAGTGCCGGAGCCACAAGGTAATGGAGGCACGACGGAAATAACTGGAAGAGAGCAGAGATCAGCAGTAATCACGCTCACTCACTTCAGGAGGATCGAATGCAAAGAGCTGTTTCTAAAGCTCCGCCCGTTGATCAGTTCTGCAACACATTCGGCTTCTGGCTCGACCAACCTGCTCACAGTTTGGAGTCCGGCTCACCTCAGTTTGCCCCCCCTGCCCCGGGGATGCGGCTCGTGCTCTGTTTTGATAATGACAATCGCTCCCTCGCCCGCTTCCTGGCGCAGTTCACATTACAGAAAGTCATTTCGGCGCCTGCATATAAGGAAGCTCATCAACACCCGCATTAATTCTGTGCTCATTTAAAGCGCCTCGCCTTCTGACGGTTGGAGGCGCACGCAGGGACAGAAATTACCCTCACGCTGATTTCAGATGCATTCAGAGGCGGCGCAGAGGGGTGGTCTTAATGTACTTGACATTTCCTAAAGCCTCCCTCAGGGTGCGCCGGTCGTGTTCCATTTCAGCTACCTATTGGGAGCGCGCTGCAGATGACTCATGTTCATTTACCCCTTTTATTTTTTTACATTTTTTTTTCTCTCCCTTGACTGAGCAGACTTAATAATTCAAAAAATGAAAACATGGATCCTTCTTTCCGATCACAAAGCTCACTTCCGGTCCGTTTGTTCTGTTCTCTGTGAAAAGTGTGCACAACTCAGTGCCATCACCTCGTCCGATCACACACACACACACACACACACACACACACGTTTTAAACTCTTGTACCTGATTTATCGCGCTGACATGGAAGCAAAGCTACACTCTGCAAACAGCAGCTGCCTTCCACTCCGCTTTGCGGATTGATTGGAAAGGGTGTTTGAGCTGAATCAGATGATCCCCTCTGGCAGGCCTCCCACGCAGCTGCGACCCCATCGATCTCCAGCGAGAAGCCAGCAGGCTGAAGGGCAGCGTGGAGCCCTGCTGAGAGCCATTCACAAAGAGTCAGCCCGAGCTCGACACACAGCACTTCACACCATTATGTGACTTTTCATGCCCACTCTGAAAGTTTGCCACTTTCCCTTCTTATTTGTTTATTATTCATGTAAACCTTTATCTTTGCACCTCTGTTTCTCCTGGTCATCACTCGTTTTGGGCCGTGACTCACACTTTGGCGAACTTTCTGCAACGTCCACCCTGACCCCTCGTTTCTCTCTCTCCTCTCCCGTCGACAGAAGCTGCTTCAGCTGCAGAACTTTAACACCCTGATGGCGGTGGTGGGCGGCCTGAGCAACAGCTCCATCTCTCGTCTCAAAGACACGGAAACCCACATCAGCGCCGAGACCAACAAGGTGCGGCGGCCGCTGCCGTTTCCCTGCATCTCGCCTCGCTGATGCACTCTGCTGAGAAAGTTGTGTTGAATCTCGGTTAAGGGATCCAGATCTCCTCCGTCGGTCCTGCCAAGCCTCTAGTCCGTGCCCATTACACCTACACACTGCCTCTTTTAAAGCTCTCAGTTTGAGCCGCAGAGTTGAAGGCATCGGTTTGGGGGAGTTACTGTCTCTTTACAGTTATGTAAGTCCATCTGGAGCAACGATTCACAGAATGTTTTAGATTCCTTTAGTCTCCTGAGGCCAGCTGCCAACTCCCATGTCCACCCTCTGCCTCCTTCAGTGACTTCCTTCCTGCTCGATTTGTCCATCTTCAGGTCTTCAACAGCCTGATCGAGCTGGTGACGTCCTGCGGGAACTACAGCCAGTACCGCAAGCGCTTCTCCGAGTGCTCGGGCTTCCGGTTCCCCATCCTCGGCGTGCACCTGAAGGACCTGATCGCCGTGCACGTGGCGCTGCCGGACTGGGCCGACAAAGAGAGGACGCGGGTGAACCTGGCCAAGACGCAGCAGCTGTACGCCATCCTGCAAGAGCTGGCGCTCGTCCAGAGCACGCCCCCCAACGTGGACGCCAACACGGACCTGCTCAACCTGCTCACAGTGAGTTCAAAGAAAAATGTTTTAATTCGAAAGTTCTGTTGATCACTCGGATGGAGATGAAGGAGAAGGAAGCGATTGGTTTATGGAAAAGCACTTTGTGTCCAGCCAGTGTAACAGGCTGCCTGTTTGATGCACTTTCTTCCGCTGTGATTTGACTGGCTCGCGGTCAAAGAGACTGTCGCGGCCAAATGGGAGAAAAATCTGCGTTCAGACAAGAGCCAGAAAAAAGAAGTCACCGAATGATTCAAAACATGAACCTTTGAGCTCAAAGCCTCGGCCTGGAGGGGTCACTCATCCAGAATATCAATTTGAACTCATACATGTTAGAAATCTGTTTCTGATCATCCGATAGAAATACGAGGAACAGAGCAGAAAATCATTAAGTCGGTTTGACTTCACTCGCTGGCATAGGATTTATAGATTTTTTTTTTTTTCCCGTCCAGAATGTGTGCAGTCACAGATAAGCTGTTGTAGTTAAGTGTGAGGTAATGGTGAAGAGTTTGTTTTCTGACTAACCTTGAGGTAGTAAGGCCCTGGATTAAGATTTCAATTATATAGCACTATTTCACTGTTTGGCCAATTTTCAAAGCACTTTGTATTATTATTTATTATACACCCATTCACATACCAGCATCAAACCGAAGGCCATGCCAGCATATGGACACAGGGAGATGAGGGATAAGATCTGTAATCTTCGGATTGAAAAATGTCCTGCTCTATCAACTAAGCCCCGGTAGTGAAAAGGACTAAATCAGAGAGGCCTTGAGGCCGGGGCAGGGCATGCTGGGGAATATAGATCTCTCAGGTGGCAAAGGATTCGCTCCAGGTCTGTTAAGATGAAGTGGAAAATGTTGCTAGGAAGGAAAACCCTGACACTATCTGCCTATTGTCTTATTGGATGATTGCATGGTTGCCTGGCTGATTAACTGGCTGGTTGGTTGGTTTGGTTGGTTGTTTGATTGACTGGCTGGATTGTTTGTCTGTTGGTTGGTTGGCTGACTGGTTGTGGGGTTGCTTGGCTGACTGGCTGGCTGGTTGGCTGGTTGGCTGGTTGGTTGGTTGGCTGGTTGGCTGGCTGGTTGGCTGGCTGGTTGGCTGGCTGGTTGGTTGGCTGGTTGGTTGGTTGGTTGGTTGGTTGGCTGGCTGGTTGGTTGGCTGGTTGGCTGGCTGGTTGGTTGGCTGGTTGGCTGGCTGGTTGGTTGGCTGGTTGGCTGGCTGGTTGGCTGGCTGGTTGGTTGGTTGGCTGGTTGGCTGGCTGGTTGGCTGGCTGGTTGGTTGGCTGGTTGGTTGGCTGGTTGGGTGGTTGGCTGGCTGGTTGGCTGGTTGGCTAGCTGGTTGGCTGGTTGGCTGGCTGGTTGGCTGGTTGGGTGGTTGGCTGGCTGCTTGGTTGGCTGGTTGGTTGGCTGGCTGGTTGGTTGGCTGACTGGCTGGCTGGTTGGTTGGCTGGTTGGTTGGTTGGTTGGTTGGCTGGTTGGCTGGCTGGTTGGCTGGCTGGTTGGTTGGTTGGTTGGCTGGTTGGCTGGCTGGTTGGCTGGTTGGCTGGCTGGTTGGTTGGCTGGTTGGCTGGCTGGTTGGCTGGCTGGCTGGTTGGTTGGCTGACTGGCTGGCTGGCTGGTTGGCTGGCTGGCTGGCTGGTTGGCTGATTGGCTGGCTGGTTGGCTGGCTGGCTGGTTGGTTGGCTGACTGGCTGGCTGGTTGGCTGGCTGGCTGGCTGGTTGGTTGGCTGACTGGCTGGCTGGTTGGCTGGCTGGCTGGCTGGTTGGTTGATCGGCTGGCTGGTTGGTTGGCTGGTTGGCTGGCTGGCTGGTTGGTTGGCTGATTGGCTGGCTGGCTGGTTGACTGGTTGGCTGGCTGGCTGGTTGGTTGGATGGTTGGTTGGTTGGTTGGTTTGCTGGTTGATTGGTTGGTTGGCTGGCTGGTTGGTTGGATGGTTGGTTGGTTAGTTGGTTTGCTGGTTGATTGGTTGGTAGGCTGGCTGGTTGGTTGTTTGACTGGATTAGGTGTGGTAGGACAAGTTATGTATCTATGAAGTGGTAGAAACACTTTCTTGAGACAAAAATTCTCAAGAAACTAATGAAAAATGAATTGATCATATGAAATAAAGATGAACACTCAAGGTGTTATTAAGCAACCTAAAAAATTTGAGACATCGGCAGAAGTTTGGTGAAAATTTCTTTGACACGTCGTTTGATATTTAATATTGTCTCATGTCCCATGTGCTTATAATGGAACGTGTCTGCAATCATGATTTCAGAAAGTCACCAGACAGTGAGTTGAACATGTCGGTTTGACTCGGAGGGGCTTTCATGATGTTTGTGGCCCCTGAACCAGCGTGTGATACACCTGATCTGCAGCCGTTTTCAGAGCACGTCTGATCCAATAAAGAATTATGAAAACTCACTCAAATGAACAACTACTTTTAGACTGGAGTGGACTGTTTCTGTTGTGAGAACAGAGTAATTTATGCAATCATTTCCAAGCGCTGCGCTCCAAATGAGGAGCAAATTGAACTTTATGCATGAAAAAGGGTGAGAGCCCTTTTCCATTTACACTCAAAGCACCCAAAGAGTGTTTTTTTTTTTTTTTAAATGTTTTCTATTGCCACAATAATGATACTCTCATCCAGAACAAAGAGTCCTCACCGCTGAACTTTAAATTATTAACCTGCACCGGAACCTTTTGACTGTTCCTTTCTCCCACTGCAGAGTGTGGAGCTCAGCCTGTCGGCTCGCTTCACCTCTGAAACGACCCGCAGAGCGAGACCCGCAGACTCCATGTAAATATCACCAGGTTTAGTAAAGCCTTCAACAATAAATCACTCAAATTTACTCATTTGTCCGGTGTTTTCTCAAGTATTTAACTTAAACTGCAAAGAAACAAAGAGGAACATTAAAATCCGTGTTAAAATCTGTGTTTTTGGAACTGATAATAGTGCTCTTATGTAATAGTTACAGTCATGACGGTGGCAACCTCTGCAGAAATCAATCAATTGATCATTTAGAAAGCACTTTTCAGTCAATAAGCTGCAGCACGTGCCTGTGCAAGTGCCTGTGCATGTTAAAAGCTGCATCTCTATGTTGTAAAAAGCCCTTTCTTTACCTTCTACAGCCTATTTATGCAGCTACTGCTTGTAATTGTGTGAAGGTGCAACTTTGCCAAGGCTACCGACCACGTGTGTCACATAGTGGCGGAGTGGTTCATCCTGTCACTTCACACTGAATATAGCCCCAGTTTGAGACTGAGTTTGGGTGAATAACTGCATGGAGTTTGGATGTGTTAAAGTCATTTTACCTGAGCCGCCACTTTCGGAGCGATTTGATCTCAAGTGGACAAGACCAGCAAATAGCTTTATAAAACATAAATAACTGATGACATATACCAGGGATTGTAACCATTGCGTTATATTTTGTTAAATTGTAATAAATAACAATGTTAGTAAAGGTGTTTTCTTTTGACATGAGATTTGCCAACAAAAATGACTGCTAAATACCGTGAAAAACAGTTTCCTAATGTTCTTCACGACAGCGGAGCGATACTCTTTTTGCGTCTTGTGCAATACTGTGGTGGAGCACGAATGAAAATCATCAACAAACACTGGTCAGCCATGAAACACAGCATAGAACGGCTGAAACGAGCAAAGACCAGAGAAATGACTGTGAGGGGAGCTGCTGCATCCAGATCTGTTGAGCACTGAAAGAACAAAGTTAAGTTACAGTAATTAATCGATGTGAGAAGCAGTGAGTGTGTGAATACGTGCATGCCAGGATGTGATATGAACTTTTTAAGCCACTGACAGTTGGGACCAATGCGATTCATTAACAGTAAATTATCATTTTGTGGCTGAAAGCTACCAACCACTCCATGATAAACAGTATTTGGCGTGCATACTTGTGCAAATGGGTTGGAGCAGGTTGAAGAATTACTTTTGGAATAATTATTCTCAATTAAAATGTTGACTCGTGTTCTAAAAGCTCCCTGATTGTTCCTTTGGCACGCTAACAGTTGCACCTCTTTTTGGATAAATAAAACCTTTTCCTGTAATTTTAGATTTAAGAACCATTCTCAGTGTTCTTTTTTTTTTTTTTATCAAACTATGTAATTTATCAACTTCCATCCTGCGGGCCGGATTGGACTCTCTGGCGGGCCACTCTTGGGCCCACGGGCTTCACGTTTGACACCCCTTGTCTTCCATGTTTTAGTAACATTGTGTTTTAGCATTTTTTTGGCTGACAGTGAGACGAATTTCCTGAATTTGAGGCGGAAGGCTTCCGAGTTGTTCAAACAATCCCAGGTGATCAATTTCTGCCTCTGAGTTTCAGGTGCTGGTGTGAGATTGCAGCTGCCGTCCGACTTTCGTTTCCTTTTTTTTGTTCTTTCGTTTTCTGCGAAGAAATCTTGACAGCTTCAGGTTGTGGAGCAAAGGCGCACAGAGCAGGTTTGCTGGACAGAGTCAATAACCAATTACCTTATGCCTGTGCTTATTGGCGCTGATCCAGCATGAGTGAATCTAGCAGCGATAAGACGGAAGGAAAGTCAATAAATCTGACAAAATAAGGAAAAGAGGAAGGCTCAAATATGCAGGTTTTACCTCCTGTTTTTTTCCCTCTTTTCAATAATTGCGACCAGTTTTCTTGAAAACGTTTGAGCCCTGAACATCGTGAGTTACTTCATGTCAACAGTCGGTCTGAAATAGCGTCAGCAGCGTCAAACGAGCGCGCCCAAACAAGGAAAACACGGTCTTTGTCTTTCCTTATTTACTAGTTCAACTCAATAAAAGACAGGAAACACAATTACCGTGAGAGAATGGCTCACAGGAAAGCAATTCCAGGCCAACAATGGATGCGGCGGATGATTGTTTGCGGCCGTCGGTTGTAGTGTCTTAACAGGTGGGCGAAAATAAATGTGGCTCTCTCACCTGTTGCCATAGTGCTCAGTGTTCAGAGGCTTCGGTTAGAGAGACGGCGCGGTCTGAAGAAATATTGAGGTTTTAAAGGTAACTTCAAGTGCATACGGGGGCAACTCGCTCAAATAATGAAGCACTTTAATTAGAATATGCGAATACAAGTAGTGGTTTTGGCTTAATTCAACACTATCTCATATATGATCTTACTGCAGAACAACAGAAATAAGCTTAGTTCTCGAATCGTCATTAATAATATATCATTTTCAGCTTTTTAAAGCCCAACCTGGTGAGTAGTGTTGACACCCTGCCTCAGCCACGGAGCCCACAGGCATGCAAGAGAGACGGAAACCACACACAACTGAGGACAATACAACATTCACACTGGCGAGTACACAGATGCTTGAAGTTGGATTGCGATTACCTGTGTCTCAGCTGTTAAACTAAGTCCCAGGAGAACACAGAGTGGGAGTCACGCAACTCTAGAGGGAAACGGTGTTTTTATTGTCTGTCTACTCAGGCATGAGTCCCTCGTTTCTGAAGGTGTGCTGTGAAATCTGACACATGGACGTTAAGAGCAGATGGGCGGGGCCTCAACAGGACCGCGTGCACCGGCGAGCCGCTGCCACCAGTTTACTCCTTCTTCCTCGTTTTGGTTCCATTTCTAACACACCAGCTTTGAGAGCAAAATGTTGTCTTGCTTTCTGTAGTGTATCGCCGACTGATGGTTCAGGCGTTATGAAAAAGAGTTCATGTCTTCACCTCTCAGCGGCCATATTCATATTTCTGCTCTTTATATCTCGAGGTCGCCTGATTTTTAATTAAAGGTTGCTAGCTCGCTGTGCTCTCCTCCGATTGGACGATCTCTGGAAGTGTCAGCAGAGCGGATAGCTCAGCAGCGGTTTGTGTATTGATTCTGGACTAAACGTGTCGTTTGCAGTCCTGCAGACGGATTACCTGACCAAAATACACCTGTTGCCATGGAGACAGCAACACTTTTCCCCGCCCAGGCTGTGCCGTTGTGAGATTGATGCTGTTGACATTCATCCTGGAGTGTTTCGGCCCGTTTCATGAGGACATCCAGGACTGAAATGGTCGTTTAAAAAAAGCCTATCGCTGAATGTTTCCCTAAGTTTTGGGTAATTATGTCAGTCACTGTCAGAATACTGTGCAGCAGTGCAGTTAAATACAGACTTTATGACTGTGACGGGCAGCCAGTCAGGTGACATTGTTTTGAATTGAACTACATCAGGTGATGAGTGAACGATTGCAACCTTTGCCTCTGTCATATGATGCAGACAGTTTTATTAAGGGCAGCAACCCTTTTAAAGAGGAGACAGAATATTTTTAAATCAACGAACGTGTGTGTGAACGTATTGTGAGATGATCATGTCTGAACTGAACAGAACAGAACGTGGACCTTTTAGCTACCATACTGGTGTGTGTTGTTGCATCGATACATGAAGCTCAGTGTGTACATCATTGTCGTGGTATTTCCTCACGGTTTTCTCACACGGTCTTGCTGTTGCAGGTCTCTCTGGACCAGTACCACACAGAGGAGGAGATCTACCAGATGTCTCTGCAGAGAGAACCGCGCAAACCGGCGGTAAGAAGAGTCGCTCGTCCACTGACCTTCCAGCTGCGCTCCTGTTTCCCCTCCTTCACATTTCTGTGGTTTCTCTCCGGCTGCAGCAGAACTCCAGCCCCGCCGCCGCTCCGGACCCCAAACCCACCATGATCGACGACTGGGCCGTGTCGGTGAAGCCCAACGCCGACCCCACGATCATCAAGAAGCACATCGAGAAGATGGTGGAGGTGAGTGTCCTGACGTCCGGTGAAGGCTGCGGGACATCGGAAACATCGTCATGACCCACTATCATAAAGACGCTGAAAACCAGCACTGACTCCTTTTGGAGGCTTTTCCACATTTTTTCTTTCTCTAACAAATTAATTAGACGGTTCTTCAGGGATTAAAACTTGGTTAAACCTTAAATCCTTTCCTGGGAAAATGTGAACGATAGATGTCTGTCAATCCAACGGCCAAGATGTGCCGGACGCTTTATTAGGTAGATCTGTCACTATGAGCGAATCCATCGCTACAGCTCAGCTATTCTGCTTTTAACAGAGATGAGACAAGACAGGCCTGGTTTTCTCTCAGGAGAGAAACTCAGCAGCAGTCACGCAAAGATACACACATATGAAACAGAATCATTTGTGTATAAAAACAAAACAAACACATGGAAAGAATAGTGTGAGCAGAGAATATAAAATAAAAAAAGAAAAAATCCAGATATGAAAGCATTATTATTAACTCTTATACCTATGTCAACAGGAACCAGGTTAAGATCCCGTTTTCTCAACAATGCTTTCAAGTAAAAACAAAACCTTCCTTGCGGGTCTGTTTATTCGACCACATTGCTCCGAGGAACCGAAAACGCAGCTTTTTGAAAATGGCTTTCAAAGTGGAACTTATTCAAAAGTGCTCCCAGTCCGTCTACATGGAAACGGGGGGAAGTGTCAAGTTTTCTGAAATGCTGCTACGGCCGAAGTCAATCATTCTCCTGCACGTGCACGGGTAGCTGGAAAATAGCGTTTGCCTGCAGAGTGTCATGACCCACATCCTTTTCAATGCGTCGTCGTGTAAAAATGAAACTTTAATGAAACAAAAATGCAAACAAAATCTCACTTTTCACGTTATGTTAATGGGGCTGGAGACGAGATCGAATTTTTTTGTCTGTGAATTTATTGTACTATGTTACTGGACTAATCAATTGTTTGGTGTTGAAAGTGGCTTCAGCTTTAGTAGGCAGTAGTTGGGCAGCATTATTCCGTACACAATGCATCTACGCAGATTGGCATCACAATGTATTTCACTAATTTTTGCTGCAATTATCAAGATTCTTCTCTAAATTTGTGAAACATTTTTTGCTCACAGTCAGTTTTCAAGAACTTCGACACGGACGGCGACGGCCACATCTCCAGGGACGAGTTCGAGGCGATCCGGAACAACTTCCCTTACCTCAGCAAGTTTGGCGAACTGGACAAGAATCAGTGAGCTCCCGCAGACTTTGTCCACACAGTCGCTCCAAGTCGCTGAAGCGCCGAGCCCGCCCACGTCCCGTCTCCCGCGGAGCTCACGTCTTTCCGTCTTTACCGGCAGAGACGGGCAGATCAGCAGGGAGGAGATGATAGACTACTTCATCCAGGCCAGCTCGCTGCTCAACTGCAAGATGGGCTTCATCCACACGTTCACCGAGGCCACCTACGTCAAGCCCACGTTCTGCGAGCACTGCGCCGGCTTTGTGAGTGGACGCCCACCGCTCACATGTCAGGAATAGTCCTCTTTTTGACGAGGTTTCTGTCTCTTCTGAAGGGATTCTTATCTGAAAATGACATAAAACAGCACAATTGAAGATTCGGGACTATTTTTAATGCAAAATTTTAGCAAAAAGTGCTGGCTTTGGCCTGTCAAGAGGTTAAAAATAGAGTGAGAAGACATCTTAGCTTATTTACTACATCTTTAGAAGTCATATTTTAGATAGAGATTTTACTCTCTTCCTATTAGTTTTAGCTGGTTAGCCAGGGAAAGCTAGCACTCAGCAGCGTTAGCTTCTGCTAAGCTAGCATGAGTGAATGCTATGCTGTCAAACATTGAACGGTAACAACTGATATATTGTTAATTAGCTTGCACAGATTAAGAATTAGCTAAAAAAAAAACTAATATTACAAAATTACTTCTGGTATTATGTTAAATTTATTGATAGATAAACTTTCTTATTGTTCTGTAAAAAACTATTCCGGAGCACAGCTCTCCTCCTTGATACCAGAAATGAATATTAATACTAAGTAAATAACAATAAAGACAATTGCATGTCAAAGTAAATGTTCAGTAAGCAATAAAACAATTAAATAGACCCGCTTTACCTGCTATATTGGTGCTATTTTACCATTTCATTGCTACAGTTTGCTGGCAGACTTTAGCAGTTAGCTCATGAGAATTTAAGTTTTTTTTTAACAGGTTTAACCCTATATCAGTTTTCATATTTTATATAAATAAATGTTAAATAAATAAATAAATACTTTGAGTCAGGATTGTGATCAAACGGTGTGGGATGAACTGATCCAAACGTCTCATCATGGCAACACACACTTTCTTAGACCCGACCCAACAGAGGAGCCGGCGAACGCAGCGCGAAGTGTTTCAGATTTTTACAGCGCAGCGCCGTCGCTGCATGATGCATAAACCCTTCTGAACAAAACATTGATCTTTTCTTGACTGGCTATCAGATGCATTGATGTTCTGCTTCTGTTCGTATCGATCGATAGTGAGTTCCGCGGTTCTAAGAAGGTCGGGGGTGTGTTCTGTGTCGGTCCCGCCGATCGCCCGCCGCCTCGTCGCCGCGCAGAATGTCCGCGCTTGATTATGAGCCTCGGCGGCGCGTGACGGCGCATTTCTCCGAGGCTCCTCCTGTCAGGTCAGGGCAGCGCCAATTACTGCCAGCTACAGACGCTCAAGGTGCATTCTGGGAAATATGGGAAGAAGGTAATTGGGCAAGATGATAACAGTTGCATCTGTTCTTCTGCCTCTGTGTGTGTGTGTGTGTGTGTGTGTGAGGCCTGAGCATTCCCAAAAGTCAGGGGAAGCAGCCGTGTGTTATTCAGACAGCCAGTCAGCTGTAATGAGACGAGGAGCGGAGCGCTCGTATTGACCCGGACGTGCCATTTATTCTCCGGCGCTGCACGCGCCCGACACGCCGCTCAACAGACGAGCGCGGCGCGCGCTGTTTGTGTGGGCTTTTATTAACACAGCCGTGTCCTCCGGGAGACGCTGGCATTTCCAATCCGCTCTGCAGAGAAGCAGCAGGGAAAGATGAGGATTGGGAAGATATCTGTACTTCTCTGTGTGTGTGTGTGTGTGTGTGTGTGTGTGTTTGTACTCTTCCTCTTGGCTTCTGTGTGAAAACGGTCCTCATCATGCTCTCCTTTAGCCTGGATGGGTTTTTCTAAGCGTTTTGCGGCGTAACTTCATCTGGAAGCTCGGAGCTCTTTTGTTTTTTTTTACATGGTGCTGCATGCACGTCTGTCCAGTTTATCAAAATGTGCAGGACAGAATAGGAACCCGGGGGATTCCCAGTTTGTTTTCAAGACCCCACGGTGCTGCCAAACTGTCAATTAGAGGACTTTTCGCAGATTATTGCCGTCACAAATCCTTTCTGGGCTGTCTCTCTGCATCCAGAGACACAGCAAGGAAAGCAATTCTGTTGGGAAAGATCAATGCTAAACAGGTTAGCAACTTAAATTAGTGGAAAAATCAATCTTTTAGAGGCAAAGTGGCTCTGGAGTAAGCATAAGGAAGAGTTCAGCTCTCTGTCACGCAGAGACAAACAAACAGCGCAACAAACCAAGGTGCTTGAATTAGCTAAAATGGTGGATTATGGTGTGTTTATGAACCCGTGTTGAAGTATCGAGCTGTGTGTAATCCTTCTCTCGGATCGGGAACTTCCACTTGATGCTGTATGGCGTGGATAATTAGCTCCTGACTCCGCGTTCTTCTGCTTTTAGATGTAATTGTTGCTTCCCACACAGTGGACCGGAACGTTTTAATCTGGCATCACTGGGACAGAGTGACCCAACAGACCCAATATTTTGCCCGATGTAGTGAGGTTTGCTCCGGTTCAGCCCTCCGGTTTCTTCACTTCACACACTCCTTATTCGTGGTGATTCCGCTCTGTCCCGAGCTTTTCTGGAACTGTAGATATTTATCATGAAGCAGGAACCACCCTTTTAAATACGGCTAATGACCGGACTGTATCTCATGCATAAATCCAGTCAGTTGTCTTTTAGCAGAGACGATAAACTCTTTCTCGAGCTGGTGGTGTTGTTTCTCGAAGAACGGCTGACAAAATGTGCTAATTATCGGCGGTCTGAGACACCGGTGGGTCTGCTGTAATCGATTTTTTCCAGTCGTCCTAATTGGCTGCCGGCTGCAGGATCACATCTGACGCGCACGTATAGAATAAATACCAGCGTTCGTGGAGTTAATCAAAAGTAAAGCTCAAAGAAAGACTTATTCCTGGAGAGGGAGGCTCATTAGATTCTCTGAAAGCACACAGAGCAGAGCAGTGAAGTAAAGCAGGGGGGAGACGCAGCGCATTTCATTCATGAAAGAACAATAATTGAGCAGGAATCCACAGAAGCTTCAGATTCAGGCTGCTAACGTTTATTAAAATCCTAAACAATAGCTAAAAACACACAATTTACCCGCTCCAGCTTTGGAGAGGAGGCCGTTAGAAAGTGATGAAGCCACAATACAGTCGTTCTCTCTGTTTCTTTTCTTTTCTTTTCTTTTTTTTTTTGCAATCCTGGTAATGGTTGAAATGTCACCGTGTCCTCGGGAAACTTTCTATCGCCTCATTTTAAACCCATTACTGAGAAAGATCCATGTGAATTCAGCAAACGGAAACTTTTCCAAAAGCGTAATTTTTACTCTCTTGCTCTTTTTTGTCATTCCGACAGGAAGATATGTGATTTCTTTTTTCACAGCTATAAAGTTTGGAAGCTTAAACATGAGATCTGATTAGATTCGATTTTTAAAAAAGGCTGCATGCTGTATTTTAACATATCGAAGAAGTTTTCATAAAAAGCAACCAGACAAATCTAAGATAGGGAATTTTAGAGCTCATGTCGCCTGAATGAAGGTGAATTTGCAGCATTAGAAGTACCGAACTGTAAAGATTGCAGGGTAATTTATCATCTATCATCCTAGTATTCAGTATTCAGATGCTTCCTAGATGTAAAAGAAATAAAAATATCATTGAAAGAAGAATGTGGGTATAAATAACAGCAGGCAGGACATAAGAAAGCCTCCTGCTGAGCTGGAACAGTGCGACTTACAGCCTGTAACATACAGAAAACACCAAACCAGTCAGGACTCCAACATCCAGGACCACAAAAGTTTACTGAAACAAAAAAAGCATTTTTAAACTTGAAGTTTTTTAAACTTCAATAATTGTTGTGAAAATGGGGCTTTTTGGCAATGCATTAAAGAAACCTACTGTAAAGCATGGCGGAGGTATCATCATGCCCTAGGGCTGCTTTTCTGCCTATCACACTTCTTTGACTGAAAAAAAAAAAACAACACAAAATAGCAAATAGATCTGTCGATTAGAGTCTCATTTTAGAGAAAGGTGTGTTGAGTAGTTTCAGAAAACTGGATTTGAGTCAAAACTCTGAGTCTGGATCTAAATCCAAACCTTCCAGGAGAGCCAAGAACTGCCGCTGCAGGAAAAAAAAAAAGAAACGTCAGAAACGAGCTGCGAACAGCACAGGAGATGTCGGAGGACGGCAGTTCTGCCACAAACTCTGCAAAGCGAACGTTAGCGAAGCGATAACAAAAACAGTTTCAAGGATGCTCGTCCTGTTTGGGCTGTTTTCCGTGCCCTCCGTTCTGAAGATGTCTCGACCCCGATGGGATCGCACACAGCTCAGCGTTCGCCCTCGTTCACACCCAGCGGCCTGTTCTTCCAAAGCAAAACCCCTGAAAACACTCGGCGCCGTCGTCCCACCGGCTGCTCAGACTGACACATTTCCCATCGCTGCCAAAAAAACAAAACAAAAAACAAACAAACAAAAAAACGGTGAAAATAGCGAGTCGGTGTGTTTTCACAGCCTGCCGAGGCTCCAAAGGTCAGCCGGTGTAGGCAGGGCCCAGGTGATAGTCGTGTTGCTCAAGCGAGTTCTTTCTCTTTGTTGTGGAGCCTCGGGCCGTGTGTGTGTGTGTGTGTGTGTGTGTGTGTGTGTGTGTGTGTGTGTGTGTGTGTGCGTGTGTGTGTGAAGAGGTCAGGATGTTTGGTGCCTCCTCAGATGTGGCAGTGCGGTGTGTGATCTCCACGCCGGCTCTTTCATGTCATTGTTCCCCTCCCACTGCTGCATCCCGCTTGATGTCCCCCCCCCCCCCCCCCCCCCCCCTCCATCCCCTCCGTCCCCCCTTCTGTCCCGCCGACCTCCTCTTTCTCCCCCCCTCGCCCCGTTTCCCCCTCAGCCTCGCCGGGAGGCAGTAAAACAGGAAGCCGGTGGGTGTTTCAACACGTTTTAGCCCATAAATTGCTAATTGTGTGTACCTTGGCTTTTACTGCAAACCGTTTTCCAAAGCATAAATTTTTAGATGAACTCCCTCTCTCTCCTGGTTTTTACTTATTTCGTCGGCGCCCATTCATTTCAGTTCAACACAAGTTGGAGAATATTGTAGAAAATCCGTTTTTTTTTTAAGTAATAAAGTGGATTTAGGGGCAGTTAAATTCAAAATCCATTAAAAAACCATCATTGTTGATGTGCTCAGTAAAGCAGCGACACCGGTTCTACATGTCTGAGAGAGAAACTCAAACTTCTCTCAGCTTTTTGTTGGAGGACGTCCTCAGAAATGTCTGATCATGGAGCAAATGACTCCTGAACTGCTTTGTGTGGCTGAATAAAAGATCAGTGATATTGGTCCTGAAGCGTTCATGCTTCAGTGGGAGTCAGTGTTTGGCTTCACTGCAATGTTTCGGTCTGTCGAAAAGATGGCGAATAGTAATAATAATAATAATTATCCAAACTGATGGGACTTTTACAGTCACTATCAGACATCAATTTGAACTTTTTTGCAAAAAATCCAATCAGTCTTTGATGGTGTCCTTATCAGTCAATTTAAAATCACAAAAATTCAATAAATTTGATTATTCTTAACTAAGAGCAGTGAGTTTGAACTTGAAGAATAGTATATACACTTTAACGAGTTACATTATTACTAAATATATATATATATATATATGTTATATTGAGCTCTAAATGATGAAGAAAAACCAAACCAACACATTATGTCACTATAACAGACCTGGATGCTGCTAAAGCATGACCCCGAGCTTCCATAATTCATCCTCTATATTCAGTTTATTCAGGCCTGGAGTCCAGGACGGAGGCTAACGAGCCGCCAATTAATCTCCTTAATGTAGGAAATGGAAGGGAAGTGGAAGTGAAATACCCACTGCGATGAAACGGTGTCAGTGTATGAATATTTACCACTTCACCACTTCTCTGTGTCGAAGACGATCGTGCGACTGGAGCTGAAAATATACTGAACATATTGAAGCTCTTCAAAAAATAGTGACCCGTCAGATCAGAGGACATTTCCAGCTTTGCGTGCCGTTAAAGGAAATAAAAATGACAATTAATGAGCTGCCCTTCCCTCTTCTTCTCTTCGCAGATATGGGGATTCTACAAGCAAGGCTACAAGTGTAAAGGTAGGTTCCCCTCCGTCCACAGAACCGTCTCCAGATAACCATCTCCGGTTCAGGAGAGCTTAAGCAAACGTCATCCAAGCCAGGGCAAACAGTTCCCCGCCCTCTTTCCAGCCTCTGTCGACAAGAGGAAAGCCCTGTTCACCAACACACACACACACACACACACACACACACACACCGGGAGGGCTCTCAGGAGTGAGGCGAGTGTTTGAAGAAGCTGCTTCATTTCACAAATGTACATACAGTCCTCCTCCTCCTCCTCCTCCTCCTCCTCCCCCTGCTGGTCATTAGCTCCATAAACACTCGCCCGGCTGGCGGCGGTCCTCAGTGGACGGGCCGCCGGTGGTCCGCGCCGCCGCCGTTAAAGTAAGCAGTGATAATCGGCGAGGCGTTGCGCTCTCTAAATAGCTGCAGATGCCGGCGTCCAGATGTCGAAGCAGAAGAGGGGTTTTTTTTGGGAACGGAGCCAGATCTGGAATGCAAATGAAGAGCAAGGTTCCCATCTGCCGGAGTCCTGATTGATTACAGCTCGGCCCCGGCAGAGATCTCATATCTGATATCAGAGTGTGTGTGTGCGTGCGTGTGCTCCCCGCCTCCAGCTCTGCGTTCTCTCACTGAGTCAGACGAGCAGGGAGTTCTCCTCCTCTGGAGGACTGTTTTGTGAGGATTATATTGGTTTAACAAAATTAGGGTAAGTAAGTGGCTCCCTGCAGGTTGTGAGATGCCTTCAGAGGCCACATTCACACGTTTTCCAGTGAAAAGGCAACACTTAACCGCGGACACAACTTTTTGAAACTTCTCTGAAAGGCAAAATCGATGCGTTTTCACCTCAAACGTTTCCCCGAGACGCCACCGAACGTAAACGCTGCATCGACGCGGATGCAACTGGAAGACGCTCAACGCATCTCCTGCAGACTCGCCTTTAAATACCGATACTGAATAACCCGACCTGAAAGCTGTCGTACCGCCCGACGCCGCCTGTTTCTCTAAAAGACATTCAGAGCCACTTCGGAGAACGTGACGCATTCAGGTTCTTCCATCCATCAGCCGCCGTCTCTCCCGGCTCCATTACTCCCGTCGCCTCGTTTGTCGGGGCTTTCAGGTCCGCCGAGCCGCTGCCTTTCCTCATCAAACATCCCAGTTGCATGGCAACAAGGCTAATTAATGCTCCTCCGGGCCTTTGAGGTTGTTTCTCGCTGCCTTCACAGCACTCCGCACCTTGTGCTGTGAGGAAAAACAAACAAAAAAACAAAGGCGTCTGATCACAGACTAATTTGCTAATTAACCGCAGGAGTGGCAGTTTGGCGGCTGCGGCCTTAAAGTTAAAGAAAGTCAGTCAGTTAGGAAGGGATTAAACAGCCGCCGTCCGATGAAAGTGCGTTTCTGTGTGGAAACACACACTCCCTGACGTCCACTTTGCTGTGAAGGAGCAGGGTGTGTGAGTCCGGCCGCCGGCTCCAGGCGTGTTCCATTAATGAGAGTGGATGGAGTCAATGAGCGAGCCCCGCGGCCGTTCATCCCCGTCACCGCCGTGCGGCCGCGCCCCGGCGGGGGGGGGGGGCGGAGCGGCGGGAGCGTAATTGAAACGAATCGCCCGCCGAGGCGCGGCAGCAGGGGCAGCTGGGAGTGTGCTGCGGGGCGAGAGGGCGCAGCGCCGGTACTCACAACAGGAAGTGAAACCATTAAGTTGCAAAACTCACAACATCAACTCCCAACATAAATGAGGTTTATTTGGGGATTTCTGTGTTTCTGTGTGTGCTGGCTCTATCTGGACCAGCTGAACAGTCACACAGTCATTTAAAAACACATTAATCCCCAAAAAAGACTCAATTTCTGAGATAGTTTTAATTCCAATCAACATTTTCTGTCATCAAGTATTAATACCCGCAGAGACCGCCGTTTATTTGAGCTAATTTCCTCATTTATTATGAATTAGAACTTGAGGCAACATTAGTGTGTGTCCCTTCAGGATGTGAGCGTCTGCTTTTTGCGCCTAGTGCGACATGATTTCTCATGCTTTTGATCTTTTCTTTATCTAAAAGTTTTATTTTCCCCTTTTTCCACACAAAAAAAGACACCAATTATATCATGATGTTTTAAAATCCACAATATTTCCCCTGAACGAGATGGAAAACTACATTAATTGTGATATTTTCAAACATTTTTCACACACTTTATAGGAGTTGAGGTCAAAGCGACCCAGTTTCAGGTTCACAGAGTCAATCGATGAGTCATTCATCACTTTCAGTTTGACTTACGGTGCCGAGACTGGAAGAACCGTCTATTTATCTCACTTTAAATCAACATGACAGCAGGATCGCTCTCACATCGTGTCAAACCTGAAAGTTCTGAATCCTACTTAAACTGCCACAGGTAGAACATGCTAACTCTCCACGGAGACTTTCCCGTCAGTGTGTGTTATTCGAGGCCCCCCCCCATCCGCCTCAGACAGTGGTGTAAATGTCCTGTGTCTTCTCGCCGCCCCTCCCTCTCAGACCCCCCCCAGCTCAGGGAGCTGTTGTCGGGCGCCCTGGGCCTCACGGTGTGTGTGTGCCAGTGCGCCTGTGTCTGCATGGCGTGTCAGAGCAGGTTCCTGTCGCCGCTGGCGCTCCCGCTGGCCCCCGTCTTCCTGTTTGCGCCGGTCCCTCTGTCTGACCCGCTGTCCCCTCCCCCCTCCTCCTCCCCTTTCCTCCCGTCCCGCCTCCTGTCCCGGCGGTTCTCCCTGCCGTCCCTGCGGCCTTCCCCTCGCCGCCCGCCCCTCCTGCTCTCCCGCCACCTGTCCCTGCCGTCGTCCTTCTCCCTCCGCATGGACGCCTGCCGCGACGCAGCCTGCGGGGTCAACTGCCACAAGGCCTGCCGGAGCCGCCTGGCCGTGGAGTGCCGCAAGAGGACCAAGAGCATCAGCCACGAGACGCCGCCGGCGCTGCAGGCGCGGTCCTACAGCTTCCCGCCGCCCGCCAACACCCCGCCCAGCCTGCAGAACACGGGTAAAGCCTTTCTGTCCATTCTGGCCGTAGTTTGGAAACTTTCAAAAGGCTGAAATTCTTTTCACACCTTTAAGTGTGAAGATCTCGTTCTTCCCACAGGACGCCAAGTTTCAAGGCGCCGCAGCGCTTTCTGCGCCTTTGTCTTCCCCCAGACATATGTAGCTCTGACATTTGGAGAGATTCTCTAACAGTCGAGAGCCATTTGCAATGGAAATGCACCGGGGAACCCCTGCGGGGAGGGCCGGTGACTCACCGGGGCCGTGTTTTCATCCGACGTTAGCCCAAGCGGCGTCCCGCCTGGCTCTATTTTATGTCAGCCTGCCAGATGTAGTGGGCGAGACGGGACTGAAGGTCATCCACGTTTTTCATTCGCACTGACCGGTCTGCTCTTTGTCTCTGTGCCGCCGCCAGTCATCGCCGAGGAGGACATCGAGTCGGTGGAGGAAGGAGTGTTCGATGTCCACCTATAACCAGGTGAGAGACGGTCGGGCTTGTTCCATCGTAAAGCTTCCCAGCTAACAGCAGGAATGGTAATTTTCTGATTTTCAGTATCACAGATGCCTTCCTGACCATATAACTCCATATAAGTCCTTCCTGAGGCAGTATGGCTTCTGTGCACTGGGTGGCAGTAGTGAGTCACTCTATCATCCAGTGGGTGGCGGTAGTGAGCAGGAGCAAAACACAGTAAGGTGTCTTCAGTAGAGGGGGCTGGCAGCTGAATGAACGAAGGAGTGACGGCTTTGCATTTTGTTCCCTGCTGGATTGCGCATCGCCACTCAGGCTACCGGCTGGAAGCCACATGATACACTCAAATAAACATTAAGAAGTTCTAACAAATTCACAATCTATTACATTTTTTCTCCATGAGGAGGTCGGTAGCAATTCACTATACGACAAGAACAGAGGAGAACAAAAACACTTTCACAGCAGTAAATCGCTGCCATTTTAGGCACTGTCCTTGGTGCTGAAGATGAAAAAAAAAACAGTCAGGTGGGTCTAAACCCCAAAACTCACCACCTCTGACATGACGGTAAGGATAGATTAAAAAAACATCAGCAGATGAACACAGGTCCCACAAACCAACAGCAAGCGAGGAACAGATGAACATATGGAACAGCCAGCGGCAAACGGCGAACAGAAAAGCAGAATTCCCGTGACGAACACCGTGGCCAGAAACTTAGAATGTCTGCAGCTATTACATGACTTATGTAATCCAAATGAATTAAAGGAGGCACAGATTGTTTAACCGCATTATCTCATCTTAACGAGTGGCTCAGAGAAATGCAATAGATTTAGCAATTTTTAATGTTATCACCGCCACTTTGGTAATGAAATGTTTCTTACATAGCCTCACGGTGGCGCCCCGGCAGCACCCCCCTTCCAGCGCTAGTGGTAGTGAGGCACCCTAACGTCCAGGCTTTCCCTCTGGAGCTCTGGCAGCTGAGATTTTCTTGATTTTTTTATTTATTTCCACCATCTGCTGTCGCTCCCTCTTTTAATGACTCAATACACCCTCCTGTGGCGCAAAGTGGTATTGCAGCACTAAACATCAGTGCTCGAAATGATGTTGCAGGTTTTTTATCCTTTTATTAGTTATTGTTTGACAATTAAAGCCCCCCAAAAATCTGCCTTTAAACAAATTTTCTTGAATAAAATCAGAACATTTTCCTTTTTTTTTTTTTTAAATAAAAGAGTAATAAATGCTGCCACTGTAAGTTTATTGCATGTCAGATTGTTCCATACATGCATAAGCTTTGTCACTGTCTCGTTCAGGATTTCAGCCACGATGCAAAATTTCCAAAACTGACTATTCATTTCTTGAATGAATGATCAAAATAAAAAAGATGAGTACAGCAACAAGTCGAGCTGCACAAGAAAAACCCCGAAGTCTTTAAATCTAACAACCTTTTCTCAGCTTGAGGTCCTTTGAAAAAACATCAGTGGCTTTTACAGCCTGGAACCTCGGTGGAAATGTGACTTGCGAGCAGATGTTTTAATTTCAGAAGTTAAATTAATCAGTGTTTTAGAAGGATGAAAGGAGGAAATCAGACCTTTTGGTGTTTGTTTTTCTCTCAGATATGTTTCGCCTCCTGAGATTAATGAGGCCAGTTTGACTAATTACAATAATACAAGAAGCACATGGCAGAAAATTAAGGTCACTCTCTAAACTGTAAACAGATGAAGGCATCAAGGCAGCTACGGTGGAGAACAGAACAAAATAAACATCTTTTTTTTTTAATTCAATCAAAGAGAAATCTTTATCCATAAATCTTTGTTCATCTTTATTTCTCTCTCGGTTCTTTAGAGTCTCTCCTCCAGTTTGGTGCACGAGGAGCCGGAGGAGCCCCCCCCCACCCCCCACCTCCCTCTCACTGAGGAGAGGCTGCACTGAACACAGGCCAGGACGCCTCCACACTGCCGCCCAGTGGCCACACACTGCCACTGCACCCCTCCTCTCAAAGCATTCAGTGTTCGTGTGAAAACTTTAGTGTGTTTTGAAGAAAAAAAAAATCCATGAAATTGTATTTTCTTGGTGGAATGTTACAGTTTATAGTGTGAGCAGACTGTGAGTGATCGGCATGGCTGTTTTTTTTTCTTCTTCTGTCTCTTTCTATCTATGAAACACTTAAGAATGTCAAGACGAAGCTTTTATCCGAGCAGCTTTATTTCCCCTGCTTCTGTTTACCGTCTTGTTTTCTTCAAATCCATTCCAGACACACCAATAATGGGACCAATTTCGTCGTCTGATTTAAAAGAAAAAAAATGTTGATTTGTGATGGTCGTTATTGAAGTGTGATAACAAAAGCGGCCATTTAGCCAAGAAAAGAAAAAAAAAACCCTAACAATCTGGCTATAATTAGCACTGGACTTTGAAGAACGGTATATTTTTGTCATGTTTACCTGGATATCAGTGTGTTGCTGTGGTGTAGTTCTGACCCAGCCTCTCGCTGTGACTGTGAATGTAGGAATAAAGAAAAAAAAATCTGCTGTCACATGAAGAATCTCATCAAATCATCAAAGAAAACCACATAAAAATGGAGAAAAACAGACTTTTTTTTATGTGACAGCAGCACCAAAACATCCTGAGAATCTCTTGTAATGCAACTTGTGTTTTTATAAATCCTGCATGCTTCCTCCCTTCTTTCTCACAGCTGTATTCATTCATTCATTCATTCATTCTTCTTCTTTTGTTTTTACTTTTGGATGTAGCACACCTGATTATCATTTATCTCGGAGACAGAAGAGGTGTGTCTTTGTGCCTGCGGAGAGATGAATTCAGACGTCTGAGTGCCATATTAACAACTGAATGAGACTCCTCACATTGCTGGTATTTATATCTATATATTTTGTTGTTTCCTGTACAAACGGCTGCGTAGACGTGGATCCCCTCTGTGTCTCCACTTGGAAGACGTTTTTCTTCTGTCACGCTCTTCATCGCAGTCTAATCCTGAATGATTCCTCAGTATTAAAAGCAGCAGACATCTTATAAACGTGTTTGTGTTAAACATCTGTGTTCAATAAGAATGAAACTGGACAAACAAATGTGGATTTTGTCTTTTTTTTTCTTTCTAGAATGTACATAAAATGTGAAAACACCAGGACATCTGATCCTATTTGTCTAATTATTGACATAAATGTATCCGAGTTTACATTTTATTTATTTATTTTTTTCTTTAAATAATGAAGAGTTCGCTAAAACCTTGTGGAAATCCCATGTTTGATAGGCCTGATTTCACAATTGCTATCGATTAAAAACACAAACGTCACAGAAAGTAGAAATCACATTTCAGCGTGTGCGACTTGACATTTTTTTAAAATTTCATTCTAACAACACAAATTAGGAGAATTTTGTAGCATTTATCCATGTTTTTCCCTCGACTGTAATCCAGTTTTTAATTAAAGCATAAAAATAAAATGCAGTAGCAATGGAGGTATTTAGGTGCAGTAGCAGCTTTCTGTTGTCACACAGTGACATCTAGTGGTCTCAGGTGGTATCTACAGGTGTATTGGATAGATAGATTGATAACATGACTAACCAATTATTTTTTAAAAAGAAAAGAAAGTAAAAAGTGTGACTTATAGTCCAGAAAAAATGGTAAAACACCAAAATCCCTGCTGCACAAATGAGCTGAAGAAACACAAACATCCAGTTATTAGAGCATCTTCCTCCTCCGGCTGAATGACTGCATCAATATTTTATCTCATCAACACAACAATGACAACAGGAAGGGATAAAAGTTACTTTTCCAAATAACTTAGTAGTTTTTACAACCAGTAACTTATATCGTAATGCCTGTACTTTATGAAAAGTAGCAAAAACTAACTTTATTTCATCATATCGCTCATGTTAACGACTGTTTGAATTTGTTCTATGTGTTATTTGGCACAATGAATCCTGTTTTGCAAGACAACAGCACCGTGAGGTGATCAGGAAAGCCTTCAGTTTTAATCTATTTAGTTTTTCAGTGCTAGAAATGGTAAAATAAAATGAATTTTATTTTCATAAAAGTATCATTTAGGTATTTTTTGGTTAAGATTGACTGGGATAACAGCATAAGAAGATGCTACATGCTAATCATGAGCTGCATCTCTGTATATTTCTACAATTTGCATTAGGTACAGTTTGTAGATAGATGGTACGCTAACTTTGAAAACAGCTCATTTTTCAACACATGCCTTAAATAACTATTCCTTAGTTTGCACAACAGCAAAAAATACTCTTTCATCTGAAAGTGTTTCCTCAAACGCCCGTCGAACCAGGTGAGCGCGGTTATAACCCCACCGAGAAGCACAGGCGTCCGGCTTGAATTAAAGATGTTTGTGAGTCTTTCTTTGGTGACGGTAAAGTAATTGTTCCGCCGCGCGAGTCTGCAAAATTGAAAATACAGTATAGCGGCGGCGCTGAATAAAACATGAAGCGGAGACGTGGCGCGGTTAAGGAGGCGCGGGATGATTCAGTTGACACCGGCTGCAGAGCTGCCTAATAGCCGAACATTTTCCCACATTTAATACAAAATAGCCCGTTTTAATAGAGCTTGTATAGCCTGTAGCACATTAAAATATTGATGCAACTATTTTTTTTTCTCTCCACACACTGTTCCCCAGCAGTTGGAGAAAATTAAAAACTATTTGAAGCGGCGGCCGCTGGAGAGCGAGGCCGGCTCGCTACCCTCTGCGCGACCATGATCCGGCGCCCTCCGCCTGTCTATTACAGGCATTAATAACCGGGCCCGAATGAGCCTCGGAGTCGATGCCACATCTAATTACTTTCAGAGATGAAGTCGGTCTGGGTCTCTGATTGCCCCGGCCCCCACGCTGCACTCGGCGCTCAATGGGAGGACATTGATCTGGTTACACCCGGCCCTTTCGAGGCGGCTCGTATCGCTCCTCCGGAGCCGTGATACCGCTAAATGCTCTCATGTGAGACGGCGGCGGCGGCGGCGGCGGCGGCGGCGGCGGCTAACAATGAGCTGATGGACTGCAGAGGTGATGTGTTCATAACTCGGCCTGCTGACCCGGCTCCATCCAGAAGAAAACGTCTCTTCACTTGTTTTGGTGACGATAAGCAGAGAAAGACGTGATTTCAAAAGTAGGAACAACTACTGATAGTATTTAAATGTCTTTAATATTTGGTTGGAAAACAAATAAAATTCAGTCCCAAGCTGTTAGATCTAGGAAATCCGGGCTCTTAATGCGAAGCATCGTCAACGTTAAAGCCGTAAAATGAGTGTAAACTTGTAAAATCTGTTGTGAATGCTGCAAAACATCAGAAACGGAAGACCTTAACACAGCCGTAAACATGCCTCAGTGTTGACCCCGCACTCATTTTCTTCTTAAAACTTTCTTACTTGTTAAGATTTGTCAAACAACGTTTAATTAAATGCAATCGCTAGCGCGCTAATTAACAGGAACCAAGATGAGCTGTCTGAAAGGTTATTCTGGTCACTCAAGGTAATATGGATGTGGACTGAAATGAGTTTAAATCTCCAGGCGTAGAGTGCTTGTGGCAAAGGTTACTATTTCACTAAACTCCTGTTTACTGGAGGAGAAGCGCCTCATTAAGCGGAAGTCTGCAGGAAACTCGAGAGACGTCTCAGCATTAAATAGACAATCATACGAAACACTGTTTTTCTCACAGCAAGAACGTCCGCCGCCAATAAAAGAGTAGAGAGAAAGAAAAGCCCACACACCTGAGCTGCTTCCTCTCATCGTTCGAGCTGTTTTGCATAAAAGACGCTCACAAAGGGAAGGAAAACACAAAGGGAAGACTCAACAACAAGCCCTGGCGAACCCAACGCCACCCGCTCTCAAATATCACACACTCCCCACACACTTACACCCACCACTGTTCCTCCACAGCCTCCGCGTGTGTGTGTGTGTGTGTGTGTGTGTGTGTGTGTGTGTGGCCATAGCCCACTACAGCATCGAACATCTCTTTTAGCGCGGTGATTGATACCTCCCATTCAGCTGCAGAGAAGCCCTCCTAGCAGCACAGGCCATTTAGCCGGCAGCCGGAGCGATATTGATCTGCAGAGTCTGAAATGAGGGGAAATTGAATAGCGCCGCGGCTAATTGCATAGTAATGAAGGCGGGAGGGGGGCAAATAACCTCACACATTGTTAGCACGCTCACACCATGACCTTGATTGCAGAGAACAGGAATGAAAAAAAAGATTTGGGGGCCTGATAAGCGGGAAGACTTTTGAGGGGGGGATGTCATTTCCAGCCCCCACCTCAACAGATGGCGGCGCCGCTCCAATACAAAAGCGAGGCGATACAGAGCGGTTTGAAGGGAGATTATGCTGCACAGTTAAACGGGACATAAAGGGACGGCGTGGACGGAGAGGAAAGGGACCGGGCACGGCCGTATTGATTTTCCCAGCAGCAGATCACTCTGGGATTTTCTCATGTAGGACTAATGAACCCATTATTGATTTGACGTCGGCTCATCAGAAAAGAGAAAAGAAAGCGTGGTCGAGCTCTGCATCCTTTTCTGAGCCCCGCCATGACACCTGTCTGCAGCGCCGGCGCCACGGCTGCCGGCATCTGGAGCTCCTGGCCGCTCGCCGCCACTGGGTGGTAATGTTGAGCTTCAGGACGGGAGGCGCAGCCAGGAAGGGAGGAGGAGGAGGAGGAGGAGGAGGAGGAGGAAGGAGGGGGAAGGAGGGGGACGCTGCCAGTGATGTGGCAAAAAACAGAGGCCGCTGTCAGGGTTTATGGTGAATCACAATGCAGCATCACAATGCAGATCGCAGCGCGACGCTCCTCCGCCGTTCTCATGTTGCTCCTCATAAAAATCAAAGCCGCGCATATGCAGAAGAGGACACATACTGTAAACCCAGCCAAATGTTGCTTCATACTAGTTTTTCATGAGCTGTCAGTTATCCTACAGTCTCTCTCTCTCTCTTTCTCTCTTTTTTTCTTCTTCGCCCACACACAAAAAACAAGCCAAGGAAGGAGACCTTCTGATAGCGTTTCAGCTGGAAAATGATTTTACCTTCACGGTGCGCAGGTGTCTCCACTTCTGCAGAGATAAAGTCATACATTTGTCCTTTTTTTTTTTTTTTTTTTTTTTGCTTGAAAAAAACAAAACACCAGTGCATTAAATCCTACATCAGCCTCTTCAAACGGCAAAGAAAAGGACAGTGAGGGCGAGAGCGAGCGTCGTTCGGCCACAACATTATGACCACCGACGGCAGAAGTGAGTAGCGGTGGCACCTGGCTGTGGGCGGGATGCAGAAGACGGCGAATGGACGTTTCGTCCTCAACTTTGATGTGTTACAGAACAGGCAGGTGAGAGGATTTGGAAGGGTTTGGACCGGGTTCTGGTTCTGGTTGGTGGGAAATCAGTGTGTGTGGCGGTTTGTGAGGTGTTCATAATGTTATGGCTGATTGTTGTAGAAAGAGGCCGAAGAGGCCGAGGAGTTAACGTCTCTGATGCTGCTTCATCGTATCTGCTTCTGTCGACATTCTGGAGGCAGCGGAGCAAACGGTGGAAGCGGCGGCGCTTCTAATTACATCAAGCACTGAGCGCCGCGTGTGTGTGTGTGTGTGTGTATCCTCATTAGAGAGGATTCAGTTAATATTGCTTAAAGAATATTTCGCTCATGCCAAAGGAAACCCGGTGGGATTCAACCTCGGGCCGCGGCGGCGTGACTTCAAAAATTCCCGGTGCGGCGCCACTGCCACCGCCGCCGCCGGGCTCGACCCCGCTGTATCAACACTCCTGGGGCCTTTTAACAACCGTCCAAATTAAAGAGAACAAGCCGCAGCAACCAAGGTCGCGCGCCTCACCTCGGATACCGAATATCACCCAAACCGCTGAGGAATCAGAAGAGCTGCCAGCTCCTTCAGTCGTTTCTGATACCGAATCAAGCCGCCGCCGCCGCCACCGCCGCTTCCAGGACTGGCACGAAATCAATGGCTTTGCATCTGCGGCGGGGACGGCTCACATATTCAACGCTACCGGACGCCGGCGGAGAGGGAGTGAGGCCCGTGCCTGACTGATGGACTCCAGATCGTATCCGGCGACCCCGGCGTCGCCGACGGACTTATCTGCGTCTGACCTCCGCGGCCGGGTCGGCGCCGTTTGTTAAGAGTCCCCCATAAAACCAGGAGAGGACACACAGTGAGCTTATACCTGGGTGTACTTTACCTTTCCTTCCCCGGGCGCTTTTGAAGATTAAAACCCGGCACTTTAGAGTACATAACATTCTGCCTTTGAGGTATTCATGAAAGAGCGACTATGATAGGCTATAAAAGTATGCATGCATAAATGACTGCAATAAAGCGCTTTCTCTAAATGCGGGCTATCATCTCTGTGAAGGGTGAGTTATATTTCATCACTGAATGCATCAAATAGTCTGCTTTCAGTCCCGAGCGCCTCGACACTCCCGCCGCTCCTGCCGCCCTTTGTCGGGCTTCGTCCTTCTCGCTTTCACTCGGCTTCGCTGGAGGTTACTCGCTTTATTTAGGCCCCAAGGACACAAATTCGTTTCCAACATTTACGAGCCTTCGTGCATTTGTGTCATTGTTTGGATAAATTTGAAGGAAGGGAAAAAAAAAAAAGATCCCATTGAGGCCAATAAGATTATAGTGGAGTGTGAGTTATTTAAATCTGAAAGAACACGGCACAGATATCAAGGATAGTTTCTGCTTGGTGGATTACGTCTTGAGGCTATTATGGATGTGATTTTTCCACTTCAATTCTAAAGCTATTCTTTCTTTAATGGACACATTGCTGAATTGTTAATTTACTTCTACATCCAAACAAAACTACATAAGATTCACCAGCAGATTCAGCATTTTGACTGATTTTCTGAGTCAGTAGAGTGACACTTTACAAAAAAATGATGTTTAAAGATGGGAGAGCCATTTGCTGTACATATTTCACGAATGTAAAGTTTTCCAGTGGACACATCTTGGATTTAAAGCTCCGTGTTGTTTTGAAATCACACAAAATACAGCACTGAAGGTTGACAGAGCATCAGTGCGACCGCAGAGCTCCGACCAGAGTTATGTTTCTACCTAAAGCCTCCTGCTGGACGAAGCCGTTGAGCTGAAAATCTGAACAATGTTCCTCCTTTTGAAGGGCTGGGTATCCTTGAGAGGCCTCTGGGTGATTTCGCAGGCTGTCGAAGGAAAAAACCTGAAAACTTGCCAAAGTTTTAGGACATATTGGAAAAAAATGTTTCCTGGGAAGTGATGAGCTGAGATGGAAAGTGAAGGGAAGAACATTTTCAGCAGGAGATCAGATAAGACTGGAACTCAAACTATACATGCGCCCTCTTCTGGACAAGAACATCATTACACTGAATCGTGATCGGAAATAAGTTTGATTTCACCATGTTTTCCCTTCATAGAGAAAAAAAAACCTTCAATTCAATTTCAAGAATTTAGTTTTCTTCTTCTTCTTTTTTAATTCCTTTGTTGCGATGCCTCACCCCGAGGTTCTTTATATTTCTAGAAGCTGATATTGACTGCTCCTGGTTCAAGAGGGACCAGGCGGAGGCTTCTTCTTCCTGTAATTATTGTTATTGTTATTATTTTTAAATTGGGCGTCCAGGCCGATTAGCGGATTGCCTAAAGAGAACAGGAGAACGGCAGAAAAACGGTCTTTTAATTATATTCGCAGTGTGATATGGTCTGTAAGATGTAACTGCTGCTGTTTACACAAACGATGAACTAACTCCCAGCTGAGACTTGGATGCATGGCGGCGCCCTCTTCGGGGGCTAGTAGGCGGTGAAAATGCAACTTGTCTCAGTATTTTCCCGTAAACACACATAATATCTGAAACGTTGCAGTGTAAATGCAAAACATTTCTGAGATAAAAAATTCAAAAATGAGACATTTTCACTTGAAATGTCGCCATTAAAACGCACCCTGACAGTTTCCACCCGTGTGTCATCGAGCTCCGCCTCCCTCTGAGGTTTTTCTGATTCCTCTCGTCGGGAACAAACATTGCACTCGAGTCGTCTGTGGACGTTTCCTGACATTTAAGAAACGTATCGCCTGACATATGGTATGTGATCTTTTAAACTGCTACGTTGTTTTGCACAAAAACTTGCGGACTGTTGACACCAGGAAGTGAACCGACATAAACGAATAATGACTGGAGTAATGTAACGCTGGTTCTCCTCTGCAGCTTTAAATAAATGTCTTCACTAATACACAAAAATATATATCAATTCTGGAGTACTTTAGTTTGATTTTCATGTCCTGGAGGGAAACTCTTGCCTCCTTCGTGCCTCAGAGGACAACAGACCGCAGAACCACCTTGACTGTGGCTCGGAATGGCAAAGCAGAGGAACTAATACACGGATCATAATGTCTCAATTTCAGGCGGGGAGCGCTGCTGAGTTATTCACAGATCCTTCTCTTTCTCCTCATTTTCCTCTCTGATCAAATCAAGCTCACAGCAAACAGAAAGGCAGACGGCGAGCGGCGGAGACGGACGGAGGGAGGATGTGAGGCTAACAGGGCGAGCCGGAGGAGAGCCTCTTCCGAGGGCCGTTTCGCCGGGCTTTATGAGGCTCCTGGAGGCACAATGAAGCCGTCCAAAGATGTTATTATTGTCATTGTGGCCAGAGCAGGATGCAAAGGATTTACAGGCCCATAAGTGAGGATGATTCGCCAAAAACCTTTCAGGATTTTATGAGAAAACGCCCGAGAGGCATGTAAAGCCCACCTTTATTAAAGAGCACTTAAGCTCCATTTATGATGCCTGACAGCGTTTTCTGATGGATATAGGCTTAACCCCGCTCCACATGGGTTTACGAGGTTTACGGCTGACGAGGAGAACGGCGAGAAGGAGGAACACTTCATAACTGGACGATGCAGCGAGCTTCACAGCTCCCGGCCGGCTTCAGGCTGCTGGAGCCACACTCTGTACGTCACTGTGCTGGATGCTCATCTGCTTCTGTCTGACCAGTCGTTCCTACTTACAGACCGTCGAGGGCTCAGAAGTATCCCAGCATGCAGGCTGTGGGCGGGTAAACACCCTGCAGGGGCCGCCGATATATCACCGGGTAAACACACGCCAGATGATTGAGCAGATCATCCTGAAAGCTCATATTCACACTGCAGATCCAGGACGCCGCTTAGCAGCATTTTCCCCAAGGTATTATCTCTGTGATTTCAGTACAAAAGCAACCAACAGCACCGACTATTGGCCTGGCGTGTGAACTACACTGATTTCAGCATTTCTGCGTAAACGGTTCTGAAACAAAAATGCAAAAAGTTATTAATTTTTACTTGAAACATGAAACGGGGAATAACTGGAGACTCTGCCTTCACCCAGTCAGCTGGGATTAGTAGAATAGAACAGTAATGAATAGTAGAATCTGGCTCCTCTTATTCGATTGCTGGGCATCAATAAAAATAACCATTTTCAGGCGAGTTGGGTGCTTCTGATGTAGTACGTCTTCCTATATTCTCTGAGTATGTCTGTTTAACGTTTTAGTAAAGAACTTGAAGATAAATAAAATAAAATAAAGAAGAAAAGGCTTCACCTCTCTTCACCTCAGAAGTGCAGAAAAGGAGAGAATCATTACTTTCACTCATTGTGGTCCCATAATCCCCTGCAGAGGCCTGGTCCTGCCCCCGGGGGGCTCGGCGGGGCTTTAAACTCTGACAGGGGATCCCTGACCTGGGGAGCCGGTTCTGCTCGGGGCCCGCTGCTCCCCCAGGCTGGAGAGCTTTAATCGACACAGTGTGACCGAGCAGCAGTGGCCTTGTGGTGGCGGCGGCGGCGGCGTCCCCCCCCCCCTCTACCTCTCCTCCGCTCCCAGCCCCGCCCTCGTAGCCTTGCTTTTAATTGCTTTGAAGCTGAGCGCTCACCTCGGGGAGCTCAACAGGATGTTTTACAGAGCTTTGGGGAGCCCGACTATTAATAAATAATACCTCCCCTCTGTCCCGTCTCCGCGCCTCGCCGCAGACGCTGCAGCAAGACGGAGAGCAGAGGGAGGGAAACAACAGGTCCCGGTGACCGGGGGGGGGGGGGGTGTTCCAACAGAGGAGCTTCAGAAACTACAGCTGAGAGTTCATTCTTTTGTTCACACCAACCAGCAGAAGATAAAAACTCTAATAAAATACAAAAACCAACATGCTTTTTACTAAATCATTATTGTCTTGGTATTTTTAGAGTTGACAGACGCCATAATGACAGTCCAGCCTCGTTGTCTGTCCACAACGTTAATGTTTACAGCTCATTGTTTTCTGAGCACATGTTTAGTTACATTATGAAAACAACCAACAACACTACCATGTTAACCAGGACCTTTTCTCCTGTAAAGGGTCATTTTTACAGTGTTTCTGTGCAAATGGGGCCTAAGTCACACCGTCTCAAAATAGAACCACCATGGTGAAATATGTCTGAAAATCCAATGTAATTCAATTTTATATCATTTTTATCCTTAAATAAACTTGGTGGGTTGCTATTTCTTTTAACTTTCCTAATCCAGTCAGTATCCAGATAAAATCTTAATGGAAACGGTGTGCGTGATCATGATTGGAGTAAATAAATAAACTTGACATTTCCACTAGAAGCTGAAAAGCAGAACTAAATGAGCTCATCTGACTCTTCCTTTATTCTCACTTACTGTATCTCTCCTGCCACATGCAGCTTTGAGCTTTTGGCTTTGTTGCTGTGCTGCAAGGCGAGACTTTACACCCGGCTTTTACAAGCGTCTCTAAAGCTTTCACCGCCGTATTGACCTCCCAACAGAAGGAAACGCTGAGGGAACAATGCTTCCTGAACGTCCTCGCTAAAAGCCCGCTCGTTCCTTTCCACCTGAAGGATAAATCTCTGTCTTGCTCTGAAACAACAGAAATAATCTCAATATAACAGCTCTCAGTGCTGAGCTCCATTATGTTGATCTAAGATTTGTTTTTCCCCAAGTGGGACAGTTTTAAATTCAGCTTGTTTTTCTTAACAAAATAACTGCCAAATATTTTTTTTTGGGGGGGAAGACAACTTCTTCATATTAAAAGACATTTATTTCAAAGGATAAACTTCCAGTTGCCAAGTCTCTCAGAGAAAAAAAAAGTGTTTTTAATAGAATGAATATAATCCAAGATGAAGATGAGAGTTTTGTTCAGAGAGAAGAAGCGAACACGCCTGTTTATTCAACAGGAAGTTCAGCAGAAATGACTTGATAAAAAGTTCCCATATGGTTCCAGCTCTCTTGGTTCCTTCGCCGATGTTGTGGTTTTGTAGCCGAATTACTGGAGTAAGGTTTGTGTTGAAAAGTTTACAATAAATAAATTATTCTAAACCAGAATTGTGCAATATCTTAATGTGCAAATTAGCCTTTAGTTGAAGGTGCAGTGACTGATTCTGGTAATGATCGACCTGTTGGTGACAGAAGAGCTCGCTGCATCGAATCAAGACATATGTCGAAGCTCATCCATGATCTTGAGGTTGTGCGGCTGCTGTATTTCCTCTTAGCCGGACAGATTTTTATATCTGAGCTCTGTACGGCGGCGAATCAAAAATTAATTCCCCTTCAGTCCGAACACCTTTTAATATGAGATAGATCAAAGCTAAAGTAGCGCCGCTTAAATCCCAAAGTGTTAAAGACAAAGCTGCTGTTTAACGTGGGGAAATCTCAGTTTCAGTGCATTTACACCGTCGTCAGCCGGTTCAGAGGAAATCTGCAGGTTGCTTCATGAGCCGCGATGGATTCTACACAAGCAGCGGTAACACGGCTGGCGTATGAAAAGGGGTAATGTTTCACTGTTTGTGTTAATCCTGATGGAACATGAGGTGTGTCTTAGATCCTATAAAATACTTGGAAGTATTTATGCTAATAGATCAATGTCCATGTGATCATGATGTGACAACTTGACTTGGGCCTTTTACTTTGAGACTAATAGCAGACAATGTGATTTTCAACAGCTGAAACAACATTTTAAATGTTCTAAAAGGAGGTGTGAATTGGTTCAGCCTTCAGAAGAGTCGTTGTTCATGCAAGCACTTCCTCGCCTGGCTCACCATGACTTTTATTTGTCGACTTTGTGATCACATATCTTCTATGATGAACTCTTTCTTAGGTCTTTCTTAGTCTGTTTTGATTCTCTTCTTTTGCTCTTCTCTTCCCCACAGCTTCTCTTTTGTGGCAGATCATTGCCCGTGTCACATTTTTTCTCTGTTTCTGAACCAAATTTGAATTTATTCATTCCTCCCATCAACACATTCCACGTCACTGTGCCATCGTTGCTCTGGTTCCCAGGACATCTGGGATCAGTTTCGACTCCATGCAGACCCTGAACTAACGAGGTCTCAGAGCAGTGCAGAGGCTCTTTTGCACCGGCAGCAACCTCAACAGATGAAAATGATACAAGGCTACAAAAACATGCTGTGTCGCGCAAGGTACAGCACATAATGCCAATGCGCCCAGCTGTGACTGCAAATAAAAAAGATGCTCTTTCTGGGACCGGTGAAAGGCATTCAGCCGAGTGAGAAACACTCACAAAAGAGACGCTAGGAAGCAAAAAGTGATGAAAATGCAACCGTGCACAAAATCCACAGAAACCCACAAACTGTCCGAACGTGGGGATACTGTGAACTTTCCAGAGAGAGACTGTGTGCCTGCCCTTTCCGTGCCGCTGCGTGGGATTTGTTTCTTTAATGAAGACTTATCTGAGCCACACGAGCCCACCTTGAAGGTACCGGCGCCGCGCCGCTTCCCCTCCCGAGGCTACAACGCTAATTAGACGCCGTTACACGCGTCTCGATGGAGATATCGAAGTTTAAAAAGGAAGAGGGGACGTGAGATTGATTCACTCCTAAATGATGAAGGAATTGATCACGCCTCGCACGTGGGGGGAGGAAGCGATAACATTCCCCTAATGAGGAAGAATAGCCGTTAGTGACAGAGCGAACAGATATGTGGGCAATCTCTCACGCTGATTAAAACGCCTTATGATGCCTTCGTCCTCCATTGAGAAGCGCCAAGAGGACGGCGAGGAAGTCAGCGGCCATCTTTAGAGTCACTCTCAAATTACATGCAGGAAAATATACATCAACCCCCCCCCGATTCCACCGATCTAATGATCGTAAAGTGAAACAGCAGATCGGCCGCATATTTGTCTTGTAAGTGATATAAATAGCTTCAAATGTTATGGCTGTTAAACCAGTGCTAGCGTGTATTTGTCATTAGACTTTTAGGACAAAAAAAAAAAAAAAAAAAAAAAAGGGAATAAAATGAAATAAAAAGCACATTGCATTACCTCTGTGGCCTCCTAGAGCGTCGAACACCTCTCAGGTATTTACCGAAGTCCACATTAATTATCCGGCCAGCTTACATGACCTTGATCCATCTCTCCAGGATAGGAAACAGCTAGCACATGCCTGCTAATGGACTTGGTTGGTAATTCTAGCAAGTGAACCATTTATTCTTGTGCAAAGTAATTCACTTATTTTCTAATTCACAGGGAAAACACGGAAGGAAGACAAAATAAACAACAAGTCAGTCATTATTATGAAGTTACATAACAGCCGGCTCATGTGAGCTCGGGCTAATAGCTGAACACTTCCTTACCAACACTATGTGTAACATTCTATTGACAGTAGTTTAACAGTTTTAAATTGCACTTTTTGTTGTTGTTTGGCTGATTATTCTTCTACTTTATAGATATCCTGGTAGATACCATCTGGGACCACTAGATGTCACTGTATGGTGACAGAATGCTAGCACATTAATACTGTATTTGACTAATAGAAAAATGTCAAATGAGGTTGAACGAGCTTAGAAATGAAGGATATTGGATAATATCGATAGACGAGACATGGAATTCCCCCATGGAGAAAGTACTCATACTTGTTACAGACAACGTGCAGCACAGCAACACAGGGTGAGTCCCATACTGGTAAAACAATAAATTACACTGCTTGTGTTGTGCATGTTGTCAGAATTAACTGCGTAAGAAAAGATGTGTTTCTGTAAGTAAATAATCATGCTGTTATTTAGGTGATGTTCTCAGACCAGCGGGTTTCTACTTTTACTCAATGTTTTTTCACAGAATTCATCCGGAGAGGCGTCACAACAGCGAAAGCAGGCTGGAGATATGCAGATATTTACGATTAAAAACACGTTTAAATCTTATTTCACATGAGCAGATCTGCTTCTATATTCTCCCTGGCTCTCAATACACGCGCACACACGCACACACACACACACACACACACACACACACACACACACACACGTACTGCACTGTGAGATGTATCTTGGCTGACAACCCATCGGAGCCACATACTTCTCTGGGCTCAATAAAGTGTGAAAGGGTTGTTGTCAGGACACTGTTTTCACTGTACACACACACACACACACACACACACACACACACACACACACACACGCACACACAGCTCCCCGTGCCCTCTCCTCCTGACGTATCGCGGCGACGGCTTGCGGCACGCTGCTTTTCATTCCCCCTCGCCTCTCAGTTTATCACGCCATTAAACTTCATATGTTAGCGAAGATAAATGGACCGATCTTCCAGATTCTTCTCTCACACTGCCCACTGCCGCTTTAATCGGGGGGAGGGGGCAAATAATTGCCCCCCCCCCCTGTTCGCTACGCGCTGCTGTATTGTACAAGAGACAGTTGAGATTTACATCTGGCGTTGTTCCTCCCTCCTAATCTTCGTCTGTTAACAAGATTGATGTTTGAGATCCCGGCCTGCATGCGTGGGGAAATCAATGGCCTGTTGTTAGCATTTATATGGCTTCTGCTCGAATATCGCTGGCTGGTGGGGAGCCTGCGAGCAACGCAAACAGAACGGAGGGTTGGGGGGGGGAGGTTGTTAGCAGGTGGTAGCCGTGAAACAGCGTTAGCGGTGTTGTTCGGTTAACAGAGTCCATTAAAAGGCACTCCAGACTAAACGGCCGGCGTTTTAATGCAGATTCATTGCATTCATAAAATGTTTAGAGTGGCTTTTAACCAATGGCACGCCGGGCTAACTCCAGGGCTCATCCAGTCTTTATTAACGGGCTTTCTGTCACAGGAAGGACGGGGATTCGGACCCTTAATATTTCATTTGCTGTGAGAAAAGTGCTCATGATCTCAGTGCTGCAGGTCAGACTGAGATCAGAGGGAGAGTTCATGTTCCGCCTCCGTCTCCTCAGCCGGAAAGCTGGATGGAGGAGATGAAGAATCCGTGTTTAGGAGGGAATGAACGGCGGAAAACGAGGAGGCTGAGAACAAAAAGGAAAACGTAATCTACAACTATTGGTGCTAATCTTCTGAATTTCTGTCTACGGCTGAATCAAAAGGCTTTTTTTTTTTTTTTTTTTTTTTGCAGATGAGATTTTAATTTTCGCAGTCCTTTGGATTACCTTGTTCAAAGCTTTCCTGTCAGGAATGAAAAGATCTCAAACTTCACTGTAGATGAGAAAAAGACGAACAAATTAATATATAGACGCTTAGATCCTTGATATTCACGTCCTCGCTGTATTTCCTTCAAAAGAAAAACCCTTTTTAGTCCAGCTGATGGAAAACAAAGTCTCACCTTCAGTAATTGAAGCTTTATTTTTATTCTCCTCTCAGAGCTTTTATCTTAAAGGTGCCAGTTTTTGAGATGCTCAAGTTATCCCGGGGAGGATTTTCTCACCTTTCAAAACGCGGCGACGGCGGTGGGGAGGGTCCCGCGCTGCCAGCCCGCCGCTGAGGGACAAGAAGGGGACCGGGGGAGGCGGGGGAGGCGGCGGAGGCGGCGGTGGCGGCGGCCCGAAAAGCAATTAACATTCACAAATAGCATTGGGGGAAGCTATCGGCGGAGGTTACAGTGGCGCTGAATGTCACCTGCCGCCCGGGCCCCGTTCCTTCATTCAGCCCTGCCATAGGGGCACACGCACACACACACACACACACACACACACACACACACACACACACACACACACACACACTTAAATACATATTTGCATACAAATGTGGTGATTAACCCTCTAAGTGCGTTAGCCGGGGCTGCTTCTCGCCGCTAATATCTGCCACTCCGTTTGTCTGCGTGAGCTCGAGATGAGGTGGAATAATGATCCTTTATTGACTTTGCTGAATTGACTTCCGATGGATTCCTCCGGCTGTTTTTGTTTCTTGGAGCCGCCAAATATATTCATCTCCTTTCAGAGCCCATAGATCACAGCCGACATTGCGTCAGGAGTGATTTCAGGAGTAAAGTTTGGTTAATTCCAACAGGATACAGTATGTAAAGGGAGCAGTGGAGGTATTGTAGCAGGCTGGGAGCCTTCTTGACACAGGAGGAAGCAGAGCTTTCCTCGCCGCTCGCCGTGTTTGCAGCAGATGAGCGCCGACACGCCGGACGAGGCCGACGGGCTGCGATGTTCCCGCGCCGCCGCCGGGGTGAGGGACTGGCCCGAACCCATGTTCACATGCGAGAACAAACACAGACCAGGAGGACAGAATCAAAGCTCCTCTGTTTTTATTTTTTCATTTTCCAGAGTCACACTTTGAAGGTGCACCGTGTGACCTGAGAGGCTGCAGCACCAAACTCCCCGCGGAGGCAGCAAGAACAAGAAAACCTGGAATATTGCAAAACCTGCTTACCCCCCCCCCCCCCCAAAAAAAAAAGCAAATTACTCTACCTACATTTTTTTCTAACAATCTGACTTCCCTTCACTCCTGTTCTCCGTCTAACTTCTTGCAAAAGTACTAAAACCAGTGAAATCACAGAGTTCTCACCGAAGAATTTCCACCTAATGATGCTGCTGGAAGGTGTTTTGAAACTTTTTTGATTTTTTAAAGCTAGTAGTTACAAATCCAAGTATAATGCATGACATTGCCATTGCAAAAAAAAGTGACTAAAATATTAAAAAAAACATAAATTCGTACACAAATTTCAAAAATAAAAATGCAAAACGGTTCAAACTAAAATGGATGACTGGCTGAAAGTCAGAGCTTCCCACTGGGATAATAAAAGTTGGTTCGATTCTGAAACCTAAACTTTTCAGATCATGTTGCTCCGGTATATTTATGATTCATGATGTGATTGGCTGTTGAGATTCATTTGCATTTCTTTTGAAAAAACTGCTCTTTAAATAGACGTCAGTTGTGGGGTTTTTTGAGCCTACTTTGTTATTTTAATTTAATTCCATCGCATCTTTCGCAACTTCAGTGACTAAATTGTTTGAGCGGAATTTGTCTTAGTATTACTCTCCAATTAGTTCTTTCCATGATAATTAATTCTCAGAGTCAAAATTCTGTGAGGAGAAAGAGCACTGTCCTGACCTCCATGAGCTCCCTGGCAGCCTCTGGGACTGTCCGCCCACACTTTAAAAAAACTACCGGATTTAAATTGATTCATTTAGAGAATAACGATGCGTTTTCTTCATGATGAAAATGCTAAAAAATTACTATATTTTAAACTATCCCACAGGCCTTAATTTTCTCATCTATTGCTTCATTTTTACATATAAAGTTGGAAACTTTTGGTCCAGCGTTTAACATATCAAGAGGTGTCCATTAAAGTATTTATCTGTTCCACAGTGTGAGAGATGAGCGTGTCCAGATGAACTGGAGTGTGTGCTGTTCCTCCTCCTCCTCTTCCTCCGTCCACTGGCCGCCACACGGCCGTGAGCAGAGCTAATTAAATGCTTCTAAGTGAGTCGCCTCGCCTCGCCTGCCATTCCAGCCCCGGCGAAAGGTCATCCCACTCACGGGCACGAGGCAGACATTTCTCATGACTGTTTTCCTTTTGAGAAATTTAGCAGATTGTTAATTATCAGATTACAAGTTTGACTTTTTAAAGGCCAGCGCACCGCCCCGAGTCGCACGGCCGGAGCCGGGGAGGAGGGAGGAGGGAGGGGGGAGGGGGGAGGGGGGTTCGGTCCTCGCCCTCTCTGTGATCAGAGGGAGGGAGGGGTGGAGATAAGCCCGGTGCTCTTCTGTCTGCTCCCATCAGCCCCCGGCCGGCGCTCCCTCCACCCAAACTCAAACAGACGAGCGAAGATCAGGTGGAGCAAAAAACAAACCCGGGCGCTCGGGCACGAGACGCGAGGTCACCGCCGTGAGCAAAACCCGCCCAGATCCCCACCTCTCGCCGTGTGGAAAGAGACGGAGTGACGTCGGCCGCCTGACATTTAGCTTTCAGTCGGAGGAGAGAAAGAAAAGCTGTTTCATTACAGGAAGAGCAGATGAGCGCCCCCTGCTGAGGGGGAAGAGTTTTCCTCAACTGGCTCTCCATGACTTTTATTTGAAGATTTTTTTCTGCTGTACCGTCAACATTTATTGTGTTTTGTATTTGTTAAATTTAGGTTCATTAGCTGAAATGCATCAGTTGGAGTTGGATGTATTAGTGGAAAAATAGCGATCAAGACATTGGGTTATTTCACTTTCAGTCTCACTTCCTGTGCTTCTCTTGCTGAACTGAGGGCAACGTCTGGTAGAATGACTCACACAACTTTAGGATTCGAAGTGGTATCACAATTCATGATGGGCTGCTTGTAAATCACTGAAGGCATCCTGCTTCCAATCCTGAGCAAAACATCTCACATCAACACAGGACTGAAATTCACTGAAACCACCTGTAAATCTATGAAACAAACACAATAAAAGCCGATGAGTTAGATAAGCAGAAATAATAGCACTAATGTATGTGAAAGTGGACTAATAGCAGGGCATGAAATTCGTTAAAATTTTAACAGGCCCTCCAAATTTTTTCAGCAGGTCCTCAGAAAATTTTAACAGTTCCTCACAAGTTTTAACAGGTCCTTAATTTTCAATTTTGTAAAATGCTGATCAAAAACAGTAATTTTTTAATTAAACTGTTGTATTTTGTTGTGCTTGTTTAGTTCTGTTTGTATCTATCTGCTGCTCTGTGTCTGGGATGGTAGATCTTCTTATGCTATGTGGCCCACCCTAAGTTGCAAATGTATAAAATGATTTTTATTTATTTTGTTGCAGGTATGCATGTTGCTAATTGCTGATTGAAGCATCCCAGCTTTGACGAGTTCCTTTGGTGATGGTGGCACATTAACCTCAGAATCCATACCAGCACAAATCACATTTCATGTAATGTAGTTGCACCCAATTGAAACTAAATATTTTAGCTAAGATCCTGCTGATGGCGGTGAATGTTAGTGTAGATACTGATTCTATTCAGTTCTTAATCCGACCAGGTTTTGTCTCTGTATGTATCAGACCCTAGAGGACCTCTCTCACTGATGTTTACTGATGTTGTTCTGTATTTGCGCCCATGCCTACAGCTGTGATTGCCTCATTCAGGGGTGGATAACTGTAGTATCGCAGTAAATTAGGGGTGTGAATCTTTGACCCACAAAACGGTTCGATTCGATCTCGATTCACAGGCTACGATTCGATTCAAGGACGATTCATAAAAAATATTTAGCGATTCGATTCGATCCAATCCGATCCGATCCGATTCGATACAAATTGACAATTTAATGTAACTGTCAGGCACTCTGTAACTAAGAGAGAAAAACAGAAATTAAACTTCAAAACAGCTTTTGTTTATTTTTTTGTATTCAGAGTAAACCAAAACAGACTTCAACAACAACAGTAATTTCAACAACTTCAAACTCTGCCGGTACTTAAAATACAATCCCAATGAAAAAAACTAGTGAATAAAAAAATACATTAAAAAAATTAATTATTACAAAATAAAATAAATACATATAATTTATATAAATAAATAAAAATAATATATTGAAGCGACCGCGGCGGTCGCTAGGGGCGCTAGAGAGCCACTGCCCCAGAACTGAGTGTTCCAGGGAGCCGCGGGGCATTATGGGAGCTCCCCGTTCGGGACTTTTGGGGCCATTTGCGGGGTTTCTCTGCGCTCCTGCCAGGGCCGGCCCGGGCTTCAGAGGCGCCCTAGGCGAGCCCGAGACGAGCGCCCCTTGGGAGCGTGTTTTTCAAGCGGTCCCGACATTTGTTGAGCGGGGGGGGGGGGGGGGGGGGGGGGGGGGGGGGGGGGGGGGGGGGGGGTGCGCTGAGGAGCGATGCCGAACAATACCGATCAGTGCCGGGCAGCGCCGAGGACAAGGAGCGCAGTGCGTCGGACCGCTGCACAGCGGGGCAAAAGGAACACAGAGCGTCGTGGCGCCCCTTGTACGACTGCGGCGCCCCCCTCGGGACGTGGCGCCCTAGGCGGCCGCCTAGTTCGCCTATGCCTAGAGCCGGCCCTGGCTCCTGCTGTTTGCTTTTATTATGGTCATGTTCCACCTTTGTGTTACTGTCTTGTGAGTTAATTTGTGTTGCCTTTATGTTTATTATGTGTCGGACTGTGGGCTAGAGGGGTTGCTTGGGGGGTGACCTGGGGCCGACGGCCGCCATAATTTGTCTCAGTGTTGGTGTGTATGTTCCCTTGCTTGGTTGTTTTCACAATAAAGCTTTGGTTGGGCAATAGAGCAGACCTTGCCTTGTCTTCTTGCCCGCAAGTCGCTGCTCGAACGCCACAATATAAATATAAATCAATAAAATAATGATAAACATAAATAAAAAGTGGCCCGCGAACAATCATATCTGGCCCACCAGATGATTTTAAGAATCTGAGGCAGCTGCTTCACAGAGGCAGTAACGCCATCGATTAACCTGTCAGTATCAGCTCCTCCTAAACCGCCTTCATTACCTGTGAAACACCTGAAACCCTCTGATTCAGTGAACAACCTGCGCCGTGCTGCGTTCGGGGACACTTCGTAAAAGCGTCCTGCTGCGAAACATTGCAGTCAGAGGTTAGCTTAGCTGTTAGCCACCGACGAACTAGCTGGATTTGAACGATTCTTTCATGCTTCAACATCAGTCGACGGGACGCATCTCAACTTCTGAGACGGTGGAAAGAAGATTTAAACTCGAGACAGAACGGGAAAGGTGTTGTTGACGGACAGTTCAGTTCTGAGAGGAAGTATGTGAGCGGCGTAGCGGCGGCTTGGAGAGAACGAGGGAAACATTGTTCTGGTAGGTTTAATTTTTGGGTTTAGCGTGGCTGTTTACTGTTCTGCTTGTTGTTTTATCTGCATCTTGTCGTTCAGTGATCATCGTGTTGCTCTTGGATGCAGCAGGTGAAAGTCGCTCAGCTGTGAGGCGTTCAGGTTCCCAAGTCACAATCAGGCTCTTTTCAGATCAGAGATAAAGCAGTAACATGGCGGCGACGTGAGACGCCGTTTTGCACCGGAGGCAGTGTTTATGTATACATACTGGGTATAACATGCACTTGAATTTAAAAAACCGATGCGCGGGCATAAATCCGGGCCATCGGACCGTTCTTAATGCATCTGAACCGATCTCGGCTCCGTGGTCCGATCCACTCGGATCTTTTATGTTACAAAAAGATAACCGATCCAAAATCGGTTATCGTTACACCCCGACAGTAAATCATTACCTGTTTTGGCAGATTTGCATATTTACAGTTACTACTGTTTACACCCATTGCTGTCATTGTGTTCTGAATAGGGATGGGACGAGATCTCGCGAGATCGAATGATGCGAGATTGAGTACGTTTATATGCAGGCAATAACTCTTTGTAACTGGAATATTGACGAAATAATACATTGCATGGCGCACAGCCATATAAACACGTGCAAAACCCTGAATATGGTCATATTCATATTTAAAAACACGGTCGAAAGGGACATGAAAAACTGTTCTGCGCATGTTCCATCTGCAAGGAATCTTGGTCTTTTGAGTACACAAACTACTTGTGATACAGTTTAATTGCTACGACGTAAAGAAAATGTGCGGAAACGATCGTTCAGTTCTTCTCTTTTATTGAAAAAACGGTGCATCGCATCAATGCACATTTTACCACGTCTTGCCGGCTCACACTCTTTTTCTAACAGCATGCAGAGAGAGCCTGCAGCGGCTGCGGCGCCCTTCTTCCTCTGTGGTGTCTGTTGGTTATGATTGATTCATTAAAAGAGAAGCAACGCAATTTCATGATAAAAAAAAAAGTCAACAGGAGGTAAGGACCTACTTATATGACACCTAAACCGGCGGAGATTCGATCTCAATCGGTCCCCGCCGCCATTTTATAGGGAATTTCGCGCCCTGTAATAGGTATGTGAGTAAGGCGGAAAATGTAAAATAGGGATGGAATCTCAGGTCATTGTGAAGGCAACTAGAACTTTACCCAATTTTAACGTCCATAAAATTTCACTTTACATGTCTCAGCCTTATAACATACAAAGGTGAATCATTTCCTGCCACCTGCACCAGATGCGGCGATATTATCATGCATGACCTGTCTGCAGCACGCAGAACTTTGTTTTTACTGAGTTTTTCACACACATAAACCACATGCTAAACATCCGTCTTTGTGGTGGAGAATGTCCCCGTGATGATCCCCATCTGTTCGTCAGGCCACGGGGCACCTCCAGCCTCCATTTACAAGGAAATGCTGCGCCGCCTCCCAAACTGCTCCTGCTCAACAGTTGTTTCTTTAGCCGGATCCCTCCGGCCCCCCCGGGTTCTCCGCCTCTCATGGCCATCAATCCATAAATTGATACGGGGAGTTAATGAGCCGATAATCGAGCTGTGAATCAGCTGTGGAAACGGGCGGCGGCGAGTCATTGATGGAGGATCCGCGCTTCGTCCCCCCGGCTAATAACGAGAGGAAGCACTCAGCGATCGTAGTCGGAGCCAAAAGCGCCTGAAACAAAGCCAGAGAGTCCGACTCTGCCGCTCATGATAAGTCAGCAGAACTTCCTCCCAGTGTGATGAATGCGATGTGACAGCGAGAAACCTTATTAGCGAGGCATTTTAGGGCTTCAACCCCAGACTCTCTCCAACGGTCCCCCTCCGGCAGGCGGCCTATCTGCAGGCCTCACGGCGTCACGGACCGCGGCTCCGTCAACACCCGGCAGCGCCGCTCATACTCCGCTCGCAGGCCTCACACATCTTATTCACACAGAAATGACTCCCGCGTTACACAACCCTCAACGTGGGACACAAGTGTTCTGCACAGAGGTTCAAAAGGTGAAGAAACATCCCGTGTTTATGCATAAAAGGACTTCTAGTGGTGGAAATAATTACAACAGCAGCTCAGAAGAAACTTCATAGAATTTATGAAGAAAAGACGATCAAAACGTCTCCAGAACAGAGTAAAGAAAAAAGATTTCCTTTACTGGATGCTCTTTAAAGTCTTATAGTTGACAAGTTTTAAAAGATTTCTACATTTTATGCAATAACTAATGACATAAAACCTATAAAATTCAGTATTTTTGTTTAAGTCTGTCTCTTTTTCACAATTTCAGTCAAACTTCCAACATTTGGACTTTCAAATGTCTTTTTTTTGGACCTCATTCACACTGGTGCTGTGTCTTCTGCAGCTAATTCTCCAGTAATGGATGTCCACCCATCCTTGAAGGAGTTTTCAGCCAAGGCCCCCCCAATCAGGAGTGACACGGCCCCCAATAATGAAGGAATAAAATGACTGCATTCACTGAAACCAGGCCAGGACTCAAGTGAAGGGAACAGATAATCAGGCAGAATATTGTAATCATACGAGTGGGGATTTAATTCTTCGGAATTTCAGAAGACTTTCGTTGTCAGTGGTGTGTTCCCAGAAAAACCAAACACGGCGCTTCGGTGCTGTTACGGCGTGCTTCTCCCTCGCTTCCCGGAGCCTCAACTACTTCCTGCTCCCCGACCTTCACCCCTCATTGGCGACTCGTAACTAACGTGAAGAAGATGCTGTTTACTTCCCCCCGCCCGCGGCGGCCGGCGCTCTCTGTCCCCCCGCCGCCCGGCCAAATAAGTAAATAAATGGGACAAGGAGAACAAATGCATACGGAGATGGATGTTCCCTTCTCGGAGACACAGAGGCCTAATTTGAGCTAATAAAGGAGCACATCAGGCGTGACCCCTCGCCGGCATCGCAGGGTCGATGGAGTGTCTGAGGAGCCAGAGCAATCTCAAGTCAATTGCTCACAGGCTCAAAGATCTCATCAGCCGCGCTTTCTCTTTGCAGAGAGAAAAGGCGGCGAGGCAGGGAATGAGAAACGGAGCACCGGGAGAAAGGTGGCTGACAGCCGACGCTGGGAAAACAGCGTTTGGGCGCTCGGCGCCATCAGCTCGGCGCTAATCTGAAAAGGAGCCACTTAAGAACAGGCGGTTGTTTATAATGCCCGGATCGATGGATGACCACTGTCACAGCGCCGGAGTGGCGTGGGGGGGGGGGGGCTGATGAGGAAAATTAGTGTCTCATCTTTCCCCTCCCGCCATCTCCAACTTGTCGTCGGAGCTGATCTCCAGGGTGGGGTTGGGAGGCTGGAGAGGGGGGTTGTGGGTAATCGGCAGAGCACTCCCAGCGCCGGCCGTGATCTGATTCGCGGCGGTGAGGGCGGCCAATTACAACCATCGCGTCACTTTGTGCAAGACGGTTACTGCCTGCAGGGGGAGAGAGAGTAGGAGAGAGAGAGAGAGAGGGAGGGAAAATAAATCTGCAGAGAAGAAGAGATTCAGAGGATTCAGAGGATTCTTCACATCACAACATGCACAAGAGAGACGGAGAGAGAAACTCCAGAAGGTTATCATTAACATCATTAACTGAAGTTAAAAGCATTTGCAGTTTTAGATGTGTGCATTATTTGATTTTACAATCTATATTTGTATTCTCTCAACGTCAAATGTTTTATTTGAATGCATTTTAATAGTTCTTGATTGTGCTTCAAGCCTCCCTCCACTCCTCGACAGAGACGTTATCAACTCGGTCCAGTCTCTATACATTCCGTCTCTTCTTAGCTGGTATTTAAAGAAGTGGTTGCCAGATATAATACATTTTTCAGTCAGTACCTTTTGCTAGTTCTAAAGACCTGTTATTTTCTATCGTACTTTTTTAGCTCAACATTATGATTTGCTTTTCCTGGAGGAGAATTCTACCCCTCTGCAGTGGCTACAAGAAACATTCTGCTTTTTTTATGTGCCTACTACATGTATTGTTTTTTAAAAATGGCCTCAGACGCCTGTTATTCCACAACTACCTAATTAACAGTAGTTTTAGCTGAATTTTCATGGTGGAGGAAGAGGAAGGTTTAGAAACAGAGATAATAGTCTAGTCAGTATATTTAACCTGAGGACATTTGTTTTCCCTGGAGGTGAGGTTGGTAATTAGAGTGCACTGATCCAGTACAGGTGAGATTTCTTACATTAGTGGTTCTTAACTGTTTGCTGTGATAACATTGTTGATGATTTGATTTTTTTTTTTTTTGTTTTATGATCTGAACTTTCCTCAAATGTATTTGTGATTTTTGAGAATTCAGGTGTGGATTTCTGCATATTTTTGGAAGATATTATGCCATCTGTAACTGCAGACTTGTTCTTGCTGTCCGGCTGATGTGCCTGTTATGTTTGTCTGTTGTCAACAGCCATGTTAACTAGTAAAGGAGATAAAGGATCTCCTTGTTTGCATCCTCTTTGAAACTTAATGGTTTTACAGATACTGTGGTTTATCTCAATTTCAGCATTATGGTTCCCTATAAAGCAGTTTTATCTATTTATTGAAGCTTTTGGGCCCTCAGGCCCGACGTCTGATATCAGCTATATGACAACAAGGATCTCTACGAGCAGTCTACTCTCCAAGGAAAAGAAGGTTCTGGAGGATGTGAGCACAATAATAACCTGTGTGCTTTTATAAATAATATATATTATTATGGTAATGCTGCGGTCATGAGTCAATACCAGGACAGCGCTTGTTTATTCAGGCTCCATGTTGCGACCACCGGCCGTCCCAAACGTGTGAGCATGAATAGAAGGAAGCGCCGCCCGGCACTGATTTTTGATTTCAAAGAGAGCAGGTGTGAACACCTCCAGTCACTGTACCGAGACGGAGAATACATCGAGTGGGGTTCACTGCGAGTTCAGCGAATTTCGCTCCTCGGCCCAGACTCTCAGAAAAAAGCCGTGTCATTGTACGAGTCTGCAAAGCAACGATATGCTGAATGATAATGCTGCTGGTGGGGGGGGGGGGGGTTGGTTTTATTAAGCTCACTGGTTGGAAAGAAGGTGACCTCAAGTAGCTGTTACAGAGAAAATGAGGTGACGGAGTGTAACGGATAACAAGAGGCACAAGAGGCATTTCAGTTCTTGGGCCACATACAACTCAATTCGCTCTTGAGTGAGCCGGACCAGTAAAATACTGCTCCAATCACCTTTGACGATAAACTTTAAAGTTTTCTTTATTGTACTGCAGAGTATGCAAGACGAACATGTTTTCACAGAACTACTGAAAATGACTTAAATCTTCACAAAAAGCCAAATTTCAGATTGAAAGATATAAGAAATGCAAACTTTATAAATCACACTACACATTGCAGTTGCCGCCATTAGTGCACTATTTTGCAGGATCTCACCATAAAGACTTCTGGGCTTAGAAATGCCGCGATCGCCCTCAATCTGAAACACATTGTTCCAAATGCAGAGAAGAGCGTGCGGCCGTTTCCTGCCATCCCGTACTCTCCCCTCATTAGCTCCCCGTGTTAAGCTCCGCAGAATCACTAATAAGTTAATTGAGGGCTTCTTAAGACTGTGTAGGTGACATTGAGCGGGAGATTGGCCTCGGTGTGTGTGAGAATGGGCTTTGCATAATATTTAAATGGCCACTCGTGCTCCTCATAATGTAGCTGGACTCACAATGTCTCGTGTGCGCACACACACCAACACACACTTCTCCTGCGATGAGCACGGCGTCAGCATTAATTAAACACTTCCACTGGGTAAGGAGTGTGTGCGTGTGTGTGTGTGTGTCAGAGAGAGAGACCGAGATCAGTAACCTTCTTTATCACGGGGCCGAGAAGAAGGGTTTAAGCATGAAATCGACGAATTCGGAGCTGGGACTGCCTTTCCCTCCATCACACTCGCACACATTTATGGCAGTGTAAAGACAAGAGCTTGTTTTCATTCCTGTGTGTGTGTGTGTGTGTGTGTGTGCAGGTTGACAGAGCATGCAGAGTCAGAGAGAAGAGGCAGGCAGCGGCTGTATTGGGACTTCCCTTTCGGGCCAAAGGTCTCCTGCCTCCCTCTCTCTCGTTCTCTCTCTTCAACCCCCAGAGGCTTCGTGCAGACAGGAGAGACTTCCACACACCCACACCCACACCCACCCACACACACACACACACACACACACAGCAGATACAGATACACCATTGCACACCGATTCCGCGCCAACAGGCCGCAGATGGTTGTCTGATCGTCAGAAGAAATGCTCCGCAAAGTGAAATATTGAAAGGGAAGTCTAGTACGGTAATTCTGTGTGTTGAGTTTGTTGCTTTGCTCCAGTTGTGTGTGTGTGTGTGTGTGTGTGTGTGTGTGTGCTGGTTTCGTCGAGGTATCTGCGGGACAGTTTGATTGGCTGGCTGTCCGATGTCAGAATTGCCCACAAACAGATCAACCTTGAACAACCTTTCAGTCCACTCGATAAGGTCCACTTACCTCTGAAGGCTCTTATCTCGTTCACTCGTTCACTGCGGAGGGGAAAAAAGTGGAAGAGATACACAGCTGCTCAGGCTGGAGAGCGTTGAGTCTTCAAAACAGACAGCACACCGTATTGGGACAGGAACGTCGGAGGATTCATTTAAGCAAACTAATTATTCATTTCAAACTTAAAAAGTGGTCACAACACAAACGTCCTTTGCAGCCTCATTTCCATTGTATCGAAAAAAGAAAAAAAGTAGCATTGTCTCGTCAATGAACTGAATGAATTAATTGACCTTTCGTACAAGCCCCGCCCCCTTATTTACTGGTTCTAGCCCAACAAGCTTCTTGAAGTTGAAGGCAGGAAGAAGATTACTAGAGCCAGTCAGTGACTCTTTTTGGAGCAATACCAGAGTACTATCTTCCAGATGGAGGCAAGATGCAGGGAGGGGTATGTCCAACATATTGAAATAAGGAATAATGGGAACACGAAGACTATTGAGGAGAAAGTTTACTGGTCAGTGGGAAAAAGGGAGAAACTCCACGACCTCCACCTCAAATGCAAGGAGCACAGCCTGGTGGCGCAGTCTTGTTCTTTCACTGCCAAGCAAGTTCTCTTACCTTAAATCCTCTTATAGTAGCTGGGGCTTTTATTTGTCTCAATTGTAGCTGGCACCAGGATTTTAATGGAAGGAGGCATGTATAAGAGAGAGGCTTATATTTTAAAATTTTAATAAAGAGCAGAAAGATCTTTTGTGTCAGGTTTTCAAGTGAAAAACGATCAATAAAACACCAATAACAGTGGAAAACTACAAGTAAAATAGCAGTAATCATTAAAAAACATCAATAAAGTACTAGTAACCATGGTACATTATCAATAAAGTCCCAGTAATAGTGAAGAAGGAATAGAGAAGAAGGAAAAGAAGGGGATGTAGGTATAACAGGTATTGCTATTCACCTATGTCAGTGCCAGGTACTCACACAAGGAAAAAAAATGTCTGAATACAAGCTTGTTCTGGATGAATGAATCTTTTCTATTTGAAGCTGGAAGAATTTTATTTGTGATCTCGGTGTCTCTGTATAACCAACTCTTCTCTGACAGGTCAGGCCAGTCCACCATGGTCGGCGTTGGAGAGGTGCTCTCATCCTCCACCTCGGACTACCAGGTGGAGCAGATCGTGGGCAGTGGGTCCTTCGGGACGGTCACCCTCTGCACCAAGACGCCGGACCGGAGCTCGGTCACTCTGAAGATCCTCAGCGACCGAAAAGCCATCGCGGATTCTCAGCATGAGGTGAAGTAGAGGAGAATTCTGTCACATTTCACCTGTTTTCTCCCCGTTAAACCACTGAGTCTGACCTGAGGCTTCTTGTGATCTGCTGTGATTCCAGGTGTCCTGCCTCACGCTGATGAGAGGTCGGGGTTCTGCAGATTTTAACATCGTCCAGTTCTTCGGCTCCTTTATGGTCGGGGAGCGTCAGTGCCTGGAGTTCGAGCAGCTGGAGGTCACGCTCCATGACTTCATGGCTGCTCACTCTCTGGCACTGCTGGAAATTCGCCCAATCGTCCAACAGGTTTGACTTTCTGACAAGGGCTGAACGATATATCGTTATCATATCGATATCGGGATATGAACATTCAGGACATTAGTTTCTCAAAATCGACGATATCAAGATTTCCCCTGCTTGCCCTGCATGTAAGCTTGCCCGTGTACTAGGGATGTGCCAATTTACGATATAATCGCGATTTACGATATTGGACAGCCGAGATTATCATATCACGTCATTTACAAGATATCGTCTGTTTCATCTGGAGACAAGCCCGTTACCGAAACAGCTACTGATCTTACCCAAGGTGTCAAAGCCTCTGCAGCAAAATGTACTGCAAACCACCACAAAAGTCCCACATCCATAGAAAACCCCTAAAGTAAGTGATTTTATGCCAGGATGATTAAAACGAGGCATTAAAGCGTTCGGCCCGACAGACACTGTACCGCCCCCCTCAGCGCACCTCCCGACACAAAACGCAACAGAACCAGAGATCCGTGTGCTCCATCCCAACGTACTGGGCCTCGCGTGAAACTAGAAAACCTGCTCTTTAAGAGACACCAGGCAGAATCTTCTCTGAGCCGACCGCCTCCCGTCAGCGGCAAAACAAACCCAAAACCGATCTTTACATTTCACAGCCAGCGCCTCAGATTGCACGTTTCTCTCACACTTCTTCGCCAAATCTCAAAGCTATTCACACCAAACACAACATGTTTTATTTCCTTACCGTTCTGTGGTCATTTTCCATCTATCCACGCTCTCCTCTGACCAAAATTAACTTCATAATCCTCTGCAGTAGTGACAGCGCGTCACGCGCCTGAATGTTATTGTCGCCATCTTGTGGGCTTGTCGTTAATCTTGGGAGTTTAAATAAAGTTCGCGTCTGGTGAGCGTTCATACGATATGATACACGTGACTGAGGCATCATCCAGCTGGGAGACATCTTTTAGCATAACCGCACAAGCGCCGCCGCCATCTTGGTTCTAAAAGACGCAGCAGTGCGCACCGCAGAGCGAGACACACGCGACACACACAATCAGTGATTGTTTCTGTGATATTTGGCAATTTTTTTATTCTGAAACGTGCACATTTATCTTCATTGTGCGTTTCTACAGCTTATTGCACATTGTTTTTGTTTTTTTCTTCATGTGTTTACATGTTGCAAAGGGGATTTTTTTTTTGTTTTCCCTGTCATATAATTGGCTATTTTTGTATTGATTTTATTATTATAAATATATTTCAGTTGGAAACTAAATGCTATGGCTCAGTCATTTATTAAAAAAAGTATTTTATACTGTGCACAATACTGTGCAAAATTATAAGTTTCTGCACAAAAACTGTGCAGAAATGTATGATATAGTGGCTAAATATCAGAGCCAAAGGCTGCATTGCATACAGATTCCTGTAGTGGAAATTAAAAGTATTTTAAAGTCAGATTCCTTTCAAATAACTTATAAACCTACTTATTATAGTTTGGCATAGGTTGGTCTCCAAATGGCCAAATGAAGGGTTCTCCTGGTTCTATCCAAACTAAACACTATAAAATCTGTGTGCTTTATGCTGATCTCATAAAAACCTGGTCCAGTTGTAGTCCAGGAGCTGCTGAATGTAGTCAGTGGCAGCTTTATGGCTGCTTCATTGTTATCATGGTGTTTTTCAGTATGGAATCTGGAAAAAAAAACAGGCGAGGGTAAAAGTTTAATTTTTTCCCTCTACTTTATCAAAATGTGCTCAGGCATGTTAAAATGCACAGTGTTGTTGACAGATGTTGATGGATTTCACACTGTTTTTGGGCATTTTCAATAGTATTAAAAGCAACGCGCCAAATATCGTGATAATATCGTGAATCGTGATATTTTGGGCCACCAATATCGTGATATCAAATTTTCATATCGGCACATGCCTACCGTGTACAGGTAAGGCCAGCCAACCACAAACCTCGTTTACTGGTTGACAGCTGATGGCAGCCAATGAGAAACATCAGAGGGAGGGGCAGGAGAGAGTAAGCAAAACAACAACATGAGAGCTGAAGAGAGGGCGGTTTCAGAATCTGCAGAAACGAATTTGGTGGTAGCAGCAGTGAGTTCTCATAAAAAAAAAAAAATGCATTTTTTTTTACATTCTTTCGTATTATCAGGGCGCGAAATTCCCTATAAAATGGCAGCGGGGACCAATTGAGATGGAATCTCCGCCGGTTTAGGTGCCATATAAGTCGGTCCTTACTGCCTGTTGGGTTTTTTTTTATCATGAAATTGCGTTGCGTCTCTTTTAATGAATCAATCATAACCAACACGCCTCGTAACTCTGGGATTCCATTTTTGCATTCTTCTTCTCTGTGCTTCACGCTGCACTATGCATCTAACAATCACAATGCGCCCTCTGCTGGATTGAATGAGGTACTGCTGGATTCAGGCGCTGCTGTGAACTCCAAACAACAAATACTTTAGAACACAAGGACAGCAATGGGTGTAAACAGTAGTAACTGTAAATATGCAAATCTGCCGAAACAGTTATTGATTTACTGCGATACTACAGTTCTCCACCCCTGAATGAGGCAATCACAGCTTCAGGCATGGGCGCAAATACAGAACGACATCCATGAACATCAGTGAGAGAGGTCCTCTAGGGTCTGATACATACAGAGACAAAATCTGGTCAGATTAAGAACTGAATAGAATCAGAATCTACACTAACATTCACAGCCATCAGCAGGATCTCAGCTAAAATACTTTGTTTCAATTTGGTGCAGCTACATTGTATGAAATGTGGTTTGTGCTGGTATGGATTCTAGGGTTAATGTGCCACCACCACCAAAGGAACTTGTCAAAGCTGGGATGCTTCAATCAGCAATTAGCAACATGCATACCTGCAACAAAATAAAAATCATTTTATAAATTTGCAACTGAGGGTGGGCCATATAGCTTGAGAAGATATACCATCCCAGACACAGTGCAGCAAATAGATATAAACAGAACTAAACAAGCATAACAAAATACAACAGTTAATTAAAAAATTACTGTTGGATCCTGTTTTTGATCAGCATTTTAAAAAATTGAAAACTAAGGACCTGTTAAAACTTGTGAGGACCTCTTAAAATTTTATGAGGACCTGCTGAAAATATTTGGAGGGCCTGTTAAAATTTTGACGAATTTCATGCCCTGTATGTTTTTATTTTTCTGAAAAATGCTTAACTTTCACTGAATCCATTGTAATATATCGTATCGATATCGAGATATCTGGCATGGATATCGAGATATGAAATTTTGCCCATATCGTTCAGCCCTATTTCTGACCTTCTTTAATGTGGCCTGCTCTGTTTTTCTCTCATGTGTTGATTTCCTCATGATTCCAGCTGAAACATCCTGAGACAGTTTTGTTCTCTGAGTCAGAGTAAAGAGCTGCAGCAGGTTTACTGATGATTGATCCACGTGTGTCTTCAGCTCTGTGAAATGAGTGAGGAACCCTGGAGTCCGGGACATGCCAGTGGTTTTAATGTTGCTCTGCACTCTGTTTCAGATGGGCGAAGCTCTGTGGTTTTTGCAGAGCATCGGGCTGGTCCACTCGGACCTGAAGCCCGAGAATGTGATGCTGGTGGACCACACCAAGCATCCATTCCAGGTCAAACTAATTGACTTTGGTTTGGCCCACACCGACCCTCACAGGCAGATCGGCCACCTGCTGGGAACTCTGCCAAACATGTAAGAAATCAAACTTTGTTCTTCAGATGTGGAACATGCGTGTCAGCAACACAAGCTGACAGCTCTGTTTTGACCATGTCTGCCAATGGCATGTCTTGATATGAGCAGAAACATCTTTTTTGAGACGCGGCCAAAAGAACTGCCTCAGGACTCTGTCGTACGTTTTCCCAACACCAGAGTGTCCTGATTGGTCATGTGCAATTTTTAGCACATCTGAGCGCAGTTTAGTGGGCACAACGATCTGGAACATGGGATCCCCAACTAAACCAGCATGCGGTAACCACTTACGCACCAAGAGTGAATCCTGGACAAAGTAACCGCACGCACAGTCTGCCAGGTCGCTCACGGAGCGCATCTGCTCAAAGAGGCCCTCCATAGACACGTCAGTCTGCTGCTCTGCCACCAGCTCACTGCGAGACATGGATAAAGGAAAGTCAGACAGAGGCATTTTAACACTGGTCAAATCCTTCTCCGTTTTAACTGTTTCAGCGCGCCATAGCCCGTGTCACTGCGCATGCTGTAAAAACATTCGGGAACTTCTCACCACTTTCGTCTCGAGGAATTATTAACGGCGACTGTTCCGCCTCCTGTGGCACAGCTGACATAGGAGCACCAGACCACAGCTGTGAACCTGCCAGTCCGTTACCCAAGATCACGGAAACTCCTTTAATGGGCAGCGCTGGTCGTACAGCCAAAACCGCCTCACCGTTAAAAAGCTTGCACTCAAGAGACACTTTATGCAGAGGGACAAATAGAACATTCAAACCCATTCCACGAACTGGAACACAAGTGCCTGCTTCCGACTTGGAAAATGGCAAAATGTCAGTGTAGATGAAAGAGTCAAATGCCCCTGTATCTCTGAGTATTTTAACGCGCACCTTCTTGTCACAACCAGGCAGTGACACAAAACCTTCACGAATGAAGGGGAGGTACGAGTCGAGCACTCCAGATCCCTCGTTTTTTGCTTTTTGTTTAAAAGCATTACGCACAGGCGCGGCCAAACTAGCCCGTTTAGGGTTTGCATGAAAAGTTCTGGATTTATTTTTTAACAAAGGACAGTCTGACTTAACATGTCCATGCCTCTGACAGTAGTGACATAAACTTGTCCCTTCGCACATAGGAGGCCCTTTGAACTCAAAGTGTTTAACCCCACTATGCTGCTCGCTCTCGACTGGAGGTTCAGGCCTGCTGAAGAAAAGGCTACAACTAGGCCCAACATTGTGCAAAAACTCTTTGAGTGAGCACATATTCATCCGCCAATGTAGCAGCATCCAACACATTTAAAGCCTTTTGCTCATTGATATATGAAGCAATTTTGTCCGGTAGACAGTTCTTGAACTCTTCCATCTAAATCAACTCCTGAAGCTGTTCGTAGTTTTTTACATTTTGTGAGGCACAGCATCTGTGAAACAGTGCGACTTTCTCACGGCCAAATTCAACGTAACTCTGTTTGTCTGACTTTTTAAAGTTTGGAAATTTCTGCCAATATGCCTCTGGCACCAATTCTGAGGCCCTTTCTACAGCACTCTTAACTTGGTCACATTTTAAGCTTTCTTCTGGAGACAAGGCTGCGTAAGCCTCCTGAGCCTTGCCTGTAAAGACACCGCAAAAGTAAAGGCCACACATTCTCAGGCCATGCTAAAGTTTTAGCCACCCGCTCGAATAAAACAAAGAATGTATCAACATCCTTCTCAGTGAAAGGTGGGATGAGACGAATGCATTTATTCACGTCAAACTACCTCAGCCACTCGGCTTGAGTGAACTGAAACTCTCTCTGAACTGCATCTGTCCTCTGCTTCAATTTCTAATTTACGAAGCTCAAACTGTTGAATTTCTCTCTCTCTAAGCTCCAAGCGACGCATTTCCAGTTGCAACTCTAATTTACGCAACTCTGAATCAGAGGCCCCAGCCTTAATCGGAGAAGTATCTTCATCAAAAGGAGGAAGAATATTTTCTTTTGCCAAAGTCAAATGAACTTGCTTCCTAATTTCAGCTTTTCTATCCTGCCTTTTAACCGGAATTTCAAATTTATTTGTAACTTCAACCAAATCATTTTTGTTTAGTTCTCCAAGTTTTCCCACTGATGGGTTAGCCACAAATTCCTCTACCAACTCCATTGAGCCACGCAAAAAAACGCACGCATGCCAGAACGAAGAAAGCCACAAAAAACGCACTAAAGGCAACAACAAGAAGTACATTGTGGAGTGAAGTGCTATCAAAATACAGGTGCACAGTACATGGGTCAAACGACCGTGCCTCCGCTAGTCTTGTGCCTGCCTACCCGAATCTCACCTAAATTAGGACCCCCTGACTCTTCACGTGGATCGGGCAGTGGGATGGATTAAGCACAGAGCTCAGTGAGACCAAGATCTCCTGAAAGTGTCCCCGAGATCGTCGTTAAAACGACTGAACACTAGCCGCCAACCACCACGACACTAAACCACCCCCCAGGAGTCCGGCTGAAGCACCAGTCCTCTAAGCCTACCAGGAGACAAGGTTATAAAGCAAAACCCATAAACTTCATGCACACTACAAAACAAAAAAACAAAAAACACTTCACTCACCTGTATCCCTTGCAGAAACATGCCAAAAACCGCCTTATTAAATGAAAAAGAGCAAGAAGCGCCTTGTCCTCCCCGCCAGTGAACTGCACAAGCATCAGTCGGCTGCTGACATCACAGTCCATTCACAAAAGTAGGTAAATTATCCAGCATGCGAAACAGGCGTGGAGACGCCACGTGGGAGAAAAAAAACCTACTGATAATTACGTCTAGGAGAACCGATCAAAGGCCAAATTTAAAACATAACTGTCCCGATGAGCCCCCACCTTTTTATGGCCCAGCTCAAGACTGCAACAAACAAGGAGGGGACAGGACAATGGCAAAAGATTTAAATAGTTTATTTAATCATTAATTAAGGTTCCTTCTCTTTAAATTAAATCATCTAAAAGCAGCAAGTACAAAAGCTATCAGTATGTTGTCAGTATAGATGTGAGCATAACGCAGTAAGCTGCAGTGCATGTGGTTTGCAATCAGTAAGTGGAATCACCATCAGGTGAGTGTGTGTGTGGTGTTGTCAGAGTGCGGATGTGTATGCGAGGAATTAGTATAAGTGTAGTGAGCTGAGGTGCGTGTTGCGTGCGAGCATATCAGTAAGTTAACCTGAAAACAAGGCGGTGTGGCAGTCACGGTGCATGGTGCTGTTGGAGGACGGCAGCCTGGGCGTGTCGACTTCGCCCGATAGCGGCAGAGGGTGAGGCAGGTGGAGAGAGCGCGCCAAGAGGAAGGCGGAAGCCTGGCTTTTAACAAGGGCGGCCGGAGGTGGCGCAGCTTCAGGAGGCACTACGTCCCTCCCACAGGAGACCTCCACACGAGCTCAAACTCAGGAGCTTACTACAGACCCCCAGCAGAGGGGGCTGTCACATCCCCGCCCATAAAGAGCAGGGTCCGAGCAGGATCCCTGTGAAATCCACCAGTGCTCAATACCAGAAATTACAGGACGCTTAAAAGGCTGAAAAACAAACAAAGCTTCAGGGTGCACTACGCCCCTCCCACAGGAGACCTCCACATGAGTATTTTCGGAGTTTTTTTTTTCGCCCTGAGCCTTTCAAAGCCTTTTATTTTGACCACCAGAGCTGCAGACACTTTGGTAAGTTCACCTGAACTTTATGAACTAGTACCAAGTGCTAGTAACCATGGTACATTATCACTAAAGTCCCAGTAATAGTGGACGGTTTAATTAAAATAGCAGCAATACAGAAAAAAGTATCAGTAAAGTACCAGACGTAGTTAAAATATATCAAACAAAACATTTTTGGTGGAGGAAATATAATGCGAAGAAGGAAAGAAGGGGATGTAGGTATAACAGGTACTGCTGTTCACCTATTTCAGAGCCAGGCGCTCACACAAGGAAAGAAATGTCTGAATACAAGCTTGTTCTGGATGAATGAATCATTTCTATTTGAAGCTGGAGGAATTTTAACTGCAGTTTTATTTGTGATCTCGGTGTCTCTGTATAACCAACTCTTCTCTGACAGGTCAGGCCAGTCCAACATGGTAGTCGTTGGAGAGGTGCTCTCTTCCTCCACCTCGGACTACCAGGTGGAGCAGATCTTGGGCAGTGGGTCCTTCGGGACGGTCACCCTCTGCACCAAGACGCCGGACCGGAGCTCGGTCACTCTGAAGATCATCAGCGACCAAAAAGCCATCGCGGATTCTCAGCATGAGGTGAAGTAGAGGAGAATTCTGTCACATTTCACCTGTTTTCTCTCCGTTAAACCACTGAGTCTGACCTGAGGCTTCTTGTGATCTGCTGTGATTCCAGGTGTCCTGCCTCACGCTGATGAGAGGTCGGGGTTCTGCCGACTTCAACATCGTCCATTTCGTCGAGTCCTTCATGGTCGGGGAGCGTCAGTGCCTGGAGTTAGAGCGGCTGGAGGTCACGCTCCATGACTTCATGGCTGCTCACTCTCTGGCACTGCAGGAAATTCGCCCAATCGTCCAACAGGTTTGACTTTCTGACCTTCTTTAATGTGTCCTGCTCTGTTTTTCTCTCATGTGCTGATTTCCTCATGATTCCAGCTGAAACATCCTGAGACAGATTTCTTCTCTGAGTCACAGTAAAGAGCTGCAGCAGGTTTATTGATAATTGATCCACGTGTGTCTTCAGCTCTGTGAAATGAGTGAAGAACCCTGGACATGCCGGTGGTTTTAATGCTGCTCTGCATTCTGTTTCAGATGTGCAAAGCTCTGTGGTTCCTCAAGAGCATCGGGCTGGTCCACTCGGACCTGAAGCCCGAGAATGTGATCCTGGTGGACCACACCAAGCATCCATTCCGGGTCAAACTGATTGATTTCGGTTTGGCCCACACCGACCCCCACCGAAGGACCGGCCACGTGCAGGGAACTCTGCCATACATGTAAGAAACCAGACTTTGTTCTCCAGATGTGGAACATCTGTGTCAGCAGCGCAGGCTGACAGCTGCATTTGAGCAGCTCGTAGTGACTGAAGTGTGTTTGTGTCGTCCTCAGCTCTCCGGAGATGCTGGTTGGAGCTCCCTTCAGCGAGGCCATCGACGTCTGGGCGATGGGCTGCATCGCGGCGGAGATGCTGCTCAGGGCTCGTCTGGTGGACGGGGACACCAAGGCTGATATGGTAGGATCATATTTCATTCTGATACAGATCATCCTGTCTCCCTGCTGGACTCAGAGCTGGTGAAGCTGGTTTGTTCTGCAGTGTCTGCTCTGATGACGATGTTGAATTCAGAAAGTATAATTTAACTCTGTGCTTTTCCCACAGTTGCGAGTCATCGTATCAGTTCTTGGGATGCTCCCGAACGCCGTGCTGAACGTCAGCTATTACACCGAGACATTCTTTGAGGTCTCAGCTGTTCGGGGATGACCAGAGCTTGGACTCTGAAGGTAAAACTCACTCTGTCTCTCTCTGAATGTTGTTGGATCAGAGGAGATTTTCTCTAAACTACCATCATTGACACGTTGTCTAAATGAAATGTTTCCTCTCTTCAGTCAACAGCTGAGACCAGCACCAGCAGGACGAGCCCCGTCAGGTCTCTCAGGGATCTTCTGACGGTGAGTGATGCAGCGTCTCCTGGAAAACTCCTGTTTTTATGGTCTGAATGTCTTTTCTGACTTCTGGTTGTTTCCTTCCGTCCCTGAAGGTTCCTGAGGACACCCCGGCTGAGGACGTCCCGGCGGAGCAGGCAGACCGGGCCAGCTTCGTGGACCTCCTCAGCAAGATGCTGAGCGTCAGCCCCAGTGAGCGGATCGCTCCGTCCGCCATCCTGGAACAACCGTTCCTGACACTCAGCCATCTGAGAAGCCGCCATGACAGCTAGTAAGAGTCTCTTAGACGTCTGGTTCTTCTCCTTGTTGAACTCGGTGACTGACTGTGTGTGTGTTTCAGTTTGCAGAGGGCCAGCCAGCTCATGTGGAGCTGCTCCGATGGAGTGGAGGAGGAGGAAGAACCTGCTCACAGTTCTTCCGGCACCTGCAGCTCCTATCGGAGCAGCAAATACACCGAGTGGGACAGCGAGGACTCGGGGGTGTGGCAGCAGGTACTGATCTGTACTTTCTCACTGCGCTGATTCTTTACTGCAGGAAATGCGGAGAAACTGCTTGTTGTCTTGTTTCTGGAAGCTCTGAGCTGCAGGATGAGGAGCCATCTCCGGAGACGACGCCTCCTGATGGACGTGTGGAAGAGAGCATCTCAGGTAAGAACAGCAATGAGCTCTAAATCTCCTGCAGGAGCTCAGATGTTCCAGCAGAGGAGTTTACAACACAGGATTCTGTTTTTCAGAAGACGGCAGAGATCCAGATAACCCCACCAGCTGTCCGTCCACTGAGAGACGCCCACTCAAACGGAGATGAGTTGAAAAAGACGAGGAGGACAACGTCCCCGCAGTGAAAAGACCCAAGCTGGACTCCGGTAAGAACAGCAATGAGCGCTAAATCTCGTGAAGGAGCTGAGATGTTCCACAACACAGGATTCTGTTTTTCAGAAGACGGCAGTGTTCTGAACACCTCAACAAGTCGTCCATCCACTGAGAGACGCCCACTTAAAAGGAGATGGGATGAAACAGGCCCAGACAGCGACGCTCCCACAGCCAAAAGACCCAGGCTGGACTCAGGTAAGAACAGCTCCTGCAGGAGCTCAGATGTTCCAGCAGCAGAGTTTACAACACAGACATGATTCTGTTTTTCAGAAGACAGCAGAGCTCCAGAAAACTCCATCAGCCGTCCGTCCACTGACAGGCGCGCACGGAAACGGAGATGCGATGAACCAGACCCAGACAATGACGCCCCCGCTACCAAAAAACCGAGGCGGGACTCAGGTAACAACAGCAATGACTTTAAAATCTCCCAAGTAGCTGAGATGTTTCAGCAGAAGAGTTTACAACATAGACATGATTCTGTTTTTCAGAAGACGGCAGAGTTGTGAACAATTGAAGCCGTCCAACCACTGACAGACGGCCAAGGAAGAGGAAACGGGATGAAAAAGACCCAGAGAACGACGCCTCCTCTGCAAAAAAACCAAGGCTGGACTCTCCATGAGTCGTGAAAACACTACTTGATCAGTTTCTGATCGTAATAAACATTTATGACGTTAAAAAAAGTCATTGGAATGATCTCTTTCCTGTGTAAAGGTTCAAGGATTGTTTCTATTTATTCGTTAAAAAATAAGCTTCTGTCACTCTGATTAAGAACAGAGGAAACATTTTCACATGTCACATATTCATCTTATTCTTTTTGCCACAAAGAAAAAGGTAAAACCCATCCATGGATGTTTACCAGACTGACTTCGGACAATTTCTTGCATTATGCTACAAATAATCTAATGAAACACTTAAGCTTCTATGAAGATAAGCAATGAAGAAGAAAATGTTCCCTACGTTACCAGCAGTCTAATGTAGCACTTATGTTACACGCTAAGGGCTAGTCAAGCCCAGGACTAGATGATGATAATTCCAATGATAGCAACAGGCTAGCTGATCAGAAGATTCTGGGTTCGCTCACGGAGAGAGAAGAGGCAGAGACTTGGAGTTGAGTTTGCAAGTAAAAAGGTACCATATATTGAGCTCTTCGAAACAAAAGGAAAACAAACAGGACTAACAAACATAACAGATTTGCAAAACTTTAACCTGCGCGAATGGCCATTCGAGATACTCTCAACAAGTTACAATTGTAATGAATATTCGAAGGTGACAGGTATTAGAAGTGCAACACAAAGGAACGATGATGATAACAGCAAATGATTTTTCACAGTGGTAAGAGGTGGAGTCCAGCTTCACACCCCTTGGACAGAAGAAATCAACCCAATTGTCCATTCATCCCACCCAAAGTTCACATGACCCACGTCTGGGTCTTAACAGCTGGTGACTCTGCGGAAGAGTCCGAGCATGTGTGGGTTGTGTGGGTGTAGGTCAAGTTGTGTGGGGGTGAGAGGTTGCTGGCTTCAGGAGCCCCTACCGGCCCGGCAGAGGTAGCACTTGGTCTCCGGCTGGAAAACCGGAGCTCCGGTTAGGCTCTCGGCCTGGTCTCTAGCTCGCCATCATTCTTTGCAGGACCGCAGGAAAAAAAAACCTGGCCTGTACAAAGCACCAAATAACGAATATCAAATACATGTACATATCAAATAAATACAAATCCTTGTACTAATAAATTGGATTGAAGTAATTGTGCGCACTGACCAATTTATAGCACTACCTGCACAGTAAGTTACACTGCAGTGAAAGTAATCCCAAAAGAGATTCAAAGAGTCTTAAATAGTAATAAAATACAATCTTTCAGTGTCAAAGTTCAATAAATAGTCATATCATTAAGTAAAGTGCTTCATGCAAACTGTGGAAATTAATTAATTAGTCCACTGTTGACAGATAAAGTGCTCATTCAGTGCATCAGTGAAGTTTATAAGCCACAAACTTACAAGATCACATTCAAAAATAAAGGCACTTAAAATACATCATCACACTTTTCTGACACCAACGCTGGAGTATTTGGCTTATCATCACAGTTCAGGGTAAGTTGATATTTTTGAAAACAAGGCACAACTTTGAATAACCCATGCATGCTAACACCTGCCTCTAGAATGAATGGAGACGCTAGGCTAACAAACGGACTGAGCACTCACCGATTCCACGGTCTGGATTACACGTGTGTGCTCTAATCGCACGATCTCGGACGCGGTAGCCGACGACTCCTATGATATAAGTGCATGGTTAAGTATAGAGCAGCACAAAGACAGTTTAACCGCAAAGATTTGACTGAAACCGACCTGAGCACAGCCTTCTCTTGGCATCCCCACTGCCTCTCCGTGTCTCCCTACTCCCCGGCATGACCCTGCTAATAATAGCCGGCGCTAAGTCACGTGACTGTGTGACGTCGTCATGAATGAAGCGATCTGATTGGCTAAACGCCAAGCCAACGGGAACATGTCAAATGCCGCGGGATTTGAGAGAGAGTGAGTGCAGCAGATCTATAAATGTCTGGATGTAGACGAGAGAGAGCAACATAATGATAGGCTGTCAGGATTTGACACCTGGGTTACACCCTCCCCTCCTAAAACCATGCAACCCCGGTGCATGCTAAACTACATGAACACTGGAACAAACAACGTTAGACGCCGGGACATCAAATACTTCACCATAGGCATGGGCTAAACTATGGAAAAGAGTTTGCACGACCGAGATCAAAGGATTACCTAAGGAAGGGTACTGTAAACGGTCAGGTGGGTGTCGCTGTCGCGAAGAACGGCGGACAGGCGAAACAGAACCGGTGGGCTCTGAGATAATCTCAGGTATCGAAATAGGCACCTCAGTAGAGAATGGCTCTATTATTGCAGCGTTAGGAGATGTCTCTGCTGGACCGCCCGACAGTGGGTCACCCTCTGGTGACACCGTCTCAGGAGGAACTGGACCTTCAGGTAGATATGGATCAGGTACATGCTCAACTCCCCCCTCAGGTTCACCAGGGACTTCATCTTCCTCCTCACTGGGAAAGGGTGGAACAGCAACTTCGGATGGACCAGGGGACTCTCCAACGTCAGGTAAGTCAACTACAGGTGAGTGTATTGTTTCAGGGACTGGGTTACTGCCTGAGGACGGGCCAGGAAAAGAACTTTCAACACTAAACCTCACAGGTGGTAGAACTGTGGGCTCCGAATAACTCCATTCCTCCTCTTCGTCACTCAGGTGATCTGGATCCACAACCGGCTTCTTCAGACTCCTGGTTTGAGGTCTGCAAACAGGTGCAGCGGGTTGCGGTTTGGGATCTGTGGTTTCGGGCAGAAAACCACATGGCAGTAACAAGTCTCTGTGTAATGTGCGGGTTCGTCCAGACGTGTCCTTCTCCGGTTGGACTGTGTAAACAGGGAGGTCTCCTGCTCGTTTGAGCACAACATAAATGTCTTTCTCCCACTTGTCCTCCAGTTTGTGTTTACCACGGAGTTTCACGTTGCGGACGAGCACCCGATCACCTTCCTCCAAAATAGACGGTTTTACTCGTTGATCAAAACGAGATTTATTTTTATCTGCAGATCTAGCAGCATTCTTAGAAGCGAGTTTATAACTCTCTTCCAACCGAGAACGAAGAGCCTGCACGTATTGAGAGTGCGACATGGACTGAGCGTCTCGAGTGGGAAGGCCGAAAGCCAGGTCCACGGGCAATCTTGGAGAGCGACCGAACATGAGCTCATATGGTGTGTAGCCCGTGACATCATTGCGGGTGCAATTATAAGCGTGGACTAACGGCTTCACGTATTCCTTCCATCTCTGCTTCTGCTCTGGTTCAAGAGTTCCTAACATGCTGAGCAACGTGCGGTTAAACCGCTCAACCGGGTTACCACGAGGATGGTAAGGAGTGGTCCTGGTCTTTTGTATGCCAGCTATGTCACAGAGCTCTTTAATGAGATGCGATTCAAAGTCAGGCCCCTGATCTGTGTGTAAGCGCTCGGGTATACCGTAGTGAACAATGAAGTTGTCAAACAGACATCTTGCAACAGTTTTAGCCTTTTGGTTGGCAGTTGGAATAGCTACGGCAAATTTAGTAAAATGGTCTGTCAACACTAAGATGTCTTTTGTGTTACTTTTATCAGGTTCGAGCGATAGGTAGTCCATACACAACAGTTCAAGGGGTCTGCTTGTTTTGATGTTAACCAATGGAGCAGCTCGTTCTGGAAGAGCTTTTCGCCTGACGCAACGATTGCAAGTCCTTATTTTCAGCTCGACATCGGCAGCCATGCGTGGCCAGAAGAACCTGGATCTAACCAAGTCCAGGGTACGATCGACTCCCAGATGACCCATGTCATCATGGAGACTGGTCAGCACCACTGAACGGAGATCTTCGGGTAACACGAGCTGGAATGACATACGCTCACCATCTTGTCTCCTCCTATAGAGGATGTCATCCTGGAGCTCCAGACGACTCAACTCTCTCAACAAAAGAGGAACGTCTGGGAGTTCTTGCCTCACTGTGGGAGGAACTTTATCTCCACTCTCCAGCTGATGGATTACCTCGCCAAGAGTTGGGTCGGCTCTCTGCCTCTCTTTCAATTCATGGTGAGAAAGAGAAGGAACAACAGGTAAACCATGACAAGAATCGGCAACATACGCATCGGGAATAGCAGCGACGGACATACTCAAAGATTCAACAAGTGTTATGCATTCCACATCAGCATCAGGATTACGACATCTCACCAGACAACTGTGGCAAATGGCGGCCACAACATCTAGAGAAAGCTCAACAGCAGCACTGTCCTCAACGTGATCAGCCGTGAAATGCTTCACCATCTCCCACTCCTTCTGACAATGAGTGTCAGGTGGCTCTGAGTGAGGCCTACGAGAAAGCGCATCGGCGTCTCGGTTCTGACTGCCGGCACGATACTGCAACTTAAAATCATAGGTGGACAGTGCAGCAAGCCACCGATGACTTGCGGCATCCAGTTTCGCTGATGTTAAAATGTAGGTTAACGGGTTGTTGTCTGTTACCACCACAAAACTTGAACCGTACAAGTAATCGTGAAACTTTTCACAAACGCTCCATTTCAACGCTAGAAATTCTAGTTTGTGCGCGGGATAGCGAGATTCACTGTTTGACAAGCCTCTGCTTGCATACGCAATGACGCGCAGCTTTCCATCTTGCTCTTGATAAAGCGCAGCACCTACCCCAGAAGCGCTCGCATCAGTGTGCAAAATATACGGTTGCTTGGGGTTGGCAAACCCAAGAACTGGAGCTGAAGTCAACCGATCAATGAGAGTATCAAAAGCAGACTGGCAGTCAGTAGTCCACCTCTCATTAAAAGGCAGCTTAGAATCGTGGAGCGGAGTAACAGAAACACGTTTGGAACTCTGGCGACGCGTAGGAACATACCCTTTCGTCAGGTCATTTAAGGGTTTAGCAATAGTAGCATAGCCACTAATAAAACGACGGTAATAACCAGCAAAACCCAAGAAAGATCTTAGTTCTTTGAGGTTACGCGGAACCGGCCAGGATTTTAGGGCAGCGATCTTTTCTGGATCGGTCTCGACACCACCCTCAGAGACTACATGGCCGAGATAGCGCACAGAGCTTTGGAAAAATTTGCACTTCTCAGGTGACAGTTTGAGGCCGTAATCTCTGAGCCGATGAAGCACGCGTAATAAGCGACTCTCATGCTCTTCAAGACTATCAGAAAAGATTATCAGATCATCAATAAAAACTAGAACCTCTTTCAGATGTAAATCGCCCATGCACTTTTCCATAAGGCGTTGGAAAGTGGATGGAGCGTTTGTCACACCCTGGGGCATGCGGTTGAATTCCCAAAACCCCAGCGGAGTAACGAAAGCTGTCTTGGATTTGTCACATTCTGCCATCTCAATTTGATAGTAACCCGACTTGAGATCAAGGACACTAAACCATCTAGAACCAGTCAAGGCAGAGAAAGATTCCTCCAAGTTAGGGAGCGCGTAGGCATCTTTGATTGTTTGGAGGTTAAGCTTTCGATAGTCAATGCAAAGGCGAACATCTCCATTCTTTTTCCTGACAACAACAATGGGTGAAGAAAAAGGTGAGTCAGATTCACGAATAACTCCTGCCTCTAACAAATCACGCAAATGGTTGCGGACAGCCTCGAGGTCGCGAGGATGGATTGGTCGGGCTCGGTGTTTAAAAGGAGTTTCATCGCTGAGGCGGATGTGATGCTTCACCTTATCTGTCCGCCCAAGATCAAGATCATGATGTGAAAATACTTCTGGTATTTGCTTGAGTTTGGAGATGATGCGCTCTTTCCAGTCTGAGGGAATAGGAGAGTTACTAAAATCAAACTCTAAATCAGAATTCTTGCATTGATCATTAGTGACACTGTGTGACAGGATCTGCGGTGACATTGACAGTTCGGCAATCACACTGAGTGGAGGCAGTATTACACCGTGTTCTGACTCGTTGGTGACCACCACGGGGAGCTTATGTGGTGAGTCTATGGAAAGTGAAACTAAACAACTTTTCACACACAATCCACCAGGCATTGGTGTAATGGGCTGTTCAATCAGAGCACACTGGCCAGCTAGTGATGGTTTCACCCGGACAGAGCCCTCGAGGACCAGGGTTTGACCAGCAAGAACCTCGACCGGGGTCTTACTTGCTAATCTGATGATGGAGTCACTGGCCTCTTCGGTCTGCCGGTGTCTAAGCTGGAGCAACTGCAAAACCGCTCTGTACCCCTGCATAGCAGGCTGGAAATGAGCAGACTCAGCTTCCACATAGTGCTCATACAGTGGGTCCAGTGTGTTCATCCCAATTAAGATCTGGGACTGGTGTTCTGAAGGAGAATCTGGAACAATGAGTGCAAGAGTGACTAGTTCCATGTCAACACCAACGAAGTCTCTGGGGAATGTGATAGTTACTTCAACATAACCCAAGTAGGGAACAGCTTGACCTGCTGCACCTTCTACTTTAAGGAGGTCACACAATGGCATTAACGGCTGTCGAGATAGATACTTGTTATAAAAAGAAACCGGAACAGTGGTCACTTGTGATCCTGTGTCAAGTAAACAATGACACACTTGTTCTGCAATTGTCACATCACTGGTACATTTTGAACCAATAAGACCTTTAGGAATCTTGTTTGTGTAAGTGCAATGAGACTGTTCTCTGCATGCAGCTTGTTTCTGGTTCTTGGGACATTTTTGGTCCAAGGCAGTTCCGGTTCGCCCCGTAACAGGAACTTTGCTTAGTTTAAAGGCTGATTTTCTGATGTATTTGTTCTTCTCCACTTTGCTTGTCTCTCAGCAAACTGTTTTTTCTTGGTGGCAACAAGAGCAGAATTCGGGGGATTGTCACATTGTGGTTTAATGTGCCCATCTTCACCACACCTAAAACAATACCAGGTTTAGGTGCAGGAGGTGGGTTTCTTTGAGGCTTGCCCACCCCCTGACCATCACCATGGCTATGGCCAGGAGTGGACTTTGCTGCAGCTGAAGGCTTCGAGCCAGAGTGGGTGGCTGTTAGTGCGTTAAGCTGTTTCTGCATGTCAGCCAACTGTCGGGCAAGCTGTTCCAAAGTGACAGCTTCTGGTTTACTGTCAGTTTTAGCACAAGCATAATGAGCATGGGACAGGGCTTTGGCCTTCGAACCCAGATGTTGCTTCATCCGCTGCGACTTGGCTGCTTCTCTGTCCTCCTCTGTGCGGAGCAGCAGCAACAGTTCTGCGAAGGGTGGCGGACAGGACTTACGCTGCTTAAGTTGAAGTTCTGCAATTAAAGTATTGTCCCAGCATCCCCTGCAAAACTGATTGAGCAGGTGTTTATCAAACTCAGCTTGCGGGACTCCCCCTCTCTTTACTGCGGCACTCAACGCGACTTGGAGCCTTTGAAGGAAAGCCGACGGCTTCTCCCCCCCATCTTGAAAAGTATCCATGAATTTTGCATACAATTCATCCCCGTCTTGGACTGCACCATATGCGGAATCAAGGATTTGGAGGTATACTGCGGGAGGCGTTTCCGGTTTCAAGTGTTTAACCATATCTGCTGCAGGAGACAATAAACTTTCAATAATACGTCTAGATCGCTGTAAGTCTGACACAGACGGATCATTCATCATTAAATCAATAGCAGATCGGAAAGTGTCATAATCAGACTCATTTTGGGGACGTGGTGATCGTCCAGAAAAAGCTCTGAGTCTCTGTATGGACATGTGGGACATTGCATTGTCCTCACTTTTCACAATATGTTCCACTACAAGTCGTTGAACTTCTGGTGGATTCAGGTCAGGCAAAGATGGAAAAGGAACTCGTGACTGGGCAGCAGGTGGTGTCTGCGCATGTCTATGAGCTTCACGCGGATGTGGCCCTGGAGGCAGAAGGACAGGCGACGCCACACTAGCGGCTGGGGGCACGGACAGTATCGCATTAACTTTCTCCTCCAGGCACTCTGGAACTGACCCCAGCCCTGCGATGGAACGGCCCAGCAGAGACATGACATCCTTTAAGACATCTGTGTATTCTTTACCGGTACTCTTTGCTAATTTCTGCAGCTCAGAAAGATAAGCATCAGTTTTAGTTTTTTCAACGTGAGCGGCGCAAATACTAGACAGTTCAGAAATTTTACCGGTTACTGTTTGGTCGTTGCTTATGTAAATGTAGGGTAATTGTGCACGAAGCGCAGCAATGGCAGCACCAGAATTAAATTCAACCACCAGTGCACCGTCAAATGCAGATCCGGACTGAGAAACAAGTTCTGAACGTGAAATTGAACCATATTTACTCAAAAAGTCAAGTATTTCTTCGCAAATATCACCTTTAGTAATACCCTCAATGATAACTGCATTGGAAATTTTTATGCCAAGTTCTTCAAAAATATCCATGTCTGTCCTGTGTATTTTTCCCGTTGCCAATAGTTACTCAAATACAGGTACCCCTCTGCCAAACAAAAGCAACTCTCTCCTGGCTAGCTCGCCACGTTATGTAGCACTTATGTTACACGCTAAGGGCTAGTCAAGCCCAGGACTAGATGATGATAATTCCAATGATAGCAACAGGCTAGCTGATCAGAAGATTCTGGGTTCGCTCACGGAGAGAGAAGAGGCAGAGACTTGGAGTTGAGTTTGCAAGTAAAAAGGTACCATATATTGAGCTCTTCGAAACAAAAGGAAAACAAACAGGACTAACAAACATAACAGATTTGCAAAACTTTAACCTGCGCGAATGGCCATTCGAGATACTCTCAACAAGTTACAATTGTAATGAATATTCGAAGGTGACAGGTATTAGAAGTGCAACACAAAGGAACGATGATGATAACAGCAAATGATTTTTCACAGTGGTAAGAGGTGGAGTCCAGCTTCACACCCCTTGGACAGAAGAAATCAACCCAATTGTCCATTCATCCCACCCAAAGTTCACATGACCCACGTCTGGGTCTTAACAGCTGGTGACTCTGCGGAAGAGTCCGAGCATGTGTGGGTTGTGTGGGTGTAGGTCAAGTTGTGTGGGGGTGAGAGGTTGCTGGCTTCAGGAGCCCCTACCGGCCCGGCAGAGGTAGCACTTGGTCTCCGGCTGGAAAACCGGAGCTCCGGTTAGGCTCTCGGCCTGGTCTCTAGCTCGCCATCATTCTTTGCAGGACCGCAGGAAAAAAAAACCTGGCCTGTACAAAGCACCAAATAACGAATATCAAATACATGTACATATCAAATAAATACAAATCCTTGTACTAATAAATTGGATTGAAGTAATTGTGCGCACTGACCAATTTATAGCACTACCTGCACAGTAAGTTACACTGCAGTGAAAGTAATCCCAAAAGAGATTCAAAGAGTCTTAAATAGTAATAAAATACAATCTTTCAGTGTCAAAGTTCAATAAATAGTCATATCATTAAGTAAAGTGCTTCATGCAAACTGTGGAAATTAATTAATTAGTCCACTGTTGACAGATAAAGTGCTCATTCAGTGCATCAGTGAAGTTTATAAGCCACAAACTTACAAGATCACATTCAAAAATAAAGGCACTTAAAATACATCATCACACTTTTCTGACACCAACGCTGGAGTATTTGGCTTATCATCACAGTTCAGGGTAAGTTGATATTTTTGAAAACAAGGCACAACTTTGAATAACCCATGCATGCTAACACCTGCCTCTAGAATGAATGGAGACGCTAGGCTAACAAACGGACTGAGCACTCACCGATTCCACGGTCTGGATTACACGTGTGTGCTCTAATCGCACGATCTCGGACGCGGTAGCCGACGACTCCTATGATATAAGTGCATGGTTAAGTATAGAGCAGCACAAAGACAGTTTAACCGCAAAGATTTGACTGAAACCGACCTGAGCACAGCCTTCTCTTGGCATCCCCACTGCCTCTCCGTGTCTCCCTACTCCCCGGCATGACCCTGCTAATAATAGCCGGCGCTAAGTCACGTGACTGTGTGACGTCGTCATGAATGAAGCGATCTGATTGGCTAAACGCCAAGCCAACGGGAACATGTCAAATGCCGCGGGATTTGAGAGAGAGTGAGTGCAGCAGATCTATAAATGTCTGGATGTAGACGAGAGAGAGCAACATAATGATAGGCTGTCAGGATTTGACACCTGGGTTACACTAAGCAGGGAAGCCCAGACTTCCCTGTCCTGAGACTCTTCCTCCAGCTCTTCCGGGAGGATCCCAAGGCGCTCCCAAGTGATTTCAGGTTGCACTGTGCTTTGGATATTGACTGGAAAAAGGGGCTTCAGGGAGACCAGAGCACTGGTGTGGTTGAACTCAACTATTACCTGTCGGTGAAACTCAGTTTGGGTTGTCGATGCAAAGGTGGCGATTAATTGAACCATGTTTTAATAATAATAATGCATTGGTTTTATATAGCGCTTTTCAGGACACTCAAAGACACTTTACATTGCATTCCATTATTCATTCTCTCCATACTGGGTGGTAGTAAGCTACTACTGTAGCCACAGCTGCCCTGGGGCAGACTGACAGAAGCGAGGCTGCCAATTTGCGCCATCGGCCCCTCCTACCACCACCAACCATTCACTCTCACAACTTTCATACTAGGCAAGGTGGGTGAAGTGTCTTGCCCAAGGACACAACGACAGTTTTACGCCTGAGGGAGCGGGGATCGAACCACCAACCCTCCGGTTTTAAGACGACCTGCTCTACCAACTGAGCTACTGTCGCCCCCACTTTTACAAGTTAAGTTGTTACTTCATCAAGATCACTGTTGGTAAGACCTTTTTCACACTTCCTGGTTTTTTAGCCGGAAATACGCCATCCGTGGGTGACTTTGCTTCCGGTAGCCCTGCCACAAGCTAAAAACAAACGATGCTGTCGAGTACCTGCTTGCTTTTCTAATGGGCTGAAGCAGCCTTATCTTAATTTTTACTCGTTTCCAAAGAACAGAGAGGTCAGACAGAAGTGGATTCAGGCGATTAGGCGGGGAGGGGCCCAGATTTGTTATTAACGAGGGGAGCAGCATGTCTGCAGCTGACATGTCACTCCGGCGGCTACGTCCAGGAGCTAAGTGTTAGCCGCCGTAAAACTGATGCTGTTCCAAGTCTCTTCAGCTGGAATGAGTTCACACCGCATCCTACCAGGAGTCCGTGTACGGCCGCTGCTCCACACGGCAGTCTGTGGAGCTGTCTGTCCAGGAACCGGAGAGCAAACAGAGAGAAACTGCAGCGATGGAGGATAAACTGGACCATGACTCTGCGACCCGCTTCCTGCAGGTAAGAAACTCCATCTGTTGTAAACAACGGATTACATACACATTTTATTTTTCTTATATAAGTGTGTGTGTGTCTGTCTGTCAACAGGGTCTATTATTTTAATAAAGTGTGTGTTTGTGTCTGTGTGTGTCAACAGGGTCTATTATTTTCATAAATTGTATAAAGACCAGAATTAATCTTTCTTCTGAATCACCACAGGTGTTCTGGATGAGGTGGCAGATTACATCAGAGACCTGGAAGCCAAACTGCAGAGTGTTTCCCTGCCGTCCTCAGTCGAATTGATGTATAAATAAAGTTTGATTGATTTACATGTAACACATTCTTTTGTTACTGTTCCTTTGTGGGGAGAGGATTTGAATTTAGCCATGCAACCACATCTGAAAAAGTGAAATCATACACACTGCAGCAAGCACAATTAATTCAACTGAGGCTTAAGATATTTTATCAATAAGCATTCATTTGATTTAAACACATACACAGTACAATATAGGCCAAGGCTATATTCTGAACAATTTATTTAACGAATGAAATATCAAATGAGCTGTGTAATTAATCACCATTTGTGCATTTACAAGAATGTACAATGTTGGATCACTATGCTAAACTGTAAAATAATAACCAATGTGATAAAATATCAAAATAATCATGTTACAGCAGTGCAGCAAATATTTATAACAGACAACAGAAGTATAAGTTAGAGAGGGAATCCTGAGACCAAGGAGGAGGAAGAACTGGGACTTCAGGAGCCAAGTGGTGCTGGATCAGATCACTGGATGTTTCATGTGGACAAAGGTATGACATGCGGCATCCACGTGGGACAGGGCCATGGAACCTGCTCTATTTCAGACAAGCCATCCAACACAGGAGCACTGAGGGGCTGGGGTTGTTCCTCATGCAGCTTGGGTCCAGCCGCCATCAAGTCAGGGTCGGGAAACGGTCCTAAAAAAAGATACATAAAGCCTCTACTTATTTGTGCTTATATTTTGGGAAAATGTAGTTACAGTAGTTACATTTGGCCATCATTACACAAAGGCATTAGCATTTAGCTGTCACAAAAGTGAAATGCTGAATATTATTACCTGTATATGCCTGGTACAATGTGGACTGACGACCACTCTCACCAGCTGCTGTTGGCTTTCGCACCACCACATCACTCACAGGTTCTGGATGAATTCACTGAAACCAACGGTGAAATATGTTCATTTTTGCAAAGAATTGTAGTAATACACAGTCTGTGTGTGTGTGTGTTGTTTTTTTTAATAATTTCAGGACACAAACAAAAAAGACAACATATGGTAAACACAAGCACTTCATGAAAACAGAGTAAATAAACTACCTTATTAAACACCACCTGAGTTCTTGCTCTATGCCATTGCTGTAGACTGCTTGTGCAGGCCAGAGATGGAGGACAGTCTGCAGGCCATACTGTGTATAATGCGCTGTCTGATGAAGCAGGGCCACAGTGTGGTTGAAAAACCCTCTTCCTGCTGCACAGCTACAGGAAAACGCCATCAGACGTCCACTGTCAACAGCAAGCGTCATCTGTACAAAAATGGATAAGAATGATGAACATGACATCATGGAAATACCTCACTGTCAGTGGTAAGAGATGGTAACAGCTGATGGTAAGGGGACTCTGTAGTGCACCCACCACGACCCTTTTTTATCCCCCAAAATAACTAACTTTTACAATATATTTGCACACACACACAGACACGACTTTATTCAGTACAATAGAAATACACCACACAAAGCTGGTTTGGTTGAGTGGGGATGCACTCTTCTGGCCACAGATCTATTATAAAAGCAGATAACAGCAGTAGAGACTTATAACCTATGGAATGAATTGAAATAAAATGACAAAAAGAGCAGAGTCGAGGCTCCTGTATAAGATAAGGCTGGGACGGACGGCCGTCAGCAGAGAGTTGCAGCAGCAGCTGCAACGGCAGGAACTTCTGCTCTCTGTGGTCAAACCTCTAGTTTATGCAGCTCCTGGCTTTTCCTCTACGACCGGCAGCACCTTGCCCTCACTGTCACCTGGCCATTTAATGCATTTGATATTATGATGATGATAAGACACGCACAAAAACACGTTAGCTGAGAGCTAACGCTGTTAGCTGTTGGGCTAATCAATGATAGCATTCGTCTAATATCATATCTGAAAGACGTTCACTGAAACAGCCAGAAAGAGAACAAACGGTTGTCGTCATGCTGCAAATGAAACTTAAATGTTCGGATACGGTTATCAGGATCTACACATGAAAAAGTATGCCTAAGTACAGTTGCTAGGGTTCAGTAGCACTTAGGCTAACATGCTAACTCTCTACTTACCTTCGTGTTTTTCTATGAAGTTTTCGTGGAAAAACTTGTATCCTTTCTTCATCTTTGACTTTTTTGTCACCGATTTCTCTTCCACCATCCTTTCCACATCAGCGAAGGAAATGCTGGGGAAATGTTGGAGACAAGCACTGAAAACGCGACCCATCTCGGAGAAAATGAATGGACTTGGCGCTGGACTGGAAGAAAAGTCACCCACGGAATGTGTATTTCCGGTTTTTGTGAAAAAGGTCTCTTCTATGATAACTGAATTTGGAAATTTAAACTGACTCTTGAGATACAATCTCCATTGTTACTGGAATTTGTTTTGGCGTTTGATTGTTTTAAATGTTTATTTTTTTCTTGTAATACTCGAGTCTCATTCAGTTTCACAATAACTCCTGGCTGGCTGACCCACCACTTCTAACACTCCTTTACTCTCAATTTAAATTATGCTCACCCAAATATATGAAGTGAGATTATTTAAAATGATTGGACCAGTAGGTTGGGCTCATAACAGGAGATAGAAAATGAATGAGACTCAGACCACAGTTTGAAAAAATGAATTACCGGCATATATTGTTGAACAGTATTATAAACACAATACAATGAAACAACATAAAATATTTTTTAACAGAAATTACCTGTGGCACCACACTTTGTTTTAGTAAGATTCACAGTTTAGATCACTTGTTCTTACCTGGGTGCACCCGTCTTTCAATTAATATCAAATTCAATCCGTTACAATTCAGGTTAATCACCAAATAAGTTCAACATTTCATCAACTAAAAGTTCATCAACCAACTTAAATTGTTTCTCTTGTGGAGTGAATTTCACTCAGTTGCTCAGATCCCCCTTCTGTGTGTGTGTGAAGAATTGTCCAGTTGATGCAACTGTCCTTTAGTTCCAAAGAAAAATGTCCAAAAAAGAAAATTAAGAAGAAAGAGAGTTCCAGGGTGTGTGTGGGTGTGTGTATGTGAGGGGCAGAAGATGGAAAATGGTGTGGAAGGGGGGTTGATGTTCTGGCCTACCACACCGGGCTGTTTAGTAGAAGGATCGGGTTCATCCACGGACTTGGCTCGCCATCCAAGGTTGATTCCAGCGACCGATAACAAAACCAATTAAAAAAAAAAAAAAACCTGACCTGTCAATGACAGTATCACGAATTACAATATATCTCAATTAATTCAGTCTTTCAACCATTAAAGTACGAACTGCTACACAAATCCTGTGTGCAATGAAAACAAATAGTGAAAATTGAAACATTTCCACTGCTGTTTCAGTGAAATACATCACTTGTTCCCAATATCTCAAAAAGAACTCACATTCAGCTTGTGAAAAAAAAATACAGAATCATCCAAATAGACAAAAACACATCTTAACATACTCCTCTCAAGTGCTTTTTACAGTGCAAATCAAAGCTTTAAACAATGAACAAAAGTTTTTCATTTCTCTCAACGTCAACGGCAGGGGCATAAAATGGCGCTGCCTCCTCCTGTAGTTTCACTTTCCCTTTTCTTCAGCAAGAAACACAGATAACACGAAGTAATTAGTATTTCTCGGGCTCAGAGTAACTTTTTATGACTGAAAAACTCACGAAAACTTATTTAAAATTGACATTAGGATGAGATTGATCACAAATATACTATTTTCTTACCGATTTGCAACCAAACGCACACGATATCTGGAGTCAGCACGGAGTTTGACACAACCGGAAGAGAAAAAACGAAAAAAAAGAAAAGATTCCCGCGGACGGAGGTGGGCGGGACAATGCGCAGTTTTAAGGCAGCTCATTGGTCTAGATCGTTACACACGTCATCCACTCACAGTTAACCCTTTCTCCGCTGGGCAAAATTAAATCAATAATGAAACAAATAAGAATTGCTTGAAATGACAGGGGTTTTTTTTTTCATTTTTTCTGGGATTTGCAGTATTTTTCAAATGTGGGTTACAATGGCCTACTGTTATTAATTACAATTCAAGGTAAAATCAAGGACCACTTTACTTGAAGCCCCCCTGTATAACACATTATAAGTACATTATAGCACTCTATAACTATAGTTATAAACACTCATAAATGATCACAATGCTTTATAACCTCCGTTCTCAAACTGTGGTACGTGTACTAGTGGTGGTACGTGAGCTCCCTCTAGTGGTATGCGGGGGAATCACAGAAATTTAAATATTCTTTGAAGATTAGTTAAAAGTCAGAACTTTCAGAAACAACTAATACCACCAAAATACATAATAATTTCAAATTAAAACACGTCAGATCAACTGCAATTCACATTCAGTTTTTCTCTTCTAATATAATGTGTTGGACTGCGATGTGCTCACATTCAGTCACGTAGTAGTCATTGACGATTAAACTAGCTTAGCTTCACCGTCATGAGCGTGCAGAGGTGAAACGAGAGGTCCGAAAACTCTACAAATGTGGCTCCAAACAGGAGCTATTAGGAAAAGAAGTGCAGAACAGGAGGAGAATACAACCAGCAGCCCTGCTGAAACTGAAGTTGACGACACTGAAGCGAACACGAGGCTATCAGGTGGCTAATTAAGCAGCGTAGCCGAAGCATCACCAGCATCTGCTAGCGTTAGCAACAAACGACGCTGCATGAGTGCGCATGCGCATGTGAGAGAGAGAGAGAGAGAGAGAGAGAGAGAGAGAGAGAGAGAGAGAGAGAGAGAGAGAGAGTGAGTGAGGATGTAAGTGAGAGGGAGAGTTGCCCCTTTGTGTGTGACAGTTCTAGTGTTCTGCCTTTGCTGACTGTGGCTGACAGAATTAAACAAAAACAAAAAGACCAAGACACTTAGAAATATACCTGCTTCCTGTGGGGTTTATTTTTTATTTTTTTACTTTGGTCATAATGGTGGTACTTGGAAAGCCTAATTTTTTCTGAGGCGGTACTCGGTTTAAAAAGTTTGAGAAGCACTGCTTTATAATATCAGGACCTAGCCCTAACCCTAACCCTATGCTGTATAGTGGGTTATTATACAGGGGAGCTTCAAGTAAAGTGTTACCCAGATCAAACTTTTAAATGTTTGTTTTGAACATTACAGACTGAACCTCCGATTCCCTTTGTTTGGGACCGTTTCTCTCTTTATTTCTCCACACACTCTCCTCTGTTCTCTTTCATTGGACGATGGCTGAGGCTGCATTTCCACCACAAAATTAGGGTTCGGTGAAAACCTGCTTCCTCCAGTTCATAAAACTGAAACATAAAACTTTCTGAACGATGACGAGATCAGAATATACAGAGTTTATGAATGACACAAGTCCAAAGTATATAAAGTCATTAAAAACCACCTCAGCTGAGCCTGCAGTGATGGATAAGTACTGTATATTTCCTATAATGAGGTGTGGTTTCAGTCAAAGTTGATTGCCCCCCCCACCCCCACTGCTTTACATACGTAAGTGGTCCACTTCCACCACTTCTCTGACGTGTTAAAAACAACGCCACGGCTGCTATCAGGCCGCCATCTCCCGCACTGAAATCAGGGCAATAATCCGAAGCAATAAGACCCAATTTGTCTGAATTTGTTCGAGTTGGAAATGAAGCTCATTACGCTGGAGGCCCCGAGTGAGAGAGCATGCATCTGAAATGCCTTTTGAAATACAGACGGGCGGCTCCCCGATGCTAAATGGAAACGTGTAAAAGCCTGACGAATCAAATCAGGGCCAGTCTGCCGGAATCGCGCCGATGTTGCATTACAACGCCTCTCTCAAGGAAAACACCGCCCAGGAGGGCACACATCTCCAACGAGTGTGTGTGTGGGGGGGGAATCAGAGAGTGAAGGAGGGATTACCAATTCCACGCACAGCTGGAACGATACCTGCCGCACATACAGTGATTTTTGTTAAGTGAATCTCCTGCGTTCTCCCACAATACCAATCTCTGCTGCGCTGTCATGCTGGACAAGTAGTTATTGAGCCAGAGATTGAAAGCAAGGACGGAAGAAAAAAAGAAGAAAAAGAAGAAGAAGAGAGAGAACGGGCAAACGAGGTCCAGTGAGACGGATCGAGGAGGGGGAGACATGGACAGAGATGGAGAGACGGGCCGGACTGGATAAAGGAGAAAGTGACACGAGAAAAGCACGGCTGAAGTGAGAGATGCCCCGGGAGGCGAGAGGCGAGGAGGAGGATGGGGCGCCCGCCTCCGCTCCCCTGCTTGCTATTCCAGGTGTCATCTTTTCCAGTCGTCGCTGATTAGTGCCTGAACATATCTCCTGGGGAGAAAATTAAATATTGATCTATTTTTCTCTCTTCGTTCCAACGCCCCCCTTCCGAAACGCTACTCTCGCTTGTGTGTGTGTGTGTGTGTGTGTGTGTGTGTGTGTGTGTGTGTGTGTGCAGAAGACACGAGGAGACCGCTACCGGTGGAATTTTAATGCTGGCTGCTCAGGGATGAACTGTTCACATATGACAAGGAACTAAATTACACAAAAAAGAAAGAAGGAAAGAAAAACTTCCTCCCAGGTGACCTTAAATCCACCAGGCTTTTGCTTTTTTTTTTTACCACTCTGTAGTGGAAGCTGCTACACCATGCATGCTGGTTAAAAAGTGAAAGAAAAAATGATATATGAAGATGTGACATATATTGGAAAGCTGTGAAGTTGTGTCGAATAACATTTGGAAGAGTTTCACAATCAAATGAGAAAATTTGCTCATTTTAAAGATGGATTTGTTTCTGTTGTGCCCAGAAAATTAAAATACATTCAGAATGTCAATCAAGAAAATTGCATTTCTTCTCAAATCGTATTATTCAGAAAGTCTTATATCACAATAGTTACACTGATTAAAGAGGCGCTGTGTAAAACTGCTATAATGCCAGTGTTGCACATTAGATGGCGGAGTTGAGTTTTTTTTTTTCTTTTTAATTTGCATTTTTTTTTTTTTTTTGTAGATTTTTAAAAATGAACTAATCACAGTCATGAATTTGCACCCTAACATTACAAAATAATAACAGAGGTGAACCGAGGATCATGGGACATTCATAACGCTACTCATAAAGTCTGCCCCCGTGAGCCTCTGATGACTCGTGGTTCAACTCCAGTGTTTTCGGTTTTAGCTGAGGTTTATTTTGGGCGGGTAATGGCAGCTTTCAGCTCGTATAGAGGTTTGGGGTTTGGGTCAGGAAATTACACATTATGCTGTCATACAACAGAACTGAACGAGAGCTGGAAACTTTCATCAGAGAAACAGTGAGAATTATATTCCACAGAGATTTTACCGTTTTACATAATGATTTCATTTTGTGACTTTTAAATATCCGAAGTGAAAGATTACATAGTTTAATCCTTACAAGGAATGATAATTTCTCCACATTCTGAGAGTTTCATTTCATTTGTTTAAAAACATAAAAAAAAAAAAAAAATCTAAAAAACAGATTCGACAGGTGAAAACACTAAAATAAAAAAAATAATAATTCAAGGGTTGGGACATGATATCCTGTTGTTTGGTCACATTTGGCTGATTTTGAAATTCAATTAAAATTCCTCTAAGCAAAATAATACATATTTTAGGTTTAAATGTTTCTGATTTTTATTGATCCTGAAGCTAATATTTCTTTCTTCCACTCGGATATAAAACTCTGCTTGTCAATAATAGCATTAGGGGATTCAGGATAAGTTACAAATGAAGATAGTTTGAATTACACACTTTTCTTTACAACCCTAAACTAAATCTAGATGATCTGCTCACCAGTTCTAACTTTAATTTAGCACAATATTTTAAGAGCTAAAAGGCTTAAAGGTGCTGTAGGCAGAATTTTGCTAGTCAATGCTAATTTTTCTGTGTTTTCTTTGGATTAAATGTTAGAGTATCCATTGACAATCCTTTAGGAGTGTAGCATAATTGCACCACCGCGAGGGCGCAGCTTTTCCACCTGTCTCTGTTCTGAGATGAAAAGGAATCTAGGCAGCTCCAGGTATCTTGGAGCTAGCCCCTGAGGCTCTAACCATGATTGGTCGAGGGGCGTTCGTCGCGCGTTCTTGTGGGAGGGGCTTAACTTGGCCGTGAGGGCGTGATGTCAGAGAAAACAGGACAGGATTGGCTGTGCTGGGTTTCAAAACGCCATCTTAGATGGGTCAAATCGCTATCTTGCTTAGGTAAACCCTAAGCAAGATGGCGGAGATGCGGAATCCTGCCTACAGCACCTTTAACTGGCTGGTTCAAGCTCATCTGTACATTTTCTTTTTTCCTGCAACTCAAGGGAAATCTAACGTGTTTTTCTGGTTTAGATCTGGTCTGATGCTGCCGTAGAGCTCCGCTGATCCGCAGTCAGAAAGGAAAATGGAAAAGAGTTTTCTGTCCGCTGAGGCCCCATCCACACGAAGCCAAAACGCTCATAGTTTCAAAAACGTTTGCCCGTAAAGACGGAGTTGATTCAATATTTATGACCGTCCACATGACTGTTTTCAAAACGGCCGAAACGTTGCAATAACATGCCAGGCCGCTAGGTGGCGCTTCATTGACAGCCGCCGGAAATACATGGCAATATCATAGCGCATGCGCAGACGATCATAAACAAACATGGCGGCGAGTCGAGGGTCCGGTGTAAGTTTGGTGTGGACAGACGATGAAGTGGAGTTACTTCTCAAGATTACCCTGGACTACAAAGCAAGTAAACTACTGGAAAGCGTCGATTGGGAGTCGAGCCAGTCAAAGTATACTGACATAGCAACTTCATTCCATCAACAATATCCCCAAAATGCAACAGACAGGGACTTCCCTCACGACCCTAACAACATTTCAAAACAACAACTGACTGTAAAATTAAAAAACATAAGGGGGAAATTTCGTCAGGCTGTGGACAACAGATGCCGAAGTGGATATGGTCGTGTCGTGCTGTTGTATTATGAACTTTACGAGCAGATTTGGGGAGGTTCCGCTGCTACTCGCTCGATTGATGGTGGCATCGAGACAACGGACCTGGCGGAGACCTCGACCCACTCATCTTCCCCACAAAACTCTCCTCCTGCTGACTCGCCACAGTCTGTTGATTCTGCCGAGAGTGTGTTGCCTCTTCCCGTCATACGGCAGCGCAGAGAGATGCTGCAGGTAGGCCTCACTAACAATCAAACATTGTAATTACGGGATGAGTTCCGTTGATACTGACAGTGATGAGTAGCCTTTTGTGAAGTCGCTCAAATAGCTGGGTTCCCATGCCACGGTTAGCACTCATTCTGGTGGTTTAATGCAGGAGGAAAGAGGAGGAATAACAGGCTTGGGATCTGTAGATGCTGTATATATTTCATGTGTATTCACATCTTCTTTTGCAGTCATTCTGTCACCATAATCCTGACATCGCTTCGCTGTTTTTCTTCTTGTAAGGAGAGGCTGAACAGCCACAGAGGGGACAGGCTGAGGAGGACGGTTCCTGTGGACACCACACTGGAGGACGTACACATAAAGCAGAGGATGTTGGAGCTGATGGAGGAGTCAACCAGACAAAATTCCAATAACATGCCACAGATTAATCAAAATATTGCCAACATTACCAATACCATACAGGAGGGATTTTCTCTAATGAGGGAATTGCTGCTTCAGAATGGCACTGCGCAACCCCACAGCAGCAGCACATATGCACAAGACCATGTTTCCCCTCCATCATACACACCACTAAACCCACAGCCCTGTACATCAGCCTTCTTTCACACTCCAACTGAAACACGGCACTCGCAGCGATACACACACTGCAAATTTTCCAGTGTTGAATTAACTCAGAAAGTGTTAAAGAGTGGTCTCATATATACACTGTTGTAGCGTTAAAAGTAAGTGTTAAAATACACACTTTAAAGTGTTCATTCTAAGAATTAACACTGTATAGAGTTAAATAGGAACACTGGTCAACAGAGAGGAATATTAATATAACTCCACAGAGTGCCAGCATTAGAAAATTAACACTCATCAGTGTTGAGATTTTAACACTACAAAAGTGTATATATGAGACCACTCTTTAACACTTTCAGAGTTAATTCAACACTGGAAAATTTGCTGTGTACACAATCAGAAAATACACAAAACAAAACATGTCGTCTCTGTATTTTCAAGGGTCCAGGTACTTCATGACCACTCTCCTCACCCTCTTTGCTTCTGCCTCATTACAGTCAGTGAGGTAACTGTTGCACCGAGTTTGAGGCTGTGAGTCGTTCTCATTCTGCACTGTTCCCATCAATGATACTTCATCCACAGGCTCTTTACTAGCTTCACAGTAATTATGAAGGACAAAGCAAGAGTAGATGACATGGGGCAGGTCATCCAGATTTATGTCCATTGGCCTTCTGAGTGATGCAAATCTGACTTTGAGGCGGCTAAAAGCACACTCTATGACCATCCGTGCCCTGCATACACTCAAGCCAAAGTACTGCTCTTGTGGTGTGGACCCACCGTTTGCAAACTCTTTCATTACATAGGGCAACAGCGAGTATGCGGGATGGCGCAAGCGTATCAGGAAGCGCTCCAAAATAGGAGTAAATACGGAGCCGCGGATTCAACAGTTTTCGGATCTGTTCACCTCGGGACCTGGTTTCAAAAATGTTCGGTTTCAGATCCACGGAATGCTGAATTCGTGTGGATGACAGGGTGTGTTGATCAAATATTTTTGCGTTTTGGCCTGGATTTGTCTTGGTGTGGATGGGGCCTGAGTGAATCAGAACCAACATCTTGAAATGAATTCGGAGCACAGTTAATTAAAGAGCTGCTGCTAACTTCTGGATCTGAGCTGGAAGGAAGAAGCATGATGGCTGCAGACTCACAGGTAACCTAGTTCAGCTTCAACTAACTCGAAACAATCGTGACCTGACAGTGAAAAAGAAACTGCTTTGATTTGTCTCGTTTTAAAAAAATACTTTAACTACAGCTATATATATAGAGGGAATATTTCTGTTAGTTGTTCCAACTAATACCAGTAAACTGAAACGTTTTCTGTTCTTTGGGCCCTGCTTAATTAGAGGAGCCTCAGCAGACGCAGCTGAATCTCATTCAGTGATGAGCTGGACCCCCACTTCAGGAAACAGCCTCCCCAGCACCGCCCACCTGAGAAAACAACATGCAGAAACTATAGCGCCCCTAACAGGACACAGTCTGCAGGACATAACAAATTTAGGCTCAGAGTTACTTTTATTTAACCAAAAAGTTTTCTTTGGTTTGTTTACCAGATATGATACAGGCATATTCCAAAAGTTGATAAGATAAGATGACAAGAAGTGGATAGGGGGAAAAAAAATTCTCTGCTTTTGTTTAAATTTGAACAAAAAGGGTCATGTTCAGAATTATTCACACCCTTATCAAAAAGCCGTCATTAGCTGTTACAGCTATCAAACTCTTCCTATAATTACTAAGTACATCCATGCCTCCACTGGGATTTTTGACCATTTATTTTCAACATGTCCTCCATTTAGTCTGTCCCTCTAAAGAGACACCTGTCTCCAGGAGACACTGCCACTTGGATTTTAGGGTATCCCCTCATTAGACCTGTGCACAAAATACATCTGTATTGTTTTGTGATATTTAAGTAAAGTGGAAACCCCGTCTTGTCTTGTGACCCCAATATCGTGTCTCGTCTCGTGACCCCTACTTTCCACATTTTCATTCATTCTTGAATTTTTTTCCCTCCTCATAACCTCAGCTTCCAACTAATATTTCAGTTCGTAGGGAAAAAAGTTAGGGGTGCAAATATGAAAAAAAAAAAGTCCTGAGTGGATGATCTAATGGTAGTTTATAATATTTTCACCAAGTTATGTTATGAATGTCTTTAAGTGACGGGGAAACAGCATAACCTATAATAGATTCATGGAAAAAAAAGAAAAAACGTAAGTGTGGAAGACAGCAGTTTGGGACAGAAGTGGACTCGTCCTCTAGTCTCCTGACAGGAACCACAGATGTAGCTGAGTAATCCGTCTGACTGAACGCCTCTCTGGTCGGGGCAACCAGGAACCGTCGGGCTTGAACAGGAGAACGAGTGTGTCGGGGTGTGTGTGTGTGTGTGTGTGTGTGTGTGTGTGTGTGGTGGTGGTGGGGGGGGGGGGGGGGGGGGGGGGGGGGGGGGTTGACAGTGAGAAGATAACACTGTGTCACAGATCACTGGGCACCAACAGTCGTGTTTATCACCATTGATTACCTCTGAAGGAACACACCAACAGGGGGGAGTGTCGCTTACGAAAGGCGAAATAATAAAAGTATTAATACCCTTCACGCCCACTGCGGCGCCCCACCCCCACCCGCTCGCCGGGGTGGGATCATAAATCCTCCTGCTCCACCTGAGTCCTCTGGCATAAAAAGAACATTTGAATCCCCCCCTTCCCCTCGGCGGCTTCCAGCGTGACGGCCTCAGCCGGGAGGGCGGCGAGCGGTTGTGACAGGCGGGGATAGCAGCCGCTCCCCGCTGTCCGGGAGGATTAGGGAGTCGTCCCGGGGATGGGGGCCTCCCGGCCCCCGTACCTGGCTCACAGGGCACGGCGGGCTGCGGCGCCACCTGCGTGACTTTCTGCTGGACTTGGCCATGAGTCTTCATGGGATTCAGGTGTGTTGAAGCAGGGAGACATGGAAGTGAATGCATTTTACATTTTAATGCAAATTAAATCAACAATATCTCCACAATTATTAGAACAGTATGCATGATCTTGTCCTCAACTGACAGCTAAAACCTGACAGAACATAGTTCCAGGGTCAGAAACATTGTGAATTTTCATATGCCTGAGCAAATTTTGATAAACTAAAGGGGGAAATGAAAGCCTGCATTCAGCACTCTCTTTACTACAACAGTTACATAAGAAAAGCACAAAGCATATAGATTTTTTAATAAAGTTTAGTTTGGTTATTAACAGGAGACCTCTGCATTTGGCCACAGGAAACCCACACTGTGCTTAACTGCGCTAAATGGATTTTTTTAATTTTTTTTTACCTCTTGAAGAAAATGTGGCTATAAACTACCTGTGATTTCTCCTCAGGAGTCTGTCTGTGTATATAATATGACCTTTTAGTGACTATATTACCACCTCCAACCACTGTGCTCAGTCAAATGACTGAAATTTAACATTTAGTTCACAATTTAAATGCAATTATTTCAACAATAGGCTATATAAACTGTGAAATATAGAAATAAAAAGTAGGCTATATGCTCGTATAAAGCAGTATAAAATAGTCAATATACCGCAGGGAAAATAACAAATTCCCCTTTGCAATATGAAAGAAAAAAAGCAATGGATTAAAAAAAGGATAAAAGAAAACCTGATGACTGTTCACAAGCCCCAAAACATGAGTCCAAGTCTGAAATCTGTGTGTGTCACTTAGGTGCGACTTCAGTCCGAGTGGAAAACCGGATGAAAAATGTTGTTAATGTTGGCATTTTCCAACAAAAACAGCCAGCAGTGTGGCCCAACATGAAAACTTTGCTGCTGTCAGCATTTCTGCCATTTCCGTGCAAACGGACGCAGTTTTCAAAACGTAGCTGCTTCAGCGAAAATGCAAAAACAAAGAAAGTGGTAAAGTACTGATTACAACGATGACCTTCTGAAGCTTCAACTTCATGGAATAGTGCTGGAAAAATTATTAAAACCAAATAAAAAAGCTCAAAATTGTGAAAGTAAGTACAAAGTACAAAAAATAATTGTATTTGTGTGTGTGTGTGTGTGTGTGTGCATTCATGCCCTGCAAACTCTGAAAAAGGGGTGACTGCTCACGATTAAGTCACTCAGATTATGTAAAATATTTAAATGAAGACTGCGACATGAGACAGAGAGGTGCTTTATAAGTGAGTCCATTTCCAGTTCAGTCATTATTCAGATCTCCAGCCTCTGTTCTGCTTATTATTATTTCATTTTTTTCCCTTTCAGACTGATGACAGCTTCAGATTTCCAGGATTTGCCAGGTTGGGACTGACTGCTGCGCCACGACGCTCTGAAATCACTGAAAGAGCATCATTTCTTTTATTAGTGGTTTTGCCTGGAGGTGCCTGGAGGGGCCGCTTGTTCTAAATTAAACACTCCGCAACCTTAAGCTCGGTGTCGTCCCTGAACAAGCGGGCGGCGGGAGGGGGGGCTCGCAGTGTCACGTTGTACACCGTGGAGTGTTTATTGGAGGGAAACAGCCAGCGATCTCACTCGTACCCGCGTCTATTTTCTCTGCAAACACCTCCGGGCTGCTCGCAGAGGATCTGTGAGTCAGCGAAGGCCTCCGTTTCTGTTTTCTCCTCAGTCCAAACAACAAATTCCACATGAAACAACGCGCCGATCTCACGGCGAAATTGCTGCTTTGGACAGTCCTCGTGTCAAGTGAGTCACTGCTGCTTTGATTTTTTTTTTTTTTTTTTGCAAAAAAAGAAAGAGAAACAAAACACCTCTGATTGTGACTCGGCGTTCATCCGCCGAACGCTACCTTTTGATTAACGCCACAAACGTCTGGCTGTTTGCTTTGGTTGAGATTAGCGCCTCTTGTAAAGACCCATGAACTCCGTTCCGTCCCCAGCTGTCAGCTTTCAAGTGGTTTTGTGATTACATGGACTGAAACGCAATCAGCGGCAGACAAAGAGCACAATTAAATTGATTATGTTTGAAAGCACTTTTTCCTCATAAGTCGTCGCAGACGTAATAAGCTGTGATTCCAGGTTGGAATAAAAAAATGTAAAAAAAAAATAAATCTGGCGAGCACTCAACGTACAAAGTAGAGTTGATGAAATTTAATGTTTATTAATGTTTATTTTTTTCATGTTTACAGTAAAGTGTGTTTTATAAGCATTAATCACCTAATTCTATAAAAACAGGTTCAACAGTTTTCTGAGACACGAGGGAAATAACACACTCTTGATTTAGGGTGTTTGAAATTCATTAGAAAATGGACGTGTTTATTAAGATTGTGATACTGACTTTTATTATTGATTCGCTATTGATACTGCATTACAAGTGAAATCAATACATATAGATTAATGTAAAGTATGCAATCTGATTTAAACCTGAGAAAGTTTGCAGTATTTATGATTGTGCTGGTGTTTTATTAAAAAAAAAAGAGGTGAAAACTGGATCAGCTGATGCTCGCTAACCAGACGTTTCCTCAGCTGGCTCACCATGACTTGCAGATTTTACATGAAGCCCCGTTTCAAATTAAAACGGATTGTTTTTGCATTTTCATTTCAGAAAAATTTCACGTTCACTCGGTGATGTTTTCAAACGATGTCAGTCCAGACTGAAACACTTGTATGGACCGATGACCGGGCTGGATCGCCGTTACCGAAGACTCTCCAAAGCAGGATCTATCTACTTTTCTCAGCATATTTTTTCAGTAGTTAAACAAACCATATGATTTGCAACACTTAAAATCATGTGTGTTGTTTAATTTATTTTAAGGGCAGGTGAAAATTGGATTAACCTTTAGAGAAACAGGGTGAAGAGAGGCTTTTTTCTTCAGCCGGCTCCCCACAGCTTTTATTTGCAGACTTTTAAACATACTCAAATGCTGCATAGACTGTTATCATTACATCACTGGCAGGGTTTATGTAATGGACATTATTACATTATTGATTATCAACAACTTTCACAAGATTAATCAATATTTGAGTCAAAAATTGAGATTTTGCTGCTCAGTTTCAGTGCTTTCTCATAACATTGGGGAATATTACCAACATCAACATTTACATGCTGAGCACATCAGCAGAAAGAGACAATGTAATGTCAGACAGTGAGTTTGTCATATTAGAAATTCAGATAAAAAATTAACAATAAATGCAGAATGTGGACTGCAGTTACGCTTCACGTGTAATTTGAGTGACACTGCTGTCGGAGTGTGTTACATGATGATTCAGACAAAAACTCGGCAGAAATTTGAACAAGACCACCCACGCCGTGCGCGTCGGACGCGCTCGAGGGACACTGTGAGATTTGATCATCCTTGTCACTTCTCAGGTGTCACCGGTTCAAGTTTGCACCTGCGAATGCAACATTTGGCGGAGCGTTCCAGACGAAACGAGCCAAGTTTCCGCGGCTGACGGGACGGAGCTCAGGCGCTGACTCAGAGGCGCCCGTGACGATCGTGTCTCCAGGGGCTTCTTTTCCCAGGTGTTATCGTAGTGCGACGCCGCCTCGGTGTGTTTGATGGCCGTTTTAATATACAGTTATAGCAGGAACAGGAAGAGAAATAGAAGAAGCCGTCCGGGTGTTGCGGGCTTTGCATCTTCAGGCTATTAAGACTTATCGACTCTGACATGGCGACTGTAAAGGAGGCACACATTCCTGCTTTTTCACTTCTTTTTCAACATTGGCGAGCAATCGAAGTGAAAAAAAAAAAACAGTCTGACCTTTGGTTTTATGGACAATTTGCTATATGGAGGGAAAAAAATGTCACATGGAATGATTTCTTGAACTACCAATGTTACCAGTGTGTGTGTGAGGTGTGTGTGTGTGTGTGTGTGTGTGAGGTGTGGATGCACTGAGTGTTGCTTGTTTGTTACGGACACCTTTATCCACGAGCTCCGTCTGAACTTTCACGCGCCATAAATGGCCGTCCAGCGGCCGCGGTGAACTCCGGAGACGGAGGGAGGACGAGCCCGGAACAGATGGGAAGCTCCGCTCCGCTGACGGAGCCCAGGGCCTGAGGATCGGCCTCCATCGCCTCCGTCCGCCATGCCGCTGTCTCCACTGGCTGAGAGCCAAACACGCAGTCATTCAGCCTCTCCTCCGTTTCAGTCCGGCTTTATCTGACCGGAAAAGAAAACCTGAACAGGCCAAACAGGAAATGTGCTTTCATTTCCAAAGGCGAGATTGAACGCCGGTTTAATGAGCTTTCCCAAAGAGGCGCCGCCTGTTTTATCCAGGTAATTGGATGATTGGCCACCTCAAACCACCCCTGCTTGGCAAGCAATCTCACTTCCTGCTCTTCCTCCTGCCGTTCCTCCCCTCCTCTGTGGCGAACGCAGACTTTTCACAACAGTAGTAAGAAACACACGGGGGAGACAGAGGAACTCGACTCATTCAGCTTTAATGTGAAGGAATCCTGAAACAACAGGAGCGACAGCGCCGTTCATTTCCACCTGCTGCATCAACACTGTGCTTTCAAAAGAAATTTCACTTTCCAGCTTCTCTTAAAATCCGTCCCGACCATTGTTGCAGGGCGCTGGAGCTGATCTCAGGACAGAATGGATCCAGACAGGTGTGGCTCACACAAGGGGGGAACATGCAAACTCCACCCAAAAAGGCCTGACTGGGATTTTAACCCACAGCCTTCTTGCTGTGAAACTAGAACTCTGCATCACCATGCAGCCAAATTCAGCCTTTATATAAATGAATTATTATATTTGTTAGTTAGGTTTAAAATGCTTACCTATGTCTTTGTATTTTAAACTCAAATTTTCTACATTTTCTAAAACATTATGCCCAATGTTTAATATTCATACTTCAATATTTGTCGAATAATCTGATGTAGTGACTGAATTTCCCCTTACACGATCTTTATTAAAAAAGATCTATTGGAAAATATATAAGACAATAAAAATAGCACAAAACCTAGAATTAAAAAATGAAACTCATATTTTAAATAAGTGTAGAGTTAAGAGTGATAATATGTTAGAGAAAGAAGATGAATGGATAAGATAACTCTGAGAGCCTGATATTATCACAGGTGGTGAAAAATCCTGTGAAAAGTAATTACGTCAGATGGGAAAATTCATTTCCTCATAATGTAATTAAGAAAGCATAAAACCTCTATATATTTTACATTATCCTCTTTAACAGGCTTGCTAAAGATTTTATTCCTAGACTTTCTTAAAAAAAAAAAATTACTACCATTCTGTTATTTAAAATACAATCCGCCAGAAACATGTAAAAGTAGGAGATCATAACACTACTGGGGCTGATGACTTGTGTCTTTTTATTTATTTATTTAAACTCTTTTTTTCCTTGTTGTTGTTTCTCTGACTTCCAGTGTCTGCAGCTTCACAGTGTTTCCAGGTTGGAAACAGCAGATATTTCATCCGCAGCGTTCTGCACTGCTGTATCGTCTCTGAACACGTCTCTCTCTCTCTATAATGTTTCTGTTTCACTTGTTTACGCGTCGCTATGATAAAATGTGGAACCAAAGTTTTTGCATTTTCAAAATACAATATTTCTTTTTGGGCAAAAGATTCAAAACATCGACGTTTAAGTGATAATACGAGAAGATTGAAACAGAACTATCAGGCTTCAACTGATTTTTGCATTACTACAGGAGCTGCACTTTGTTCTATATAGTACACATCTATGTTTTTCATGCAATTGTAATTTATTGTAACATTTTTTCCTCTGAGTTGATTGGCCGTTCGAATCTTCAGTCTTCTGGATAAATCCGTCTGAAGGCTCCCGCCCCACAGCACGGAGCTACATCTGGCGGAGAGGTGTCTGACGTGACTGACGGCAGCTGGCGGCTCGTTTACAGCTCCCCGTCTCCTCGCTGAGGTAAGTGCTTCCTATCAGGCACCTGGCCAGCCGCCGGAGTTCATCCGTCTCACGACGAACAGCCCAAAGCTGCAGTCTGAGGGCTTCATCATTTCTCACCTGCATGCAAACGAGAAGATTCTATCATCCCGAGTCGTCCTGTCCTAAAGATCGAAGTGTGTGTTGATAAGAAAGGTGACAGGAGAGACCGATGCCGGGTGCAGCATCTCTTCGGGGCTCCAGAGTCCAGCAAAGGTCAAGCAGTTTTAAAGGGGCTGTATCATGCTTTTTTAGCTAGTCCAAACCCTAGAAATGGCATTAACATGGTAATAGTTTGTTTTTGGCGCTAAGTTAAAGTCATTTTGTGTGAAATAAAAGATTTTCTGGGGCTAATTCTGAAACCCGGAAGAGAAAACGCTCTGTTTCACTGAAAATCCCACCTCTCCCCCTGCAGACTTTGACTGACAGCTACTTCAACCAATCAGCGCTTCGTTAGCGTCTCTAAGGCTTAGCTTTAGCTCTTCAGCTCTAGCTTCTCTACACGGAAATACATGCGAAAACATCTTTTCCTGTCAGAAACTCACCAAGCGCAGACCCTTCAGACCCTTCAGACCCTTCAGACCCTTCAGACCCTTCAGACTCTTGCTCTTGCTTGACTGTTGCTTTCAGACGATGGTTAAAGTTTATCTCCGTAATCAGAGTTAGAAAAAAGTGGCAATGCTGATTGCCGAGCGTCTGCGGGAGGAGGGGGGCTCAGGGGAGCCATCTTCTCCGTGTGACGTGAACGTGGGAAAACAGAGCGTTTTCACGGGTGCGGGAGGGGCTGCCTCTCTGAGCAGCACAACAAGGAGGAAAGCTCAAACACACAGGCACGAAGGAAAAAAACGCTTTGGGGGTGTTTTTGGTGAGTACATAACTATATAACAAGGTTAAAACATACAAAAAGTGAATTTTGCATGATACAGCCCCTTTAAAGCTTCGCATCTCAAAACAAGACGGTTGCAGAGTAACTTCTATTACTTTTTACAAATGCAAATCTTTTTTGCGGTCCTACAAATCCTTTTTAATACGTTCACAAAGTTGAATTTTTTTGTGCAGATTGTTTTTTCACAGCATGGAAAAACTTCATTTAAAATGACAAACCCTGAAATTATGTGCAAATATTCATTTGCAAATGCAAAAAAAAAAAATTGTGGTTCTATATTGAGGCCAAACCATTGAATCTATGACTGTTTCTGTTCAGAAAGTTGAATATACATAAAAAAGTTTTTGGTTTTTTTTCACTTAACTTAAAGCAACACTAAGGAACTTTCAGTTTTCGTTGATTTTGGCGGTGCCAGTGGACAAAAGCGGTAGTGTTTTGCCTGAAGGAATACTACAGTTCCCATGAGGCCTAGCGCGTGGCGTGGTAAATTGCTGCTCCCGGTGGCGTGCTGTCGGACTGAACTCCCTACATTTGTTTCCAGTGGCTGTGTGAAGGATGGATAGCGACGAGGTCATGAATCTAATGGTGGCTAAACAATGTTATATCATGATGTGACGCATGCCGTAAAGCAGTCCGCACATTTGGAGTTTTTCAGTGTGCAGGGTTCCTACCACCCTCCTCACAGCTGCTCAGTTCAAGTGAAGCAATGCTGACGCCCTCAGCCTGTGACAGAGGGTCGTTCAACTAGTTATAAGTCGATGTATCATCACAAAAGATATTAAAATGTTTTATTAAGGTTGAAAAGTTCCTTAGTGTCGGTTTAAATTATTTAAATTATTTGCATCACCTAGCTCAACAGTTTCAACAGTCTGGACTTCTTTTTTGTAATTTTTTCCTTCTCTCAGGGGGATTACAGCCAGTTTAGCATTAAAAAAAGTTTTGGTTTTTTTTCCATTTTAATTATGTTGACTTTTTATTTAGACATTTTAGCCTTTTTCAATTGACTCCTCTGAACTATTGGCTACTATTTTCCCTTTAACTTCTTCTTTTTTCTTTGCTATTTGAGCTTGTTTTAGCATTTAGCTGTTTTAGATATTATGGCAGTTTCTTATATATGAGTAAGTCTCTGAGTATTAATGCTTCTGAGTGAATCAAGACACCAACTTTGTGGCATCAACTTACTCTACAAGACGAGGAAAAGCATACATTAACTTAACAAATTTGGTAGAACAATTAAAACACCAGTTTTTTTGTCTGACAAATATCATTATTCGATGATCCATCAGTTCAAATCCAATAAATATCTCGCATCTTGTCCATTGAACTGGATGGAAAATGAGACGGTCTCTTTTGTACTGGAGCGAGGAGTGTGTTAAACAGAGACTCACACTCCTCCCCGACTGCAGACGTGACCTTTCCACAGAAGCTCCCCCTCAATCGAGCGGCCCGGAGGCCTATACGGGCGGATAATAGGCATTCTCAGGAGCCGCCATTACATCCGTGTGTCTATACGGTCAGGCATGGACACGCACGCAGCGCCGCGGCTGAGCACTGAAATGTCAGGCGTATTCGTTGGTAAAAGGGCAGTGACAGGCGCAGAGTCTGCGGGCGGAGCCAGAGCAGCTGCTGCGAGGAGCAGGAGATGGAAAAGCCATCGGGGCAGGCGGGAAAACAATGATAGTTGAATGCTCGAACGAGTCAGGAAGGTTTTACCTCGAGGAGACTTCATGTGGGAATCACAAACATCGCTGGAAGATCAGCGCTTCCAGTTCAAGTGGGTTCAAATCACAGAAGACGATTTATTCTTTTATCAGCTGCAGTTTTAGAGCTAAATTTGATCATGGAGGCGGCGTGCGAAATTTTTGATTCACTGTTTTCACTCAAAAAAACGTGTAAATGAGGGCCGAATCTCAAAATGCAGCTCTGTAACTCTACTTTTTTGTCATTAGGCTTTTTTGTCCGTCGTAGCTTCTTGTGAATCCCTTATCCACCTACTGAAGCTGGTTATTCCTGAATTTAACTAATCAGAAAAGGATAATTAATTCATTTCATCAGCTATTTCAATCTTTTTTGGGGGGGCAAGTAAATATATATTTCTCAACTATTTACTATGTTTGCTGTTAGCTATATTATTTAAAATAAATATAAGTCATTGTATGAATTGTTGTGTAGGAATATAAAGCGTTACCAGTCAGGATGGTTCTTTTTCCCTCTTTACAGTCTTCATATGACAACAACAAACAAGCAACATTTATATTGTTCCCACTTTCCAGTTAGTGTTTTTAAAAGATGCAGCAAAAAATTTGTTTTTATGAGCAAAATGATGTATCCTGTAATTGTTAATTACTGTTATAGGTTAACTTTTAAAGACTTAAAGTGACTCATAGTCCAAAAAATATGGGACCTCGTAAGGCAGAGCTAAAGAAAATATGAATATACTGTCCTGGTACCGGTGAGGAAACCTGGAGGAGGACTGCAGCTCTAAACGTGACTGCTGAAAATCATAAACAGCCGAACATGATGGAAGCAACCAAAAGCTGAAAAGAGTTTCTGTGAAGAACGTCACCTGATGTTTTAATCTGAGACTCCTGTCGTTTGGATGGGACATAAGATAACCGGTGCTTCTGTCCTTCAAATAGTTATAAAAGTTTGGTACTTTTTTTTAAATGAGATATTTAAATGGTTTAATGCGGCTTGAATCACTATTTTAGACATTGAATACAACAAGATCTGTCTCACATGAAAGTCAGACCTTTGTAATCTCACTTGAACATCACTGGAATACTTACAGGTGTTGTGAATGAATACTGTAGACTTCCTTCGATACCCAACACTTTGCATTCGGGTCAAATCTAGTAGAAAAATCTCCTCTCCAGGAGCTGTTGTGCCAGTGAAAATATTTCTTTCAAGCTCAGAGGCGTCCATAAAGACTTCAAATCAAATCAAATCAAATCAAATGAAGCTTCTTTCCATTTAGCTGTACATATAACAGCAGTAGAAGACGAGAGAACATTTCTCTGGGATCCAATTTAAAGCAATTAAGTTAAGAACACCAGCACTTACGCAATCACACTGCTCTCACACACACACACACACACACACACACACACCCACACACCTTCACGATATCGTTTCACGAAATTGACAAAATTGGCATCCGAACTGTTGTTGAACGTCCGGAGCAGCAGTCTGAGACGTAAAGTGCTCAACAGTTAAAGTGACTTTAAAAAATGATGAGCAGAGTTTCAGACGGTGTTCTAACTGATTAATCGTTGGTGCCACTAAAAGATCTACCAGTTTACCTCCTCGCCATCTGGAAGAACATGTTGGAAAACCCAGTAGGACCATATGTTCTGGATTATAAGACACTGTCGTGTGTTTATTCTCCGTGTCCCAGTGTACAGTCACTGTCCAGCAGCTCCAGAACCCACCGCCGTGGCTTCAGCCCACAGCGAGCCTTCAACGTTTTCGTCATCGCCGGAAAAGTTTCTCTGCTTTTCTTCAGTCAGGGTTTGGATTCTAACCCTCTTTCCTGCTGAAGATTTTATCGTTTCACTTTAAATTCTGCTGCGCAGCTTTTTCACCGACATTTTTCTTGCACCGAGTCAAACGTGGAAAGGAAAGTTTTCACTTGTTGCCGCAGCGGCACGCCGTCATTTTCTATATTTTGAGTCACATGACCGGTCAAATCAATAAAATTAGGGGGGATTTGGGTATTATTGCTTTAACATGACCCTGTTAGTGATGCTCATGGTTTCCTGAATTAATGAAAATTTTATCAACACTTTCACTGAAGGTCAAGTGTCCGACCTTCAACACCATTCATGACTTTGAAGTGTGCAACAATTACTACAGAACAAAAAAAAAAAAACCTTTTCTCTCAATCCTTTTATCATCCGATGAGCCAGAAATAGAGCGGCCAGCAGATGGACGGACGCTTTGAGTGGGACGGCAGCGGAGACGCGTTGTGCGAGACGTGCATTTATCTGCAGTTGAAGGAGGAGGCCGTCTGCCGGGGAGTGTTTGTGTACTCACAAATGTTTGAACCTGGGAGTTGGGAGGGGGGGGGGGGGGGGGGGTCGCAGACTTAGCCGGGTAATTGAGCGCCTAATCCCATCAAAGACTGCTTCATGCCGTCCGCTTCTTCCATAATCTGCCCATAATTACACACTCGCGGCGTCGAACTCGCACACACACACACACGCACACACACTTGTATAGGAAGACACACCCAAAGTGCCTTGTTCACCTTGAAAAAAACGGTTCATCCACAGGTTACTGGTGGCGTTTCGTCTGCTTCAGAGCTGGAATTAGGTGTTTTGAAAACACTTTAATATTCTTTCATTAGCATAAATCAGCAGAGACATACGTCTGTGAGGTTGTATAAATGAACATTTTGCTTCCATTTATGAAATAATCCACGTCTTGCTGTGCTTGAATTCACCGTTTGTTGAACTGGATTTGACTTTGTTACTAAACCATCATGCTAACGGAGGGTAGTTACTTCCCCTTTCACTACTTTAACTAGTACTATCTAGAAAAGTAGTCTTTAATAAATGACGCCAGGTTCACTCAGGTGACTTCAGGTCACACCGAACTGAATCGCTGGTGTGTGTGACGCAGGATCCACACCTCATCGTGTGAAAGGCCTCAGATTCCCGTCTGCAGCCGTTCACTCCAGCGCCGCTCGCTGCTGCCGGCTCTTTGTCGGGCTGCGGAGAGGAATCCACCGGCGTCCGCGTTTCGGCTTCAGGTTTGTCCGCGGAGACGCGACGCCGTTGCTCTGTCACCGGGTGATGTATGCGCTACGCCGTGCGCCGAACACACTCTTAACCCGTGGGTCAGCGCAGTGAATCGCGGCGCTGACACATCTTTGATCAAGCTACTAAATGGCTGCAGCAGGATAGTGGAGCCACATAAATCCTGGACGATCCGCTTAAGACCAGGACGAGGAGGATGGGAGGGAGGGAGGGAGGGAGGGAGGCTTTCTGTTGGGGGGGGTCGGGGGGGTTCTTCTGGGGCGGCACGGCCGCAGGGACACGCGCTGATGCTAGTAAATAATATGGTAAATACTGACGCTTTTATTCTTGAACACTCCCATCTGTCTGGCCCAGGGAGAGGAAATAAATAGTGGTGGAGTGGAGGAGGAGGAGGAGGAGGAGGAGGAGGAGGAGGAGGAGGAAGAGGGGTGTGTGTGTGATGAACCAGCAGGGCCTGCAGTCCATTAGAAATGCAGACTTTTGACTGGAGGCGTCCTGAAACCCTGGAATATGTCGGTGGAGGGGGGGAAATGAGTATGTAAAACCTCCTGTGCTCCATCAACTATCATCACCGTGCCCATGAGCAAAGCACTCCATCGCCCAGATTGCCTCTGGTGGACGGTTCTCTGCGAGGTCCGCATTTTAGACCGCCGAGCAGGATCCCAGCCGCTAATTCCAAATAAAAATTGACAGGTTTAATCTCCTTAATGACAAATGACTGCAGCGATTATGCCTCAGTTAAAGAGTTTAAGCCTGTCGAGTCAACAGGCTGCATGCAGTTGATAGCATGTTAAGTTGTTTGTTTATGATGAAACGGATAAAAGAACAAACTTTTCTCTCAAATTAAATCAGCAAAAAAAAAATTCAGTAAGCTTAATTTAAGCTTCACTTTTATGGTTGACGTTGTAAAATAAAACTTGCTGAGTCTGGATTACTTTGAAGAAGAGGTCTTCTTACAGAGATGTTCTTAAAAAAAAAAAGAAAAGCTCCAGTTGCTTTATGTTCATACTTATCTTTCTGACAATAAATGGAGAGATGTCAACAAATCACGTGGCCGAAGAGCTGCTGTGAGGGTTTTAATGCCACATAACCTGCAGAGTAATGCTCTGTACTCTGCTCCATGCAGGCTGGATTACCGTGCAGGAACTTTTACCAGCTAGGAAATCACTGAGCGCCAATAAAAAAGCCAAGAAATAGACAAACATGTCTCCTGAGGGTTCAAACCCAGTGACAGAGAGGCTTCAGTCCAGCCTGTGACAGAACCTCTAATCAATCTGCTGCTAGTCATTTGTGAGTGAAGCAGCCAGGAGGAAAAGTTTGTGAGAATATGCTTGAAGCAGGGGCGTCAATGCTGTAAACTGCTGTATCTTTGTTTTTCTTTTAAACTAAATGCGTTAAATGGGAAAGTTTTCATGACATTCTGTAATTTCTGCAGTGAAACTAAGATATTTATTTTACCTCTTCACCCCTGTTGAGATAAAATGCCATGTGTTTTGTGTCCTGGAAAAGTCATGCTTTGTTCAGTGTTCCTCAAATGTACGGGAAAACGAACCAAAACAAAACAGTAATTGGCTTTAAAAACCTCCTCCTGCACGCCGAGGCGCCTTCAGGAAGAGATGGACGGTCGCAGCTGCGCTTTCAAGGTGCTTCAGCAAAAGCCAAACATGTAGATGCCCATCATCCCAGCGGGCGTCCGGCAGCAGTTCTCCACATCGCAGGAAGCTGGAAACCTCGCTGGAAATGCTAATGCAGGATCTGAGGAAGCAGAAACCAAAGTGCTGTTCTCCACGTCTACCCTGACTGATAAAAAGCTGCCAAAGCCGAGAGAAATTATCCTGCAGACCTGCAATTTGTGCATAACAGCTCAGTTTGGTGTGAAAGTGCTGGCAACAAAAAAAGGATTCCCCTGGAAATGCACTGAATAAAAAAGTGTAGAAGAAGGAAAATAGATGGGATTAATAGGTATGGGTGGATGGATGGATGAATATCTCATTAAAAATGGAAAAATAAGTTTGAACTTTAATGATCGGAAGGTTTCCAGCATCAGGACTGGTCTTCCTCGTGTTGCCTGGATCTGTAAAGCGCCGCTCGCCCCTCGCCGTCCCGCTTAACCCGGGAATAAGTAGAGCACATTCACCCCTGTTCCTGGAGCCAATCTCCCAGCTCTGCCAGACTTTTGGATTTTTCTCACAAGGCTAGAAAACACCTTAAAGGACAACTTGTGTTGAATGTTAAACTAAATAACCACAACAGAGAGAAGAAAATATAACAATTCCTGTATTCCTGTTGAGTTTGAGATGGATCTTTTCTGTATGCCTGATGAACATTGTTGCATCCACGTCTTCATTCATATGAGTGATGCATTGTTAATTAAAATTACATGGTTTTAACCATTTATGAATTTTTTTGGGGGTAACTGGAGATCCCTTTGAGATCACTGCCGTGTAAATGTGACAGTTTTCTGAAACAAAAACGCAAAAACGATGCGTTGAATTCAGGCACAATGGATTCATTAACACTGGAACAACAGTAAAGAAAACACGACGTGAGGAGGCTCGAGTTTGGGAGCTCTTTGATTACTTGGCCCAATGCTTGCTGGCATTATATCAGATCGAGGAAATCCTATGTTGCTTTCAATAAAGTGTGATTTTTGTAAAGAACAAGCATTTGCGGGATGAGCAGAAGATCTGGATTGAACCCAAGGTGTTCAATAACTCCATCCATCTTTTTTCAAATATGGAAATAACACGGTCAGGGGTCATAAAGTCAAGGCTTTATGCTACAGTCAGCATATAAATGTATTTTTTTTTAATCAATCCAAAATGTCATTTAGGTGCAGCAAATGTGTGGCTGGCTCAGACACAGAGCTTCCACCATCCAGACGACTCCTCAAGAAAGACTGAAGAATTTATTTCAAAGATACTTTTCTTCACATTTCAAGTCTTCTACACTTTCTTTCCACAACTGCCAACCATACAGTATTTATGTACCTTTCAGCAGTTTCTGAGAAGAAAAAGAAAAGTGATTCGCTGTGCAAAATCTAAAAGGGGTGGGGAAAACAAAAAAAACTGATCTGGAATAAATGAGAAGGATGAGAGAATAAAAAGGGTCAAAACTACAAGACGAACGAGGACAGAAAGACAAAAGGGAGGAGGAGGAAGAGGAGGAGGAAGAGGAGGAAGATGGCTGTGTGGCGGCGCCGCCTGGCCTCTGGCTCTGCCGCCGCCGCCGCCGCTCCGTCGCCGTCGTTGCTGTCAGATGACGACAGGATGAAGAAGAAGCTCGGGCCGGGCTGCGGAGGACAGACTGCCAAAATATCTCACTCAAGTAGAAACGCTGTCATCTTGTTTTCTTTTTCCTTAATTAGAGACAAATTTTACAACAAAAAAAAAAACAAAAAACATGACGCTGCACTTCTGGACTTTATTTTAGCAACGATTTGCTCTCATAAATCCCCGAATGTCTCCTCAGCAAAACGTCTCCTCGGCTCACTGCTGAAGCCTCCAAACTGAACACAGATGAACGCCCGATAAAGACTGTCTGACTGAGGAGCTTTGCTCGCTATAAATTGTCTTTTAATCTTGACAGAGTGTCGGTTTTCTCCCCCCCACTTCTCTTAAGTGGAATATTAAACGGAGAGCTTGAGCGTTTGGTGTGAAGTGCGCTCTGGATGCTGTGACCTCTGCTGTTGACCTTCTGTCCCTGAGCCTTTTCGAGCCGTTCACCCCGGCACCTCTGCCTCCTCCACAGCGTCCGCTGATCCTCTTAATCCCCCTGACCCCGCCCCTTATATCCCAAAGGTCAAGCTTGTGAACACTGTTAACGGGCTTTTCATTGTTGATGCAGCAGACTGGACACACACGTGCTCCATTATGATGCAGTAATATTATTAATATTAGGTCATTAAGATGAAGATTCAATTCGGTCTCCGTGTTTTTTTGTAGGTCTATGACCAATTTTGGTGACTGTGGTGCGGAATTCAACCTGCAACGCTTCCAGGGTCAGTTTAAATCTCATCTACTTCCCCTCTGGAACTTTTACGAAGAGAACAGGAGTGAGTTGCACATCTTAAACGGCTGACTAACAGGTTGCACTCTTGATTCCAGTACAAGCTGTAACTTTTAAATGAGCTGCACTCGATTTGCGAGTGAGAGGCCGTGCGTGTCCTCGCCACTAATTCTCAGGCTCGGGTCTTTATCTGACATTTTTCTGTGGCTTCAGGCATAATAAACACTCGGAGAGGCCCAGGAGCCAAAACTTAAACACACTCGAAACACACTGGAGGGCGGCGTGCGTGATTTCCAGAGCGCCGCTCGACGGCGAGCACCCGGAGCTAATATTTACCAGCAGTCAGGAAATGCAGAGCGCCTCGTTTAAAGTGTGTACCTTACCTGAACCTGCGGGGACCGACGGCGCCGTCGGAGGCATGAAGGCAAACATCCGCTGCTTAAAGAAACGGGGAAAAACTCCGTGTCACTGATCTCTTGTGATGTGAGGGTTGCTCAGGTTATCACAGTAAATAAGTTCCTTTGATGAAAAAGAAAGCACGGCGGAGGAAAAGAAATGCTCTGGATCCAACAAAAGGAGTCAAGGCGACTTTGCAGATTTGAGTTTTCAACAGAAATCTCACAAATGAAATCTGCTCTGAGGAGGAACGGTTTCTTACCCTCAGAGAAAGAACGTGTTTTTTTGGAGAACAGGGATGATAAAAAAAAAAAAGCACACAGCGAATGGAGAGCGGTTACTACAAGGTGATGCTAATTAGCTATGAGACTGTAATGAAGAAAAAAAAAACTAATGAAACCTTTTTGTTTTCAAACAGAAAAACGAGTACACTTCAATCATCTCACAAAACTTTTCAGTAAAATAAGTCAGCTGGCTAAATAATATAATCAACCTCTAATGGCTCGACCTAAAATACTATTTAACTACATTAAACATCCTTATTGGACCTTTCAGTGCACAATTACACCCGCACATATGCGGCAAGGACATTTACGCCTGTATCTGCACTCGGCTATAGTGAGCAGTGTGTGCCCGGACAAAAAAGAAAAAAGTTCCATCTGTTTGTATTTCACAACTCCGTGCGTTGCATACCGGTTTTCACAGGTCATTTCGCTTGCCAGAAGGGAGCCGGGCTCTCACAAATCCCGCAAACAACTTTATTGTCGTTGTGTTACTGTGCAGAGCTCCTGCGACGGAGGTGATGTGGCTGTAAAGGTGAGTGACGCAGCCGTTCCGAGTGGTGACGGCGGCGCTTCGCCGGGTCGGCGTCTCTTTGATCCGCCGCCACGGCGGAGGGGAGGCGCGCTCCTCCGGCCTGACGTGGGGCGACTATTTTTAGAAAGAGGACATTTGATGATTTGATGAGGATTTCAGTGTCAACAGAGTTTTTCTTCTGCAGGAGGGATGACATGGAGCTAATCCTTCAGCGAGGCAGACAGGCAGCGAGGCAGCCTCATCCCAGGTCTCAGAGGACTGACACAGTCCACACACACACACACACACACACACACACACACACACACACACGGTTCAAAAAACCTCTGATTACGACATAACTGGAAATCTATTTTAATTAAATGCCACAATCGCAATTAGATTGACACATACAGTACGAATACACACACACCCACACACACACACACACCACTGTACTTACAAACACACTTATTTTACCCAATCTGCATTCAACAGACGGTCAGTTCATTCACGTGCACGTTCACAATCGTTTGAGCAACCCGATTGGTCTGTCATATTCATCGCACACTTTGACGCTCTGGAGCGTTGCACATCGTAATGAGTAAAGGACGATCATGTGACGGAGGGCGGGCAGACGAGACAAACTGAAGAGAAAGTTTCAAGTGAAAACATGTCGTTTTTGCAGATCTGACTCTACCAAGTCCAGGAGAATGTGGACCGGGAGTCACAACACTCTGGGGTCCAGACGCTCGGGCATGTCTGGTAGCGGCGTTTTCAAAAAGTTGTGTTTTCACCTGCTGACATGGAGACAGAGTCAGAAAAGTTTGCAACAGTTACTCATCCAGAGTCATTTTCAAAAACTTGAACAAACACGACGCCCAAAATGCAACGCAAGCTTCCCTGTCAAATGTTGTCATGCAAACAGTACCTGGCGCAAGATACAAAAGGTAAAATTTCATATGAATACGGAACATTTATTTATCTATTTAATCATAACATTCATAAAAAGAAAAAAAAAAACATTTAAATGAATAAAAGACAGTCAGTCTCTATACACCACGGGCGTCAATCATGAGAGAAATCAACTTTATTAACTCACAGGAGAAGAACGTAGCTTATCAGCACAACCGACACCACAGTGTCAGTGTAACTGTCCGTGGTGCTGAAAATGAATGGCGGCTTATGCTCTGCATCTGCTTTGTTTTATTTAATTTTATCTTACAAAAAGACAGAGAGATGTAATGTCAGCATCTTATGATGAAAGTTCTGCCTGTGATATCAAGGAAAACCGTACATTATTCAACAACACACACTATAAAATAAGAAAAAAACAAGAAGAAAGAAAAAGACCCAAAACCTTGGCTACAAGAGCATTTTGTGAAGTACTTAATTCCCTGACACTTATATATTTTACCAGTTGAGCTCAGTACTTTACTCCTCCAGCAGCTGCATGTTTGCAGCCCTTATCATAACCCCGAACATAACAGTCGGCGGGCGCTGTGTGCATCTGTGTGCGCAGCTGACTGGAAAAGCTGAGGCAGTCGCGGTCGGTGTGAGCCTGCAGCTATAACCCGAGTGCTGCTGCAGCCATTCCAAATGTAAAACACATCTCGGATGTGCGCCCGAGGAGCATTTCCTCCAGCAGCTGTAAAAGCTTTTATGAACCAGGGTCCAAGTTTGAATCATAGTCAGGTTAACCACACAGGGTAGGAGTGAGAAAATGGGCGATTTTTGAAGAAAAAAAAAAAAGAAAAAAAAAAGAGTTGAACATTGGGTTTTTACATGAACAAAGCAAAGAGATAAGGAAGACAATGTAGCAGCAGAGGTGCAGGAAGTGGATTGTGCACATGAAATGATTCATTACATGACTTATTTTCCATTTAATCACATGTGGAAGTGGGCCTCCTTCTGCTATAGCAGACTACAACACCAGGCTCTGATGTGCTGCTCGCTAAACTCAGGATGCTTTTCACTGACTGCAGGCACACACCAGGTCGAATGCACTGTTATGGTTTTTCTCATCACTGTGCACAAAGCTGTACTGCTGTTGTGTCGTGTCAAAGCAGCAGAGTGATCACCGTCGCATGGATTGATTCCTTCGAATCGATCGTGAACGACTAACAACATCTGAGTCTGGATTGTCCGCAGCATGCTCCGGTCACCTGAATGCAGCAGATGGCTTAGAGGAGAAGAAGTGACTGGAGAGTGGAGTGGAGCTGGTATTTTGATTTCGCTGGTCTCCCTGCAAATGGGTGACCGTCTTCTTTTTGCGTCTGTTGTTGCTTCTATGTCAAGAAGTTGACAATAATAGCAACAGAGGTGGTTTCCATTGATGCCAGGGATCACAGCATGTAGAGCGATGTGAGGCTGAATTAAAGTCATGCTCTAGTTAGTTAGTTAGTTAGTTAATAGTTTATTTCAGGCAAAGATGCACACACAACATGATTTCAACGCAGGTATCACTTACACGACCGTAACAGGACAGGTAATACATGTGCTTACATATCCCGAATAGAGTGCCTGAAAGGGAGTGGGAAGAAGCGAACTTATTTAATCCCACCCCCATTACATAAATTTTAGACATAATATCAAAGTCACTTCCTGTTAATTTCTATGATATTACAGACCCAAAAACAACAGAAAAATACAGATAAATATTTGGCAAATGTGTGACAGAAGTATTAGAATATTGTTGTTACCATGGGCAACAAATACATTACAGCAACGGTTACATACCAACAATGATAAAAAATGAAATACCAATAATAATAAAGTAGAACTGTCCAGCAAGGGTGATGGACAGAATACAGCAATAATAATGAACAACAGTACCAACAAAAGTAAGGAAACAGCACACAATAACACAAATGCAACAAAATACTGACAGAAATTTAAGAACCACTTAATTTATACTGTGACCAGACCATGTTTTTATACAGTAATTTGAATCTGTGAATATTTTGGCATTGCTTGTGCTGGGTTTTCAAATTGTTCCAAAGTTTGACTCCACATACAGACACACAAAAACGTTTACGATTATTTTTGACACGAGGCTGATTAAATTTTCCATAACCTCTTAAATTGTGATAATTTACTCTTTGAATAAACAGTTGTTGTAAGTTAGTTGGCAACAATTTATTAAATGCTTTATAAAGAACTATAACGGTACTATAATTAACTAGATCGGTAAATTTAAGCAACCTCGAGTTGATAAACAGATTATGAGTGTGTTCCCGAAATCCCACCTTATGAATGATCCTCACAGCTCGTTTCTGTAATTTAACTAGTGGATCAATTGTGCACTGATAAGTGTTTCCCCATATTTCAACACAATACATAAAGTATGGGAGTACCATCGTGTTGTACAGACAGCGGAGAGCATTCTCATCAAGGTAGAACTTCACTTTATTTATAATTGAAATACTTTTAGAAATCTTTGTTTTTATGTGTCTGATGTGAGCTTTCCATGATATATTGCTGTCAATCATAACTCCCAGGAACACATTCTCATTTACAGTATCGATTTGGACACCATCAATGATTAGATCTAATTTAAGATGACTGTTAGAACTGCCAAACATCATTATTTTGGTTTTGTTTAAATTTAAAGATAGTTTATTAACATCCAACCAATTTTTTACTTTATTCATTTCATCATTTAGTGTATTTACAAGATCATCATAGTTTTTACTGCTACAGAATATTGTTGTATCATCTGCGAAGAGAATGAGTTTCAAGGAGCGAGACACAGCAAAAATATCATTTATATAAATATTAAACAATGTCGGCCCCAAAACAGACCCCTGAGGTACGCCACAAGCAATATCAAGTTGTTCAGATGTATACTGCCCCATTTTCACATACTGCCTTCTATTTGTTAAATAACTTTTTAACCAGTCACCAGAAATACCACGGATTCCGTAATGATCAAGTTTATCGAGCAAAATTGAGTGATTAATTGTATCAAATGCTTTTTTGAGATCAATAAAGACACCGGCTACAAATTGTTTTTCATCTAGGTTCGTAGTAATTCCTTCAATTGCATCAAGTATTGCCATTGAGGTAGTTCGTTGTTTACGAAAACCATATTGTCCTTCATTTATTATGTGATATTTATCAAGAAAACCTTCAAGACGGGAGTTAAAGAGTTTTTCTAAAATTTTTGAAAATTGAGGCAAGAGAGAGATAGGCCTGTAGTTTGTAAAGTAATGTTTGTTACCATTTTTGAACAAAGGTAATACCTTTGCTACTTTCATTTTATCAGGAAAGCAGCCAGACTGGAATGAGAGATTGCAGATGTAAGTTAGTGGTTTAGCAATATACAAAATAACTTTTTTGACCAGTGTCATATCGATGTCATGACAGTCATTGGATGACTTACTTTTGAATTTGAGAACAACATCGACCACTTCTTGCTCAGTTATAGCTGAGAGGAAAAGTGATGATTGATTGCGGTTTATGCTTGTATCTGCTACACGATTTGGAATTTCAGCAGCTAACTGTGGACCAATATTCACAAAATAATTGTTAAAACTATTCACTATCTCTTTTATATTATGATGTTCATTGTTTTTATCAATAAAATATTCTGGATACATTGATTTTGAGCATCCATTTTTAATCAAGCTATTTAATGTGTCCCAAGTTTTTTTAATATTGTTTTTGTTTTCATATAACATTTTTCTATAGTATAACTTTTTACTAGTTCTTATAATATCAGTTAGTTTATTTTTATATCTTTTATACCTTAATTCTGCTTCTACAGTTTTTGACTTGATGAACAGCTTGTAAAGATTATTTTTTTTCTTGCATGCATTAATTATTCCTTTTGTGAGCCATGGGCTCTTATTGCGCTTGCTCTTCATAGGGTGTTCTTTTACAGGGCAGTGTTTGTCATACAATGACATGAATATGTCTAAAAATATATTGTATGATTTATCAACGTCCACTTCATTATACACAAGACTCCAATCTTGGAGAGACAGACTAATAATCAGAGCATTAATTGATTCATCAGTTTTTTTCCGTTTGTAAAGCATTTTTGTGGAATTTCCTATCTTTTTAAGATCACAGTCAAATAAAGCAAAAATAGGTAGATGGTCGGAGATATCAGATATAAGCAGGCCACTGATAGTGAGATTACCCAAGACATTAGTAAAGATGTTGTCAATAATTGTAGCACTATGTGATGTTATTCTGCTTGGTCGAGTTATCATTGGATACAGGGATAAACTGTACATAGTATCAGCAAAGTCGTAAAATGATTTAAGCTTGTCCGGATTCAGTAGATCAATGTTAAAGTCACCACAAATAAATGATGGCTTTTGATTTAAAGTAGAAAACAAATTTTCCATACATGTATTAAACATTTCTACATTTGACCCATGTTTCCGATAAACACAACTCACAATAACATTACTCATTTGTTCAAAAAGGATTTCAACTGTTAGACATTCCATTATCCCATCAATTACAGTGGTCATGTTAGGAACAATATTAAATTTGAGTGATTTGTGAATATATAAAGCAACTCCACCAGATTTTTTATTAATTCTATTATTATATATTAGCTCATATCCATCCAAACAAAAATGTATACCTCTCTCTATATCAAACCATGTTTCTGAGATGGCAATAACACTGAAGGGGTGAGTAAATGACTGCAAGCAATCTTTGATAGTATCAAAATGTGTATACATACTTCGACTGTTTAAATGTATTATAGACAGTTTGCCATCAGATTTAATCAAGCTTTCATACTGGTCATGTGTAAAATAATTACAATCATTCATAGCTGAGGAAAGAAAATCATCTGGATCCATTTCTGTTATAAGGTCACTTGTGTTGTGCTGATATGTTTCCAGCTGTACTTGTTTGTAATGAAGGATTCTTTGTAGATTGTCCACGTCCTTCTTTTGAGCAGTGTGTGTTTGTGATGTGTTAAGCATGTTGGTGTAAAGAGTCACGAGTTACCTTAATGTCAGTTGAATCTGTCCAAGTCCTGCATGCTTTTCACAACAATCACTTTTGCATCCTCCGGAACTCCGTTGAGTTTTATGAAGATCTTGCAGTTGGATACCCATGTGTGTTGAATCTTGCCTTGTTTTTTTAGTTGTCTTGCCTTTCTTGCAATGTCCGCGTTTCGTCTTGTCAGGTGATCATTTATGAATACATCCGTTCCTTTCAATTTGCGACCTTGTTTCAGAAGAGCCACTTTTTTCTTGCGGTTGACAAACCTCATAATGACAGCTGGTGGTCTCAAGCCACTGGTCGGCAAAGGGTGACAGGCTTCGATCTGCTCCAGATCCATCTCTATCCCCCTGTTCTGGAGGTACGACACGACCTGCTTCTCCACCGAGTCCGTGTCCAGCTGACTGGGCACTCCGCCGTTTTCCGCGTCCGCCACAGCGCGCGCATACGACCGCGGCTTAATCTTTATGCCGGTGATCACCACATCGTTCATGCGGGTATACTGCTCCAACTCGTCCACTCGCCTCTCCAACTCCACAATGCGCTGTTCTTTTTCCGCGTTTTGAAGGCGAAGTTGTTTTACCTCCTCGAGTAGACCAAGAAGTTGGACCTGCTGTTCTCTGACAGCCGTTACATCTCCACATAGTGAACTGAGCGAGGTTTTAATTTCATCAACCTCCTCCGATACTTTTTTCGGCGGCATTGTGGTGATTTATCAGGTTCAGGTTATTTACCAGCCGATGCGTCCAGATCAATAAACCAGGGTTTACTCTACCAGGGATGCACACAGTGAGGCAGGAGTGCTCCGTCCCGGAGGTTACAAAAACAATTCAGGCTGGATTGCATTATGAAAAATGACACAAAAATAATGAAGAGATTAAAAAAAAAACCCTATTGAATACTTCAGCCCCGAACAATGACCAATAACTGAGGCCAAGCCCAAGACTTTTAGAGAAACTCACCTCTGTCGGCTCTCTGCAGCCGTTGTATACCTGTAGCTCCCCTCATGTGACCAAACCGTCAACAGTTTATTGACTTATTGAGATGCTTCAAACAAACAAACCTCCAAATTCACCAGCAACAGAAACTCATCATCACCTTATATGTTCAACAAAGTCCTAATAAATCTGAAATTCTGGGAAATTAACAGCTGGGTGCGTCATTTAAAGGAATACTCCGAAGATTTTGGACCCACGCCCTATCCCTGTCATTGACAAAGTGAGATAAGCTCATAAATACCTTTTTTGTGTCCGTTCGTCCAGTGGCTGGATCCCAGCTGTTAGCATCGTAGTTAGCTTAGCTCAACTGCTGGAGGTGAAGAGGAAACAGAGGCGGACTGACGAAAGTGGACAAAATACTCCTTCCAGTGGTCCAGGGGACGGCGTATTAGCACGTGAAGTAAGTCCGATTGGTTATAAAACATTTTAAAAGACGTGTTTTCTTTTCAATCTGTTAAAATAACGTTTTGATCCACACATACCTGCACAAGCATAGTGCTCTGCGGAAGGATAATAATAATAATATAATAATAAATTTTATTTATAACGCACTTTACACTTGATTACAAGTCTCAGAGTGCTACAGACAAAAGAATAAGATAAAATACAGTACATCAGTCAACAAGAGAAAAAAAAAAAAAAAAGATAAAAAAATTACTGCCTAGCAGTAGGCTTTTCTAAAAAGATGGGTTTTGAGGCCTTTCTTAAAGGCTGCCACCGTCTGTGGGGCCCTGAGGTGGTCTGGAAGAGCGTTCCACAGACGGGGAGCAGCAGCCTCAAAGGCTCGGTCCCCCATGGTCTTGAGCCGTGTCCTGGGCGGGAGCAGACGGTGCTGTTGGCCTGACCGGGTCCTGGTGGAGGTGTGTGGTGCGAGCAGGTCTGTGAGATAAGTGGGGGCATCACCGTGGAGACAGTGGTGGGTGTGCAGGAGGATTTTGTATTCAATATGGAGGTGAATGGGAAGCCAGTGGAGGGTGTGAAGGATGAGGGTGATGTGCTCGTGTTTCCGCACCCTCATCAGGACCCTGGCAGCGCTGTTAAGGATATACCGGCGCACAGCAGCTGAGTCTATGGCTTCTACTGCTGTGCTCCGGTATATCCTTCCGCGGAGCACTGCGCATGCACAGATCTGTGTATCAAAACGTTATTTTAATGGATTAAAAAGAAAACACGTCTTTTAAAATGTTTCTTCGCGTGCTAATACGCCGTCCCCTGGATCACTGGAAGGAGTATTTTGTCCACTTTCGTCAGTTCGGCTCTGTTTCCTCTTCACCTCCAGCAGTTGAGCTAAGCTAACTACGAGGCTAACAGCTGGGATCCAGCCGCTGGACGCACAGACACAGCAAAGGTACTTATGAGCTTATCTCACTTTGTAAATGATAGGTATAGGACATGGGTCCAAAATCTTCGGAGTATTCCTTTAATGCTGGCAGAAACTGAATGTTCCACATCTGCAGTAGGACTGGGATGATGAATTACATTTTCAAACAACAAGCTTCATTTTAATTCATCCAATGAATCATCTTATATACAGTATACACACACACACACACACAAAAAAAAAAAATCACTCCATTTCCACTTCATTCCATTCCTTCTGTCCATTTCATTGTAAGAATTGTGACCAGGGTGCTGCTTTGAATCAATATACTGGACCAAAAAACAAGGTAGAGTTTTTCTTCTTCTTCTTGTTTTTTTTTTTTTTTTTTTTTTTTTCAGTGAAGTAAGTTTACTATAAGTAACACTTATCAGCAAAACTGACAGATTTTGGTGATGTTATGTAGAAAGTAATGATACAAGACAACTTTAACAATTCAAGTCCACTATCTGTTATCACAAAGACTGTTTTTTTTTGGGGGGATTAGCAAAGAATTTCTGGTCAGTACAAGACCTGTGGAAAAGTAACTGTTTAGGCTCTGGATTATAGAGAGCTAAAAGTATCATGACTCAAAAATAATGAGTAAAGAGCCCAGAAGTAATGTTTCTATATAAGTTTTAATGCATTGCTGTCAATAATATTCATGTTGCTTCAATACACATTATGTAAAATGAGATTCAATGAAGTCGGTATTTAACAGACTGGGTCTTTCTCTTCTCATCTCGTCCACCCTCCTGGCTTCCTGAAAGCAGCCCATCAGTCATGAACAGAGCAGATAAAGCTTCCCTTCAAATGTTCTCCAGCTGCTGCACACGCGACGTGCATGACGACCCCGTCGGCACCTTCAACCCTTCGGGGCTTTAGGAGATCAGGATCTGGCATGACTGGAGAAGCAGAGGTGTTCACAGATCAATCAGCTGGACTCTGGATGCCCCACCTCGTCCTGCTCCATTTGTTCAGACGAGAGCAGCTTGTTTTATGGTTTCTTGATTGAAATGCAGTTTTGAGTGAAGGCCAAGAGGTCACAGTCATCCTCTGAATTTTATTAAGACTCTTCTGACTGGAGGTTGACTCTTTAAACAAGACGTTGATAAAGACTCATTAAGACTGAACTGGATTCTTAAAACAGCAGCCAGGGATTACATTTAGGCTCTTTACAAAAGAAAAGAAAAAATCTAACCACATAATCTTGGAAATAAACTGATGAATTCTGCTAAATGATTTCAAACAAATGGCTGAACAGGGTGTTGAAGGGTTAAACATCTTCACCGGTGCGTTGGATTTAAAATCCTTCCTTTCGAAGCCCCCTCCATGATTACGCTTCTCCATACATGACTGACCTTCGTGGAAAACACACCCCCTCCTGTACTCTCAGGCAGGTAATGGCTGAAGCTATCGCTCAGGAAATGGCAGAAGCACTCATTCTTTCTCTCTCCTCTTTGCTCTATCTGCTCCATCTGTCCATCTTGGGACCTTTAGGGATCTTTTAGCCACTCTACTCCCAGACTCGAAAATACTCTCCTACAGGACATCCGCAAAGTCACTTCTGAGCTTCTGAGCCTTCATATCACAACAGAAAATCTCTCCCACCTATAGATCACGATCACTTTATGCATTTCTTGTCCAGTAATTTGGAAGTAGTGTATAGTGTTTTGCTTTGCTGCAGTTCAACCTTTCAACTTCAATTATTTTCATGTTTGTCAAATCCGCCCACAGGATTTGACATCCCCGCTTTCAATATCTATATTTATTTATTGAAGTAAAGTTGTGGCGCCCACAACATAGTACCATCCAATTAAATGTTCACCAACAGATGAGATTCACAGTACTGCCAAAAACACACAGAACTGTAGAACTGTCAAAGTTCAGCAGATGCATTCAGTCATTGCTCATGAAAAGTGAATCTGGTTACTCTAGCGGCCCAAACGTTAATGTTTATTTTCTTTAAAGCGACCTTGAGTGCTATGAAAGGCTCCTATAAATGAAATATATCATCGTCATTATCAATAAGGAGATAGAAATGAAAAACAGGGAAGAGAAGGTTTCCACTTTAAGTAAAACATTTTCTAGGAGCGCCTCAGTTCGTATATTTAATTTAGCCAAATGTTATTTTTCAGCCACTCTGACAGTGGCACCGATAAGACGGCAACAGAGAACATTTCAGTATCGTAGTTATTTTCCAAGGGACCAAAAGATCAGTGTGTTTGACATTTCTGTGTCCCAAAAACGGAAAGTACAAGTTTATAGAAGCAAGGAAACCTAATGACACAGCCAACTCAACTAACCCACCGACGGACCGATCCATCAAACGAAGAATCAACCAACCAACTAATTAATCATCCAACTAACCAGCTGACTGATTACCCAACCACTCCATCCACTGACTGACCAGTCAACCAATCAGAAGTTATGAGATGTACTTTTGAATGATTTTTCAGTCCAACTTCCACAGCTCGTCCAAACACCAAATCTGAATGTTTTAAATGTCTTTGTTCAAGTCATTGATGTGTTTTGATAGTTTATACATGACAAGAACATGACGAGTATTCTCTGAAGCGGTTCGGTACTCCACTTTGTGCCTTAACAACAGACATGCACTTGTGTGTTTGAATTGTAAAAGGAAGGTTTTGATGAAAAATGATCAATAAGTTGCATTTATTGAAACGTTTTCACGAAGTATCTGTACAGATCTTAAGAAATAAACGGGCATACAGTTTCAGAAGGTCACGGAAAAGCTCTGCGGAAGCCGACAAATCAAGATCTGAAATCAGTCTGCAGCTTTTCATCACGAGCGCTAACTGACATGTGCGCCCAGAAAACGGTTTTGAATTCCCTCAGTAATCTCATGCAGGCATACTAATTACTGTACAGGCAGGTTTGAGCTGAGGAGGCTGCCAACCATGACTCTTTCAAGTGCGTTTGTCTCTTGTCTGTGGCGGCGGCGGCGGCGGCGGTGCACACGCCACACGGTTTGCACACTCCGTCCACCTGTCTGCCCCCCCCCCGTGAGTGTCGGCGCGTTGGCAGGGCTACCTCCATTACACCGCCGCTATTCATCAAAGCCCCGCTCCCAGGCAACCGTGTCGCATGGCAACACGAGCGAGGTTCGCAGAGGGGAGGCGAGGAGGGAGAGAGAACAGAGGGGGAGACACAGAGTGAGAGGGCAGGACACACGAGCCCAGCCTCCACAGTTTCAGTGTCCGTCCTCATTGCTCCTCTCTACGGCGTCCAGATGAATCTCCGTCCACCTTTCAGGAGCTCCGGTTTGACAATTTAACTGAAAACAACTCGAACTTACACAAAACCAAGGCAAGTCAGAAGTCAGCGTCGTTCAGACTGAAGGCCTCAAGCAGTCGATGCACAATGCTGCATGTTGTGATACTGTGATCCGGGACATAAGTAATAAAGTAATAATTCATTCACTCACGTAACAGTACTCTTTCTCTTGCCCCGATTTTAGACCAGCTGTGGCAACAGAAGCACAAGAGAAATGCCCGAGGTGTGTGCAAGGTCGAGAGGTCACCAGTCATTACAGACAGACTTCTTGCAGTCTCTTCTTTTGAAATTGTACAAGATCTTCTAACAAAAAAAGATGTGTTTCTTTGGAAACCTTTTTTTTTGGGTTGAAGCTCGATTTACCATGAAATGGGTTTTACATAAAGAAGGCAATTATATAAATACATTTGTTTTCCTCACTGAGCTGGAAACATATTGGACTAGTAAACAATTATGGTAACATCATGTATTTGTGAATTTATACTATTGTTTTCATCACCTCCTGGGTTTATCTTCACAATGTCGATAGATTCTGATTGGTGAATTCCAATTATGTCTATTTCTGAAATGCATGCTGCTTTTATAAAAACAGTGCCAACCACAGTTTTGTTCAAAGTAGGTAAAAAGAAAAAACAAAACAATATCTATCCCCTAGAGAGCATTGTTGGAGTGGAAAAAGTCGCTTTCAAAACTGGACCCAGAAACCGTCGGCCATCTGCCTCCACCAACTGGTAAAGAGAAAGAACAGTAAGGAGGAACAACGGTGGGCAGGTTGGAGAGGCCTGTAACCACGGAACAGAGAACATGCAGCTTATTGCAGCGAGGGTGCAGAAAGAGGGTGGAGAGGATTGCATCAAGGTAATATTTAATCATGCTAAGCATAGAAAAAGCTTCCATTTGGGTAAAATAAAGATTTATAACATTTAACTGAGCCCAAACTTGTTGGACTAAAGGAGAAGTTATCAAGAAAAAAAGCCTTCTCATGAGGAGTCACTCCAAAGATGCTAATACCTCGATATTTGTGCATTCAGTAGGATAAAGTCTTTGGCTGTTGTCATTACTGAAGATTATTTCAGTCGTACAAACAGATTGGACAATATCTGGATTGGAGTCTCTTCTAAAACCTAAAGTTTGAACACACAACTCACTGAGCACGTCCCCTTTGCTTAGCAGTGAATTAGCATTGTTGTTTTTGTTACTTAGCGACGGCTAGCGAAGAAGAAGTCAGTCCATTAGCGCTAAGAAGCGATCTGGGGGAAATAATACTCGGCTAACAGAAAGCCACTGACTCCAGCTCCTGAAGAAGAACTACCATTCATCAGGTAAATGTTCATCTGTGGATAAGTGGTAAAACACACATTTATAAGGCCAGCGCAAGGCAAGTTTATTTGCGTAGCACCATTGGCACACAAGGCAATTCGAAGTGCTTCACAACGAGAAAGAAACACATAAAATGACTTTAAATTCAAAGGGAATTAAAACAAGAGAACTTCTTGGACCGAAGGTTTGTTAGCTAGTTCCACTTTTATAACTTTAAACCCTGCAAGTGCAGACTGCAAATTTAATCAATAAAACACTTCCTCCTGAATGGTACTACTTATTCAAATACTTAAGTTAGCTGTTTACTTGCATTTTTCAAATAGCTCAACTGTGTGTTCATGCAGCATCCTGCCGTGAAATCTCTACTCTCTACATGAGGAAATGTGTCGGCCATTTAAATTCCAGCCTTGGCTCGTGTCTTTGCTGCAAGGGCTAGCATGCTCACGCAGCTAATGTGTTTGCTCTCCGTCTGCATCCCTCTGACCTGTATTTAACTTTGAGCACGGTTAGTTCATGAAAGAGCACGCGGGTTAATTTGGATTAATGATTTAAACACATTAAATGCATTCTGCTGTGTCTCAATTAGCATAATCCATGCTAGCGTTCCATATTTCACCTGTTTTGTGTCAAATGATGGATGGTAGGGGAGCACTTTGAGCACGAGGTGGCTCACTAAACAGCGGAACAGCAAACGTTTACGGAAGGCGTGAGGGTTAGCCGCTAGCACTTTGTTTACTTCCACTTTCCAAAGCAGTAAACCGGCGCCCTGCAGTGCGCGCTGCAAATGTAATCAATGCACCTCTTTCACACGGCATCCCGCTGTGAAAAGTACTACTCCGTGCATGAATACTGTGTAGGTGGCTCCAACAACAACCTTGGAATCGACTTCCTTCCTCGCTCTGTGACACATGCTAGCAGTTCTGAGGGGTTCGCTTTACGTTGCTGAAACCTTTCTGACCTGTTTTTAATACGAAACACAGTCAGTGCACGCGGGTTAATTTAAATTAATGTTTTAAGTGCTTCCACAGCTGTATATGTATGTCTGAAATTAGCATATCGCACGGCGAAGGCCATATTTCATATTATGGAGACATTAAAGGGATGTGATTCGTCTCTGGTGGATAAATAAACAGCTGCAGAACAAACAGCAATTCCTGTCTCGATGTGGAAATGATTAAATGTTAAGGACAAGAAAGAAGCCGAATCATAAGGGTTAAGTTGATAGGTGTGAATGATTAACAGAACTTTAAGGAGGCATTTCTTAAATGCTTCTTTTTAGAAGTAGTTTTCTCTGCTTGGCTGGCTTTCATTTTTTGCGCGGCAGCAGAGGAGACTCTCCTGCTGGAGTTCAAACCGGGTGCCACAGTTCAGCCGCGGCGAGTCGTTTTCAAAGCAGACGTCTGGGCCCTTTCTGCTTTACCCGCTCGCAAAGGTTATTTTGGATTTAAGGTGGCAATAAAAGAGAGATTTCACAGCAAATAATTATTTAATTCTTTTGACCCACACAGTCACGGCTAATGGAAACAAAGTCGAAGTCGACAAAAGGACCTCTCCAGCGCCGTCCTTTTCAAGTGTTTCAGCAACAAATTGATTGAGTGATTTTTTTTTTTTTTTTTTTTTTTTAGTTGTTGCATAAAGCGTGTGTGGCACACACCTACAAAGTGAATGCACGTCCTTGCAGATGTACATAAAGAAAGCACAATGGCGCAGTGCTTGACTTCTTCATGTGTGTATGCAGGGATACAGCACCGCACGGAACCCCCCCCCCGACACACACACACACACACACACACACACACACACACACACCCGGTATCTTCTCGTCTGAGAGTCATCAGGATGAATAATGACACTTAGGGCTGAATGTTTGTTCACGGATCCCCCAAAAGAGCCGCAATTTAAAGGAGGCGAAGTGAAGGACGGCACGCCTCTCGCCTTGAGTGCTTGAAGGGCAACGGGCGACAGCACACACACACTCACTCACACACACACACACACACACAGGTCTGATCAGGGAGGTAATATGTGCTGTGGGTGGAAAAAAAAAAAAACACACTTGGAGGGGCCTCAACTGGATTAGAAAGTTAAGAGAGAGCGAGGAAAAAGCAAAGCGGAATATACATCAGCGTGGAGGCTGCAAGCCGCGGTGCATGTTGTGCACGTTGTGCACGTTGTGCACGTCGCGCCCCGCAGAAGCTCGATTCACCTCGCCGTTCCCGACTGTTTGCACCGTCTCGGGGCGTGTGCATGACAACACGTGTGTGTGTGTGCCTGCTCACTTCAGCACCACCCGCATCCCTGCACGCTTTCCACTTAACGTGATGCAAATAACTCCTGCCAGGAAAAACACGCTTCACTCTTTCCTGTACCTGAGGCAAACACGATCGGCTTCCCACCGCTCCCGTTTGGAGGCACGGATTTTTTTTCATTATATATATATATTTTTTAAGGAATTGCTGGGAGAGACAGAAAAATATTGGGATGGGTGGGTTACTGCAACAGCAGTCACTAATGATTTGTGTCTCCTTCAGAGTGTGTCTTTTTGTGTGTGTGTGTGTGTGTGTGTGTGGAGTGTGTAGGGTGGGGGGGGCTAATGGAGTGCTGATTGCCCGGCGGTAAGCAGGCATCGGTGGGTAATTGCAGCTCTACGGTGTAACGGCTCCGAAATGAAGACGCATTTCACATTGGATAACTGCACCTCCAGTTCGGCGGCGGCAGCAGCGCACGCCGGGAGAAAGGTGACGGAGGTCTTATATCTCTTTCCAGCGGGATTTTAATAATCGGCGCTATCCAGTGTTTGCGATAATTAAGTGACACGTCACTGCAGCACCACTGTGTTTGGCAGTAATGCGCTAATAACTGTTATTATGAAATGCAGCTTCCGCTACCGACGCTTCACCCGGCTCGTTGCTTTGCTCAAGAAAATGTTCGAAAAGCTGCAGAGCTGCTGCAGCTAGCGTTAGCATTAGCTTGCATCCATCTCACATGTGCAAGCCTTCAATCAACCTGGCTGATTATTAATATTGCTAAAGATTTATGCATTTTAATAAAACCTTTTGAAAAGGTTGTGAAACTCTGAAAGCCTGAAATATTTTTTCCATGTACATTAATTAAGGTAACCAAAACTGCATTGCCTCATATCCAAAAAATATCTTTCAATGTGAATCTTTACTTTGAAAAATATCTGAAATTTTGTGAAATTGTGAAAAAAGTAAGCATAGATTTATTACTGTAGATACCAGTGGGTCTGGGGTGTTAAACATTTTAACTCAGGATCCACGTACAGTCCGATTTCATCTGGAGTATTTTACTCATTTAAACAACTCGTTTGTTTGATTAATAACGCAGAGTGGAACTGTCATCATCAAATTCTGCACAGATTATATCTGTCTCAGTGTTCAGGATCATTGAAAATAAGAATAAAAAATAATCACAGGAAGGGTTAGAGGTTAAGGCTGGCTTTGCTTTCTAAAGCTAAAGTTTATCTCAGTCACTTGTTTACGATTCAGTTTCTTCGATAACACAACAACATCCAAATCACAGATCAGGGTTATGCAAAATGTGGCCTGAGGGTCTAAACCGGACCGCCACAAGGTTCAGTTCTGGCCACAGCATCTTTCCAAGGTAAAAAATATTAAATACTTTTTTTTTTTTGTTTTGGTTGTTTTCGCTTTAGTTGCTCGTCAATTTTCCAGCGGGTGTTTTAGTATCAACAGCAGCTTTAAAAAAAGTAGTTAAGTGGAATTAGCATGCTGTGAGAGTGAAGTCGTAAAAACATGCTTTTGCCAAAGTTACCCTCTCAGAGTTGGGCAGATTTATTTTTGCAAATTTCAACGTATTTGTTAAAAATGGCTTCATTTTGAAACAAAAATTTTCTGAAAGGATTTTGATTTGATATTTGCATAATATATTAGAACCTCTCTGGACAGAATCTGAAGGGAAATATTAGGAGTGACTCGTGTTTTTAGATGGTTGGCTTATCATTTTCATGACCTGCTTCGAATTGTACTCGACTTTCAGGAGCCGAGATCGAGTCGAGACCAAGACTTTTAAAATGTTTTCTTGAGATGAAGACAGTTCTTCAACACCAGGCCTGGCCAAATAAAATTGGATTTACAATGCGTGTTACGCTTTAGAGCATCTTCCTCAACATGCAGCCCTTATTTATAGCAGTGTTTTCAAGACATACTTCGTCCAGTTGAACTGTGGGGGGGTTCTCTTCGGTTTTTCTTCAGGATGTCATTCAGGATTAAAATACTTCAAGTTGATTCTTTCCTGCGTTTATCCTGTACAGAAAGCAGAGTGACGCCCACTGCTGCGTCCCAAGTGAGAGAGAGAGAGAGAGAGAGAGAGAGAGAGAGGACGGCACGATCGGCGTTTGAAAGCGGGCGTTGCATTAATGGGAAGTGTCTTTGTCTGCAGTTCCAGCAGCGTGATTCTCCTTTATCCTCCCACGGTTTAAATGTTGTCTCCTCTTCATTGTCTTTGAAAGCTCAGGCTATTCAGCAGCTGCGGGCGGAGGGCTTAGCTTTAACTCCTGCAGTATCTTTTCCTTCCACGGCGTAGTTTGTAAATCCCGGTCTTCCGGTTCCCCCTGCGTGGAGCTGATAGCTGCCGGAACGTTCAGTCGGTTTCCTCTGCAGCCTCGGCGGCTGTTTGCTCGGTCCGCCCAGGCAGCTGTCAGCAAGCGAAACTCGTCCTGATACCGGTGAAGCCACTAAAAGTTCAGGGAGAGGAATTCGACCTGTCCGCTCATTGATTTATTTTTCCTCCTTGTCTGGCACATTTGAGGCCACTAAAAAAATGCAGCAGTGTGGATGGACACGGCCGGCGACAGGCTGGCAGTAAAGCCAGAGTCCGAGCTTCTGACTGTAGCCTGGTTTTCCCTTGAGATTTTAGAAAGAAGAAACGACTCCACTGCACCCGCTTTTGAAAATGCATCGTTTAGCTAGTTCTACTAAAGGACCTATACCCACAATGCAGCAGGACATTGTAGTGGCAAGCAGGAGGACTCTCAAATGGCCTGAGCTGGAAGGAAGCAGGCCGACACTGGTCCATATTCACGACAGTGATGGAAATCTTTTAGCTCAACTGTCTAAAGCTGGATTCTGCAAGCTTTTTGACTAAAAGAGTCTTTTTTTTTTTCGCTTTTCCACCAAGCCAAGTGGATCTGGAGCCACAAACCACACGGACCTTTACAATGAGGCCAGTGCAGCTCATGGAGTTTCATATATAGTTTTGATCAATGAACAAAAACTATTATCTTATGACGCATTCATGAAGTTTAAACTACGGCTCAGTGTAGTGAACATTTCAATACATTTAACTTATTTTTGTGCCTGATTTGAACAGTTTTGCTCCTCTTTTCAAGCTTTTTGTAAATTTTTGCTGCTTTAACCATTCTTCCTTTTTTAAGCAGTTTTGCATGCCGTTTCCCCAGCATATTTAATTTTTTTCTTTTACAAATTCTAGAAAGTTCAGGGTTTTGAAGCCATTCTCTTATTTTTTTTCCCATTTCTTGTGGTTTTTGCTATTTTTCCCCAATTTTACTTGTACCTTTTTTTTTTTTTTTTTTAACCAAGAGTGACTAATCATTTTGGATAGTACAGTGGAGCGTAACTATAATAAAAATAACTTGAATGTTTATTCACGTTTCACGATGTGAACGCTTCATGGAGCCACTACAGGGGAACTAAGGAGCCACGGTTTGAACACCCCTGGTCTGGAGCCATATGTCAGGAATTGTGTTCAGAAAGTTCCAAAGTTTGATTTTCTGCGGCTCTGACCACTGTTGTTGGTAAATAGACAACGTTTGTGTGTAAATGTGTCCACAGCGACGTCTGGTGACACCGCAGCCGACAGGAATGAGGGTCAGAAAAAACAACTAACTACTAAAAATAACCCATCTCTGTGTCGCAGTGTGAAGTCTGCATGTTCTCCTTGTGTACATCTGACTTCTTTAACTCATTCTCTTGACAGAAACGTCATTAAAAGCTGAACATGTTGAGATAATTCAATCGGTAGATTGATTGATTCGGGGCAGGTGGCGGGTGCTGCCTGAGCTGGCAGGAGACTCCTCTGATTGGCTGGTTACTGGAGACGGAGGGATTAAACACCAGCAGCTGCTTTACCCCGTTTGACAAAACCAGTGTGTGTTCAGTGTGGATGAGGGGGTTTCTGTGTCTGTCTGCAGAGGGAGAGGCAGGGAGGGTTTAGGGAAATGCGCTGATTGGAAAAATGACAACATTTAGTTTTGAATTAGAGGCAGTTGAAGTGAGAAGGTTTTTGATTCTTCGAGAATCGTCTCTCCTGGCCTTCGTGGAAGTAAGAAGAGTGACAGGAGGGTAGGATTTCAAAATAAAACAGCAAGCCACGAAACAACCTTGCTTGGGCATGATGTGCTGTTTTCTGAATTCAACAGTTCATAGCCATGCATTTTGATTTCATCTCGTCTGAACGACCAGATTCACTCTGTCGGCCATCATATTCCCGCTAAACCTCCCATGCCGCCGTCCTTCAGCAGCCCCTCTCTTCTCTCGTCTCTGCTGACACCAGCGTTGTAAATAATTACTCGTAGTGCCGGGGATGGAAAACAAAAACAGAAAGCACAAAAAAAAAAAAAAAAAAAGCTTCAATACAAACATCTCATAAACCGCCGCCCTGTCAAAAATGAGCCCCGTTCCCGATTGCAGTTTTCGATCTGTGTGTCAGTGTATCGCTGAAAGTATTAATTAGGTTGTCAAACAGAGAGACATAATAACCACCACACTCACACACACTCACACACTCACACACACACGGAGCCTGTGTAGAAGGGACAGCTGGGGGACAGAAGAGCCATTATGAGTGTGCTGACGGTACAGACGCCTGTGTGCCGTACGCCTTTATTCCTTATTTTGAAAAAGCTCTGTGTTGATGCGCTGTTTCATCTGAGAGCGAGCCATCCATACGTCCTCAGTGCTCGCTTTGAGCCAGGTTGGCAGGGCCCGGAGCCCATCCCCGCTAAAAACGGGCAGAAGAGAGATTCTAACTCTGGCAGTCCATCAGGGGACGAAACGCTGAGAGACGCAGGACAATAATTCGGGAGCGTGTCTCTGGACGGAGGATCTGAGCCCGCCGTCAGGAGAAAACCCACGAACACACAACAACAACAACATGCAAACTCCACATAGAGGCATGACTCAAACGCAGGTCTTCACACAACAAGGAGTCCAGAGCTTCTGAAAATTCAACTTTTTGACAAGAGAAGGCCAAAAGCCACAGTTTACGCCCGAAACGTCTTTTGATTGTTCCAGGAAGTTGGAGTACCTCATGGTTCACCACGCAAATAATACAAATTATGCATGTACTTGGAGAGCATGCTAAAGCCTTTATTTTCGAGGACCTGAGAACAGAACTGCTGACAATGTGCGATATGCTCCGGAAGCGCCTCTTCTATCAAACTGCCGTGCAGAGAAAAAAAGAAAAGAAAAGTCTGGGCATTTGGTTTTTAGGTACACGCAGGAAGTTCCTGCTGACATTTCACACAAAATCCGCACAAACGAATGAGTCAGAGCACGGAGCAGGGCTAAATGGGGAAAGGTCGACAGCCCGGCTTGGCAAGAGGAAACACATAAGAAGCAGCGAGCGAGTGAAAGAAATACAAAGAAGGGAGGAAAAACAGCGGCAAACAAAGACAACAGCGAGCAAACAAGTAGCAGAAGGGCTCCGACCGCTCTGAAAGCAGCGGCCTGCAGGGCAGTAAAAGGATTGGAGGCGCCGTCTTCTCGCCATCAGTCTCAATAACCCATGGCTCTTATTAGGCCCAGACCATCAGCCTCACGCCGCGCCGGTAACTAGCGTCCCGCCGTTCCACTTCCAATACGACAGTGTCCTTAGCGGCAGCGTCGTGACGGGACGCAGTTTAACGATTCTCACATGCAGGAAGAGGTTACGTGATGGGAGCCGAGCCAGCTGAGCGGAGTCTCAGAACGCCGCCAAGAGGCAACGTCCAGCGGCCGGAGACAGACCTGAGTCTAGGCTTTCTGATAGATAGATACAGTATTTTTTATTATCTTGCAGGAAATAGTGACCAGCATCTCCGAAGCAGCGGCTGCTTCCAGACACAAGAAAAACAAACTATTTTTTTCTTCCAAAAAACGACTAAATAATTGAAACGAACGAGGGCAAAGACCAGCGAAAGATCAGAGGGAAACAAAAGCAAGTCTGACGGCTGTACACTCAAAAGTTGAAGAGAAGAATGTGAGACCGCTGGGATTTATTGGACTGAGCCAATCGAATGTCAGGTTTGTGCAGTGATCAGTGATTTGGTGATTTGGTGATCACACCAGAGGAAGGAGAAGCCAGCTAAATTCACAAAATATGGAAACTTAACTTGGTCATACGAATATCCACTGTTAATTCTTCTCTTGGGCATGTGTGTGTGTGTGGTTTCGTTACAAGAACAAACAACAGCGCCAACTCGTGGCACAACATGCTGACTGTTATACCTTACAGTGTTTCTCCCATGTCTGTCTAAATGGACATGAAAACAAAAATCCAAAATTGATGCATTTTGATAAGAAATGTTGTGTAAACAGGGCCTCAGAAGTAAGTTGTGAATCAAGAACCAAATTGAAAGAAAGATGCATCACAACAAAAGGAATCAATTTATGGAATAAACTTGACAGTGAAATTAAGAGGTCTCAGTCCATTAACATCTTCATGAAATGTTTAAAAGCACAGTTATTGGGAGGGTACGACTCTGTTTTAAAGAATGGTCAAACTTAGAATGATTGTTTCTTTTGAAAATATTTCATTAAGGTTTTTTTTTTTTTTTGTATTTACATTTTGGGAAATGGTTGTATTTGATCTGTAATTATTTGTGAAATGGTTGTATTTGTATTTTGATTTAGTGAAATGGTTGTATTGAATTTTGCATTTTTTTTGTGATATGTTAACAAATCTTGACAAATTGTCATTTATTTTATGTTGATAGGGGCAGACTTCATAAGTCTCACTTCTTTCTGTTCCTTTTCATTTCTTTCTTTTAAAAAAGAATGAAACAAATAAAATCAATCAATCAAAAAAAGAAAAAAGTTGTGGATTATGACTTGTGCTGCTGCATTTGTTTCCACGTCAGTTTCTTGCAGCACCCCTTTAGTCTGCGCTGGCCCAGTGCTGCTCTCCACAGCTTATAGTCAGGCGTTTGCCCACACCATTCGAATAGACACTCTTCTCTGCTCCTGATATCTCGCAAACACTGTGAATCACGGACTTAAAAGAAAATAACGTCCAGAATAATAACCTCCAGATAGTAATTATGATTAACTATCAATATTGTGCAAGTTACTGAAAACTTTGAAAAGCAATTCATGCGTGTAGGATGAGGATGCTCCATAATTTCAGTGTTTGAGTTAGTTTGGGAATGATCCAGAACTACTCCTTCACTAAACAAGTGGATGATAACTATTGAGATACGAGCTTTGGCTGATGCTTACAGCTTCGACATTGAGCAGGAGAGTTTTCACCACAAAAAAAAAAAAAAAAAGTCACTGTTTATGTAAGACACTTATTTTTTTTAACATTAGTGAACCCCATAATTCATCAGACTGCATAAAGTAAGAGCATCCTAACAATGCACAACATTCTAGTGGCTTCTTCATAAAACTACCAAAAGAAGGAAGTGATCCAAGGAACAAAAACACAACACAAAATAAAACAGGAAATACTTGGAGGGAATCAATACGGACGTAATGGAAAAACAGGACTTGAGAGGAAAACTAATAAGAAGCGCAGCAAACTAACCCAGGAATCATAACAGAAAGAAAATCCCCTCTGTGCTCTCCATTACGTTGTGAGTGGCCGAGGTTACAGCATTAATCAGCCCGGTGCCGTCGCTCCCTGCATCAGCTTCAAATCGAAAACCACCCGCTGCGCTATACAGTACACACCTCAGCAATATGTTTCTGTGATACGGTGGTCAGCAGGTGAGATGTGTGTGTGCGTGTCAGACAGGCTGCGGAGTGTGTGATCGGCCGTCACAAACAGAAGATGAGCAGCTGTTACAATGTCTTTGATGGAGACCGAAAGCCAGGGGTCTCTTGTCAGAAAACAAGACGGGGTCGTGGATGGTCCTTGTCGAGTTTTTGTGACCACTCACTCACACACATACACACACACACACACACACAAACGCCATTTCCTGAGATTATTTTCTGACAGTCTGAAACCTCGCGGCGTGACTCCAGCTGTGAACAACCAGCAGAAATGTAGCAGCAAACGATGATCAAAGCAACAGCAGCGACGTGCCAAAAACGATAGTTCAGAAAATCCAGGTCGCGCGGAGCGGCGGCTAATAAAGCGCCGTCTGAGGGAGCCTGCCGTGGATTCCTTCACAGAGCTGGACTGATATTGTGTAAACTCCAGATGAAAGTCAAGCTGAAGAAAACATTACAGTGCGCTGACCTACGGCTGACACATGAAAGCAGGAATGTTTCCAGGAATCAATACAGGCGGTAATTACTCCTGCAGAAATGAAGCGATGCACCGATAACACTTTTTCAAGGATGAGTACAAGCATGAGTGCTAACCGTTAGCTCACCGATCAGAGCGTTTGTTCAGCTTATATGCTAATGTCATGCAGAGGCGACGCGTTGCCTTGAGCCACCTCTGCACAGCCGCTACACACACCTTCAATAGAGCAGTGTTCATCCACTCTCTGCGTTCCTCAAACCCTTTAGCATGTAGCATGTAGCATGTATCTCATGTATTCATTTGTCAAAATAATTACATTCACGAGTTCTCAATGCAAACACAGACGTCTACCGACGTACTGACTCAAGCCTCTTTCTACACCTCGAACTTTAACCTCTGTGGCTCTGGTCATGAAACTCACGTCACCCCCGTGGCCCAGATATGATGCTGCCTTGCAGAGGCTGTTCCCACCTCTGTCCCATCATCCTCTGCTCCACCCCGTGTCCTCCTCGGCTGCTGCCTGTCACCCGGCTGACCCCCGCTCTCCCCCGAGAGCCAAAAGCCATCGTGCACAGCTGCTGCAGGGGCGAAGACAACGGTACAGGTCTGAAACACACACACACACACACACACACACACTCCACACAGAGAAAGTATCAGGACACTTCATATAATGAGGATTTCATTTGAGTGCAGCAGTAGATGAAGAGTTCACGCTGCTGAATAGTTTGTACCATAATTCATATTATTGATGCACAGGATCAGAAGTCACTCATATTTGCAGCATCATCGGGAGAAATAATGTCTGGAAAGCTTGTGTTTCTTCTGATTTGGTCAGGAAAAGGCCAAAAGCAACAACAATCCACAGTACAGGAATAGATTTTAATAAAGTTCATGAAAATTAGTGATTGATTCCAATTAGGAGCCTAAAACATTTTCACTTCAACATTGATTATGGTCTTGTGTTCTAATGGTCTCTAAAAACCATTTTTCATTTATAGGAGTTGTTCTGTGTATTGATTTTGATCTGTGCTTTCAGGAAACCGCCGAACTCTGGCAGCAGATCTCAAAACGGTCCCAGAAGAGTCCAGCAGAAAATCCTCAGAAAACCCGTGTGCACATTTCCACTTCCTCCTCTGCCTTCTTATTTCTGTCTCCGCTGAGAGGAGATGCCCAGTGACCACGAGCCGAGGCTGCTCCGCCGGCCCTTCTCTCCTGATTAGGATCAGAGCAGAGGGGGGTGGGAGGGCGGGGGGGGGGGCCGGGGAGCGAAGAGGAGGAGGAGGAGGAGGAGGAGGAGGAGGAAGGAGGAAGGAGAGCTCTCCAGGAACACACACCAGTTGACTCTGCTGCACCCTTCACAGCGGCGAGCTGTCAATCCAATTACGCCGACAGTCTGGCCCCGCCGGTGCACGCTCACGTGCACATGAATCCGCCATGCTAATGCAACACTGCACGCACACACACACACACACACACACACACACACACACACTTGTGCCTATCAAGGCAGCTCCAGCTGAGTCCCTGGCTATCATGGCGCCCCCCCCCCACCGCTGAGCCAGGGTATCACAGCAACAACATGTACAGCGGGGAAGGTGTGTGTGTGTGTGTGTGTGTGTGTGTGTGTGTGTGTGTGAAGCTAATCAAGGCGTGTAAGCAGCGGCATCTCCGCACGTCGCCCGACACTTCAAAGCCCCGCCGCTGTGTGTGTTTCTGGCGTGCCTGTTGTAAAAACTCTCCTCTCAGACGCTGGAACAAACCCTTTGAACGCTCCGCCGGCCCTTCTTCCTCTCCACTCCCGCTCTCTATCTCTTCATCTCTCCCTCTGTCTTGGCAATCCACCTATTTCATTACAGCTTGTTTACCGTGACGTTAACCCTTCTCCCTCCTGACGCAGGCTTCCTGTTGTGCGTGTGTGTGTGTGTGTGTGTGTGTGTGTTGCATCCTATTGCACTGCCTGAGTGTTGTAATCATGTCCTGGAGAAAGCAGTGCGATGTCTATTTTCTGCCTTCCTACACGCAGCATGGCGAGTCGCTGTGCTTCCTGTGCCACGTACGAGGGGAATAAACACGTAATCTCATTCCGCACAATTCCTCAATTCAATCAAAATGTGCTTATGGGATGTCAAATGAATGCACCGTTGAGAATTTATCTTTCTACATGAACGGGTGACAAAAAAAAAAAAAAAAAACCCAGAACTGGCAGCTGAAGCGCCGTTCTGCTCCTCACCGTTCCGTCCATATACATGCACACTCATACTGCATGTGTCGTGTCATCCGGAGTCTAAAGTTGCAGAATGGTTAAGTCTTTCCTGGTCAGCAGTCTTCACTTGTCTCATTCCGGTCCTCTCTCCATCCCTCGCCGCCGCCGCCGCCGTCCACCCACCAATTGTCCCGACTTAACTTCCTCTGGTGAGGAGCTGAGGGCGACATGCAGAGCGGACAGGCCTGTCCAAGCACCAGCCTTTTACTGTCACTTCCAGCGTGCACCTCGGCGCGCACGGACGCAGCATATGGTCCTCCAACAGTCTGCAGCCTCACGAAACCACAGAGGATCATCTGAGTTAGTGGAAACTTTTGGTGATTTGGTGAAACGACGGTTTACGGTTGGCTTAGCTGGTGGAGACGATCATCATAATGCTGTGAGAAATTAGTCAAACTCCGCTCCTCCGCAGCCAGCATCGATCTTCATCTGGCTAATTGTATACATGCAAACACACACACACAATCACACGGGGAGTGTGGCAACAATGGAGCACAGCTGGGAACACTCCGGGGTAATCAGGGTGGAGATTCAGAGCCGCATCCGGCAAACCAAGTGGAAACAGAGAAGAGCATCATGACGACGCCTGAAAAACAAAGACCTGTCAGATGAGAAACGATGAGGGATCAAACATTCAGAACGAGTCATTGACGTGTCAACGAGGCAGAATGGACACCAGAACAGGTGAATTCTCAGACTGGTTCACCTGCAGGTCTGCAAACATGCACCGTTTGAGCTTCAGTCAAACTCCAGTGACGTGTCCCGAAGCTCTGCTCAAATGGACTCATTCTGCTCCAGCGCTCACAGATCCACGAACGGACTGCTCTAATTCCAGGGTCGGTTCCAATCTGGCCAAAGCAGACAACACACAAAGAGCAAAAAATAAAAAATAAATAATGATAATAATAATAATAATAATAATAATAATAATAATAATAATAATAATAATAAGTTGAGCTATCATGAAAAGCCAGGGCAGCAGATCTCCCAGCACCTCTCAGCGCAAATGAAAGTTAAAAGGCTCAAGAGCTCCATAACCAGGACCGATGGCTTAAATAATCCATCCACCATAAGATTCACCTTGTCTGAGGGGAAGGGGAATTATTGAAGCATAAACAGGAAACATTCAAACCTTCATCTCTTCATCAAGCCACTTTTCAAGTCATTTGTGAAAGTATCTGTTCCTAACTTATTTCCACAAAGGAAAAAGAAAAGTTCTAGAACTTGGTTGATAGAAGCGCAACATTGAGCCCAAATGAATAAATAAAATACAAAACAAACAAAACATTAGCATAAAAGAGTCAGTCCCAGTCCAAGGTCATGGACAACTACCACTATCTGTCCAGAGAATGGAATTAACTTAACCGAACAACACTCTGTCACTGGTTACAGTCCAAAAAATAACAAAAAAAAATGATAACAGTTAATGAAGACAAAGTGTGCCGTGCCAAAAACAGTGATACTTTTTTAAACCTCTGATCTCAGGGGGGTCAACCTGCATGTTTTCCATCTCTGCACAGCTGATTGCAGTGAGAGGCTCATTATCAGATGAACTCTCAGATAATGTTTCAGTATCTTTCACCACTAAATTCAATATTCTTAGAGCTCAGAGTGACTGTATCATGAAACTTTGCCTAATCGAAGCTAAAGAAATGTTTTGGGTCTAAACTATCCAAGAATAAAAAAATGATTTAAGAATTTTAGAGGTTGAAACAATTAACCTGTACTCAGAGGCAGAGCGTGGGTCTCAGTACAGAGGGGGCGGAGCATTCTCGGGGCCCTTATGATAGTAATTTTACCATTCAAACAATCCCTCATGCTACCATCAAACAACTCACTAATGCTCACTTTTATTGAGCCAAGCAAACCTATATGCCTCAGAAAGCAGGATAAAGTCACAAACCAGTTCACAAACTTGTTCTGAAGAACAAATACACATTTGCACACACACACACGCACGCACACACACATACACCCACACACACAAATGCAGCCTGACAGGTGTCATTCTCAGAGCGTCCGCTGTCCATGGTGCTGAAAACTCAGATTAAAAAGTCACTGGCTACATCTGCACCATCTTTGATACATATAAAATGAACACAGCTGGTCTAAAATTACACATCTATCTATTCAGATAGATACAGACACAGCTATCTATATCTTTTGGAATTCATGTATATTAGAAAAAAATAGACTCGGCGGTCTCTTATAGTTGAGAGCAACACAAGGCACATTCAAATAGTCAGGTGTTTAAGACCACAGCATTCTGATGAAGATAATATTATTGAAGGTTTCACTGACTCACCAGTGGCTCCGATGTTAGGGTTTGGGTAGTACCGCTAGCCGCTAGCATAGTGTTTAGCATACTGTTTAATGCTTAATGCCGCACAGCCAATCAGCGCTGGCTTACAGCTCTGATGCGTTCATGGACAGCCGTAATGTAACAATTGGCAAATTGGAGCCCACACTCATATGCGTATACCTTCTCGCACACACTGCACATTTTATTATAATAATTTACTTCCGACTAAACGTGAACACATCACATGAGACGGGGTCCTATGACCTTGTGGGTCCTGGGGCGACCGCCCCCTTGCCCCCACTCTGGCTCCGCTACAGCTTGTACTGTTAGTTTGTCTACTGCAGTACAAAAAAAGAGCAGTAGGGATGCTCTGACGGCTCAACAGGTTGTGTTTCGAGGGTGTTTATAGTCATGCAACGTTTATTTATTTAAATAAATCCCAATGACAGTTGAGTTATTTATTTGCGTGTGTCACGCTCGATGCGTGGTGCTAGATAAGCAGCCCTACAGCCCTCAGTCATGTTGCCTGATTGTCACACATTCACAAACTGAAATTGTGCTAAATCAGTAGCAGCCTCTGCTCTACAACCAGCACTGTTCAGTGCTGTGGAATGGAACAAACATTTTACCACTGTCAACTCAAATGATTTGAGTTCACGTCATAAAAATGTCAAAAATGTCCTTTATTGCTATTGCTGGGGAAGTGTTTGCAACCTCGTAACGTGAACTTATTGCTCACACATTATGCTGTAATGAACTGCAGTGTCCAGTTTCAGCAAAGCAAAAAAAAAACAAAAAGCCAAAAGCTTTAACACAGCCTTTTTCCACATAAATGATTTTCTGCAGTCTTTTCTCTCTCTCTCTCTTTCTCTGGGGGAATTTTCTGGTTGCATTTATCACACCGTTTTAATACTTCTGTCAGTGTTGTGACATTTTTCTTGACTACAATTTTTGGATTTAGTGGCGTGAGGATATGGATGCAAAACAGGCGCAGCTTCTCTGAGCTGCATGAAGTGCCACTAAAAAAAAAACACCTGATTTCTTGCTTTTGCACATGTCTAGAAAGCAAAAGAAGCAGTTCAAAAAAAGAAACGGGGGGAAAAGAAAAAAAAAAACCCTGGACTCAAGAGGAGAGCCTCGTGTGAGAAAGTGATTACTCCGCAGTGATAAATCACATGCAGCAGACATTTGATTACATTTTGTGAACGTCTTAAAATACATATTGCATGAGACCAGCCACACATTTTTTTGGTGCTGCTTAAAACCTGAGTGCCGTCCTTCAGACGATATGAAAACGATTTGAGAGAAAAAAAAAAAGGGGCCTGGAAATATTGGTGAATATCGGAGTAGTCCACAGTGAGTAGCGCTGCTAAACAACATTAGTCTGTTGAATTCCGGATAGTGTGACAGTTTGAACCACGTTCTGGTAAATATTGAACCAACTATATATTTATATTCATGCATTTTCACAGGGGATCAATGAATACACAGTTAGTGCATGTAGATCAATAATCATACGAGAAAAAAAATACCAAAAAACTACATTCCTCACAATGTCAGGGTGAGATGATAACAACGAACTAAAAATGTTGAGAAAGATTTAATCTCTACATTCATTATTGTTGGCATTAATTCATGCTATTGGATGCAATACTGACAGGCAACAAAATGTTTGAGTTGAAAAAGTATGAAAATCGATTCTACATGTGATTTTCTAAACAAAAACCTGAGAGTCCAGGACAGGACCTCAAAAGAGAGGAGAAAATGTTTATGAAAAGACAGTCTTCATAAATAAGTAAAGCCAAGCTGCCACCTTTCAAGTATTTGGACTGAAACTCTCATGATCAGTTCTGAACTCATGATGTTTGCGTTAAACCATCCTCAGAGTCTGGTTCTGCAGGTTCCTTCCTGTTCCTGCTTGCTCAAGTAGAATTGTTGGGATTTTCTCTGTAAAAGTACCTTGAAATGACTCTTCTATTTGTCGCTGTAGAAATATAACTGAATCGAATTGATAGTTTTATTTGAACAACAATACCCTTATGCAGGTCTCTGCTGAGTGAGGTTCGGGTCAGACGGGCGCCGGCAGTCCAACTCCTCCTCAGATACGACAGAGAAAGGGATGGGAGGCGGAGAGATGAGCGGAAACTGAGAAAAAGATGTCCGGGCGCAAAGCATTTCGGTGAGAAAGGTGGTACAAAAGTAGGAGCGGAGGAGGGAATACGTCAAGCGAAGGGAGACGGAGGTGATATAGATGTAGTTTATGGTACAAAAGATAAATATGACAGCCTCCTTAGCGGTTAATGGATTTTCCGTGTTCGCCCGTCCTTCTTGAAACACACCCCGTCAGCCTGAGCTCGTATAGAAAGCGCCGGACCGCCGTCACTTGTCACTGGCTGAAAGAAACTCTGGTTTTTTCTAACATGAAGCGACTACTAATAAAAAAAAGAGAGAGAGAGAGAGAAAAAAGGGGCATTTATTGTTGTGATTTGCCTTTTCTCTGGAATCTGGACGGACTCTGACATCCTGTGTTCTTGTGCATTTCACACACGGCGTCTCGGTGACATTTGAAACGGCGAGCGCCGGAGATGGTGTTGTGACGTTTTTCATCAGAATGAAGCTGGACTTTCGCTTCATCCTGATGTGACGTGTGATAATGGCTTCTGCACGCAGCGCGCCCATGCACGGCTTCAGTCCCCGTCAGGTGATGATAAATGTGGTCAGATTGATTTGATTTTCCATTAATATTATTATTCTTCAGTGATTCCTCAGTTAGAATAAAGGAGGGAGCCACAGGCCACCGCTCCTCCAGCAAACAGTGCAGCAGTCCGTCTTTGTTAACATTTAAAACACCTGCCACGACTGATCGACTGTGTCTGAATGGCAATTTTAACACGCAAGAGATTCCTCTCACCGCCGATCGGCGCTCATGTTGTCACAACAGTCGCATCACGGGTCTTTTGGCGATTATGCTTCACCATTTATTGTCGGGCATCTCCAAAACGGCTCCATTTGCAAATATGAGGATACAGTTTGGATAGGGGGGCTGACTGCAGACACAGCAGCCCCCGTTTCCTGCAGTTACTGTGAAACGAAAGTGACCGTGGTTTGTTTTTGGGACTCGATCATCAGAGGGGCCCGTTCCTCACATGGTCGTTATATTATGCGCGTAAAGCCATGTTTTATATGCCGGAGATCATTTGGAAATGGGATTGTGTTTAAAGCTCCATATATAACATGATTGTGTGCAGAATCCCGCAGCGATTTGGTTGCGTTAAGGTTCAGTGCGATCGGCTCACAGGGCAAGTCACGAACCTTCCGTCTACTCATCCATCTGCTAACCTACAAGCCTCGAATTCTTTTAACCTCATGTCTTTTAGCTGAGCAGTGTGTGTCTTAACTGGCAGACGGATTAATACGTCCACTTTCAGTAACCAATGGGTGCAGTGGAGTCACTTTTATTTGAAAACGTGGAGCTGTAGAATCAACTGGATGAGTATCCACGCTACTGCTTGAACTGCAACTCACTTTATTCAAAAAAAAAAAAATTTGGTTCCACGCTGCCTTTGGCTGTTAGCTGTGATCAACTCGTGCATAGTGAACCTCTTTTAGGTTTCCTAGAGGAATAAATGAGCTTTTTTTTTTTTACAGTTTTCGAGCCAGTTTTTTAGTTTTTTGATATTTTATTTTGTAAAGATATTTTTCATCCATTGGAAACAGTTTCAGAGTTTTAGTCAGTGTTACTCGTTTCACTCTGTTTAATCACCGTTTAACCTTTTTGAGCTGATTCAAACATTTCCATTCCGTTTCACTGTCATTTTTTAAACGAGCCGTCTTTGACGATTTTAGCCCAGTTTTCTTTATTAATGTTGGAACTGGAGAGAGAGAGAGAGAGAGAGGGAGGATATAGATAAGCAATCCTTTGGCAGTGAATCTTCCAGGAGGCTGTTTTGCTCCAGTCAAACAGACGAGACAAAGTTTAGCAGCGAGCAGAGACAGAAGCGAGGGGAGCAGCAAAAGAGAGAGCGACAGGAAAAGCGTCTCCCTCCTCCGAGAGCCAGGCCAAGCATTAAACAATACACTTCTTTTTTCTTGTTTCTAAAGTTTGGACATTCAGATACCGACGTAAACATCAGCAGGTCGTCTTGGTGGTTCAGTCCTCGTTTTCGTTATGAGCTGGAAGTGTTTAAAGCAAACACTGAACTGAAGGTTGCGTCCACAGTCCGCTGCCAATTAAGCGTAATGGTTTGGTGAATGGGAGGATACGATGACCATGAGACGACTCAGGCAGTTCAGTGTTCTTTAGAAGTTCAGTCCATTTAATTTAGAAGTGCAGCTTTCTCGTAGCTAACCGCCGAAGAGGTGCTTTTGACTTCCAAAGGTGTGTGGATCAAACCTTTCACTCAGACTTGTGATCACAGCCTCAGTGTGAACGTACTGCAGGTGTGGAATGGAAAAAGAAAAAATAAAGTTGGATAACTTAAAGGGAATCATGGGTAAAGCTTTTAAACACGCAGACTTGGTGCAGTCAGGTATGAGTCCAGATATTCATGGGGAAGCTGAAGTACTGATTTCATTACTTTATTCCAGTTCAGGCCTGAAATGGAGCCTCTGAAATGTTCTCAAATACGGACACAGAAAGTAGCTGCATGAAGGACATTTATTCATCGTCTCTGAGCCAACAGCTTCAAACATTTCCCTCAAATGAGAGCATGGACAGGAAACGTCTTGCAGCCGTGACTCGGCTCCGCCGTCCTTGTTCTCTGGTTCACTTCCAGCCGTGCGGCTTCAGACTCGTCGGCAGGATCCGTCAGTCTCCGGTAACATCGCCTTTTATTTACCTTTTCAACTTAATTCCATCTTTTACTTGATTCTTGTCTCTTTTTTTTTTCCTTTTTTGTCTGTCAGGCCTTAAATGTCCTAATGGAAACACGGCAGGAACAGCGGGAAGCTTCTTTTTTTTTTTTTTTTTTTTAAGCGGCGTTGGTTTTGGGTGAACGAGCTGAAGGGAAGTGCAAATGAAACAGACGCACCTCTTCTTTATTGTTTCGGCTGCCGACGCCGCGGACCGGGGAGTGACGGCGCCCGACACACATCAAACGAACCTTTCCTGGGCGTGCGCCGTGCCTGAGGGGCTGATCAAAGACAAATGGCCTTCCACGCCGGCGAGGAAGGAGCCCGCCGCCGTTCTCCTGCGACGGCGGCTGCTTCTGTGTCGTCGCCTTGCGAGAGATCGATGCGGAGGAACTGATGAAAGGCGTGCGGCGTTCGGATCTTTACCGTGACGCGCGGGCGCGCCTCCCCCCCCGCCACGTGGCCGCTCGAACATGAAGCTACATTAAATTGATTTATGTGCCGGGCGGGCCGCACGTATGGGCTCGGCGTTATGGGAAATAAGCGGGCGGTAAGCGCGCCGCGTGTTTTATATGCGTGTGCGACTGGCGGTGACTGTATGTGCATGCATGTGCAAAATATTAGATTGTATTTGAATTGCCTTCCCCTGTCAAACTATAACATGTTCTTCTGTGGGGAGTGTGTGTGTGTGTGTGTGCAGCGCGTTTGTCCCCACCGTGAACTGCACTCACACTCAAACACACACTTTTGTGTGTGTGTGTGTGTGTGTGTGTGTATAATCCGCATCTCAAAGCCGAGAGATTCATCGATTACTCACCGCCTGCTGCTTGTGTTCAAGAGTGAATTCTGATTAAGCCTCATATTTTTTAAAAAAATAAAACACAGGAACAATCAGCTCAGACTGCGCCAGCTCACATTAACAGAGACAAAGAAGATGGAGCGGATAACACTGATGGTGTTCAGCATGACGGCGCGACGCCTTCACAGGCAGTAACCCCGAGGGAGACCCCCCCCCTTCATTACGGAGGGAAAACAAAGGAAAACAGGCAAATTAACCTTCTTCTGTAAACATCCATCACAGTTGACAGACTTTCTTCGGTTTACCTGCAAACAATCCGCCTAATTTGCTCGTTCCCATCTGACACTCGCGATGAAGACGCCACAATGCCAGACGCGCCGTTTCCTCCGGTGTTCGTTAATATCATCCGCAGGAAACGATGAGCAAAAATAAGGGGTAAAAAAATAAAAGAAAAAAAGAGGTTGAAACGGCAAGAAAAAAAAAAATCATGCTAGCGGCTTGACTCAGTCTGCATTTATGCAAAAGGCTGCTTTGACCTAAATGCTAAAGACAGCATGCTGATGTTGAGCAGATACTCCGCTCATCATTTTCATCATCGTCGTCAGCGCTGGCGTGCCGAAATCCGCTAATTATCACTAAGCAGAGAGTGCAGCTGAGGATGATGGGAATGTCATCAGAGCTACTGGTTCGGATGTGACATTTTAGCTCGGCGGTCCCAAGTGGAAAGTCGAGCGAGGAGAGCGCGAACGTCTGTTCCTACGAAACCGACAAGACTTTACGGCTTCTGATATTAAAAAACAAAAAAAAAACAAAACAAAAAAAACAACAGGAACAGTTTTTTGATGATAGCTCATCATGTTCTGGCATTTTGAAGAAGATGTTGCTTGGCAATAAAAGTACAGATAAGTGTGGATTTCTTGTGTTTGTTTCTGTTGAATCCAGGCGTATTTGTGAGTGTAAATGTTGTCGCTCTTTAGACGAACTTAGGTCATACAGCGTGACTATTATATTTCTATGTGAATATTCAGAAATAAAGTTCCTGTACGGACTGCCTCCAGACTGTAGAGACCGTCAGTAAACACAGGCTAAAGGTCAGACTGCTCTCTGTCCATCAGAAGCTCGACACACATCTATTCTAATTTACAGTTTAGTTACTAATTTTGCTTAAAGTCATGTATTAGGATTAAATATAGAAAGCAACACTGCATGGAGACGACTGGTTCAAAGCAGGACGCAGTGATTAAGATCTGCGGCTACAACTCCTGCATTCAGCACCGCTAGCATGCTAGCATCCATTAGCGACTCGTCTACAGCCAGCAACAAATTAACATTTATGACCACATAAACACGCAAAAGTACCAAGAACTGGTACCGTCGAGTACCATTATCGATTCAAATGTGAACAGTATCCCTAGAAATGATCATTTCCTTACATTCTTTTGAAACTCACTGATTCTGAGTTATACATTTCAAAAAGGCGCCGTTTGGAGAAAAGAAATAAAAAAAAAAAAAAAACGGATGTGGTTCAAGGCCTGCTGGGGAGGCTCATCCCTCCACACGGGGGTCCCAGATCCCACTTTGGGCGCCAACAGAAGATAAAATGCAAGTATTTTGTGGATGAAAGAATTTCTAAAGGATTTTGTCTTTTGTCGTTATCTGGTCAGGACGTTCTCTCGGCACTGAACAAGCAGACGCTTCAAACACTGACGATCACACACAAACGCTGAGTAAATTGTACTAATATAAATATCAAAGAGTGCATCAGAGGCGGAAAAATGAGTGCAAATTCCACCTAGAGAAGCCAGAAGGAGGCTTGTCACGGGGAAACTGACAGAAAGCAATTACAAGCCTTCAGTGTTATTGGAAACAATGGGAACATTTTCTTGTCATGTCACCGCAGAGATGCAGTTTCATGTTCGCTGCATTTGAAAAGGCACTAAAAGACTCTCCTTATCTCCTGCTTTTCTTCTCCCTCGAGCTGGAGGAACGTGGCGAGGTAGGATCAAAACGAACCCGCGCGTCTGTCTGGGAGCTCGCGCACGGATGCAGCGTTGTGGAGGACGGGTTTCAGTGACTCACACCACATGCTGCTGCCTTCAATAGCACAAAGGCACGAACGCCTGAAATAGCATTCATTTATGTTATTTCCCACTTTTGATTCCGCGTTTAATTGGGTTTTTCTTGCACATTCAAATGCCTGGTGCCGCAACGCTTTGAGATGCTCACACACACACACACGCACTCACACACACACATGCAGATGAAACACACTTTCACTCACAGAGCCAATGAGAAATGAACAGAGTAAGTCCTTTTTCCCATTGATTTCTGCTTTTCATTATGCCATCGCAGGCATCGGGGGGTATTTCACAAAGCGCTCTTTATCACGCACCATTCTTTTATGAAATGGAAATTATAACCGTGGGAGAAAAGCCTTCTATGCGTCGCCGTCAGAGCCGGTCCGGCTCGCTCTTCTGGGATCCGGAAGGCACATCCACGCTCGCCGGCGGCTGCGGATCTGAGCTTTGTTCACCTGTACGCAGCCGCCAGACCGGCGGCGGAGAACCTGGACTTTCCTGGAGACAGACCATCAACAGTTTTCACTGGGCTGCCCTTCAGACGCCAGAAGTCAAAACCTGAAAGCCGTTTCGAAAATGTAAAAAGGAAGAAAGGTTGTGAACATTTCTGAGTGCTTCAGAATTTTGAACTCGAATGATCCCCTTCTTTATTCCCTCTTGAACACACACTGTGACTCCTCAGGAAAGTGCTTTGACCAACAAAGGAAACAAACTCTCCGTTCCGTATGAGATCTTTTCACTCCGCCGTGCCCTAACTTTGTTCTGAAATTGGATCTTCTCTCTTGCAATAAGCCCAACGTCTGTTGTTTTGGGGTTGGATTTTTTTTCTACAGCTTCACAGTGAGAATCTGTTTGATCTGACATTTGCTGTCAACAGAAATGCTTGTAGTGATCTCGAACTGTGTTTCTAAAGGTTCGCCGAGAAAATCCGGACCCCCTCCCCAAACACAGCCCAAAGCAAGTGCGGAGTGTTTATCTGTGGTGCATTCAAAGACCCCCCAATGCTGCTTATTCCGCTTTCTTTTTGAGAGTTATTTTGACTGCTTATCTGTTTCATAAAAGAGGTAAATATTGTCTTCACTCCATCTGCCTGCTTGAGTGAGATGCGGGTTTTAGTTCCAGTCCATGTTTACTGAGCCATTACACTGGAAATAAAACACTGGAAAATGTTCACTCAAAGCCGTCTGAAGGGACGCACAAGCACATTTTGCTAAAAAGTTGAATCAAAGTAGGTAAAAGAAAGGTATGAGTTGCGATATAAACAATGAATGAATTCCTTTCTTTACTGCAGGAGCCCAGTTTTGTCATATTATTGCATTTTAGTGAGGCAATCGCAAAGTCAAAGCTGAATAAAGTGAAATAATCAGAACTGCATTGCAATTGAAGGGTACGTCAGTTCAGGCAACAATTTGTAAAGCTGTCAGAATCCCATCTCCATCACACACAGTCCTGGTCTCTCCATCAAGGCGCCTGAGCTGCTTGAGCTCAGTGAACTCAGCGTCACACTGAAAACGGCAGTTTGAGGCGAACGGAGCTTCATAAGGTGAAGCATTGTCCCACAGAAATTCTCCATCGACCCATACTGTTTGGTTTTTTTGAAAACACAGATATCTAAGAAATTTCCCTCTCTATAATAAAGTATTTTTTATCCTACCCAGAGTGAGGGTTTGCAGACCTTGGATCCTTCATCGTTTCCGACCATCTACACTCTTCAGGAATGGTGTGAGGAAGACAGCCAGCGCTGACCTGGCCTCCAAACTCCCCAAAGCTTGATCCAGTCGATCCGTGAGGTTCTCGTCTGAGTGCCAGACTCCTCAACACACCTGCAGCGGTCCGGATGGAGGAGTCCACGCCTCGAGTGCTCCGGCCCGTTCTGGCAGCTGAAGGTGGGTCTGATAGATATCGGGTCACGGAGTCATGGACGATCAATACATTCTTCAAACACTGGCATGTGAACCTTGACCTTTATTTTCTCCCAGCATGGTGTTGGACACAGTTTCTGCACCACAGCCAGAGGAAGGCTGCCGGAGAAACGAATGGCGTTTAAAGAAAGTGTTTATTTACTGGGTTCTTAAAAGGCTCTATATATAGGAGCTGAGGAGTGTGTGGACTGTCCTGTTGTGTTGTGGGCTTCTTGAGAGCTCGGTACAGTCACTATTGATTACCATCAAAGCTTTCCAGAATCTCAAATCACATTTTCTATTGACGGGCCAAACGCAGAAACGCCGCCTGAATGAAAACTCTGCTTTTTGAAGTGTTGCCGGGCGGTTCTCAATCAAATCAAACATTGTTTGCAAGCACAAAGCCTCTGAATTAAAGCATTTTAAGATACCAATACTGCGACAATAGCGGCAGCGGCGGCGTTGTTCCTCAGCTGGTAATGGGAGTGTGCACACAAAACAAGCCTCTTTCTTCTCTTCCTCTGATCTATAAGCGACCATATTGTTGAAGCACTACGTGCTGCAGACTGTTTTAACCATGAGAGTCCAGACAACGCAGCGTTTCCAAGCCATTATTAACGCCTCTGTTTTTCTTCCTGCAAAGCACGTTTTTAGCGTTCCTCTTGAAACGTCTGAAAGCCTTTAATGATCGTCGTCAGCAGCAGCAGTGGTGAGAGACTCTTTCCGTTTTCTGATGATGGATTGAAGAATTCTCTCTGAGGTGTTCAAAGCTGCAGGTATTTTGTTTCTGTACCTTCAGTTTCTCCACAGCTTTTCTCCCTCACCTGTTCCTTCATCTTCATGATGCTGTTTGTTCACAAATGTTTGTGGTCTTGACAGAGCAGCTGGATTCATACTGGGTTTATTCTGCACACATCTGGACTCTGTTCACTAATTAGATGCCTTCAGGAGATAGTTTGCTCCTCTGGATTTTATTTCGAGGGATCAGAGTAAAGGGGGATGAATACTTACGCAGCCACACTTTCCAATTTTTTTCATTTTAGTTTATTTTTATAAATTGGAAACTACGAATCATTTTCTTTCCACTTCACAATTATGCAGCACATTTTGTTGTTGTAAAATCTGTGGTTGTAATGTGACAAAAGGTGGGAAACTGCAGTGTATTCCAGGAGCTTCCTGAATGTTCTGAAAAGAGTGAGTCTTGTGTGGTTGTTCTGCGGTGTGTTTACACGGGACTTTTCATTCCTGTTTGAGTCCGAATAAACCGGGCAGTTTGTTCTCCATCAGGAGCAGAATTACATGGAAATGAGTTGTGACTTAATTCCAGTCGTTCTGCTCGTGCTTGTCCGTCACAATGACGAAATAATGAAATGAACGGGAGCAGAAAAAAGAGGACATTTTCAAAGTTGCAGCGTCAAAAGTTAATCGAAAAAGAAAGAGAGAAAAATTGCCTCCAACATGCTTTGTTTACTTCCGGTCCCCTGTTGCCCTCTGTCCAATCAGAAAGCTTCACAGCCCCCAGCGGTAAAGAGGACTTAATCCTTCGTTTTTCTTATGTAAACACTAAGCTCAGGAATAGAATCCAGAATTATTTAATCTGGAATAAACTGATTCTGAATTGAAAACGCCATGTGACCACACTGAACTCACTAATGGTGCACATTCTGGAGGTGCTGCCCTCATGTCGTGAAGCTGAAGAAGCTCTGAACCTCCCCGCCGTCAACGCTCCACACACCCTGGTGGCGTCTAAACGCACACGTGAACCCAGCATGGGTGATTAGCCCGGATAACAGCCTCCTCGGAGGGCGCGCTTACAAATCACATAAACACTTTCACGCTTGGCGGAGACGGCGCCTACATGTAAATACATAAATAAGTCAGGACAGTTGTGGCCCCCGCCCCCCCTCCCCCACTGCCGCCACGCTCCCAGCGCGTTGCCGACGCGTCGAGCTCGCGTGAACGCGAGTCGTGCGAGCGCGGCTGCCACTCGAATCAGCACAACCAGTCGCAAACAGTTCTCCAAGACAAGCGTAATGAAGGGTGTTAACATGAAAGGGCGGCTAATGGGAGCGTGGCGCGGCGCCGGCGAGAGCGGCAGCGGGCGGACGGGTGGGCGGCTGCAGAAGGTGGAGTGCTGCAGCTGAAAGGAACACGCAATTTGCCCCTCCGTCTTTCGCCTTCATGCGTGTGGGTGGAAAAAAAATAAAAAAAAAATCAAGCAGTAATTTGCATGTATGCGAGGTTGTGTGTTGTGTGTGATGAGGATGTGTGTGTGTGTGTGTGTGTGTGTGTGTTTGTGTGTGTGTGTGTGGCAGCAGTGTTCATCTGAGGAAGAGAGAAAAACCATGAAGGATTCTGCTCCTTGTTGCTCTGTCCCCACTGGCTGTTTATGTTTTTTTTCTCTTCTGCACCACACACACACACACACACACACACTTTCCGGCAGCACTCCCTGTCCATCCTTTCCCCCTCCATCATACTTCCCTCCGCGGAGCTGCCAGAAAAATGGCTGTCTTTTAAATGGCCCACTCAGCATGGCAAGATGACTCGCTTATCATCAAGGTCTGCTCCCTCTGCAGACGCTGTGCACGCAGCCACACAGCCCGGGATTTATGCAAGGCTACGCATTTGCATACACACAACCCCACACACACGCACGCACACACACACACACACAACTTAGCCATCTGAGCATGCATTTTCCTTTTTCTTTGCAAATGCATGCACACACACACACCTATATGCCATGAAGCTCATTCGTCATCCTCGTTCCCAGCCTCTTCCTGCTCCACCGCCGCCGCTGCATGCGCCCCTCCCTCCCCTCACACCCTCCCTGTTCTTACCCCGTCTGCCCCATAGGGGAGATTTCACACAGAGTGAAATACAGTGTTGCCAACATATGTCTCCAGCAATCAATTTATGCCACGGGGCTATCTCTCTTGGCTCCCTCTGCTTTAATACACCACCAAAAAGGGAGGGAGTGGGGCGACTGCACGCAGACCGGCTCTTTTCCCAGCTCCAATCATGTTTGCAGAGAGAGTTAGCCCCTAAAATGGAAAAAAAAAAAAGGCAACTTGTCATTTATGTGGTGGGGAAGAATCATCCAAACAAATGTTGGTGCCTTTCAATTACCGCCACAGCCGCTATGGACATTATAATAGCAGGTGCAGAGCAGAGGAAACAAGCGAGAAGTAGCTGTTTTTGTTTTGAAAGGTGGGGAAGAGTGTGTCGGCGGATCTGGAAGAGCTCCTTGCAGCGTCTTCCATAAGTGCTTTGTTTTCCGGTAGAGAAAAAACCCAAAACGAAACAGAAAAAAAACGCGTCGTTAAAATGGTAATGATGGTCAGTCCGGTGTAATGTTTGCGCTCCCTGTAAACACCGTGTCGCCCTGCAGTGCGCCGGTAATTCCTGTGTTCCAGCGCCAGTGGAGTCGAACAGCAGCCCCCCCACCCCTCCACCCCCCTTCGGCCTCCCGACAAAATAATGCCCACTTTCAGGGTGAGGGCAGCAGTGCATTAAGAACACAGGGAGGAAGAGGGAGGAGAGGGGACGGGCAGCGGAGGAGAGGAGGGAGATAATCTAACACAGGTGGCACTCTCCTCTCTTCTCGTCTCTCCTTCGTTTTTTTTTTTTTGTGTGTGTGTAAAGAGAAATACGTCTTATCTGAGGCAGTAATGCGGGATCATTAATTTCCCCGGCTCTTCACTGGGTTGCCCGTGGCTGTTAAGACGAGAGTGGAAACAGAGGGAGAAGGGGAGGACGCATGCGGGGACGCGTACGACGAGTCGGATGGAAACGGCTGCAACACCCACGCAGAGACGGGGGGGGGGGGGGGGGGGGGGGGAATGGATTCCTTTAATACGAGCGCATGCAAAATGGAGGCTGGAATAAAAAAAAAAATCTGGATGGACTGATGGACTGCCTTCATTACGTTCCAGTCTCCTCCTCTGAACACCACTGGGAGGGGACGAGCGGATAGAAGAGGTTTAAATCACCATAATCCCCCCCCCCGCCCCCCCCGCCGCCTTTTCACTGCTTGCTTTTAAGTTGCTCTCCTTCCTTGTATCTCTCCCTATTTGTCCATGTCAAACCGCCTACGTGAGGAAAATAGGCGCCCTTCACCGTGAAATAACACCAAGCTTCCGCTCTCCAAATAGAGGAAAGAGAAAAAAAAAAAATGGAGAGAAAGATGGCGGCGGCGGCGGCGGCGGCCCTTCAGGGCTCCAGAAGATTCCATTTGGGGGTGTGATTGTTGCGGACGGCCTCCCCGCTCGCACCGGGCCGTTCTGCTCGGATCTGAACGCTCCTATCAATTAGCGGCCGGCCGGAGATCGCTCCGGGCGGCAGAAGGCCACCTCAGTGATTCAACCTGTCATCTTTTATCGATGTGGAGGAGTCCGAGACGCAGCTGCTCTCGGCGGAGACGGGACCCGGCGTGCCGAGTGGCCAGCCGTGGAATCCATTCTCCGAGAAGTGGTCCAATAAAGCCGGGGTGGGGTGGGGATGAATAATGAGCGGCGGAGTGTGAAAACGTGAGGCTTGGCTGAATAACAAGGTCGCCGGTACGGTTTTATATTGATGATGAGGCCTGGCTTCTCGGGAGCACCTGAACGCACCGCGGAGGGAGAGGGAGGCCGGCCAGACAGACCGCCATCGATCCAGCTTCAGTCAGAACCAGAAACCCGACAACAAGTGCAGCCGGGGTGTGTTAAAACCTTATTCATTTCACATCTGGGGCTCCCTCGGTCCTCCAGCTGTTCATCCGCGGCGGGTTCAAGACGGAGTTTATTCAAGCGTGACAATCAAACAAAACCTTTCAAATCGTATCAGAAATTATGATTATAAAACAGGCAGGCCAACCACATATCCACTAAACATTGATTTTCCAAATGGGAACAAATAAAAAAAGCCTTCATTAGAAACAATTATTCACAACAAAGCCGGAATAAAAAAGGTGGAGTACAAAAAAAAAAAAACAACAACGACGAAGCAAACAAACAGCTTTTGTCCAAAATAAAGTCAGCCTGGTGGCGTGAAGGACATCTGAAAAACCTCGTAAGACACGAGCGGCCATGTTTTTTACCATTCTGAGGGAGAGGATCGATGGTCGGCAGCATGAAAGTCGCCAGGTTTCTTTCTCTCGTAGAAAAGCAGATTAGTGACGAAAAAACATTCAAAAGGTCCAAATCTGCCACAAAAAAAAAAAACAAAAAACAAAAACAAGGATGAATAACAGTAGAGTAGAAAATAGTCAATATTCAAGGCAATTAAATTTATCAACGGGACTTTTCTAGACTGCCTCTTCAAAAACTGCCACTGCCTCAGCTTTAATTAGAGTCACAAACCCAACAATGGATCCTCGGCGTGGAAAAACCGCCGCCACCTTGGCTGTGAAGCTTCGCATCAGCAGCAGCTTCGGCACGAAGCTCGCTAGTCTCAGCTGTGGGAATTAAAGATCCCGCAATTTTAACAAGCCAACCAAAATGGAACAAAAAGATCGGCTTTAATTATGAACAATTATTCACAACATCGCTGAAACAAAGCAACTTGTAGCATTAAAAAAAAAAAAGAGAAAAAAAAGAGCAGAATAAAAGCCCAAAGCACCCCTACTGTCCAATGTGGGGATGGATGAGTGATTAAAAAGACAGGGAAATAAAAACATTATTAAAAGATGCATAAAATTCATGGAGCAATAACACGTCGCACTCTAAACCTCTGAGGTTTTTAACATCTTTCTTTATAAAGAGGACGAGACTGGACTGTTTCACAGCGCTTTACGTGTTAAAAACAATCAGAAATCGGATGTCAGCGAGAAATCAGAATTGAGCGCCAGGGCTGAGTTGGCCTTATTTCAATCAAAAACAAAGTGTGATTTTAAAAATCTCCTAAAAATAGCCATGTGAACTTTTAAAAACTGAACACAGCTGAGCAAAAAAAAAAAAAAAAAAGACATGAAATCACCAAACAGCTGCTTTTGTTCACAGGCCGGAGGTGAAAGGACATTCTGAGAGGTCAGAAAACAGCATTAATGAATGCAGGATGAATAAAATGAATCGTACATGAAGCGGTCGGGACTCAAACCCGAGAGGTTTATCAACAGGTCGTTTAACCCGTCGACCCGTCGGCCATTGTTCCCAGCTTGACGTCCCCACAGAAGCCATTGTCCCGAAGGTCAGCTCCTGGTCCAGGGAAAGAAAAGCGTTCGGCTGTGGAAAGTTCAGGGTGATCGCCTCCGCCTCATTCGGCCGCCGCCGCATTATGCTCCCGCGGACGACTCCCGCCATCCAGCGCCGCCGCCGCCGCCGCTCCGTCAAAAAGTTGGACGACAACCTCCCAGGAGGCCGCACACCTCCACGAAGGTCAGCTTCCAGTGTGAATGAGGCTGTGTGTGTGTGTGTGTGTGTGTGTGTTCGCTGTTTGCTTTGTCCAGAATAACAGGAAGCGGCCTAAATCAGTTGGCACTGAATTATTTGTGGAGCTCCTGGGTTCCTGATATGTTACGTTTCAGCTATAATGTCAGAGATCCGCCATTTCACAACGTCTCAAAAGCAAAAGTGTCGGTTCTAAACACAACATGATTACTGATATTGGGTGAAACTGATTTATCCATCATTATCACTCCATAAACAGAGATACTTAACCCTTCAGAGAGCACACATTTAAATGATTCTAAATGGAGAATTTCAACAATCACACAATCAAACAAAACAAAAACAAAAAACAAAGCAAGAAATTCAAAAGCTTCTTTTTTAGGTTTGCTAAATTTTAGAGTTAGTCTTTAAAAAAAATGTTATTCAGATTTCAGAAAAAAAATCTATGAGAAAGAGACTAAAGTAGCACCATTTCACACAACTACAAGTAAAATAAATGGCCCAACAAGTTAAAAATTCTCACTGGATATCTTAAAAAAGTGCTAAAAACCCGTAACTTCATGGAAAACATGAGTTTTTATTGACTTAAAGTTAGTTTTAGTGGTCATATACAGTAATTGCTGGAATTTAAATACGACAGTAGTTGCATGTGTCAAAAAAACATCACCATTTCCACCAATGTGTTCTTCCATGTTAAAACCGTTTGGGTTGTTAAACACACTGAGCATGTTATTGATGGCCGTCATATGACTTCATAGACCATGTTGACGGAATCTGTTCCTTCAAATTTGCTCTTTTCTTTTAGAAGATCCAATTTTAACCAAACACAACCGATCTGTTTCTGAGTGTACAGAGCCGTTAATAAATCAGCGAGTACCAGAGTAGACTATTAGAGTTTTGGGAGCTGCAACACTCTTTTTTTACTGTGACCAGGTATCAGCAGTTTGCAACACACACACACACAAACACACACACACCTTGTGAGACGTTAATGAGGATGCTGCCTCAAACCTCCAGCTGTGGGACGGATAGTAATAACTGTGTAAGTGTGTCTGACAGAGAACCTTGTTGGAGTAGCTTAAAAAAAGAAGGAGAAGAAGTTGTGCGCGGTCAAGGGATTCAACTCTGACTCTCTGCTTTCAATTAAGGCGGTAATGAGCTGACATTAAGGTCAAGCATGGACAGTGGTGCAGGAGAGCCGCGCACATTAATCAAAAGAAACTCCTCCGAGCGGCCGGGGAATATTATTAAACGCAGGATTAAGATTTCTGTGTGTCGTGCAGCGCAGCGGCGTGGAAGGACTCGTGTCGAGTTCTCTGAGACTATTTATTTCATAGCAACGTTAAGCTTAAACAGAGAGATTACTTAACAATCTTAACTATAATTTGCCCCCCAAAAAATAAAGATGCTGCTCCAGTGAAGGTTTCTTTCCTGGATTCCGTCACACACAATCCTCTTCAGTCTGTCTTCTTTTGAAATGTCAGGTTTTCGTGTCTATTTGTAAATCAGGAACGATTAAAAACACGATGCCAGACTCAACCAGCTTCTTCAGAAATCAGCTTTTAAAGAACAGAAAATGGATTCTCAGAGACAAAAATGTCGTTCGCTGACTGTGTTTCTGAATCTTGCCGTGTTGTCTGGATTCAAGGGTTTGAACGGCATGTTGTGGCATTTTTAGCATTTCTATTCGCGTTTCACCTCAACTTCTCGCACTGAGAATCAAAAAGTCACATAAGGCAAGTATTCAGCTGTGAAAAATGTTTATTTGCCGCAACAATCCAAAAAGCAATTGACAAATGGCGTTCTCTGGAGGAACGCGGGGCGGCGGTGAAAACATTCAGCGCTCCGGTGGCATTGTTTACGAAACCTCATTTAAATTAAACAGGAGCAAATTAAAGCCTTGTATCGCCTGTAGAGGGGCAACTTCAGTAAATCCAAAGCTTTCTGTCGCGCCTGACATACAGATTTCTTTCCCCGCTCTTCCCATACTGTGCCGCACGCACATCTCTCGCCCGCAGCCACTCACACACACACACACAACCACACACACACTCACACACACGCCATATAGTATCTATATCCGCCATAACTGCTCTGTCGAGCATTATTCCAGCACGGGGGTAAAGAGACGCCTGTGGAGGAGCAGTTGGCAGTGGTGCCAGCCACCCCAGCACTCTGACAAGATTACCTCTACACCCAATTCAATTAGAAGCCCACTTTAGTCACCGCTCGCCCCTTCAGGGTCTCCATAATCATAACAGATGGCTCTCTGCGAGACGCCCACCATCTTTCACCTCCGAGGGGCCCGAAGAGAAGAGGAGCCGGAGCCGCGGCGTCTCATTCCCGCGCCGTCACTGTAGCACTGCTTTTGTTGCTGAGGAGGTAAGGGTGTGTGTGTGTGTGTGTGTGTGTGGTGGAAAGTCGGGAGAGTCTTATTTTTTACTTTCCAACCTGAGGACCAGAAATAGAAACTGATCATTTTCCTCAACTTTTCCTGATTGGAAAGTGAAATGATCTGAGAGAGGGGTGGTTCACCAAAGCGATTCGCTGTTAGAGAACCAACGTTACAGCCCAGAGTTTTATTTTTTTTTGTTTTGATTTTGACTTGAAAGCTTTATTTTGAACACGTAGAACAAAAATAAGACAAGTGTACAAACAAAAGAGAAAGAAAAACAGACATCCAATCAATGATTAATATGACGGAGTCATCAGCATATGGGGCTTTCAAGTTCCTCAAGCACATTTCCCAACATCTCCAAACAATACTGTTCTCCAACAGTGGAAGGTCATTCTGTTAAACACTCAACTGAAATGTAAAATTCAGACTTTGATTAGGGAAAAATACATCGGGACATCGTCAGATTAGAAAAAGACGAGAGGTTAATGTGAGGGAACTCGACGGCAGAAGCACCAAAAACACCGAACCGTAGTATTCATTATTGTCAAGTTAAATGTTTTATCTTTGAAGATGTTTTAAGCTAATGAGTCACTTTCAACATGCGAACACACACAACCGGGAGGTTGAGCTTTAAACAGAGCACCATCCAGCAGCCTTGCTAGCTGTTGACCTTATCCTTATTTTTCTCTTCCTCTGAGTTTTCCTTGTGTTGATCGTGAAAACAGAGACAGCATTGCCTTGAGCCACAATCTGGGTCTTCAGCAAATTGTTCCAATCGAGTTTACTCTGTGTTTTGTTCCTGTTTCATTTAGCTGTCAACATTTAATCATTGTTTGTCCGCCTCTCAGCACAATCCGCTCCGTCCCTTCCAATCCTGATGCAGCATCCGTCTCCCCGATATGTGGAGGTTTTATGAGATTTCTTCGTTTGTTGGTGTTTGGTTCTCCACCGCGGTGACGTCTGGTGAGCGCCGGCCGGCCGGAATCCCCCGGTGAGCGTGCGACAGTGGCAGCGGCGGCGGTGGCGGCGGACCGTCCCACTTGAGATTCCTCCCGGGGAGCTTTCCCCTCCCGTCTCGCTCTGGAACAAGTCACTCTATTTTTCATGTAAACTCTGAAATCCCCCCCCCCCCCCCCCCCCCCACGTGCGCGTGTCTCATGCAGAATGGATGAAGCCCCAGTTGTGTCATTTCATGATACATTTTTAAAGCCGCACAACACATCCGTCCCTCCACTGCGCCTCGGGCTGAAGCACACACCACGTCCTGGACGGAGCCCCGGACCGCCGCCCCGCCGCTCCCCGTCTCTTTCTTCACTCCACAGCTGCACTTTTTGCAAATGAATTTCCTGGAACTTCATCAGAAAGAGAAGTTGTAGTTTCATTTCCTAGTGACTTTTCGCACGTGACGGGAATCGAGTTTCTCCCGCTGAGAAGCGAGTCGTCGGCACCAAAGCGGCTCTTTCTGTACACAAAACAGCAGATCAGAGGCCCAAACAAGCCTTTTCTCTTTTTTTTTTGTTGTTTTGCTAAGATGAGAATGCACGGAGGGTAGAAAACAGAAATGAAAAGCAGGAATCTGGTGATACTGCCGGCTCTTTTGTTTCCGAGCGCCTCGCTTCTCCGGCGCTGCTCGATGACGCTCCATTGTGCCGGCATCAATGCCGCTAAATTACATGGCGAAATAAGCCATCATTCACAACCGCCTCTCTATATGAGTTGGTGTAACTTGTTATTGGAAGACCTGAAGTGAACTGAGCAAGAGGAGTGTTTTTTTTTTTTTTAAAGTGTGCGATCAAAGCGTCTCCACGCCGCCGTGTGCCGACGGAGCCGGGCCTGATAGAGCCGCTTAGTCCCCGTAATGTCCCGGGGTCCCCTCTCATCGCCCGCCTTTGAATCCTGTCACAGATAACACTGCAGATTATATGCCTCTCCTGAGTCACTTTCAAGTTGACTGTACTCCAGAATCGTAAATCTCCCAATCTGACGGCGGGGCGCGTTCGCCGCGCTATCGGCCCCGCCATCTCGACAGACCCAGGGCGGCTTTTGTGCGCGAACGGCTGCTGGAGATATCAGGGAAAAACAAAAACAACAGAGAGGGTCCGGACGAGGGGCGGCCGACCCTCGAGTGTCCGTCGGAGAAGAATTACTCAGCAGAAACAGAAGAATGAGATGATTTTTAAACATCAGCAAAGCTGCTGCGGCGGTGGCGTTTCCATCCAAGAGGTCGTACGAACAGGAGCCTGAAAACATGCCTGTTCTTTTCCCAGAGAAATTAAAGGAATCTTAATCTCTACATGAAGCTAGAAAAGTTACAATTGTCAAAAACTGTTTATAGCTCTCAAGTGAAGTTAGAAAACATGAACATGTTCATGCAGATCCCTGTTTTCTGTATCTTTAGCCAAACTTGACGAGCTGCGTTCCCCTTGTTTTAAAGGTTAAACATGTTTTGTCTGATGTGCAGATGCCCCCCACGGTGACCCCTGCAGGGGCAGTTTGTGGCGCCCCCAGCTGTCAGTCGCCCCCCCGACGAGTCAAATCAGGAGAGGCCGAGCGGTCTGCCGTTCTGCTGCCAGGATAACTGACAGGTTGCATCTGTCCAATCACTCGCAGGTCAACGGAGGACACTTCTCTTTCCCACACATGTACTGTAACGTTGGCCTCAAACCCTCACGAATACAGCTCTTTTAAAGGAAGCGTTGACAAATGTTTGGAATTAACATTTCCATGAAGGGTACATTTGGTTTGATCTGCAGAGAGAATCAAGGAAAAGAGTGAAACTGTACACTTTGCAATTTTTTTCTGTTACAGTTGGGACTTGAACTGAGGTTACCTGCATGTGAAGCTGTTCACACTGTCTCTCAGCCTACATGTCTGCATGCTACTCACAGAGTCCCTGCAGGAACAGTGTTTTCTTCTGATCTAAATTTTTCTTTTTAAACGACGGGAAAATGGAAAGAATGAGCTGTAATGCATCTTTCCTCTCTGGCAAGCGGCTGTTTCTGGAAACGTGCGGGAGACGCTGACAGGCACTAATCGTTTGATTCATTTCCAGGTGCAGCTGCTAGCTGACTCGTAAATACGAGCCGTAATGTGCTCGTTTTATAAGCTAATAAACAGACGAGTGAAATGGTTACAGATCAAAAAATGAAATGGAAAAAGGAGAGAAGGAAACCTCCTCAGGTGTGTGAGCGAGCCACCTGGTGGAGCGCATTACGCCGGCCTCCCTCGCCACACACCAACAACGCCAAGGACGCCGCCATCCATCAGGGCCCCGCCCACCGCCGCTCTCACTGCGAGCTGATGGCGACGAAGCAGCGGATGGCTCTTTCCGTCCGGCCGAGGAGGGAACGGGCCTGAACTCTGTCAAATTTAATCTTTAGGTTTAATACTTCAGGAAGAGCCGGAGAGCCGGGCTATCTCCGTCATCTGGAGTCCGGGGCTCCCCTCCCGCCGCGGCCGAGCACTCAGCCTCACCGGGGACGGCGAGGAGGGTGGATGGGGAGGAAGGTGGGGGTGGGGGAGCGCTCAGGGTCTCGTTAATGGGTACACAATGTGCTGAGAGACAAGGAGCGGCACACTCCAGCAGGCAGCAGCGTCATCGCGGGGGTGGAGGGTGGAGGGACTCCTACTCTCCCACTTTATCAGTTACCACCGGTGAGGGCATTTAACACAGGGAGCGATCCACACACACACACACACACACACACACTCTGCGAAGGCAGACAAAGACGCATCGGGAAGTAAGGAAATGAACCACACACGCGCGAGCACAGCGTGGTTAAGTGAATCTCCTAAATCACAAGCTAGTATTCAATTCATTAGGGAGCGCTCAGCAGCTGTTCTTGTCGAACCGCATCAAGGCGCAGATTTAACTCATGAATCCGGCTGCTTCACTCCATAACGCTCTTCAGCTCGAACTGCCTTCAAACCCTCCGTCGTGAGCACCACCAAGCACGACGCAAATGAAATCAAAATCAGTGGATTCTCGCAGGCAGTACATGTGTGTGTGTGATAAAGCCCCCCTCCCTCCCGAAAACTAAGAAACAGCTTGTTTGTGTTTGATCGCTGCACCGAGCGAATGAAAGCTGGATTTCTAAGTCGATGAGGTAATGCGATAGTGAAGGGAGGAGTGTGTGTGTATCTCGTGATGTTGAACTGAACATCTCTCACCTTTCCTGTGGAGTCTGCATGTTCTGCCTGAGCACTGGGCTGAGATTTTCTTCAGGAAGTTTGACTTCGCCCCACCATCTGACGCCAGGACTGCTCTGTAGTTGTTTCCTTCTGGCTCCAAGTCGGACTGAAGCAGTAACAGAGGATGTTTCATCAGTCTGTTAAAATGATCTTCACACACACGAGACATGAAACAAGCTGGATGTGAAGTTTCAAATTTCGGTAACAGATTGTCAGTGGCCTTGTTGCTTTTAGATTTTCTCAACACCCCACGCTAACTCCTCTAAGTTGTTGCACTTCAAATGTCCGGATAGAGAGGATGAATATATGAACTCACAATTTACTGCCTACATTAACATCTCGTCTCATTTTAATTTAATCTGATGCGGGAGTTAAAAAAAAAAAAAATCTGAATTCAGAAACATCGAAAACCAACTTTATATCTGCTGGAAAATGATTAAAATACATTATTTATTTCTGATTACTCATTGATCACCTGTATTGTTAGGCCCATGACTGAGTGATGCATTCAACAGCAGTGTATTCATCACTTTTATTCTAAATGTATTACAACATAAGCAAAAGTGCTTTGCCAGTTAATTAATCAATAACAATGGCTTTTAAACATTTATATTCTTTTCTTTAGCATCTGTTAGCTTGTTGGCATGAGGCCACTGACAGCCCCGCACAACTTATTTAAAGCTAATGACTCAGTAAAGTAACTCCTGGGTTTGTTCTTTGCCTCACATCCCTCAGTGTGTGATGTGGTATTAAAGTTCACAGAGGTGTGTTACTGTGTCCGAGCTGCCGGCAGGGAGTGTGTCAACCTGACGGCTCTGGTTCTCTCATCAAGTTCAGCTGAAGCTACAACACTTTGAATGGAGAAGGTGGAACGTTGTACGGTAAACCTTCTGCAGAGGACACTTCAGGACTGGTAATGTGCAGAAATCACTGAAATCCTGTCGATAATAATACAGATCATACTCAGTGTAGTTCTCTGCACTTTAAAACCTTACAAAGCTAAATAGTTGTTATATATTTTTCAACAAGACAGAAATGTAAAAAATAATGATTGAGTGATTGGAAAGACTTTAGAAATCTCTCCAGGGTAGACGCGTTGGGTTGCTCCAGGTGTTTTTCAGAAATGTTTTCTAAAGTCTCTTTATGTAATCCCCCAGCGGACTGGGTGGAGCTGGGTGCAGGACTCTGAGGCGATCACACCAGCTGTTGTTCCTACAGCCGGATCTGCATGTTTACCATGCTGCAAATCAAAATGTTGACCAGTCAGATCAGAATTACTGCTAATAAACTTATCGCTAATTCAGAGAGGCTTCTAAACAAACTGGACACGCTTTGACTGACCCTTTCATTCAGCATACCTGTTTACTTGAGGCAACAAATATAGCATCTACTTTCCCCAGTACTTTTTTTTTTTGTAGGAATAAAAATGTTACAGTGCCATTGTTGTGACAATGGATTTTTCCAACCTGACAAAAGAGCTACATTACCTCAGAAGACTTTCATTCCACTGGTATCTGCTCCCGGGAGACGGGCTCTGAGCGCCGGCTGTGTTGTAACCGTGGCTGTAAATTTCAGCTCAGCCAGAGCGCGTGTTGTCTTTGTTTTGAATTTCACCTTTTGGGATTTATTTTTGTTTCAGCAATCTCCTTAGCCGAAACTCCCAGAAGAAGCAAACGCAGACAGACAAGACGCTGCGATCGCAGACAAGACGAGGAAGTGTACCAGTCTTATTTCTGACTGGCAATGTTTTTGTGTTTGTGTAGTTTTTTTTTTTTTTTAACAATTGTTTTTCAGTCCAAAATCTAATAAAGAATACAACTCCAAATAAGAATCACAGCAACTGAATGACTACTCGAAGAAGAAACACTGCAACAGATATGTTGACAATGAGAAAGAGAACTTGATGAGTCAGGACTGGCACCTTTTGCTCCTCCAGGTGAAAAACAAACCACTGATCTGATTCAAACATCCTCAGTCACTCATGTCTACACCACCGGACAACACGTTTTAAATAATTTCTAAGATTCTGCATGTGGCTGATGTGTAGATTTTATAAAACATGGGTCCCAATACAGACCCCTGTGGGACACCACAGTCATGTAATGTGATTGCATGGAAGTGTGATGCTGGCACATTATTTATTCAAGAGGTCTGATCAAGAAATGAAATCTTACCGAAGAGAATCTGCTCTATATTGCATTTTTTAAAGAGGTGTTAAACATATAAACACTGCAGCAAAGATGAATTCATCAACTTTTACAAGGCTACTCGACTGTAAATAAAAGTTAATTTATCTCTCAAAGCCTGCAGGATTCTCTCGTGAATCACTTTCAGAAGAGATTTCTGGTTTATTCAAACGTGGGTTTTTTCCTATTAATGCGGCTTTTGTGACTGTGTTGATCACGGGGACTTTATATTCTTCTTCTAAATTGTTGAAATGTGGAGAATGCATAATTCAGAAAGTTTTCCCAGGCCCCTAAGCACACTGTAGTTGTTGGTGTTCATTCGAAAGCCTGTCAAAAAGCGTATTGCCCTAACACACACACACACACACACACACACTGAGAGACTGGGCCAGAGGACTTGTGAGGAAAGTCAACAAGACACATCTCTGTCCTCTGACGGAGCTAAAAGCTGAGACAGCTGAGATTGAAGCGACTGCGCACACAACAGCTGTTTCCCTTGTACTCCTGTTGACAGAGAGAAGCAGCAAACAGAAAGCTCATTATAAATCTGGACAAGAATTCAGGCGAAAGGCTTGGGATGGGAAGACGATTCTTCAGCCTGCCTCAAAACTCCATGTTGGCCTCATCGAACAAGCTTTTTTCAGCACACATCAAAAACTGCACCAGATACACAAGTTCTTCCTTCAAGCACGGAGGTGGCAGCATCATGCAGTGCGGTTGATACCATGCAGCATGCAGGACAACCCATGAACTGAAGCAAAGAGCAAAGGTTTCACAAAGTTGTTTGACAGGAGTTAGCCTGACAGGAACAGAACAGCATTACCACTCTGCAAATTACATTACTACAGCGGTATTTATTTATTTGTTTAAGGATCCCCGTTATTCTCCTAAAGTAGAGACTATTCTTCCTCGGTGCCATTCTCAAAATAAAAGATTTACATTCATGCTTGCAATGAAAGAGAGACAGTTTACAACCAACACTTAGATCCGGGGCATAAGAGGTTTAAGGCACCAAAGGAGATTACACACAGCAACACGAACTATAGGTTGGATCAATACTGCATTTGCATTAATTCAGCATAATGTCATTATTGATCGTTACATTCTTTAGGTAACTTTTAAAGACCAGATGGTTGATTATCATTATCAGTTCTGGAGGCAACATATTCCAGAGAGAGATGGCTCAGCATATAAATGTCTTTTAAAGTGCATTAGTTCTTGGCCAAAGCAAAGAAAATGTAGCATTTGAAGCTTGTCTAAGATTAAACTCGTCTGTTCCAGGTGGGCTGTAGTTCAGAGACGAAGCTAAACAGCTTGTGTGAGGTCCAGAGTTTAGGAAAAGACAGCTCAGCTTTACATGCCAGCCTGTCCTTGACTTTCGCCCAGACAGTGTTTGATGCATTGCATTATGGTTGTTGAAGAGACGGAGCAGAGGTCGTCTGGATGCACGATCCTGAGCTATCTGGAGTTTGTTTGTCAAGGTGTTTATTGACCACATGATGGGACAATAATCCCAATGACTGAAGGGTTTCTATTCATTTCTTTTTCACAGTATTGTAGTTTGACAACTATTGCTTAATATTTTTTAGTAATTTTAGAATTTCACCATTTTTAACAAGCTCTATTACATCTCATTACAAATTGCTTTTACCTTGTCCTGATAGTATTTACTGGAGTAGTTTGCAATGTCAAGAGGTTTACTAATAAAAGCTCCATTCAGCTCAAACGAAGAGCTTCTATTCATTTTGTTTCGACCCAAAAGTTCATTGATGGTTTTCCAGATGTGTTTGCTATTTTCAACACATTCCTTGAACTTTAATTGGTAGTATTGTTTTTTTTATTTCGCCTAATCATTTTTGTAACCTTGTTCTTTAGTGACTGATAAACTTGCCAGTCAGCGAGATTAGGAGATGTTACAGCAGTTTTTTTCTTCATTTGACCCCTGTCTTTCATAATTTGTCTCAAATCAGCATCCAAAAAAGAAGACTTTCCTGATTGGGACATGCTTATCAAACACTGCTGAAAACAGCTGTTTAATGGAGGCTCGGCCTGTGTGTTCTGCAATACTTCATCCCACTGCACATTCTCCTCATCTCTGATAAATTCAGCTTCTGAGAAAGATTTGTACATTATTTTAAAGATGGCTTCAGGGTCTGCCCGTGGTATTTTTGTTTGAAAAGCCAGTACAATTATATTGTGATCACTGAAGCTGACTAGTACTGAAATGGGTTTGGAACACTGTTCAACACAATTTTTATGAATATGCATATGGATGTAATTGACCGATCGCTGTAAGTTTTGAGTTTTGTAGATCATTTTACGATCTGAGCCAGATTGCATAAAGCAAGAGTGTCACCCAGACTTGTATTCATTGAACAGTTTTCAGAAAACCAGCCTTTGTTCATCTCTGCCAGAATAAACATGTCACGGTTTATACTTTTGTCATTAAGATGCTCAATATTCCCACTTGGCGGTCTGTAACAACAGCACATTAGAATGGGTTTAAGATGTGGAAGATGCACCTGGAGCCAAAATGCTTCTACGCCAGAAATGCAAAGATCTTTTCTTATTTTGTACACAGAAACCAAGAATTTCATCTTTGCCAAATCGGTAACTTTAACTGCATGACACAATTTAAGTCTTTGCCAAGAGCGCAATGAAATATTTGGACCAGTACTGGAATAACATTTTGCTGATGACGTGTTAAGATGTTATTAAAACTAACTAAAACACCTAAAAGTAGCTTTAAATCTTTTGAAAACATAATTTCTTCTGCCAATGGAGTGGTCATCATTGAGGACATCTTTCCCTCAGCTGTGGTTGTTGTTGCAGTATTGGGCCTCACTACAATATAAATCGGCCAAAATTGTGACGTCGGATGAACCAACTGCATCTGTTAGAAGCAACCACAAATACTGCTGCAACCCTGCTTCCCCTGCAGCAACCCGTACTGTAATAATGGCTCATCATAATAGTAATGAAGAACGATGCTTGCTTGTGATGAAGCATTTGGTTTTGTGGATTATTTCCCATAGCTAGCTCTGTAATTAGCTCACGTTTTGCTTCCTGAGGAAACGTATCAGCGCCGGATCACCTGAAAAGGAGGGAAAGAGGCAGATATGTGTTGATTATCTCCGAGGTGGACATTCAGGGACTCTCGCTTTAAGAGGACGGACTTTCAGCTGCTGTCACAGTGTGTGCTCTGATTATCTCAAGCAAAAAGCCGCAGTGTTTATACTTGGCTGTCAAAAGCGATAAGCTCACGGGCAACATGGCGGGCTCGGGCTGGCGACGGAGGTGTTGGGGGGTGTAGAGGTCACAGAGAGAGAGGCCGGAGTTACCAGGGCTCTGTTTGAAGACGCTCGTTGCAAAGCGATGACTTAGAGAGCGTACACATCGGCGCGAGAAGCGGGACTGGAGACGCGCCTCCACCACTGCTGAGGGCAGCAGGATTCTGGCAGAAGCAGCACTTTTGTGGGCGGAGGGAAAGGAAAAGGCGAGGATTTTCCCGCAGTGGCGATGCCCAGCCGTGTGGGGTCAAGTCAAGCGTGATTGACTTCAGCTTTCTGACGGAGCCTGACCTTGAGAGCTCGCCTCCTTTAACCGACTCTGACTGCTCGGCGAACACCAGGCGGACGCGATTCCCATTCTCTGTCCCCGAGGCCACGGGCGGCGGGAGACGACCACGCATGCATGAGAATGAACAGCTGTGCACTTCACATGCTAACGCTTCCTTCTTAGCGTGTGTGCACTGAGGTCAGCGGAGCTAGAATCACTCCAAGATCTGTTAAAGGATCAGATCGAGTGCTGGCAGCCACGGTTTCTCACTTGAAAGGCTTTGATATTCACTAAGCTGTACAGTGTGTTTTCATTAATGCAGAAAGGAGAGACACTGAAGAAAAACAAAGGAGAGTCACGGATGTTGATCCTTCCACACAGGTTCATTTTGTAGGTTAATACAATCAGGCAACAAACATGAAATCACACGGTGCAACAAGTATGAAAATACTGAGCGGCAGAGGTAATGGAGGTTTGCCTGAGGATGTAGAGAGTTGTGCGTTTCTATTTATGAAACAAGAGCCATCATTAAACTGTAAGCGGACACGGCAGTGCTCTGTTCACAGGAAATATGGACAAAGTTTGTTCTTTTCTGCCTGTAAATGAGCAGGTTTTCTCCACCATCCTGCTGCTATCCTAATACTGTGTGTTATTCAAAGAAGTGACTTCAGATACTTGTGTTGGTCCTGAACCAGACAGGCTTTCCTCACAATATCAGCTGGAATTGTCTCCAGCTAAGTGATCATCAGCGTAATCTGTATTGTTTAATTATATCCGATGTTAATAAAGATAAGTTCCGAATTCAGTACTTTTCTTGGTACCGACCAAATCGAGTACCGAGTCACATAAAATCAAATGGTTCCACGTTTCATTACCTCAATGCATCCCTGTGACTGTGAGGGAGTGGAAGAGTAGGGAATTTTTCCATGCCAGACCTGAACGCAGCATTGCATGCACAAGAGCGTATTGACGTCAGTAGCTAGCATGTCAACAAAACAAGCGTGACTGGAAAACACTTGAAAGTACGACTCCACTTTTCAAAATATGATGCAGATTACGCTCGCTGCGGCGGGAAAATTCCTAATCTGGAAGCTCCTGGTTAAGGAAAAGGTTTTTCTCAAGGCTGAGGAGTGACCACAGATCCACGCCTACAACCCCTTAGCATGTTAGCATTCATTAGCACGCTAGCGCCCATTAGTGACTCATCATCTGCAGCCAGTGATAAATTAACATTTATTACCACATAAACACACAGAAGTATCGCAAACTGGTACCGTTGAGTACCGGTACTGATTTCCTGGTACTGGGAACTGGTACCGTATCAGTCCAAATATGAACAGTACCTATCCTTGGATGTTGATGTGGATACATTTCCCGTAAGTTTATGTTTCTCTGTTGGTATTCCAAACTAACAACTAATTTTTCTTACTTGATTTTAATCTGAAACTGGAAGCAAACATGAAGTGCTACAAAAAGAGAAATAAATCTGGTGCAAGGTGGACGTTAAGACACTCCACAGCCATTGTAACGGGTTTATCTGTGACATTTGTCTGGTTTGTTTTCTGTGTCTGGCTTTAAGTTACAAGTGTGTTGGTCTATTTTCAGTTTTCACGGTGGCCCATGTAATGCTAGAGAGAGGGAGGAAATATAAACACGTCCATGGACATCAGACCCGAGACGCTACAAGCTGGATCTCTATTTATAGGATATGTCATGCTAAAGCCAAACACAATCTCTACACAGACATACAAACAAGTTGCAAGCTACATGAGTTATTCGAGAACACGTTCTTGACATACTGAGACTCAGGGGTCAGAGCTGGAGGCTCGGTTTGCCGGCTTGGATTGAGTCTAGCTGAAAGATCGCTGTTCTATAATGAGAAGTCACCATTTCCCATGCTGGACGCTGCAGTTAGATCATTACTGAATGGATTTCACCAACATAGTGTTCTTCATTGCTGCGGCAGCGTTGCCATGAACATGCAGGCTCCTGCTCCTCCAACCGAGGTATTTTTCATCACAAGGGGAGACTTCAAACCTCTACACAAGTTATGCACTTCATGAAAATTGTAAATTCTTGGCAGTGACTGAGTTAAAGTCATTCAGAAGACAACATGAATTCTAAGCCGCTTGCAGCAACATTTAAGAATATTTTAGAACTCGGCAGGCCAAAAGACTCTAGGAAAAAACCCTCTGATGGGGAATGAAAACCAAGAAAGAGAGAGAAAAAAAAAAACCAGGCTGAACATTGCGGCTGGAAAACAATAAAACCCGCTTGGTTCCAACCTTGCAAAAATAAAACATGGTGAGTCCTGAGAAGTGCAGAGTCTGTCAGAGTTATGATGCGCGCCTCCGGGCAGGCTGGCTGGAACGGCTGTCTGCTGGCTGACCGATGTCCTTGTAGCAGGTTGGTCTACATAACCACATGACAATATGATCTGCTGTGAAGGATCCTCTGCGAATGTGCACTAAAATGGCGTTCTGCACTTTTAAACCCTCCACAGTCCCCTGAATCAAACCGCGCTCCTCGACATGTTTCTTAAGCCGCCGCCTCACGACCAATGACGGTCCAGCTGGAAGGATCGACTCCATTAGCCACCAATCACCTGCAAACCCAAACAGTGTCGTGCACTTTGCTATTTAGACGGCACTTTTAACAAGTGCACTGCACATAAGGTGGTTAATGTAGCAGGGAGATTATTACTGAGCTGCGAATGCGAGCATTGTGCAGCGCTGCAAATACCCAGCAGGAGCTCAGAAAGCCTGATTTAAAATAGTATTAAGAGTCGTATTCAGTCAGCTCCAGGCTTGAGTTAATGGTGAAGTCTGTTATGCGGGATTTGATGTCTAAGGAATTATGAATACGTGTCGTGACTTCTGCAGACAGCAGATCTGTAGGAGGGATTCGTTCGGTAGTGATCTGATCGCAAGTAAAACTCCTCTGGCAAAATTTGATGGCACATGCATACACACACAAATACAGCATGTTGGTGAGTAAAAACCAGGGTACAACGCCAGTGTCACAAGGTAACTCATCAGTGTGTCGGACGAAAACCTTCAAAATGGATAAAATGTTGGTGAAGAGAGTTAACTGTCGCAGATCAAGAGAGGAAATCACTGAATTAACTCTAAACTCATAGTGTCCCTGATGTTGAGTAGTTTGGGCTGAATGCTGAAATTTCTGTGTATTTACAACTCTGAAGAATGAAAAGGACTCAAAAGGAATGAGAGAAAGAGAGAGAGATCTTATCATCTTTACAAAAATGTGAAAATTACCAGGAAAGCCTGGAATGCTTGTTGGTCTGAGAGAAGTTGTACCTTGAGATCGCGCCGAGGGAAAGTGTGACGCCAGTATATCAAAATGAAACCAGAGTTTTCTTTTCCTTTTCTAAATGATTGACAATTCTATTAAAAAAAAAAAGTGATTTTGCTTTCAAGCTGATACTGAATTAAATAAAAGAGTCCTTTTTTTTTTCAATATAGTCCATAGAACAGATTTAAATGAAGGCTGAGGTTCGTAATAGGGACAAACAAAGATTTAAAAAATCTCAAGGGATTCCTCATTTTTTCCAGACCCAATACATGAAGATACAGATTCTGGCGTTGATGGTATTGTGTGCTCGGCTCTGATATTCTCACCGCAGCACACCACACACACACACACACACACACCGATTCTCTCTGACTCTCACTGCTGATGAAGCATCTCGTCCTCCAAGACAAAATGTTGCTGGCCTGATCGTACAGCAACATGGAAGAGGACCTGGAAGAGCATGTTCTGATGAAGTCTTGAGCAGAGACTTGTTCTACATAGACGCTGCGTTTCTGCTGCTGCTGATTGAAGCCGGCGTGTCAAATGTCAAAATGCCCCTTGCTCCCGCAGATCAATGACAAGTTTTCACCATAAATGTGATCCTTAATCAATCCAATTTCCAAATTATATTCAAGTTTGTTACAAAACATAGTCATTAGGACTAAAGCAATTAATTTATTTAATGTATTTTACCCAAAATGAAGTCTCGAATAAGTTATTTAAAACAGCTGTGTTACATGTGGAATGGGAAGAAGCTGGAGGCCAGTTCACGCCATATTGCTCTTTATGTACACGTTACCAGTGAGTAATGATTCTACGGAATCATCTCCTCCTCATTAGAATATCTATAAGTAGGACAAAATTCCGGCATCTCTTTGGATGGTAAAACCGGCATTTTTAAAACATCCAAGCACCCTGCGTCATGGCAGACGTCGTCTGAAAGGATGTACTAAAGGTAAAAATCTCTCTGAAAACAATAACCGAGAGGAAAAGTCTCTCAGCCAATGATTCACAGCATTTGACTTCAGACTCTTCGAACTGCACGATGAGGGTCTGTAGTTTCTCTGAAAACTCAAGGACGATGCTGCCAAAACAACAGTTATCGATCCGGAAGTGAGTCTCTGTGTGTCTGAGCCGACTCTGCGACGGACCAGGGGCGAAACCTTTCCAAGAGGAAGGAGCGGCGGCGATAACGGCGCCGACAGACCCGAGTGTCATCCTGCCTCACGCTGAACGAGTGAGAACGGCCGGCCAGGACCGGAGGTGGAGGTCAGTCACACGTCTGAGAGGCTCCTGAAGGACACGGGAAACCGATCCCGCCCTGAAAACCCTGATGACAACACATTAGCTGGAGTCCAGGGAGCGGCGCACACACACACACACACACACACACACACACACTGAGCCACATGAGGAGATCCTGTTTCGCCTTTTAACATGTGATGTGATTTGTGGGGAAAGTCCTCTCCAGTTGCACACATGATCCACGTCCCTCCTTACAGGAGAAGACGGACATTTTTCAGCCCGAAACCTTCCTCCAGTTTTCTGTTTGTGTCAATAGTTTGAGCGCAGCCGTGCAGCCGTGTGGTTTGTTGATTCCTGCTGCTATTTAAACAACAAACAGGAACAACGCAGTTGGTAATTCCCATTTTCTGTATATGTGCCATCCGCTGATCCTCTCTCTTTTTTTTTTTTTTCCCAGAAAGCACACAACACAATGTGGCCCTGAGTGAGAATAAACAAGAATTATTCACATACGTGTGGCGGCGTCGCACAACCAGCACTTCTGAAGCATTCAGCTGGATGAAAGCCGGTCCGCCTGACGGTTTCAGCCTTTTCACTTCTTTTTTTTTTTTTTTTTTTCAAGCCGACGCTTTGAGATAAATGCCGAGCAATTTTGTGAACAAGTCGGTCCTCGTATTCAAAGATGAGTGAAGACGGCGAAAGAGACTTTTAGCTTTAAAAAGGAAGAAAAGGCAATAACAGCGGATGATTGGACTGAACGAGCCGCTAAACTGGATGAAATTACAGCCACTGTGGCATCGATACATGCTTATAGCCGTGGTGTGATTTGAAAGCTGTGTTTTGATTATTTTTCCCAGCATGCCTTTCTTCTTGTGCAAGGAATCATGATCTGACAAGGAATCATGAAAAAAAGAAAAAAGAATTTAAAACCAACATGCATTTCATTGTATGTAAATTTGAAAAAGCAAAAATTAAATGAGCTGTAAGATATATAGATATATAAAGATATTTAAGATATAAGATATATAAAGACCTGTCTACTGCACTTTCAAGGTCAAAGTCATCTGAAAAGGACCTTGCAACCTTTTGAAAACGATGTCCATTTCTGCAGAAACAACAGAAATAACAAGAGCAACCAGCAGTGGCAACTCATGACTTGGCAAAGCTAACTACAAAGATTTCAGCATTTGCATTTTTCTCACTTCCATGGAAACAGGCAACTGACTACGTTTACATGCAGTCAATATTCGGGTTAAGGTCAATATTCCGGTTCCTGAATCATTTGGAATAACCCGTTTACATGCTTAAACAGACAGAGTTACTCCTGTTTACATGATCAGGGATCTCCCCATTCAAACCGCGGAGCACAGACGACGCCATGACTGCATTTGCACTTCATGCCACTGGGTGTGCTGTTTGCATGTTCAACCTTATTTTACACGGACACCACAGAAGAAGAAGGGCGCTGCAGGCTCTCTCTGCATGTTGTTAGAAAAAGAGTAAGCCAGCGAGACGTGGTAATATGTTTAATGATGCGATGCACCGTTTTTTTCAGTAAAAGAGAAGAACTGAACGATCGTTTTAGCACATTTTATTTACTTAGTAGCAGTTAAACTGTGTCACAAGTAGTTCCTGGACTCAAATGACCGAGATTCCTTGCGGGTAGAACATGCGCAGAGCAGTATTTCATGTCCCTTTCGACCGGGATATTCCGATGCGCGTTTATGTGACCAGAAATTCAGGTTAGAAAAGGAGTAACCCAGGGGTAATATTCAGGTTTTTAAAAACCGGAATATGAGCATATTCAGGTTTTTGCACGCGTTTACATGGCTGTGCGCAACCGGGTTATTGCGAATATTCTGGTTAAGAAAGGGTTATTGACTGCATGTAAACGCACCCATTGTTTTCCAGCTGTTGCTGTCTAAACATGAAACTTTTCTGGAACCAAAATGCAAAAATGACACATTTTCACTCGAAACGTTGTTGAATAGACATGACCAGTGTATGTTTTGGTCACTGGATTTTCTGTTGAAAGTCGATGTAGTTACGTGACCGTCACTCAATCTTGAGCGGCGAGCGACGCACGGTGAGCGATGAAGCGGCCAGCGTTTCCAGTGAAAAGTTGCTCGCCGCTTCATCTCTCAAGTTGAAATAATTGAACTTCTCAAGCGAATTCGTGCCACGACAGCCTATCAGCGTGGAGGTCGTCACGGACGTGACGAGCGATTAAACTCGTGCTAATAGCATGGCGCGATTTCATTTGTCGCTTGAATGCAGTCGCGTTCACCGCGTCCGGTGGAAACACGGCGCAAGACAGAAAGGAAAACTTTTTTTCTCCATATTGTGAAATAAAATATTTCCACAGAGTCCTTTCTAAAACTCCACACAGCCAGTCCTCTGACAGTGCGCTCATTCGTACAGTTTTGCCTTCAGTTGAGAAAATAATAAAATCCCAATTTAAATCAATCCAGACATAATAGTTCCTCTTCTGTAAAGACACAAGCAGATTTTTATTTGTTTTTACTCCACTGGACACGATTGGAGGACCAAAACTCAGTGGGTTTACTTGGGAACATAATGTATGTAATGTACATTTTCTATTACATAACAATAAGGAGGCTAAAATTAGCATAGATTCCTTCTCAGGCAGCCTGAAAAAAATGTCGCTGTTGTTGAATATTCTCAGAGTTTCAGAGCTGGGAGGCGAGCCAAACACCATATTAAAACACAATAATCCATCAAAAAGTTTCCATAATGTTTTCCTCAAAGCGTTGGCGGCTGTGAGGTGACCACGAGGCTCTGCTGCTCCGGCAGGCCGGAACCCGGTTCAGGGAGACCCGGGTCTGAACCAGCGTCTCTCCTCAAGCACCGGATGACCCGACATCAGGTCCGATCCTGCAGGAAGTGAAAACAGTCCAACCTGCACGACCGACATATCAAGAGGTGGGAACATCGGAGCCTCGATAGTTCGTGCTGCACAGAATTATGTCCCCGCTGAACAGTTTTATATGAACAGATTTATATGTTACAAGCAAACTCTGATCTGAGATCATAAATTATGATGCACTGCATGGGAAAAAAAAAGTACAGGGAGTACAATACGTATATACTGCGTATGGTTATTCAACATTTAAGATCAGCACAGGATGTAATCATCCTAACAATAGAACATAATGGGCACTTTTAATTTATGAAGCAAGCGCTTCACTCCTACTCCAACGTGAGTAGATCCTGTACTTTTAAGGGAGCGTGTTTACATGATTATCAGAGGGTATACAAGTGGCCATGCTGGTTAAAACGCCGCCCACATTTGGACTTTGCAGCTCTGGCTGTTGAGTGCTGCATGCTAATGACACGTGCTTGCCCCTGGCAGAAAAAGAGACTAAAGTATAATTAAAATAGTAATTTTATCCGCAGTGACAAGAGGGAGTGGGGTTGGAAAAGAGGGAAAAATAAAGCACTGCATGTTGCACAATAGAGAAACCTGGTGAGAGCGAGAAGAAACAAAAAACAGATAAGAGGCTCCAGTCTGGGACACCAACTTATGGCCTGGCATGCCAACTACTTCATTTTTCTTTCAAATTTCACTTGAAATGTTACCTTTGAGCGGGTCGTAGAGTGACTCCGACATCTTAGTGCAGAGGTTTACAAAGTTTTAAAATTTCAAAATTTGGTCACTTCCCAAGGAAGCAAACATACCATCACTACACTACAAACAGAAAAGTTCACAATTTTAATTTGATGCTAAAAATGTGCCAAATGTGTGAAAAACACCCCCCCCCCCCCCCCCCCCCCCAAAAAAAAAAAAATCACGATTTCCAACCGGGAGACAAAATAGATTTTTCATTATTTTTCATAATATCCTCAAAGCTATGGAATCACCATCCATGCAAATAACACACACAGTACGGCTCTTCTCCTTGCTTCATCGTGTGTGTTGCGGTGGCCCGGTGATCTCTGCACACGGAGTTCACTGGTCTCTACAGGCTCCTTCTGATCCGCACAGGGATTTGAGTCATCGCGGAAGAGCTTGAGCCTGAAAGCATCTGACAGTACAAATACAGGCGAGGCACTACTCAGCATTCATTGTTTTATTTTTACACCGCTGGAAAGCTTCTGGAGTCGTCCTCTCGCTGGCAGAAGTTACAACTTTATTTGTTGAAAGGCTGACGTTTTAACCCAAACTACAGCGCGTCTCAGAAGAGCGGCGCGGGCCTCCGACGCTCATGTACTATTCATGCTATATATATTTCTTTCACATAATCTCTGTTGGATCAGCCTGCAGCTGGGTTTTTTCTTTTTTTTTTTTTTGTACCCCAATAGCAGTGAGCACACATGGTAAAATGACTTGCAATTTGCAGACAAAGCCCTTTGATAGTGAAGGGCCTCCATGGCAAGAAGAAGGAATAAAGAGCAGAAAAAAAGACGTGGAATGTTCGTGTGGCTCCAACCAAGCTGAGAGACGGCGCTGTTTTTTTTTTTTTTTTCAAGTGTCTTTCTAGCAAAGCCCTTTTTCCAACTGAAAAACCTTTCCCTGTTCTTCTCCGGGCTCTAAATATAGAGACAGACACACACACACACACACACACAAAACAAGGGGTGGGGGTGTAGGAGTGAGAAAGCGAAACGTCTCATGTTGGCATTTTGTCAGATCATCCTTTTTTTTTTTTTGGGTGTTGATTTTTCCAATTATGGCTGAGTGACATGCAGTGCAGCAAATCGTCAGCTTGTTGGTGCTCGTTTCACCATAGGCAGCAGTTAATGAGCTTCTTATCATCTATTTATGGGTTTTTTTGTGGAGAGCGCAGATGAAAGTCGAGATATCTCGTAGGAAATGCTTCCCAGACACCTCTAATTGCAATGAAATAAAAATTTTTAAACACCTGCTCAGCTTTGATCTCGTTGTCTCTGTGTCTTTTCTTTCTTTCTTTCTTTCTTTTTTTTCTTTGCGGTGGCTTTTTCAGATCCACTCAATATGCAAAATCTGTCACTTCAGAATTTCCTTTGTAAAATATGAAGCTGGCCTGCTGCCGTAATTGTGTACAGTCACATGCATCAATCAGCCATACGCTAAAAACCACAGACAGGTGAAGTAAATAACAATGATTATCTTGTTACAATGGCACCTGCCAAGGGGTGGAATACATTAAGGGCCAAATGAACGGTGTGTTCTAGAAGTTGATGTGTTGCAAGAATTAAAAAAAAAAAAAAAAGGAAACAATTTGAAGAGAATGACTGTGAAAGGGGTTGAATTGTGTTGACTAGTTAGCTGCAGCACATCGACCCCCTTGGTTTTGTTTCGCTGTGCAGAAGAAGCCAGTTTGGTCTGAAACTACAGGGACATCGTGTAACACTCGGTACATCGTGCACTGCAGTTTTTATGCAGTGGGTGGCAGGAGTGAGACTGTATCGTGGACGGAAAGGGTCAGCAAAGGGTACAAACCAGTTGATAGAAATGATGAAAGTGATGCAGTTTTCCTGTTGGACCACTAGTAGGGTCTGTTGGTGGTATTTGTAATCAACCTGACCAATGGGAGTCCACGGACTTTGGTACGCTGCATTTTTTCACCTTCTTTTCCAGATGAAGCCGAGGAGGTCTCACTCTGGACTGAGGACATCTGGTGGAGGCACAGCTGCTGGTGTGGATGCCACCGGTTCCAAACCCGGTCCAGCTGCGGATCCTTCATCTGAGGAGTCAACGTTGAAGACGCTGCTTCTGTTCACTTGAACAAAGGTTGACCGTTAAACCAGACGCAAATTCTCTTCCAACTTATGTTTATGTCTGCAGGTAATGATTACTCATGAGAAAGTTCTCCCTACTTGGGTGCCGTTATTTTACTTCCTTGGTTTATTCTAGAAACTGGATGTTCCACAGTTATTGCCTGATCCCTTCAGATCTGGTCAGTATCTGGATAGGAGGCCTTGAAGAAACACCAAGAAGCCTGGATGGAAGCAGTTAGACCACCAAATGCGTAAGAAGTGAGTGACTTTAAGGTCCTTAAAAAAAATGTGTGATAATAAAACCCAATGCATTATTATTACCATGTCTAAAATGAGATGAAATTTCACTTTGAAAAGACGTCCATAACGACCACATTTGGACTGCAGCCTTTATACAGAGGTCCTGTGGACGTCAGTACGAGATGTTGGGCCTTTGTGCAGTGGGTTCGTTCTGGCTCCTCTGAGGACGTCTTCTGGATGTGCTGAGAGAAGGCCTGTTTTCCATTAAGTTTTGCTCAGTGGGATGTTGGAAGTGAAGCGATTTTAAGCTCCTCGCCCTTCAGCTTGATCCTGATTTTGCTGATCTGCTGGAGTGATTTTCTGGGAGACCTGGATCTTTGTGTAAATGTTTCCTCTGGTGTCGGTTCCTCGCCGGCCATGAACCTCCCCGCACGTCACCGTAATGCAGTTCATTCGCAAAAAAACCAGTAACCTCACGCCCTCAGGCAACACTTTGGAAAAAAAAAATGTTTCAAAAAGAAAGAAACACTCCAGAAAACACATCAAAGTTCAATGAAAACATTCAAAACACCGGTTATTATTACATTTCGCACCGTGCACTGCCAAATTAAGATCTTAACTCTATTTGACTGCTGGACTTTTGAGGTTTCTGTGGTTTTCTGTGCCAAGTAGAGAATAAAGACTCTCAAGATAGTTCATTGACAGAGTCTTCATCCTCATTCTCTGAGTTTTTAGTGACATTTTAGCTCCATTTTTTTTGCCTACTATCTGAATTTAGAGGCCAGACGGACGACAGACACATCGAGCTGACCAGTTACTGCAACTGATCCGAACTGTATGTTAAGTGAGGGCACATAATAGTGTTGTCTGGCAGAGAAGTGCCAGAGAGCATCAGGATGGAACTAGCTGTTCACTCACTGGTCTAAAATAAAGACTGCAAAGTCGGCACAAACTTCCCTGGCCGTGCCTTGCCAGCAGCTGTCTCCAGGTGGAAGCCGGAGTTAGTTCCTGTTTCGTCTCTACCGCTAAAAGCTGCGGCTGCTTGCCAGGAGCGTATGGAGCGGGCGATAATGATCATTGCAAAGAGCTCCAGCCTCATTGCCTTGTTTATAGACTCATCAAAAGAAGGTCATTATTAGCAACGAGGGGGTCTGAACTTTGCTGATTCGTTGTTTCTGCTTCCGTGAGGAGGGAACCGGATCCGTCACTCTCTTGTTATCGAGCGGCGTGAAAAAGGTTTGAAACAGGGGGTGTCACACTTAACATGAAGTCGGTTTATTATTTTCTGATTGCAGATTTGGACAGTTTTAATTTTTTTCTGGCATTCTGATCAAATAAAGTAAAATTCAATTATGTTTCTTTGCGTGTTCATAAAAACTGGGGAAAGCATTATATAGACGTACGATAAAAAAATGAAATTAACTGGAATATGTCTTGTAAAAGTTTCTCAAGAAAATTTTCCAATTCAAAAAAATCTGATGTCTACTTATTTTCTAATCTGTTGATTTGGTAGGAGCCGTGTTGACCAGACCAGGCTGCGGAGGTGTAGCATCAATCACAGCATTAGAGGAGAGTTCAGACGAGGCGTCATCTCTCAAAAGGACAGCAGTGAGTGTCCTCTACCCTCCCTCCCTCCCTCCCTCCACCCAGGAGGAAGTGCATGTGGGGTTGCAGGGGTTGTGGCGCCGGGAGTGTCAGGACACACACACACACACATATTAGGCCTCAATGATTAAGAGTCCGGATCAAGTGACCGTGGGTGTCAGCGCCGACAACACAAACACTTTCCAGCCGCCGTGGCCTGGTAGAGTGTGAACCCTCCCCACCTGGCTCGGTCAGAGGCGGGGACGGGGGGAGGCGTACGGCCCGTCATCCGCCGCTGATGGATGGGGGACATTACGGCTCTTGGGGACAGGTGCCACTGACGATTAAAGGCCTCAGCCAGTGGCTCGGAAAGAATGGAAGTGGAAAGAGGGGAGAGGAAGGAAAGGGAAACTGTTGCCGCAGAACGAGTAAACACAAACACTGCAGGGAAAGCAGATGTGAAACGAGTGGCGAGGTGGAGGGGAGGGTGGGGGCACTGCAGGTAGAGAAGAGACAGATGGCGGGAGCAGCTCTCTCTCTCTCTCGCTCTCTCTCTCTCTCTCTCTCTCTCTCAGCGTTTGGATTTTAAGTGTGATACAATATGACTGCCCGTGTACCAAAATAGTGATCACACGAGCTAACATGACTGCTAACAGGTGCAGAAACACTTCGCTTGGTCTCTTTCAGACGCCCCTTCTTATTGACGCAGCCTCTTCGCAGCAGACACTCGCTCTACCTTTCCTGTCTGGCTGCCAGAGCCCGGCAGCTGCCCGCCCGCTCTCCGCGGCGCAGTGCTGATGACATTTGTTTCCTAACCCTGTCAGGGAGCCACGGGGACGAGGATTACCTCCCTCGCATCGGGGGCAATTCACCTGTCCATCACCGCCACTCCGGCGCCTCCCTGTCTCGCCGCAGCATCAATGTTGTGCCACTTCGTAATTGGTCCCCTGCCTCGGTTGGGGACTCAATCATTTCAAGCATCCATGTCCTCCACGGTGAGCGCCGCAAGACAATTCCAAGTTAATGCATCACAAGTAAAACGAGTTGGACTGATATGGAGAACAAAAGTGAGTTACATCTTGTTGGAATTGATTTAAAGCTCGTATCAAAAGGATTATGGGAACTTGTTGCTCGGCACATGGGACGCTGGAACGTCACACTGTGAGACAGCCGCGTGAGTGCAGTTAGCATTTTTCTTTTCTCCGCTTCTTCACAACATCTCTGGTAAAATCATCAATTCGATAAAGGCAAAAGAGCGTCATTCATAAAAAACTGGGTCTTCTCTGTTCGTTATGGGCGTCTTGTTCTCGTCGAGGCGTCGATGGCGCTGGCACTCTGTGAGCTCCGGGGCCGACGCAACGACGCTCACTATGGAATCAAAGCTGTTTGCAATGCCGTGGTGCTTAAAAAGCGGCTGATGATTAATATTTAAAAGGGATTTTCAGTCTTATCTCCTGTGTGCAGAGATTTGTCTAGATTTGCTCCATGTTTGAATAAAATTTCCTACCACAGATAATGAAATACCCAAGTTCTTTCCAACTTCACATTGTGCAACTGGCCTTTAAGCATTTCACCGTTTTAATGTTTTATTGCCTTGTGGTATTCAGGAGTTATCCGTCAGTGCTAATATATTACAATAAGTGTAATATTACTTTTGGATTATCTAAAGTCGAATCCTTTTGGAATGAGGTTCATAGATTTCTTTTCATTTTAATCTCCTTGATCAGTTCAAATACAACAACTGCACCTTTTTTTTTACCTGATATGTGGCGAGTGAGTATCAAATTAAGCAGCGGCTGTCATGTTAATTCACCCCAGGGACTCTCTGTTCCCGGATAATGATCGCGGCACTAAAAATTTAACCCCCTGCGACGGTAAAAACCTGACAAAAAATAATCTGCGCACGACTCATTTCCATTATCGCCTTCGATCGCGGCGAGGAGCGAAGCGGCTCTGCGGACGGCGTGCGGCCGGAAGACAGAAGATAGGGAGGAGAAAGCGGCGGGCCCGCGGGGAACGGGCCACTCTTTGTTGATCCCAGGTTCAACAGACTGATTGTGGAATTGAATCTCTGCAACACCGAGGCGAAGAATAATGGGCCCCGGCTGAGAGAATGGAGCTATACTTTAGGCCTCAACTGCAGAGTGAAATGTACTGCCATCAGCAGGAAAAAAAGAAAGAAAGAAAGAAACAGGGACACGAGTAGAGACCAATGTCTGTCTCCATAACACCAGTGATTATCTGAAAATTGCCTTGACATTCAGCTATAATTTGCTTTGCGATGACTGGAAATAGCCGGGGATGAGTCCTCCCAGATTGCTATGTTATCAAAAAATCGCCGCCATGAAAAACAACGATTTCACATTTGCAAACAGCAGGGGGGGCACTTCATCGGCCCCGCCCCCACCCCCACCCCGCCATCCTCCTGCAGGTTCAGCTACACCACCTCTTGGATCTCTTATGTATTTTCTTTCCCCCCCAAGACCCAATTCGTCAGTGTTTACTGTTGTAATGCTTAATGTTTGCTCATCTCCTTACCCATAATCCCTCAGCACACATCCCTGCTCCTCCTTGGCCTCTATATTAAGGTTCTGTCGTCATTGATGGATTAACTCCCCTGAACTCGTCGGGAGACGATACCGGGCTGAAACGTACTGTCACAGTCAATACAGTGTGTGTTTGGAGTGTGTGTGTGTTCACGCTCTGCATGTCTGTGTGTGTATTTCTTGCACGGCCCCATGGGAGTTCTGCATCAGACATTCTCTGTGATAAAGAAGAGGCTTTGAACGCGAACGTGAACGGCGCCTCGCAGTAACAGCAGCTGTCTTGTCTTCCAGCGGAGGAGTTGATGGGATTGATTACACCGAAGGACTTCAGCCGACAAAGTGTCTGGCGCGTCAAGAAAGTCACATGTAGCATATAGCAACAGACCTTTTCAGAGGAAATGTTCATTTTATTTCAGTTTCGTGCAGGTTACATCAACCGTACAGGAATCTGGATTATATCCATATTTTTGTTTTTTATTTAGTGTGTTGTGTTCTGTGACAGTGGGTTCCTTTTCTCTGATGGTGAACTCTTCGGGTTTACACACCACCTCGGGGCGTTTGGTGGTTTTGGTGCCTCTTCAGCTCGCACAGCTTCAAACTTTCATCTGCCAAATTTTTTTTTTTTTTTTCACCGTAGAAGATGAATTCAGCTGTAATCTTGTCAGTTGGTACCATGAGCGCCATATTCTGTGCAACTCTGCTGGTGCTCCCTGTTTTTCTTTCTGACACATTCGCTTTTCCCTCCAGCCTGACGCCTCGCCGTTTCTACTGGGTGTATGCTGCAGACGGGATGCTCATGATCCTGCTCTCCTTGTGTGTGTCTGGCATAGTTTAGCAGTATTCCTAACTCCACTTGAAAGGATTCGAGCGTCAGGACGTAGCTTCCTTCGCTCCTCTTAATTTTTGACGCATCACGAAGTAAAACTGTAGAACAAAAATAAAAAGGCCAGCATCAGCACAGCACCATTAACGACGGCTAAACGCACAGAACCAACCAACGTGAAATGATTAGCGTCAGGAAATTCATATTTACAGCAAACATTCCTTAAATAAGTCTCAAACTGAATTCTGCTCCAAAATGTTCATCAAAACTGGTGTCGATGGCATGAACAGAAAAGCAGATGGCAGTGGATGGATTCTCTCACATGTGGGTTATGGAGAATTGAACAGGATGGCACACTTCCTGTCTCAAAATGAAAGACTTCACTGAATAGACTGAGAACCCATTAGGAAAAAGCACTAATACTACAACAAATTAAGTGCCAGACTGATCTGGACGGATGCTCAATAACAATAACTTGTTGACCACATTTGGGCTCATTTCATTTCAAAACCCAACTTTCCAAGAAAATATACCAGTCAATTAAAGTTGCAAGGTTGAAAATCCTTCGATTGTGGTTTAAATTATGTTGGGCAACCAAGAACCCCGTTAAAGCTTGTGCCCACCTTACGGCCTTTTAAAGTTTTCCCAAACAAAACAGAGCACAAACCAAAACTTTCTATTTTCCAGTGGCTACTCTCTTAGAACCTGTGCATCCCACCTAATTATAATGAAAGCAATGCTCCCTCTCAGTTATCCTGCGTCTGATAGGTTGTCATGCGGGTTTCTGCCTCCTCTTGAAAGTGTCCCTTTATCAGTGAATCCACACAGATACTGTTCTGAGCCTCTTGCCAGCTTATCTCTGGTAGACCGTTAATTAGTACCAAGTGCAGCAATTACGCTCAAATATCCTGAGCAACAAAGACACAAAGGATGCCCCCCCCCCCCCCCCCCCCCCCCCCCCCCCCCTCCTTCCTTACCTACCCCCACTCCGCTTCACCCTGGCCTTAAAAACTAGACCGGCTCCCACAAATGACAGCGAGAGGAAGGGGGTGGAGGCGGGCGGAGAATGAGCAGAACTCGGATAAGACCGCGCTGTCGTTTTTAATTGGTTTGTCTCTCCTGAGAGGAGCCCCAAATCTGGAAGGTTTTAGATGTTGAGCCTTTCCCCTGCATGTGCCGGAGAGTTTGCAAGCCGGTGAATACACACACGTGTAATTACACACACACACACAGAACCAGAAGGACAGGGTCGGCCCATTTACTCCGTCAAGGACCCGCCTCAGTGTCCACATGGCTGCTGAAAGATACAGTCAGAAGATTCTTCAGTTCTGCCGTTAAAAATGTTGAAAAAAATCAACATTTAGAAGGTTTTTTTTGGGAAAACTTTCACACAAGTTCACTCATGTTATTTCAGTAGTTTCACTCATGAAGGTGAGACTTTATTGTCTTCGCCCATCCTCCATGTATAATCCAGTGATGGAGTCAGATAAGGTTAACAGTAACTCCACATATTGGGTATTGGCAAACTGTCCGAGTTAATTATCTGCCTGAATCGGAGCAGCCTTGAGAAAGGCCGAAAAAAAAAACCTCTCTCGTGGTGAAACGGTTATTCTGCGGCGGAGCCCACAGACCTCACGCTTGAGGATTCCTCGGCGTGGTTCAAGTTCAAAAGGTTTTCCTTTTGCTCTCAGAAGTGGTTCGTACGAGAGCGGAGAGCCAGGGTGACATTCGGTGACTCGCTGAAAAGCATCTATTAGCTTTCAGTGTCACCCTGGTGGGATGTGTACATATAATTGCGGCTATCGCGTGTAAATGTTGAAGTCTGACCTTTTCAACAAAGTTTTCAGGTTTGCCTTCACTTCAACTTATGACTCATTGGCTACGAGATATTTGAACTGGATTCTGACTTCATCCTGATTGCTCTGATCAGCCACAACAACATAACCACCGCTTCAGTCAAGAGATGTTCTCTCTCCAGCGCCTGGAAACATCTGTTGTACTGCAAGATTCAAACCACAATGATTCAGTCGAGCAGTCTTGAGTACTCTTTCATTTTTGTATTAAATCTTCTTCTCTCCCAGAGCCAAACCACTCTGCAGGGCTGTTGTCGCAAAGCATTAATTTTGAGATTCTGGTAGTCCAAGGTCATGATGACGTTGAGTGAAGACTCCAGATTCAGGCTCTTGCAGAGAACAGACTGGGATTAACCTGCATCCAAAATGACTATCGTTAGAGAGCGGGGTTCATCAGACTGACTTTATGGTATTTAATCAGCACTCATACTGTATCTCTGTACCAGTAAGTAGCTAAAGGTTTGTACTCTTACCGTATCAGTCCATCCTCAGCCAATTTGTCTGATTTCTCCACCAAAGAAAAGCTGTCCAGTGATCTTTACTCTACTCTTCTGCTCCGTCCACATTATTTCCCAATGGGATCTAACTATCTACCTTATTTTGATTTTCTTTCAGAATCAAATAGATTAAAAAAAATGCTTCATCAAGTCAAGTTAAAAACAGCATGAAGATGAACCCGCTGGGTTACTTTCACTGTGCAGACGCACAGAGCAAAGTTTAGAGTCTCACTGTCACCAATTAAGACCCTTGCGAACGGAATATGGAGGGACGTAGCGTATGAGGCGTGCTCCGCTGCATCTGTCAGCGTTTGAGAGGCCTCAGGTGTTGGTTCCTTCTCCCCACGTGCAGCTCTGTGAACAGCTGACTACACAGCAACCAGGAAACTGGCAACCATCTGGCGCCACTGGGGACTCAGCCACCCCCCCCAAACCCCGCTCTGTGGCACTCATCATCAACAGCTCCACTCCAGTGGGAAGAGGAAGCAGAAATTAGGATGTAGCGCAAAATCTTACAGGTTCTCGTACTGTTTGAGAAGTTTTTTTTTTTTTTAAATCCTGCAGGGAGTTAATTTACACTAAACGACATCTTTGGCAGAGGGTTCTGTGAAGGGGTTCATTAGCTCGCAAGACATTTAGAAAGGCAGTCATGGAAAAAGTTTTTTTTTTTTGCCTCACATGGTGACAGCTGAACTCCTGCAAACATCTGGCGCCAGTGAAAAATCTCCGCCGGAATGGTAATTCTGAGGCTTTTTTGCATTTCTGCCCACCTGCCCTTTGGGGGTTCTTTCATCCAGTATTATCACTGCGGCTGTGCGTAGCGTCAGCAGTGAAGCCCCCCCCCCCGAGAGTTGGTTTTAATGTTTCTTGATTTTTTTGGCTCCCCAGCATGGATTCCCCCCTCCTACGGAGAAGAAAGACGCCAAGGTGTGTGATGAGAAGCGTTAAGGAGCTCAGAGTTGTGTGAGGCTGTAGTGAACTCGCAGAGGTAAAGCAAGGTCAGTGCGCGGCGGCTGCCTTTGCTTATGATGGTGAAAAATGGACTTTTCTCTGGGTGAATGGCGCTTATGTGCTTACTCTGCTTGCTTAATGCTCACCGTCGGCTCCCCGTCGCATCTTATCACCTTTCTGAGTGAGAAGATTTGCCGAAGAGTTATTTCATTCAACCACAAACAGAAATCATCATTTATATGGTTTGATCGGAGGGTTGCTGGTTGTTTCTACATGAGAAGTGTTTGTTATCGTTTTGTGGCAAACTTTTCGTGACAAGACTCCAAGATCAGTACGAACAAATATTAAATTAGTGGCTGCCACTCAGTTGTAAAAATATTATGGTCTCTGCACCAGTAATTGCTACCTTTCAACCAGTGTGTGGAAGGTTTTAATGTGTTTTTTAGGGCCACACCAACAGGGATTGATTCTGAAACCACCCTGAAATTAAAGTCTGAGTAAGGCTAATTCTAATCTTTCCTCATGAAGACATTATTGATTGGTCTGTTTTGCTGCTTTCTTTTAGAAGGGTCACCACAACAACTCATTGCAACTTGCACCACAGGATCGGCAAGTTTTTACGCGGGATGCCCTCCCTGCCAGACTGGGATTTAAACTCTGGTCCCCAGTAACTCCAGGTCAATGCCACCCGGACAAACAAACTAAAATAGCAACTTTAAAATCACTTAAATCTTAACTGTGTGATCTAAATATCAAAAATGGTGTAAATGTCCAGTGGAAATGCAAAACTTCCTGTGCCTGTTGGGAGTCTGTTTACAGGACAATGGTGGACGGAACCACCGAGAACACAAGTTTTCACAAACAACTGCCAAGGTGGAGGTTTTTGAAAACACCCTGACTCCATCTTCGTGTAAATGAGGGAAAACTCAACCATTTGAAAACACTTGGGCTCTGTCTATGACAGAACACATCGGCACCAAAACCTACAATGTATTTACTCTCGGTGGAACTAGCATGCTATTTTCTGGTTCTGCTGCAGTTTATTTCAGCAGAGGTTTTGGTTGCTATTGCGTGACTTCAAGTCTGTAACTCTGCAGCCTCAGATCAGCATTTGATCACTGATGCAACCTTTTTTCTATGACAAACCTGGATTAGAATCCTTGCACTGTGCATTAATGTTTAACGTGCCATTTCACTTCATTACTCCAGCATTACGACACACCTGGCGGCAACAGGCAAGAAGTCAGAAGCCAGAAGATCAAGGAAAATGAATTAATACAACAAAGTTTGTAACACTGTGAGTGGGAACCACGGACACACGTGATTGAAACAAAAAGGAAAATTAAACATGTCAGGGGAGCCATCTTCACAGTGTGACGTCAACGTGGGAAAACAGAGCGTTTTCACGGGCGCGGGAGGGGCTGCCTCTCTGAGCAGCACAAACGCGAGGAAAGCTCAAACATGCGGGCACGAAGGAAAAAAACGCTTTGGGGGTGTTTTAGGTGAGTACATAACTATATGACAAGGTTAAAACATACAAAAAGTGAATTTTGCATGACACAGCCCCTTTAAAGGTGTAATCTAGGTTTTTCTCGAAAAGACGAAGCCAAACGTCTGTTACTCGCTTTTTGAAAAACGCGCATGAGCCAGACCATCCTACCTGCTCTCCTGCTTCTCTTGAGGAAACACCTATCAATGGCGGAAGCGTGCGAGTGCGTCCTCATCTTCCCCGGGCGTGCACGGCTCTGTTTACAGTTTCTGCGATCGGCCTCGCTCAGAAAGCTTATTTTCCGAAACAGTTACAGTTTCATTATGTCAGACTCGCCATCGGTAGGTACTGGCTGAAACTGAAGCTCACCGGCTACATAAACACTTTAAATGCGCATGCGCGAAAGGGAGAACCTTATTGGGAGCGAGCACACAACGGCCTTACGAAAGCAGCTCGTCAGAATGATCGACAAACATTTACCCACCAGTTGTTTTGATGCTCCACCCGGAACGCAAAGCAAATAGAAAATCCTATATTATACCTTTAAATCTTCCTGCTGTGTTGGGGTTAATTGGATCAAATTTCATGTCTAGAGGAAAAAGAGGGAAAAAAAAAGTTGCGTACTAAATGGAAAGCCAGTTAACAATGGGTCCATAAAAATAAAAAACGCTGTTGTTTTGAAGTTACAAGTCCAACTTTTGTGTAACTTTTATGCTGACTGTTCTGTCTTGAACTCTGTGCCATGTGCAGAGAGAAATCTCCATTCGGACCGAGCGGACAGACTAACAATCACTCGACAGGGTGAATTTTTTTTTTGAAAAAAAAAAAAAAAAATGCATTTATTTTTACAGCATCATTGGTTTCCAGGTGAACACATCCTCAGCAGAAGGATGAGGGTAAAGGGAAGAAATGGGATTCAGCAGTGGAAAATAAATAAAGAAAAAAAAGCCCACTCCAGCCTGTGTTGCATACATAGCCAACACTTCCAGTTCTGCTGTGATGCCGGTAGAGCTGCAGGAGCCTCCGTGAGTCGACTCCACGCTGATGAGCAGCATCTATCAAAGTCACGGCGTCCTGTCAGCGCCGGCCACGCTCGCCTTTAAACTCCCGGCTTCAACGGGAACCCTGAAACGAGCGCCGCCGCGCCCCGACTGTGAGTCATTGCTCTTGAATGTTGAACAAGCGCACGTAATAAAACCTCATGCATGAAAACACAACGCTAACCAAACTCATCTGCTGCCTTTCTGAAGCGCTTCATTTGATTCCCAGAAATGTACTTCTGAGCTAAAAAGAAAAAAAAAAGGGCCGATGATTTAATTCCTCTCCCTCCAGTCTGGTATGCTTCCTTAACGACTGTGATCATGACCTTTATTGGATCCTACAGCTCCGGCTCTGCCCACACGCCGCCCTCCATCCTCTTGTCTACACGTTATTTTGCTCTTCGGAGAGTCAAACCTTATTATACCTGAAGGTCACGGTGTTAACCGCCGCATTCAGAATCCGAACGTTCACATCGAGCAGCATCTTCTTCAGAGAGGAAAAAGGAAGGAAGCGGCACGACCCCGCCGTCACCGCCGCCGGTGGACCGCGAGCGAGGCCGAGGCGAAAGGAACCGCCGGTGGCCCTGGGAGGTACCCACAGCATTCCGAGGGAACGGCGAGCAAAGAGAGGTGGGGGGAGGTTTGTGATGGAGGTGGGGAGAGTGTCACAGCTATTTGTAACGCCTGCTGTGTTGTCAGGATGCTAGCGGGGGTTCGCCAACTGCGCCCGCCTGACAGTGACGGATGCAGGTGAGATCCATCCCCCGCCCAAAACACTCACCTGTGCAGACTGTCTGTCTCTTTTTCTTTTTTCTTTTTTTTTTCTTCTCCCTTTTATAAACTCGCAGCTGGAAGCTGGAGACAGCTGAAACAGATGAGGAATCGGAGACAAGTGGGGTGGATGAATGAGCGAGGCAGAGATAAGACGGCAGGCGGGAGTGACGCCGAGTCACACACAGACGAAGCCGGGAGTGCGTTGGAAAGTTGCTGCCTCTGCTCTGCCCGCTTTTGAACTTTTCCCCCCTCGATTCTCTTTAAATATTAAAGGCTTGTAATTAAAAGGTGACGAAGTGCTGCGCCACAGGGAGGGGGGGGGGGGGGGCGCTGGCATTATTGACCGAGGAGTAACAAAGCATCGGCTGCTACAGTAGGATGCGGTGGGGGGGCTGCTCGCTCTGGGATCTTGAGGCAATCGAGTCCGGATGCCGAGATGCTTTCATCTGTTAAAGTCCCAGCAAGAGCTCCACCGGCCTCCCCGGGAGCGATGACAAATTCGGAGCAAAGAGCCCCACCACGGCAGATATGTGTGTCTGAGCATTTATGGATTGCTTAATTTGTTTTTCCATCCCATCCTCACATGTGATGGAGCCCGTGCTGAGAGATGACTGGCAGACAAGCAGGAGGAGGAGGAGGAGGAGGAGGAGGGAGGTGGGGAGTCTGTGGAAGTCAGTTTCCAGCATTTTGCATTAGCATGTAGTGCAGTGTGGCGGTTCTCCGTCACTGCGGATGAAGGAAATTATCCTCCGTATGTTGGTCTGAGTGCTGGAGTGGTTTGTCGCTTCCTCTCGAGAACCATGGAATAGAAAAGCTTGAAAAGCTTGAACGATCCCTGCATGGTGTATCATGCATCACCTTCACCTCGCTGGCTGATACAGGTGAGTCAGGGTCAGACGTGTGAATTGAACATGATGGCATTGCTTGAAGGGTTCATGGCTGTCCCTGCTCTGTCCCCGACACAGGTCTGAGTTTGTGTTTCTCAGATGAAAACACCAGTAAAACCAGGGAGACCTCAGGAGATCAAAGATACCGGAGACTTCTCCGCCTGCAGACATGACCAGGAGGCGGAGAGGCAGAGGTGCTTGAAATTCCCCGTTGATCGCACGTCAGCTGACCTCAGCTGGACTCCACGTGTCTCCCGTCCGGTGGAGGACGCCCTGCCGAGACTGAACCTCTTCAGGAAGCTGAAACAAGCTCGTCTCCTCCGTCCCCTGCTGATTCATTTCTATCAGTCAGCCGCAGAGACGCTCCGACCGAGTGCCTCTCCACCTCTTCAGTAGAGAAACAGGAAGGACCTGCAGCAGGTGGCGAGACTACAAAAGGAGGCCAGTTGTATTTCAAAGGACTCTGCCTACACTGGATATTAAATGCCTCCCCCTGCTGCTCTCTGGAACGACATACAGACCCTTCAAAAATGGCTTCAGCCCTGAGCAGCAGCTAAATCCTCATCTCTGCCCATACAAACACTCGCAGAGTTCCCCTCTTCACAGGAAAAGCTGGTGACAACATCAAGTCTCAAAGTCTGCTCGACATTATGATTAAACTGTGTTGAAACGATCCGTTCAGTCCACCAGAGGGAGCCACTCAAAATCAACATACTGGCAAAAATACCAAGAAGAAGAACAGAGTTCTTCTCTGGAGGACGACAATGAAAAGATCAACAGTGAGATGAATTAGTGCTGATGTTTTCATGAGGGAGGAGGCAGCGTAGCAGTTAATGCTGAGGACATCGAGGACATTGTGATTTTTAGCCCAAACGGTTACTGGTGCCACGGGTACATCGGCCCATATCGACAGGCTTCCAGGACACGGACCAGGATCCAGATGAAATGAAGGCAGAGCATCTCAAGTCGAGCACAGCCGAGCCTTTGACTCCGTACTCTGACTGAACTCTAACACGGCTACGTTCCTCCGAACACAGCTCAGAACGCTGAATTCAGAGGCATCCGGAGCACGCCATTATCCGACCTCCAAACAAAAAGTGTTGACACTGTGATCACACTCCGACACCCAGCGACGCGGTGTCACCCACATACATACATTGAAGCGCTTCACGGTGAGGAAACTACTGTCAGCTTCTCACCTCGCAGGAAAGCTGTGAAGTTGTGAAACCAGGCACAGATATTGCATTGAATCCTTACCTTCATTAATCATACATGCCTTTGAGTAAATTCACAGCTCAACAGATTTAATAAGAGTCGCGGTCGGCCCAGGCAGTCCATGTGCTTCATATATACCGGTGTAGGGGAGATCATTATGGAAATTCTCGAAGGGAGGTGAACTTTAATAACTGCTCAAAATAAATCAAGAGGCGATATGAAAATTGACAGGCGCTTCTCCCCCTCCAGACTTCAGGTGGAGCGCGGGATTGAAACAACACTAAGCGCCGGAATCTCTCAAGCAATATCGCTCCTTCCGAGAGAGATCGTGATTGCGCGGGTTAGAATATTATGTGCCACTGCTTTGGGTAATCATGTAGTCCTGCAGCCGCGCTACTATTGCAATAAATCACAGTTTATGATAATGACTCAGGAGGAAATCACTGACACCTAGGCATCCGGAACACGATGTGCGATGTTCATGCATATTCAGCACCGGCGCAGTTTGTTCCGCACTCTGCTTCATAAGAGTTTTCCGACGCGACATATGTGATTATGTGAGAAGGACGGAAAACTCTGAGGCGAATGATAAAAACACAGATGACCTTTACCCGGTCGGATTTCAGGATGACCGCGGCGCGTGAATGTTAATGCGAGCGGCTGACAGACTCAGAGGAGGGAGCTGTCGCTCTGCGGCGCCGCGTTGTTCAGGTGCATGCCTCTGGTGCCTATTACCATAGTAGATTATAAAGTTAATGAGTCCCACATGACAAATGACACGCTTCCTCCGACTTTTTTTTTTCATACAGAATGAGATTTACATGAATGATTCCTGAGGTGGAAGGTAACCAATTACAAACACTTGCATGCCGTGTGGGACGACATTTTCTTGGCTTTTTTTTTTTTTTTTTTTTTGTAATTAATATTAACGATAACTTTCTTTTCTACTTTTTTAAAATTTAAAAAAAACACATTAGTTTAGTTAAGCATCATTTCTGGACAGTGAAAATAACAACCATTATTTATAAAACTGTAAATTAAGTTTATTATTGGTATTATTAGTATAAACTCTAGTACCAATCAAATCTTAAGAAAAAAAACTTCAAATACTAAAATATTTTTCTTCATTTTATTACATTTTTTCAGTTTTAGATTAATACTGAAGGCATTCAACATATGGAGGAACACATATGGATTTATATAGTGATTATGTTTTATGTTTTATGTTTTATGAGTAACTACATTTTGCTTTGACAGCATCTTTGCATGCTCGTTGTATTGTCAGTAGCATTTATGAGGCAGTCACCTTTTTAATTAATAGATGTCCCTATAATAAAAGTGCCTTAATTATTCACCGTTTTAGGGGGTTATTTTGGTGGAAAAAGCAGATCATACTCTTCAAATGAAGCGCTCAGCATCTTTTAAACCGGGTGTTGTAGAATCTTTCCGTTTGTTTTGACCGAGAGCGAACAGCTGTGCCGCTCCAGCGAGCCCTTCAGTGTGATCGTAGCTCTTTCACAGTATCCTGGGATATGACATGAAAAACTGTTAGCACAGTAAACTGTAGCCATTTTGCAGTTCATGTAGTATTTCCTGTGTCTTCTTTCCAAAATAAAACAAAACGTGCATTTTGGTCAAGTTGTGCTTGAGTGACTTTTTTTTTTTAACCATTTTTGTAAAGAGTTATCTGAGTGTGTGATAGACTTTATATCTTTGTTATAACATGTAAATAACATTGAAAGACTTTTTTGTTATAAGTCTTATTCATTGCATGGATTTTTATGGAATAAATTTCCATTTTTTTTCTTTACAAGGTGAAATTAGTATTGAGGCATTCAAGTGACACTCCCGCAGCAGACATATTCAGCCATAAAACAAACTCTAATACATGATTAAAGCGTCACAGGGTTAAAGTTTTACATGCATCGCACCAGCACAGCTACTAAAGTGTTCTGAAGCAACAACCTTTGGTTTATGGTTAGCGGGACCATCACGCTGCTGGACAACCATTCAAGAAAGGTGATCGACAAAATATCAGCATGAAAAACAATATTCCGAGTAAAAGTTATAATGTCTTATAGTTTAGATCCTTGAAAGTGTTTTTTCTTCACTGCATAACTTCATATGTGTTCCTTCACATAACATCAGTAATACCAATGACAGAAATAAACAAATTCTGTTCAGCATTTTCACGAAACCTGCCGAGCCCAATACTCAGCGCTGTGGCTCCTCCCGTAAAGGCACGCTGTTTCAGTTTAATTTTATTTTTATAGCATCAAATACGACAGTGATTTCTAGGCGCTTTTACAGAGAAACACCAACAATTTGGAGACGGTTTGAAGGAAAATCTGCCTTTTCTGGAAGACATAAATCCACTCAGCAGAATGAAACTCACCAGGCTTTCAAATCTTAACGCCAAAGAAACACAAATTCTTACTTTTTGAACATATTATCAAGGCAGGTGGCTTATTTTTCAGGTATCAGAGAATGTTGAGGATATTTTAAGTACAATCAGGTCATAGTTTAATTGCTTTATTTTTGTTTATTCATTTACCAGTCATTCATTTGTTTTTGCAATCGTCTTAGAACAACAAGAGAAAAGAATCTGAAGGTTTATCATTATATATAGGAAGACTTTTTTTTTTTTTTATTTCAGAGAATATGAGCAGAATCACAAAAGCTCATAATGGCGCACAGACTCAGTGATGGACAAGGCTGTGAATTCAGAGATAAAGGTCACGATGTTGAAGGGCTGACAAACAGTGCGGGTTGAGAGGGAGGCAGCCGTCGGTCTGCTGGTTCGCCCCACCAGCTCTCCGTTAGCATCTCCCCAGCGCCCGTTCACAGCCCTGAGAGAGTTTCGGAAAGCCCTCGCTTCCGCTTTCTCACCATGACTGCCGTCCGTCTGGGAGGCACTCCCTGCCTTGACGCACTGATTTAGCCTTTGTCTTCCCTGAGAATCACGCGGTCTGATTTCCTGCCTTCTTTTCAGAGCCGGACTCGTTTCTCAGCGCAGTCGGGATCTGAAGGCTGCGCAAAATCTGTAGCCGGATTAAACACAAAGCCCTGAAAACCAGGTGAATTATTAACATCTAACCTTTATCGAATGTACGCCCTGTTTGTATATATTAAAGAGTCCACATTAAGAACACTCGAGCTGTGGAAAATAAAAGTGTCTGGTGAGGAGACGAGTCATGTTTGGACGTCTGACTTTCTGCTCTTCATCAAACTCCTCGTTCGTTGGATTCGGGGAACCTTTGCGATTTATCTCCACACGTTTGCTAAAGGCGCATTTGTCGGCAACGAGCTTTCATTCCGCAGTGGACGAGTCGAAAAAATACCGCAGGAATAGTAAAGAGGCGCCGACACCAGCGAGCCTGGTAAATCAAGCCGCTTCCTGCAGCAGCGCGTAAACAAACCACTCAACCGAAGGCCAGGTATCTTTATTTGTTTGTCTACCTGCTACCTGTATTTTATCTGTAATCATGGGTAGAATCCAGGCTGCAATTTCTGTTGCAAGCACTGTTTTTTCTTCTTGTTTTTTTTTTTACATGAAGGGGGTTATTTATGGGAGGGAATCATGTAAAATAAAAATAAAAAAAGGAAAAGAAGAAAGAAAAACAATTTTATCAAAACACTAAGTCAATGTGACGGCTTGCATGCAGACAAATTAAAGTCATAAAAAGCTTATAAATACCAAATTGTGATGGTTAGGGCTGCAAACTCACCCAGAGTGAAAATGAACTCGCACCTGGAGACTAGACGAACACACACACACTAACACACACAGTGTGCATCTGCCTTCATGAATGTGGAACAGCAGGTGTATCATTTGGTGCAAAATACATTAAAATACTCTAAATGTTGATAATTTACATTCTCAAACGCATTTACACTTTCCGCCAGCTCAGCATGAAGTTGGCACCAGTATTGATAACGATGAAAAAAAATCAGTTTCATGCACTATATTTCATTTTCAGCAGAAGGGAAGATAAATTTGTGTGTGTGTTTCTGTCTGTGTGTGTTCCATCCTTGGCCTGCTCGACTCTTACAGTATCTTTTTTGGGTATATTTTACTTAAAACCAGCAATTACTGGCTCGCGCAGTAAGTGACATCCTTTTATTGACTGTCCCGGAGGCTCGTCCTGAACTTGGAGAACAGCTTTTTATGTTTTAATAACTTTCAGGCTGAACTGCAGCTGCAGGAGGTGATCCCCATTAGGGAGCTTCAAAAAAACGGAGGCAGGTTCTACTGGAGTGTGTAACTGCTTTTGCTTCTGAGCCAATTTATGATGTCAGGCCTTCCTTTGTGAAATTATTGCTCTGTATTTTATAATGCGAGTGTTTTATAATATATGTGTTTATTTCATAATGCATGTGTTTTATATATATATGTAACTGTAACTTGGTGCTGCTGTCTTGGTTAGGGTTCCTTTGGTTTTATGTGTGTGTGTGTGTGTGTGTGTGTGTGTGTGTGTGTGTAGGACGGACCCTCCAGTCAAAGGTGGGCTTTTCCCTGATCTCACCAGAGAAGAGAAAATGTCAGGAGGCCTGGCTGAAAGCTGGAAATAGCTCCATTTATATTAAAGTCACACTTAGTTTCATCATATACTTGTTACAAACTATTGATTTCCCTCCACTGGAAGAACGCCGGCGGTGATTCAATCAATCACGCCGGCAGTGTCATCGGAGTGTCACTTTTTAAAATAAATCTCCCTCCGCCGCTCTCCAACAAGAAAGTACAGTTGATAAAAAAGCTTCCTGACCTGTCGCGCTCTCTTATCATCACCGACTTACAAAAGCGTTTAAATAGGAATGGGAGAAATATAGTTTTGGGTCTTGCGACTGCCGAGCCCCGCGGCTGATTTGATGGAGGAGCTGACAAGCGGTGACAAAAGTTGGAGGACCGTCCCTGAAGGTGGTGAGGAGGAGGAGGAGGAGGAGGAAGAGGAGGGAGAGGGTTAGCATTAAGCAGGCTGAGCGATGGACCCTTATTTTAGTGTCTGGGAGCTGATAAGGGATTCCGAATCACACATTTATTAAAAAGCGGGGGTCACTTCGCTCAGACGGGCTCTTCGAGCGACGGCGAGCGCTTGAAGAAAAGAGCTGAATTAAGAAAGGCCCGTCTTTGTATCCGCCGAGCTACAATTTCAAGGTCTTTCAGAGCCGATCCAATTCAAGGAACAGAGTCTTAATAAAAAAAAACAGAAAAAAGAAAGAAATCAGCTGTGCTGTTATATACTTACATCCTCGTGCTGCGAGTGTTTAACATTCGAAAAGAGGACAAAAGTCTTGATTTACCGAGGCAATCTGCTTCCTCTCTTATTGCTCACTAGTGTCTCTCTTTCTTTCTGCTCTGCAAAATATGGTGGCTATAAAGTAACAGTTTTCGATGCAATATCCCAGAGGAGAGGAAGCTCGCGCTGGTGCAGAACTGCGGAAATCAATCAAAAAGCGAGCTCGGAGAAACGCGGAGGAATAATGGGCCGAACACTCTCCTCTTCTGGAAGTCCCAATTCGAAAAAAAAAGAAAAAAAGAATTACTTATGCTGATTCCTCAACCCTTAAGTCTATTGTTTCTGTTTACACTTGACATTCTGAATAGCAGCGGTGCTCGTTTTAGTGGGAAAATATTTCACGTTCGCTGGGGCTAATTAATGCACTTTGTCCAAAAAAAGACCACTTAGAGTGTCGGCTGCCTGAATTATTCACGCGCAGAAACTCCGGCCCTTTGTGTAGCCTAGCTTGATAGCACAATGACTTTTTGAGTGAGATGTGAGGCAGAAATGAAAAAGCAATTATTTAAATGGGCATGTCATTGCACATGGTACTTCTGAGGCTTAATTTTCACCGGGGAAAATGAGGCAAAGACAGAAGCTTTGTGAAGACGAGTCAGGACTCGACAGGACGGCGCACGTCTCTCTGATCCGGGGCTCTCCCGTCGAAGCGGCCTGTTAGCTCGCTTTACAGCCTTCCAGAATGCGCTGTTCTTTGTTCAGTGTAATTAGCAGGAATAAATAACCGGGGTTCTTTTTAGGAGCCATGAAGCGTGCAAACTTTAAAATCAAGACGTCGCCGAGTTGAGGAAATCACACAAAACGTTCTCGAAGGGCTGATATCACAAGACAGGTGAAAAAAATGAATTTAACAAAATTAACAAAAACATCTGAATTTCTCCAAGTCAGAAACCTCGCACACCTTAAACAGACAAAGCACAGGAAGATGTTTTCACATATGCAAAGGGAGAACATGCAAACTGGATACGGAAGACTGAGTCTGAATCCTGCAGCTCTTTGAGAGAATGTAGTACAGTTATGTTCTCGTCATCATAACATCATAAACCCTGCTTGGTTCGGTGGACGTCTGTTTCTGGCTCGTGTTGTTTGTGCAGTGTTTTGTGTTCCCCGGATGATATGCTCTTCCTACCGACCTCCTCGCTGCGGCCGTGACTTTTCTTTTAGCAAGTTTCTCAGAACTTCCTGTTTCCCGGGCTGCACAGTGTATCGCAAGGCTATTGTCGTTAAGGATGTACTGCACTGATGCTCTGCAACTTCCAAATGAGAGAGTTTTTAACTATGAAAGAAAAACACTGTGATCGTTTCCTTTTTCTCTGTGTGACCTTTGCAGCTTCCATAATCGAAGCCTAACAATACTAAAGACGACCCACCTCGGGCTCAGTACATTGAAACACTCGAGGCAGAACAATCCTGTCAACAGAGTCACACTCACAAATGATCAAATCTGTAAATGAAGTCCAACACTGACCGACATCAGGATTTCAGGGAGTCACATTCAACAAAAGGATTGTATTTTGTGGAGGTCTCCTCAACGCTTCCTTCGGTTTCTTTCATTTCGGCAGCGAGACAAGGACACCTCCGCTCATGCCCGTGCTCACTGTATTTCAATTATCAGACAAAAATTCAAACAAACAGCGGCTCATAAGCTGTAAAGCAAATTCATTTTGACAAATACTGGAGTAGTAGATCACTCTTCATCAGAATCACAGCAAATGAACTAAACCAACACAGGATGTACTCTATCAATACAATTATTAATTTGCACATATAAAACCTAAAATCATGTCTTGTATATCTGTATTCATAGTTCACACGCATTCAGTGACAAACACGTTTACATTGCAACTCTAATTCTTCAGACAAAATGAGGTTAGCGCGTCGGCTAACTGAAGCTAGCAGAAACTTCCCATCAAAAAACAACGACATGTGAGCGCATATCTTTAAATTGGTGCTCTGGGATTGTTTAAATATGCTCTGCAATTAGGATTAATACAGCATTTCACTTTTATGCTTCGTAAACTTCACTTATACATTTATCTATATCAAGACCCTAACTTTTGACATTATTTTCTCGTGGTATGACTCATGTTTAAATTCTATAGGCGGCTAGTTCACAAGCCTGAAAAAGCAATAATAAATGGTTGAGCGGTACAAAAAACACAAGGTTCTGTGGTCATAAGGTGGTTGTTAATATAAAGCTTAAGATGAGCAGACTCCTATGCAGAGCTGGAAGGCGGCAGACCGCCTTTCTCCAAGGCCCTGAAAAGTACATAATAATTTTCTTACTTCCAGCCTTGAACCGAGCTGCAAGATGAATTACGGGTTTATGAAATTCAAGGAAAATACATCACAGAGAAAACACACAAAGGTATGCTACTGTTGCTGCTGCTGCATAACACTTAAAGGAGTGAATCAGCCATCGCAAGCCGCTTTGTGCTTGTTTCGTTTCAGAGAAATAAAAGTATTTTAATCACCTTCCAGGGATGTTCAGAGGAGCTGGCAGACTGGTTCTCACCTTGCTGTATCCACAAAATCAGATACTGGACGTGAGGTCCACAGCCTTACTTGGAGGCAATCCGGCTGGCTCCAGTGTAAAATAAAGAAGAGCCACAGAGCCAGACCATGACCTTGATGTTATTTTTCTTCTATTTTATTAATATCAGGAATCAATGGAGGTGGCGGCGCTCATCCTGACTATCCGGGCCTCATTCTTTTAAATCAAAGAGTTCCACTCACACACTATATTTATTTGTCCAGACACATACCAGAGGAACCCAAGGTCAGAGAAAGTATCATCTTGCTGATGCAAGAAATGCCCCCCCCCCCCCCCCCCCCCCCCCCCCCCCCCCTTCTGATAAGAGCAAATACCAAAGCTGGAGGGACCCGAGACATTAACCACAACTACCGAGTGAGAGAGGAACCTCGGTGAACTTTCCCCACACTCAACCAGCCTGTGATTGATTTTCTACACAGATCTCTAAACGGGTGTTACTCTCCTATCTGTAACAGTAATGAATTTCATTATAAGGCCCTGGAACAGAGAGCCGGGGAGAGCGATGGAGATGCTGGCCGACGTCAGGAGAAAGGAGAGAGAGAGAATGGGAAGATGGAGGGGAGGAGGGGGGGAGGGAGGAGGGGCCGTCATCCAGGGTCTGTCTGTCAATACTGACAGCGCATCCCCCCGCCGGCAAGATACTGAAATAACAGCCGACCGTGGAGCAATTATAAATGCTGCCTACTGCTTTTAGGGCAACCTACATATTCCCCAGCATGCTTCAGCTGCAGTGTCTCACTCCGGTGGAAGTGCGCGCCGCGCAACATACATGTAAATATACGGACGCGTGAGCTTCCACTCCACTTCCTGCCTCCGTCCCGCGCGTGCCGTCGCCCTCGTGCCCCCCGACCACGGCGACGGAAGACGTCCCCCGGGCTGCGGGATGCGTCCAGGCCTCACTGAGTCAGGGGACGCATGATTGGATGACTCACTGCTTTCTCGGGGCTAAAAAAGCCCTTTCATCATTATCTCTCACTCTCTTTCTGTCTAATTCTGTGTCTTTCTCCCTCTCTCTCCCTCTCTCTCCCTCTCTCAGCCACCCACTCGGCTCCTCGTTTGGCACTTATCTGTACTCCAGCCTTACCCAGGTAAATAAAAGCCATTTGGTTTTCTCACAGACCCTCCCCGGGGGGTGGAGGAGGGGGGACGTGTTGTCGGCTGACACCGCAGAGAGGTGTCGGGCCATTCTGTCGACTCGCCGCTCGCCTTATTTTCATATCTGCCGCGGCCTTCTGCTCGGCGGCTGAGGAGGCGACTTGCCTCCCCTATCGCCGCGCCGTCATTGTTATTCATGGAGGGGGCTCGGGTCAGGTACCCCAGGAGTGACTGGCGCTCGTGAACAAGCCAAATGCCACCGAAGACTTTGCATGAAAATTGTGACTTCATATTTTCTCTGTTCCAGATTTCAATCTCGAGTGGACAGCTGCAGTTATTAGAAAGGTTACACCACTTATTTACCAAGTTTATTCCTTATCATTATGGAAAAGTCCTTTTATTTCCTTATGCCGGGATGCTCTGTCATTGTTTATGCGCCCCCATTATTCCTTCCTGAACAAAATTGATTTGACTTCATCTTCATCATGTTGGTCCCCAAAAATGATTTCCCCAACGAGGCATAATGTCATCCAAAAACAATATGTTAACAGTGAAAATGGGCCAGAGGAGTTTTATTTCTAAATACCTGTGTGATGAATTGGCTTAGTGGGACACAGCTAAATCAAATATTGTCACTCATAATGATTTGCTGGAGGAAAAAAAATCTAAATTGGTCCCTGGAAACGATTCTTCACTCCTTTTTTTAAATATTCTAGGTGAATATTTACATCTTACTCAACAACAATGCTTTTACACCGACAGACAATGAAGTTAGATTTCTGTTAGGAGTGACCGCTCTAAAACTACCAGGTCTTGGGGAATAAGGACTGGGAGTCATGACACTGGAGGAAAACGTTAATATTGTTTCAGTTAGTTCATTTTCAAAACCAGTAAATGGCACAAGGATTACTGGGACATTCATGTTGAAAACCTCCAACAGCCATGTGAAGTGTTGTCCTCATCACTGTTCCTTTCTGTTTACAGGCCCCTTCTTTAAAAAAGAAAATAAAAAAAGACCCTTACCATATTTTCTCAGAGGATCTGGGGCCGCTCCAGGGAAAACACACGTTGGGAGTTGCTGTTTTAACACAATGTGTATAAAAGGACCCAGGGGAGGTGGACTGCTATGCTATTTCCACCCACACATAAAGCAACTTAAATTTTATTTGAAAAGTGTGGCGTTCACTTTGCAATGCTTCGTTAGTGTGACTAAATGAACTAAAGTCGTGCTAAAAAGGCCGTGCCTTTACACAACGGGCCTCTCATTTCCTCACGCCTCTGATAATTCAGGCTTAGCTGATGCAATTGTTGTGGGGTAAACACACTGCAGTGTTGAACACTTCCAATATGCATTGACTTCCAACTATTTTTAAAATGTCGATGATGAAATCCTTTTCGAACAATCAGCATGCATCAGAGAGACGTGTGAGTCACCCCCAATATATTCTGCAGGAGGATGGAGCCCAGAGAAACATCATGGAGTCATTCTAGGATTAATAAATGGATTAAATCGCACTCAGCTTCTTGTCCATGATGGCAGAAGTCTCCTTGTATAGTTTCAGAGACAACTCCACATAACCACATGACTATTGGTAGAAAAAGAGGATTTTTTTTAGACTTCTTTTGAATGGAAAATAGCAGAATTGGAATGACAAACGTGGAATTTACCTAATTAAAAAAACTACATAATAGTGGGTTTCAATGTGTAGCTTCTCACTTCGTTAAAATTCAGACGAGCAAACTTGTTGAGATGGAGAATTTAACCTGCAACCTTCCTAGAGAGCGACGACCGCGCTACCAACAAACCCACAGCCGCCCCAAACCTGCGGTCACGGTGCTGCAGGTCAAGTGTAGCTGTAATAAACTCCAAGTGGATTTTGAATCATGCTTGTAAACTAAAAATCGCAGCAGCATGACAACCTGTGATTCACCTACTATTATATGCAGATGACACACTTTTGTTTACACAACACAAACAAACAAAAGTCTGTTCATGTTTCTGATTTTTTTTTTCTTCTCCTCCTGCTATTTCAGTCTCCCTCTGACCCTGGATAAACCACTTGGTTTAAAACATGGCTGGAACATGCGTCCATTGTCCTCTGTGTGTGGAAGCAGCGTTACTCCCAGGCAGGCCACGAGGCTCCTTCAAATTCTGCTGTTGGTCAGTGACTCATGTTCCCTCTTCAACCATAACAAATCCCATCCCTTTTGTCCTACTGTTTCTTAATCCATCTACTCCACTGCCATCCCTATCTCCAGCTCTCACTTAGTCTCTAATCCCTTCACTCGGGCCTGCGTCTTTTTAGCTTTTCAAGAGCAAATTCCATTTTTCTGCCTTTTTTTTTTTTTTTTTTTTTATGCAGCACTTGTTCTTTTTTGTCTGGTCTCTTGACCTCCTATTCTGCATTTCTCTCATTTCTCCATTTCCTTTTCTTTGTAGCAGTGATTCCTTTACAACGCCCCTTTGCTTCTCCGTCTCTGTGTTTTGTCTGCTTGCCACGGTTTTTCCTCTTTCCTCTACTTAGCCAGCTCCTTCCTGCGTCCACCTCGGCCATGACCTTTCCCTCCGCCGACCGCCGGCTGCTGCTCTCGCCTCACCGACAGCTACACGCAAATACGCCGCATGTACATATGAATACAGCGCGCGTCATTTTGTCTACCCTTCAGCCACTACGTGTTTAATCCCTGGCTTTCACTTTTAATTTCTTACCTAAGAGGTATAATAAAGCAAGAAACTCTGACAGGACAAACTCATCCTTTCAAATGCAGCGAGGCAAACCCACATCCACACGCGTCGTCCGTTCGCCTGTCTTTTCCTCTCTTTCAGGCGTGCACCCATGCACACGCTGACGGCTTGTCGCCTCGGTGACGAGCCCGCGCAGAGGTGACACCGCGTCTGTCATCCTGACAGCTGGCATTTCACCGCGATCCTCTAACCACAACGGGAATGGGAGCGAGATAGGGAGGGGGCCAGGCGAGGCGAGGGGAGGGGGAGAGGTGGCGCAAAGCAAAGATCAGCAAAACAATAAAATAAAAGAGGGCGACAGATGGACAGTTTTACTTGATATTTCTGCCCTCACCCTACCCTTGTCTGTGAAGATAAAGGTGACGCTGATTCTGCTGGGTCGCAGTCAGTGGAGGGCACGCTGCGCCGAGTGAGGGGACGGCGTTTAAAGCAAATGCTAATTGGCCAAGCTCTGTTAATAAAACCATATGGTCACTTCGAAGTTTCCATCTGTAATTGAAATTACAAATTGACTTGAAATTCAGCAGCACTTTGATAAGGTCGTTGGTCTGCAGCAACTAATGAGAGCGAGATCATGAAGCTAAATGTTTTGTCTTGGCTTTAGTCTCGCTTGACGAAAGCGAATCGAACGCAAAGTGAGCAAAGGTCCTCCGTGCGGGTCGAGGGGTTTGTCAACATCTGGAGCCGGTCGCTTGTGGAGCCTCCGACTCGCAGCGTCTGACGGAGCGCCGGGTCAGGCCAGCTGCATGCTCCTGACGCAGGAGGAAAAACCTTTTTCTTTTTTTTTTTTTTTTTTTTTCGGACCGTTATCGCGTTGAGGAAACCTGTGTGAGAGCCGGCTTACTGTAAGAGGATCTCACAGTGCTGAAGAGATGTCTGTGGAGTGCTGGCCTCCACTGTGACTGTCTGCCTTTCGCCGCTTAGCGCCAGCGGATACGCCGGACTGTGGAGCTTTGTTACAGTACGCGCCCCATGGGGAGCTGCGCGCCTGCAGCCGCACTGTTTCTCAAAGCACCTTTAGCCATGCTACAGAACGCTGGTGTGTAAATCACACTCTGCAGCGTCAACCAAACCGAACCCCCATTTCCATATTGACGTTGAAGTGCATGCCGTGGTTACCTGGCAATGTAGATGTCTATGGCACTTTGGCATTTTTCATCATTCTATGGTCAAAATTTCAAATCAGCTGATAAATTGGGTTTCAGTTTGTGTGTTGGGCCCTCCCTGGGGGGCACCGGAGAGCTTCAGGTGGGGTTCAGCAGCAGGATAGTGTTGGGATGGGATCGGGTTTTAGGTCATCTCAGCAGAGATGTGGCGTTTTGTGCATCAGAAGGGGTAAGAGCACGAAGAAAATCTGCGAAAGAGATGACGAAGAAAGCGTCAGCTGGAACGCAGCTCTGCGAGGATCCCTTTAAATACGTCAAAAAAGAGACAAACAACTTAAAGTCCCGACTTGATGCAAGTGAAAAGACGAACAAATCAATTCAGTAGACAGTTATACTGGGGAAGTAATTGACCGTTGGCACTTTTTTGGTCGATCCATTACAAAAAAAAATCAACTTTTAGCTCATCAAGATTTAAAAAAAAGAAAAGAAAGATGCAAAACACGGTGAAACATTAATGAGAAACTCCAGGATGTAATATTATCAGCTGGGGGTTTTACTGAAGTGCTCCAGGTGTTGGAAGATTTATCTGAAGTTCATGAAAGACAAAGACAATTTGGCTTAAAACTTCAGGAATTCTGACTGTTTCACCAGTGTGCTGTCTAAAACTGACGCGATACTGGTGAATAATTATCATTGAAAAGCAACTAATCCAATACTAATTCTAATAACGCTGCATGCGTGGCATCTCAGGGTGCTTGGATTATCCAGCCATAAAACAGCAGTGCAAATAGACTTGATACAGCCATGTGGAGGCAGACTGTCATTTCCTTTCTGCACCAAACACCACCCAAAATTACCCATTTTCAAGAGGAAATGTGCAAAATTTAATACACCCAACAACACCGGCGCTTTGGTACCTACTAAAGCGTGACTGTGCGCCCTGCCAAGATACCAATTGTCTTGCACAATCTCCCCTGTAGCATTCACAGCGACAAAGGAGGTAATCACTAGGGCATCGGAGTGGCGGGTTGATCGCAGAGGCAGTGAAAAACGAGACCTCCGTCGGAGCAGCAAGACAAATATTCTCCGCCAGCTTTGTCTGAGCGGACCGGAGGAGCCAATTCTAAAAGGTGAGGCAAATGGGAACAAGTAATTACGTTAAATTGTGACTTTGACTTCATTATTCATTTTGACACTGCCTTCATGGTGGTGGTTTTCTTTCTGAGAGGGTTATAATTTGCCCTGATGTATCAGGAGCCCCTGACCTTCAGTGAGACCTGCTCATTCCGCTGGCATCAATGGAAGTTAGCTATTAGTGGTTGTAAAAAGCTGTTACCGTTTGTCTTGCTCGATTCTGTCAGTTTTTTTTTTTTTTTTTTTTTTTTCTTTTTTTTCCCTCCAGCTCAAACATTCGTAACCTTAAACCGCCGAGCTGGGGTGTTTTCTCAACAGGGTTAACAGCTGTCGGTGTGGATCAGGTGTATTTGGAGAACGACACAGAAACACTCTGAGCCGTGGGCAGCAATTAGGAGGCCTGGAAACAGGCTGGGCGGTAGTGACGGGAAAATCGTCACCAAACGAGACGCATCCGTACCTGTCAGGATGTGCGCTGATGTGGGGAGGAAATGTTCCAGCAGGAATCTGAACAACTGATGACAGGAGATACTTTTGGGTGACTTTTTCCTTTTACAGTACAAATCCACTTTAATAACTATGTAATTTCCAGGTAAATATTTTTTCTATTTACTGGGTAATAAATGAGTAATTACCAGGTAATAACATGGAAACAGACCTCACTTCCTTTTACAGTACAAATCCACTTTAATAACTATGTAATTTCGAGGTAGGTATTTTTGCAGTTCCTGGGTAACGAATAAGTAGTTACCAGGTAATAGTGTGGAAACAGGCCTCACTTCCTTTTGCAGTAGTCTACAGTTCAACCGTAATTACCAGGTAAATGTTGTAGTTACTGGGAAATACTAAGAAGTTACCAGGTAAGTAGTAAAAAACACTTGACTAATAGGGAAATACATAGCGTACACACCTAGCAGTACCTAGTAATACCTAGTAAAAAGTCTACATTTCCCAATGATTACATGGTAATCACTTAGCAATTACTTAGTAAGTACTTGGCAATTACCGACATAGTTGCTATATACATTATAATTACCCAGTAATTAATACTTACTACCAGGTAGTTACTTGGTATTTGCCTGGAATTGGCTTGGTAATTACTCTAAAAGTACTAGGTAATTAGCAACATAGTTACCCTGTAATTACATGGTAATTTTACAGTAACTTCTCCTTATTACATGGTACTTACCCTGCAATTACCACGTTAATACATGGTAATTACCGTACTGTAAAAGGAAGCGTTACCAAAAAATGTAAAACTAAAAGCTGGTTTCTCGAATCGCTGCAATGCCTTCGATAGCTTCAACTGTTCTGCGTATGAAGGAAAGAAGTATGGTGGCCTAGAAGGGAAACCAAACTGCTGCTGCAAAAAAAAAAAAAAGAATTCTTTAGCCAGACCATAAACACACAAGAAAATGTATCAGTCACAGCACAAATGCAAAAAAAAAAAAAAAAAAACACTACAGACACAAAAACCCTTAAAAGAGACGCTATAAATAAATCCAAAAACCACAATGAAATTTTATAGTCTGCAACACAAATGCAAAAAACTAAGTCAATAAAAAAGCGGCAACACAAAACAAAAGGCTATAAAAATGGATGCAAAGGCCACAGCCCGGATATATGTGATGCAACGTCAATGCAAGAATTCACTCCAGAAATACAGAAGAAATAGTGTGAGTCCAAAAGCCTCAGCACCAAGGTACAACATCAATAAAAATAAAAAGTTACTACATAAAAACTAAAGATGCATATTGGATATCAAAGCTACAGCAGAAATAGGCTGCAACACCGATGAAACAACAAGCAGGATACAAAAATGAACTGTCAGCGTAGGTGGAAATGCTGAAACACAAATTCAAAAATCAAGAAAAAAATTAAAAAACCAACATTGGCAACACACAATCCAGACTTGCAAAATTAAAGCAGAAACCACAAAACAGAAAATGGTAAGGGCGCAAAAGTGACAGCTCAAAACATCAACATAAGTCCACAAACGTGTCTTGAGCAGTACATGGAAAATAAACCAGAAGCTGCTTTAGATGACAGTCTGGTCCAGCTTTCTCATTAGAACACACAGCCTACGTGTCAACGCTACATGTTGGTATTGGTGCATGCCTAAATCCTGAAAATGAGCTAAAACAGGGAAATAAATAATATTAAAAATAGTTAAACAGCAATAAGTCAGCACAAGCAAACAAATAAAAACTAAAAGGAAATCAATGCTACACTCAGAAGATAAGTGATCAAATAATACATGTGTAAATACAGACAATGTAGGCTGGATAGAGTGCGTTTCAGGGAGTGACTTATGGAATGTGAACGCTTCATATTTCTACTTTAAGGTGCTTCAGATTTAACCTCTCCTCTGAATCAGCCTGGAACGCCTCGCCTGAGGACGAGGGAGCGTGAACGGGCTCAGACAGAGTCATCATTTCTGCAGGATGGGACAGAGCCAGACCCAGGCGTGCTTTAAAAGTGATTAGTAAAATCTTAAAATTAACTACCAGGGAGACAGCGGAGAGAAGCCGAGACGGAGATATAATGCTGCTTGTTAAAGCCTGTAAAAAGTTTAAGCTTTTTTATAAAGGCATTTCAACACCCTCTGGTAAACAATCAGCGCTGCCAAGCCATAGGGAAGCTTTACTGGTTTCTGTTTACATATTTGGAGACCAGTTTACTTCTTGCATCCATGGTGTGCTCATGGATGAAGCATTGCATTTTTATTGTACTTTTGTTGCGACAGAACAGCAAAGGATTCACTTGTTATGTATCTAAGAGGAAGATGCTCTGTAATCTGGGAAATAAACTGAAGTTTATGAGCTGTAGTTTTCATATTGGGCCTCTAGTGGGCGTAAGCATATCCCCCAAACACAACAAAAGTTCTCCTTTTTCATTTCAAAATGTCTTGAAAAACAGAATCTTAATCCTCGAGCGTCCGATCCGTGTATCTCACCCACAGACCTCCAGACCGGAACTTTATTGCTTTTTTAAGCAACAAGTGGGAAATAGAGTAGCCAATATTCATTTCCAGTGGTCACGGCTGCAGCTTGCAAGTCAGCTTATTTTGAAGTTTCTGGCTTCAGGATGAGTCTCGAATATTCAGCCACAGATTTTTCTGTTCTAAATATTAAATCTCATGAGTGGAAAAGGTTGCGTGTTTGAAACGTCTGGCATTGAGTCTATCTGGAGCGGGAAGCGGCGGGACTTGAGGTGTGTTTCCTTTCCAAAAGCAGCGTTAGCACGGGATGAGTCAGGCAGAGCCCGGTGAGTTCTGAACGAGAGGACACTCATTGTCCAGGCACTCTCCTCCAGGGAGTCGGGTTAACAGGGAGAATGGAATCTGCTGGATGAGAGTACGAACGTGGACGGAGGAGCTAACCGCCACGCAGCACTGATTCTGTCAACAGACCCAAATACTGTAAACGATCCCAATAATAGCAACAACAGAAACTGACAAATAACAGCGCACTGATTCATTGGAATACGCTCTGGCTTGATTCTGGTCACACAATACTGGAAGTAGCCCTCCACAGTGCCACTGGAAGGCTATTTCAGGGTTTAAGAGCTGGATAAATGGCTTTCAGTCTCTGCTAAAGCCATAATGCACTTATCTGATCAGTGGCTCTCCAAATAAGTGGTAATAATATAAGTACTATTGGGAAGCTATCACACTTGGGTTTTAGTTGGATTTCCATTGATTTGGTAAAGATGTAGCAACGAACACACCCGATTTAATCAAAGTGAGGTGACATTAGGAAAAGGGAAGGGTACGTTATGGATAGGCAACCAGACGCTGCTTAACCTGCCAGTCATACCTCTGTATCGTCAGAGGAAGCCTGAAAGAAATTAAAAAAAACATGAAAAGGCAACGCTCTGGTCCAGGATTTAACGTGCTGAAAGCATGAATGAGAAAATGAATGATATAAGTAAAATAATCAGAATAACAGAAAAAAATCTAATGGAGTTACTCAGTTACCTCGAATCAATGTTGCAGTTCTACGTTGGACCACAAGATGGTGTTGTGAGTCTTTGTGTCTTGACCACAGGTTCTGTAAGGAGAACTGAAGTTCTTGGTAACTAATCATTTACTCACTTCTTCCACCGGTTGGCATCACTTAACTCACCATTCAGCGTCGAGTTTAATGTTAAAGTCCTGACTGGGCTACTTGGTAATTAATGGATTATTAAAAACTTGGAGTTTCGTCCAGGAGATCTGGGTACTCTAGAACCAGGGATATTCGTAAGGTGATGTGAGAGAGCTGATCACTTCGCCTCTTTACTCTGGTCATGTATTTTCAGAAAATTCCCAGCATTTTGTGGACCTGTTCTTTGGTGTCGACTGGCCTCGCTGCTGGTTCAGGCTGATTTAAACCCGACATGCACCGAAGAGCAATTTCAGCTCATGAAATGCTAATTGCTGCGAATCTGGCGTCAATGTTAATTTCATAACCAGCATTGATCATTTAAATCCAACACCCTAAAAAAATATGTTGGAGTTTTCAGAGGATAAATTCGAGAGTCGACACTCAAAATGTAAACCGATTCAACATGGAGCCGAGTGAACAGATTCTTTTCTCTCCTGACTGAATCAAACGTTCTGTGCTAAGTATGTACTTATTCTATTTATTTCAAAATAACGGTCATGACTGCTGCTAGCAGGCATAGAAACTATAATTTAATTAATGTGCACTGAGGTGGAAGTAAGAGCAGTTGAGACGTTCTGTTTCGTTCGGGCAAACTGTCTTCCTGATCGCTCAGATTTCACATTTATGGGTCATCCTCACTCTCTGATGACGACAGTTGATGCTCGACGCCACATTCTGTCTCGCTCTGAGTAAAACTGGGCTAATACTTCTCTCCTTTCCTTTCTTTCCTGAAGCATGCTGCCATTCCAAGTGAGGTTTTTTTTGTTTGTTTCAATATATTCTCACAGACTTTTTGTCTTGATACCTTTTTTTTTTTTTTTTTCTAAATTCCTTCAGGGCCAATAAAGTCTTTATCTCTCCGTAACGGTCTAATCTCTCATCCCGCAAGGTTAACGCCTCTCGACCATATAACACACAGGGTGAATTGCTTGTTAATTGCAAGTGTTGTCCGAGTCTCCTGCCCTCGTCACGTCTGCAGCCGCTGGATTTACGCCTGTTTGCTTGTTGCTCTCTGTCTCTGTCCTTTCCTTTTCTCTCCTTCTATCTCCAAACCCAAACCGGAACAGCAGAACGTCTCCTACTCTGAGTCTGGTTCTGCAGAAAGTCCTCACCTCTGAGTCTCGGGTCACTTTGAAACTGAGCTGCTAAAGCAAGACATCAAGTCACTAAATATAGCAACAAGGACCCGAAAGACTCATTCTTGTTCTGCATGCATGAAACATGCAGATAAGCGCTCTTTAAACAGTGTAAACGTCGCAGCTTTTTAACTTCCGCGTCATGGTTTGGAATGACTGTCTTGCATTCAGTGCACCAGAGGCCTTCACTCTGAATAAACGCACAATTTAAAGAAATAGAAGAAGAATTAGGAATCAGTCAGTGGCTCTGTGTGTTTCCATATGTATCATAGACAGAAACAATAAATAACACTTAAGTTTGCAACACAGCTCCTAAATTAGTCTTTTTCTATTGAAATTTATCTCAGAAGAGCCTTTAAGCGGAAGCTAAAGGCTGCTCAGACCTTATCGCTTCCATGTTTGTGTTTGCTTGTCGTGGATACGCTCTTACCTGGCAAGATGCAGCGCTGCCGAGCGCGGGCGCTCACCTGGCGTGCGGAATAACACGCGAGCGCATTGTTATCTGTGCTGATGCTCCCGAGCAGCGGGACCTGTCTGCGGAGAGCAAGGCGGCCTTATCGGAACTTCAGCAGACGCCTGACGTTTTTCTTCATTTATTTTCGCCAGATTGCGAGATCAAGACTGGCATTTCCATCAGGTGCTGCCGGTCGTGTGGAGGCCTGCGTGCGCCTGTGGCTTCCTCTCTGTCCGTGTTTGTGCGAACGATTATTTTATGCTAATCCAGGTGCACGCTGGTGTGGAGGAAGGGCTTGTAATGTGCTATTTTTTAAATACCACTGGACTCCTCATTAATAGCTTTACGTCACACGCTGGCATTTATTCCGTCGAGGAACGTCAGTGTGTGTGTGTGTGCGTGTTTTCAAAAAACGTCTCAATCTCCCTGCTTCACTGCCTCCACTTTTTTTTAATTTCCACCACCTCTCCCCCTTGCTCCCTCCTCCGTTCCTTCTCTAATTACCTCTTCTTTACCGTCATTTCCCTGTTTAGCATATGAATTGGACCCACAGCGTCTGTGCGTGGTTCGCTTATTATGTTTGCACGTGTACGGATGAAAGACTGGCTCTTGTAATGAAATACAGTGAGAAATGCATTATATTCAATTAGCACTGTGACTGCGACGCGGGTTCAAAGTTGGTAAATACGCCTTTTGTTTACTCGCTGTAATGTATATGACCTTAAATCATAATTAGATAGCGCACGACGGTGTTTGCCGAAGCAAATGTGAACAGTGTTCTTTTCATGGCAGCCTCTGTGTGTGTGTGTGTGTGTGTGTGTTCTCTCTTCCACGTTATCAGCGGCGCTCCCTCCTTCCCTCTCTCTTCATCTCTTGTGTTTGACGGCACGCACAGTAGGCGGAAACACTGTTTGTTCACTTCATTATTAAATATGTATTAATGTTATGTATTTCTGGCTCTCGGAGAAGGGAAACACTGGGCTGTTGTGACTGGAACGTCGGCGGGAAGCCGGTGCTTTGCAGGATGAAGGTCCCGATCGTGTTATTGATTCGGTAATATTGACTATGATAAGACAAACAGAGACCCTAAAGTCCAACAATTACATAAATCTATTTCAAGTTGTACAGAAAAACTGATTCCAAGCTCCATTTCTGGGTTGAATTGACTTGAAAATCACTGAAAACACGACAATATGACACAACGAAAAGAAAAGATGCACTTGGACTCACACTGAATTTACAGTTTATGCTTCACACAAATCCAAAAATGTGCAAGATTTTTTGTCAGTAATCATCTGGAGTTTGGAAGCAAGTTGGTCGACGTGCACAACGTTCCCACCCTACCCACAGTGCTCACCATTAACAGTGTTTGCTACTTGTGTTTGTGTCAGCAGGTTTCTCCTCCTCTGAGTCTGGTGATCAGTTTTGATTGTATATTTCCTTTCAATATGTTAATTTTTCCAGCTCCACTGTCCATGATTCGATGCTGAACATTGCTTTGAAGCCATGTCTACATCTATTTGGTTGATCCGTTTGCCAGTATTTACCACAGTTTCTACTCTGATTTCTACTTCCCTCCTGCCATTAATGTTTGTTCCATATCGACTCTCCTGTCACACTCAAGGTCAAAAAACGGATTAAAACTGACAACAAGCACAATCACAGGTATTTAACCCAGCAAGAAAGTTACATGTTGCCAATTACCTCTAATTTATTCAATATTTGTCAGGTCTTTATGCTGCATTGTTTAGCTACTGTAGGGTAAACCCTATAGGGAAGCTCTCCGTTTAATGGCTCTGTAAATATTTCAAGCAGTGTGGGCTGTAAATATTTCAAGTGATGGAATCTTAAACAAAGGATATGTAAATGCGTTGCTGTTGGGGATGCTGTGTGGCCGTGGTTTGACAGGAAGCGTCATCACGCCAGATGAAAAGAACATTGCGCATGCTTGCAGTAATCTGCGGGATTTATATGACACGGGCGTTTACATGGACTGACAGGATCAAGCCAGGGAGAGAGGAAGAGGTTTGGAGCTGAGATATCATGTCGTATACTCTCTCAGATTACGCTCTTCTCACGCAGCATTTCTCACTCATTTCCTAATGAGCTTAATGGACTGCAAGCAGAGTCTCACCTCTTTAAACCTGATGAGGTCGGGCGGAAAATTGATCTGCCTGCAGGGCTGATATGTGCTCATGCAAAATTAGATAGATGCTATGCACTCCTTTTCACCCCGGCCGTTTTACCGGGGAGCGGCGTTGTTGACACCATAAAAAGAATATTCTGTTGTGCAGCAGGAGAATACATTAATCAGCCACAACATGAAAAGCATTCTGCTCACATCGTGTACGTCCCTCTGAGGCTGCCTCGACCCGCTGTCGCCTGATATCAGACGTTCACACCAAGACGCTCGCTGCAGATCCTTCAAGTTCCAGGCACTGTAAAGATGGAAGAGGAATCATTTTCGACACAGACAATTATAAAGAGATAATCCATTCAAGCAATTCTCATATGTGACATATCCTTCTTTAGATCAAGAACTGTTTTTTGCACGGTATTGATTGGTGTCGGTGTCTAGAGATATCTGCTTCCCCGTTTCGGTGAAAACATGATTTCCCAGTTGAACCTTGCCCAAAACAATAATCTGATGGTCTCTTCGTTATACGACCAGAAAGAACGATATCCCTGCAAGCAGAATTGAGCTTTTTATGTCCCACCATCAACTTTTGCTCTCCACTTCCAACACATCGGCTTGAGAAACAGATTTACTTGTTGCTATCATCCACATCATGTTCAGTGTAGTAATGGTACGTGAGGGGCCGAGTGGTCACCCCGAACCTGGGATTTAGACTGCAAAGGCTTGGAGGGATCAGAAGGAAAACAAGGTGAAATTCAGAGTGTCTTCAAAAAAAATAGAAGTTTATTAGGAAGCTTCAGTTTCCAAAATCCAGGCGGGCAAAGTCAGACTTTCTCTCTTTCAGTCTCTCTCAGACTGGCAGACATGAACCATTAAATAAGGCTCTCCTTTATGCAAGTCCTGCTCAGCCCAAATTAACCAATCAGGACTGGCCAGACTGAACCAAAAATCAAAGGGTGTTTGAAATAATAAATATTAATATTTACTATATTTTAACAAAAGAACTAGGTATAAATCAGGACACATGATAATATTGTATCAAATATATTCATCATATACACTCCCCCACCACCTGTTCCCCAAAATATAAATATACAGAGCTTTATATAAACACTGCCCCCCTCCATAGTGGAATGCGCCCTCTGCCGTCAGACAGGTGAAATACTGCTCCTGCAGTGGCGCTCCCGTAGGGAGCAGTAGAGCTGGGATTTATGGCTCCTTGAAGGGATCCTGAGGAGCCGTTCGTTTGAAAGAGCCGTTCAGAAGACTGGCTCCTCGACGAACGTCACGTGACTCTATTAGAGACGTCAGCCTCATTAGTGTGGAGTCAATCCGTTACTTTCTGACAACTGACACGGTTATTGTCAGTTATGAGTTTTCATCTGATTCTTTAATTTGTTTAATGACACAGATTTGAGAGATGTTTTTCTGATACACATTGCATTGTGGCTTACCTTGAACGTTGTCCCCTGAAAAGAGCAGCAAAATGCTGCTACGTGTCCTTTAACTGAGCATTTTATGGTGTGTGTGTGTGTGTGTGTGTGTGTGTGTGTGTGTGTGTGTGTGTGTGTGTGTGTGTTCCATTGTTAAAACCTTTGACAAAGCGGTCAATACGGTGTTTCAAATGAACTGGTTTCCTTGTTACCTGGTTACTGATTTCCTTTAGCGCTTCCTGCTGCTGCTGCTAGTAGCAGCAGATGTTGAAATTAGACTCATAAAAGATCCGACATGGCTTTTTGTCTGGTTGTTAACATCTATCAGCATCAAGGAACAAGAAAGAAACCCAGTCGCCAGTTAATATGAAACCAGTTCTTCCAAAACACCGGCTCCTCTCCGGGTTCTGGACACTTATCCTCCACTAGTTAGCTGCTGCGTTCAGGTGACTGGAGTGAGCTGCGGAAAACTGAAACTCAGTCGTTCACATGAAGGCAGCGGTGACAGCTGGACTCAGGAGACACTCAGGAGACACGTGAAGGAAGCGTGGACAATTTGCACAAAGGAACGGCTCACAGACAGCTGTGAACCGGCTCTCGTCGTTCACTTAAAAGAGCCGTTCAAACGAACGGCTCGTTCATTGAACGTCACAGCACTAGGGAGCAGTCGGTCCCGGGGCACAAGGAGGAAGTGTGTGTGGTGAGTTTACGCTGGTGTTTTTCTTCAGTCCTGATTGCATGTTGGGTGTACCTGACACAGGGAGTAGTAGGAACCTCACACCTGCCCAGAATGTCCGTTCATGCTCTCACCTGAGGTGAGGAAGGTTTAATTAAAGCTCGTGTCCGGAGTTTCCGTTCATTTCCAATGTATGTATAATTTTTTAACAGAGCTTAAATGTGTCAGTACATAGTACGTCTGTGGAATATGCAAAATGTGTCTGGATATTTGATAAATGCATCGGGAGAAGTTGACCAGCCCGCCAGCGGGCCGGTCTGAGCTTAATGGGTGAAGTGAGATGCTCAAGCTCATGTATTTTGCTGTGTTTATGCTGTCTGCTGTGGTATCGTTGCTCTAGAGAATGGATGGACTGACACAGCTGGGTAGTGTGTGCTACCAGGTAAAAAATGGCTTCTGATGGTGGTCAACCTCGAGGGTCACGTTGGCGCCTTTTATCATATCTTAGTTCCGCTCTAATCAATACCGTGTTTCAATCTCTGTCTGATGAAATGATTGTTTCAGTGAAAGGTCGCCACGCCAGAACAGAGCTGTGGCGTTTTTTATTTGACCATGCTCAGTCTCTTGGAGAAAGGTGTTTGCCCTGGCCTTTGGGTTTCCACATCAAACCGAAGCGTTTGACCCATCGCCTGGAAATTAAGTGTGAAATAAGATTTTTGTCAGTAAATGAAACAGTGGACGTCAATCGATGGTAATAAGGAATGAGTGACAGCTATGTAATCACCGGCGAGCTGAACACCTGGCATTATAGCTTCACTTTTCTCTCTTGCTCTCTGCTTAAATGGAGCTTTTCTATACCTTTCGTTATCAAGGGGTGCAAACACACTTTCTCTCTGCAGAGCACTGCTGGCAATCAGGCGTAAAGAACGGAGGAGTGAGGCAGATTAGAGGCGTGAACCCGCGAGTTCAGACACATTCTGGGGGTCCCGCGTGATAACCGCCTCCTCCGGGTCTCGGAGGGTGTGACTCGAGGGGAGGTACAGATCACAGAGGTGGGACTCCGATATATCTGTTTTAAGCTTCACTCACTCTCCGCTCCGAACCTCAAACTCCCGGCGTCACCGGGGAACGCGTGCCGTCGTGAAAGGCAGGAAGTGAAGACAAAGTGGTAAACGGCGAGCGTCAGTCACACGGAGAGAAGGGGAAGTGCGGCATCGGACACAAACCTGCTTACTCCTGCTTCCTCTTTTGCATCCCTGACGTTATGACACCTCTCGAGGTGCGTGTGCACGTGCGCGCTCACGTGAGACAGTCCGTCCATCACTTCTTCCCTTTCCCCTCCACACGCTCGGCTGTCAGCAGGATGGCTGCCGTCTTGCCGACACTCATGCATGGCGGGCCCGGGAGGCAGAATTGCTCCGAGGACACAAACAAGCATGCGGCTTGTTTGTTCAGTAACTACGTCGAGCACTTTCCAAATGTCGGAGGAGCACTGATTAAAGCTTTTGGCTCGGCGAGGAAAGATCCATCAGGGTTCGCACGCCAGCTATCAGAGGAACCTCAAAGCAGCCTCTTGCTCGCTGCTTTGTCTCCCAATGAGAAGCAAGGCAGCACATCAAACGGGCTGACAAAAACCTGCGTGGAAAAAAAGGAATACGTTATCCGCACGTTAGCTGTCACTGGGAAGCAGGAGGGGGGGGGGGGGGGGGGGGGGGGGGGGGGATTCTGCAACTCAGATCCTGAACCCTGAACTCTAAAGAAACAGGATCAGAGGTGACATCTGAGGTGTGCTGGGACACTAAAGGTGATTACATTTACAATACAGGGAATGCCTTGAACCGATCAGATCAATTCTTTTACGCTGATGACAGATGAGACATATGAACCAAGTAACTTTATCTTAATTTGAAAAACTGCACCCTAGATTTGTTTTTGGATAACAGTTGAAGAAAACATCCCCCTTGTTTTTGATGACATAAAAATGTTTCCAGGCAGTAAAAATAAACCAAAAAATGTCTGCATATTTCAACGTTTAGAGATGAAGAAAGTCTCTGAAAAGAATTACATAACCTCCTCATTTACCTGACTCCTTCTCCTGTTTCTGATTGGCCAAAACAGTGAAGTCAAACAGCGGCAGTCACATCGACTGTAACCGGCTAAGAGCTTTCACAATGAAAGCAGTTTCCCATCAAAAGACACTTGTGGTGATAATGGGATTTCTGGTTCACTCCGTAGGGGGCCATGAACTGAACTGTGGGAAGGAACTGCAGCGCTGCATTATAATGTCCGCCTGTTCCTACTGTACTTCTCCTATACATGCTAAATCCAAACATAAGAAGAAAAAGAAAAAGCCGTAGTTCCTCTTTGTAAAGTGGATGTCTCATGTAGTCCATAAAACAAATGACTTCCTGATCACTCCAAGCTCCCTTTTATAAGTCTCACTGGCAGATATCAAACCAGCACATCTGCCAATAAAAGTGAAACCACAGGGTTTGGTTTTAATGGAGTTTGCCTTCTTTGGTTTTATCCGCTGACTATTTACTCCATTATTCATCCGGCTTTTACTTTCAGTCAGCCTCCCAGACGGCATTTCAAAGCCAGCAGATTTCCCCCGAACCCTTATCACAACAAATAATATCTTATTACACAATTGACTGCATACAAAGGCAGAATGGATCAGACATGCTGCATTTACAGTCACTGGATACGCGCAGCAGCTTTGACTCTTGATTCGGGTTAACTGATATAAAGTGGTAACACAGCGCTCAGGAGCAAAGACACAAAGAAGTCTGGAAATCGAGAGTATTTTTCACTTCATACACAGAACAATGAGACTGAAGCAGGTTAATGTTTCTGAGCGGAGGGACTCTCTGTAGGACCAGTTTGTAAGTACGTCCAGTGATAAAGCCGCTTTTGTTGTCGTCATTACAAGAATAAAGAGATCCCTGAACCCGAGTGCTGCCAGGATCAAAGGGAAATACCTGGTGTATTGGACCTTCTGTAAAAGCTACAAGAAAAAACCATTTCTTTCAATAAATATCAATAGAAATGCATCGGTCAAGTGATAGTTAACCTTATTTGGTGTATAATGTATAGAAGGATGAATAAATATCCACTGCTTGGCGTGAGCGTGCATGTGATAGAATTTCACATTCTTCTGATGAGAAAAGTGAGCTCATAATATGAGTGGACAGAGACGTGGGTGGATGACCCTTTAGATTTATTTTACTTCATTTATCCCCTCTCGGTAAATGATTTCTCTTGATTTACCCCTCCTGTTTGTAGTTGTTTCATACTCCCATACTGGCTGCCGTGGAGAGTTGGTGGTTGAAGACATTGCTAAGGAAACCACAGTGGCAATTGGGATTTGAACCAGTAACGGTTCAGACAGACGCTCGCTTTCCCTTCCCTGGAATCGACCACTGACCCCCCCCCCCAAAGAGCCACTTTCTTGTTGCTACATTTCTTACTTGATAATAAAAGTTGACATTTTCTCTCAGGACTTGAACCCCAGTCTCATGGATGTTGATTTTGTTCTATTTTTCTGCTCGCCGCTAAACACAGTCAGTTCACTTCCTTTATTTCTTCTATTAAAACTGTATGGCATTATCCTCTTTAATCACCTTGAAAGGGTGAAATATACACATTGTAGGCTTTAAATGTCGTAGGCGTCTTGGTGAAAGTTAACCAAACGGGTAAACAAACAGGAGAATTTAATGACTGGCATCAAACACATACTGACTCATTTAAATTGCCGCATCAAAGTGAGACGATCGGTCAAAGAATGGGGAAAAAAAAGATTACCAGCTGCTAAGAAAGCATAGACCGTCGTGACACAATGAAGTAATTCACACATAAACCAGAAACAGTGGGAACAAAGAAGCACTCGAGAAACAATGGAGAAGCAGAATATAAGAGGAATTCAATAACACATAAACAAAGCACCAACCATGAGATTATGCATGTTCATTTCATGATGACAGCCTAGGCAACAATAGCTTCTGGTTCAGTAATGATATGTCTTGGAAGTGCTTAAATAAAGGAAAATACATGCAGAAAAATCAGTGTTCTTGCATACAGAGAAGAGTCGGTTAAAGTGGTTTGCTTTGATGCCTAAGAAATCCGGATTTTGGACCAAATCAGGACTTTCTGTGAAAATCCTCATCATTTATGCATGTGTGAAAGCTGGTATGATCCAAGATCCGGTTCTTTCAGGCAAATTCTGCTCCCCTTGAGTGGACTATGGGGTGATGGAACAGCTGCGATGATGCCATGTGGAGCACAATGCATTTGAGTAGAAAAATAAAGAAAGTGAGTCAGAAGAAATAGATGCACAAAGAAATAGAAACTGTCTCAAGGGCAGATATGGAGTGGTGAGGAAGAGCAGGCGCTCACTGATAAATGATCAAAAGACTATAGACCACCGTTGTTTGTGGTTAGCTGCTAACCGCTAGCGAGCTGCTGAGGCGGGACTTCCGTTATCAGTCCACACCAATCAAATGTGCTGGATTTCTTCTTCTGCCTGTCTGGTTAGCGTTCGTTTTGGCTAACAGCGCCCCCAAGAGCGGCTGTTGTTATTCTCGCCCCCCCCCCCCCCCCCCCCCCCCCCCCCCCCCCCCCCCCCCCCCCCCCCCCCCCCCCCCCCCCCATCTCCCCTGGAGAGCCGAGTCCCGGACTATTCTGGTGTGAAAGCAGCCTTAATGTAGAAATGGACCAGTCCTGGCCAAATGGGTTTTGGTTTCAGGAGTGGGTGCCACTCCAAGAAGGGGATCCAGTCAGGTGTAAATTTGACACATTTACAATCTGCTTCACCTTAAAATCCCATTTATAAGGTGGGGTTTTTTCTTACTCATATTAACGCAAGGACATAAACGGCCTCACAGAGTGCATCTCTGGATATGCAAACTGCTGATGGGACGCCATTTTCTGAAATGGGACCCTTCTGAAACTGGTACTGTTGGCTTCCAAAGTGCAACGCCCATCTGCCTGTGTGAACAGGGAAAATTAAAGTATTCTGAAAAGCTGACACGTCACTTTGTCATGAAATACAGTACTTAATTTGCATCAGTGTATTTCATCTGTCCTATATTTAGGAATGAACTTAGTCTTACTGGAGGACAAAGATGTACGTAGTCTCGATTCTTCTGCCAAAATGACCCATCGGTGTATGGATGACAGGAGAGGAATGGAAGCATGGACGCCCGTCGTAGAAATACTCTAATTCATGATGCATCTGAGTATCGACAGCTCCGCCAACCCAAGACCAAGTACTCAATATTGTCATTTCAAAACGAATCAGCCCGATGCCATCGTGGTGTAGCGGTTAGTTGTGTTTCTGATTGTACTCTGTGTTTTCAGAGTTTCCTGGAGTATGCTTGGCTTTCACTTCAGGGACTCAGATTTTCTCACACAGTCCTAAAAGCATATGTTCACTTGGCCTGTGATGGATAGAGATTGGAAGGGTGGAATGCTTGAGCTAAAGTCAGAATTTCCCCTTTTTTCAACTTCCAATGAGAAGAAAACTCTTTGAGCTTTCCCATTTCTTCTTTGCAGGAAAGTATGATCTGTTTGAATCTCATGCAATCCCCTTCCCTTTGAACCTAACCTGTGTCACCGTGTCTGTGTTTTATTGGGTTTCTTTTAGCTCTGACACCATGTCTTCCTGATCTGAGCGGCCTCGACTCCTCCTCTTAGACAGTGCCTCAGCTGAAAGAGAAGAAAGCAAAAAGTTTGAGCTGCGAGCTCCCGGTAGATAAAAGCTACTTTTATCGGCCATTAACTGGAGAGCAGACACAGCTTCAATCAAGCGGCATTCATAACTGAGCCATGTATTACCTCAGAAGAGAGGAAAAAGAGCGTCCGGGCATGTGTGTGCTGGCATGTCTGCAGTGTTTTTGTTCAGAAGGCTGACTCTGATCGCTCATCTAATCTCTGGATATCAAAGGCCGGTGGAAACCTGTATATATGAGCGCGAGTTTTCTTTCTTTTTTTTTTTTTTTGGTCTGTCCGATGTGTCAAGTATCTGCTATCTCATCTCAGATTCCTTTATCTCATTCTTTTTTCGCTCCAGCTGTGATTGACAGTCAGCTGGGGTGAGAAAGAGACAAGAGGTTGTTGCAGTGCCAGAGGTGATTTCTATGCGAGTGCTGGAGAGAGAGCGTAACTGCACACATGTGAAAGAGGGATTTATGAGTCAGGGACAAATGCGAGCATGCCACACTGACAGCGTCCATCACGGAGGCCTGATGCGAAGGGACAGGTCGCGTCAGAACACCCAAGAAGCGGTTTCATCACCCAAAGGCCTGATGGGAAGGGAGGAAAATAAGTGGACAAAGACGGCGCAGAGCCCGCTTCGCTCGGGCTGCCAGTGTTTTTGCTCCAGTTGGCGGTGTGGTGAGGCCAGGACACAGGTAATCCCACACTCCTGGACACAGAAAAGAAGAAAGAAAAGGGAAACAAATTTACATCAGTCACTCAGACTGAAAAATGGCCGGCAGGAATGGCCGCCTCAGAGCAATGTCACCCCGGTCGTCGTAACAAGAGGTTTTTCTTTCCTCCCCTCCGAAGGCAAACACGTCCACATGATGCGCTTGGCTGAGCAGAGAAGTTTGATTTCCTGTCGTGTGTGTGTGTATGTGTGTGTGTGTGTGTGTTTTTTCAATGAATACAGTTAGGCCAGTGGCTGACAATGTCATCACAATGAACAAAGGAGAATTGAGTCGTGCTGAAATCTTCCAGACCTTTTCCTTTTCAGAAAGAGACTCAGTCATCACTCACCACAGAAGAAATAGGTGAGACAATATACTCTCATCATCATCATTTGGGTAAATCACCCTTACAAATGCATTGCCAGAGATTAACTCTCAAATGGTTATCTTCAATGATGCACGCCATTATGAGCTGGAAATCAAATTTTTAATCACCTCATGCATTATCATTTACAACCTGCTCTAAAGGCACAATGCTTTTTGGATCTTGTTAGATGCATTCCAAATGAACCAAAAGCAATGGAAAAGCACAGCAGCCAATGGCCACACCAGCATCTCATCTACTTCTGTGCATTGTGATGCATCTACAGAACGTTAAGTGAAGAAAATTAAACAGTGAATCCCAGCCGGTCCAGCTATGTAATACCACTGTGTGCCACAAGATGGCGTGATGAGTTGCACTTGTGTCTAATCTATCCAACAACAAAGCAAGAAACAGAACGTCAGGAGATGCAGATGCTAAAACCAGCAATGGCTGAAAGCACAACTTCAAAAAAATAAAGGAATAATATAACATTAGAGCTGCATGAACTAAAAATAAAGGTGTCAGCAGACAGAAAAGCAGCTAAATAGGTTATTTGCATTGTTGGTAATAAGTTTTGGCCTTTAGGTCTGAGACCAGGAGAAATAACCCAAACTAATGACTCAAAGCACACCTCACACCTGGTTTTTGTCATTTCAAGCATCTCTCACAGAGTCCTTGTGTTTTCAGTAGTAGGGGTAGTGCTACAAAAATCCCAATGCTTAAATTTAGTGTGAAAAAAACAAAGGCTGCTCACTTGATCAGGGCAATGCATACACAGCATTTCGAGACATCAGTTCTATTCGCAGCGAGCTGCATCAGCCGCACAAAAGTGACAACTGGGATAAAAGTAGCTGTTTAAGAGTGAAAGGGGGTAGAAACAGACCAATACATCCAATTGCTGCACTGCTTTCTCAAACTACGGGTTGCAGTTTGCTGGAACCAATATAAATCACCTATTTGTTAAGGCAGGGTCCACACCGGACAAGTCGCCAGTCAATAACAGGGCAAACTCAGACGTGTGACGTGCCCCGTCCCACAGGAATAAACTGAATAAAGGCAAGGAAAACGCTGGCGCCTCACAGTCGGATCTGAGATGACCTCTACTGACATGTGGCTGATACTGCACGACCAGTTTTCTTACCGGTCAGAATATATTTTAACCCATAATTCCATCCATACATATGCAAAGGCCATATGTTATTTTCAGAAAATTCCATCTTGGGAGATGTTTACAGGAAGTTACGTTTTCAGTTGCTTCGAGCGCCACTTCTGTCAAAATAAACACTCTTTTTCACTCAAACGTTTTTGTGAAAAGAGAGTCTCAGGCTGATTATATTGCAATATGGACACAAGTTCATCAGCAAAAACAACAATGAAGCTGTGTGTAAATTCAGCAACTGTTCGACAAAAAGAATGTCTTGACCTGATACTGACTGAAACGTTCTGACTGTGTTTCACTGTGCTACCAGTACTTTACTTCCTTTTTCATTATCATTGTGCAACGGCAGATCTTCAAAGGAGAGCGGTGCTTTCAAGTCAAATAGTTAAATGGTCTCCTCAACTGAATGGCAGGAATCCGAGGGAAGGCTTCCTTTTAAACATTAAACCTCAAGCTAAACTCAAAAAAGCTTTGGTCCTTTAGCTGTTATTGGACTTAACACGCCGAGAGAGACAGACATGGATAAGTGTACTTCACTTATATTACCCATTTTGATCCAGTGGTCTCAAAGTGCTTTACATGGTATTCTCTGTCCATAGAGAATACAGTAAAAATCTACCATCTTCTAGGCACAATGGGGGGAAAAAATGAGAACAAGCACACCTTACTTAGTCTGTATAAGAATGGAATGTGCCTCAACTGAGTAAATGTGAACATGTGTCACTGTGAAATACTATTTGACACCAATATTAATGAGTGGATTTTGATTTTACGAGTCGGGAGCATTTCCTCTTCAGCAAAGAGGGAAACGTTAAATACTTAATGCTGTATGTTATTTGGAGAGAAAAACACACCGAATCATAATAAAATGTATTCATAGCCATATAAAGACTGTTATGTGTGCAGGTGCTGTTTTTTTCTTTCTTTCAGTTTGTGAATGAGTGTCTGGATGGTTATTATCTCTCTCTGCTCTGTCACTCCACCTATGACCTTTGGGTGTAAAAGAAAACGGCCGACTCTCCGAGAGACTGGACACAACAGTGAGTCACCGGCCTTAAGTCCAGCCGCTCACGGGGAGTGTTAGCTGTGTGTTGATCATTATTTGATGGGTTATTTTAAAGGATGCAGCAGGCTCACTTTTTTCCAGTACAGTATGAACATTTAGCTACTCGCCAATACAGAGTACTGATATGGGTCATGATTATTATGGGTCATTAAGGAGTATGAGTACTATAATGGTGTTGGTGGATCCCTACTGATTTTTATTCTGTTTTGTTGTTGCAATTGTGATTCAATTTAAATTTCTCAGCCTGAGCCTTTAAAGCTGAGGCAGCCAAGTGGCTGGAAGAATGTGGGTTAAATGTCTTTTTCTTTTTCTCCAATCCTCCAGGATATCTCAAAATGTTCCTGTTTTCGTCGAGCACAACATTCATCAGCCATGTTCCCTGCCCAAATATCTGAACGAACAACTTTCTGACCTGCTTTCTTGACATTTGGCGCAGCTGTCCCCCTGAGCTTTTTGATGTGGAGCATTTGAACTTTTTGATGCCAATCCTCCGTCGAATAAGGAAGAGAGGGAGTGGAAAAAAAAAAAGACAGAGCGAGAAAGGGGAAAAAAGCAGAGCCAGAACTGGTTGACATGGCTTGTGGTGGTGCCAGTTAAGGTCACTGGAAACACCTCATTTTAAAGGCAACATGCGCATCAGTATTTATTGAGTCTTCACATGCTTGAGGCGGCTGATGGACAATTAAAATATATGTGGGTAAAAAAATAGCAGCCGCTCGTTTTACAAAATGAAAGGTATTGTAGTGAGTTTTGGAGAGCAGCCTTCACCATGTGCTTATTAATATGTGCTTGTTGTGCCTGCTCTCGTCTTGTTAGCAATGCCAGCCCAATACCTCCAGCTTATTAATCACGCTGCCAAAAATAATGCGCATCGCAAATGAGGCTGTCTAGTTTTTGTATCTGCGGTAAATAGCTCCCACTGAGATTTGAAACATATGTGGTGCCTGTTTCATGGAAGTGATAGCAAAAGACATAATTGATTGCTGCGACTTTTGAAGGGAGTCGCTGTGCCAGGCGCTGTACGCTTAATTCAGTCATTAGAGCTGACATACCAGGAAAACTGAAACTCTCCTGAGGACTTCACATCAGGTAAAAAAAAAAACAAACAACACTAATCAGTACACACAGGTACTTTAATTATATTTCGGAGATGGCTTTTTAAATGTGGAGTAAATGCAGGAACTTGCTCTTCTTTTTTTCTACTGGGGGTGCATAGTTTATATAACAAACCCCACTCCCTTCACACACTGCTAACCTTTCTCACAGTGTAAAGAGACCCCAGGTGGTTTATGGACTATATGCTAGGAGGCCTTCTGGGACAACCGGACCAGCCCAGCGCTCCTGATGCAATCAACACATTTACTGGAAGAAGAGGAGCGCCTTCATCTGCTCTCAGTACAGCTAATTATGATGTGCTGATGCCAAGCGCATTAATAATAGAGTGGCTGTGGTAACTGACAATGGATATGCCAACACATCAGAGACACTATCTCTCAAATATCGCACATTGGTTCCCTGGAATTATCTGTACGACCGGTTCATGCTTCACACTTAATTACAAGAACACTAGTGGAATACCATTTCATATTTGTTCCAACAAGGTTTCACGATTAACATAAAATGTTTATAATGGGCAAAACTTGGGGCGTCATTGCCCTTGTGCTTAAAACAGTCTTAAAACAATCTGTCCCAATCTATTATGTTCATGGTTTCAGCAGATAGATTTTATTGGTCCAAGACCTGATTCTAGCGTTATAAGAAAAAGGGTAAAAGGATATTTCAGGACTTGTCCAGGGTGGTCCTGGACTAAAACTTTGATCCAGCATGTTTACATTTGTCCAGGCCTAGTACAGATACGTAGGTCAATCATCACTCGTCACATGCCACTGGCAAACTACTCAGTTGGGTTTTGAACGATTTGTTCATACTTGTTCAAGGTGGGAAAGACACTGGCTGTGTTCAAAACCACGTACTTACCTACTACTCATACTAACTAATTGAGTATGCAGTGTGTCTACTCTGGCAGTATGCGATTCTGTGTATGCGAGAAGTTCCCGGATGCATACTGCATTCGCCAGAAATGTTGAGTATACATCGCGGGTTCACGACTCATACTGAAATTACCCAAGATGCAACGCGACGGATGTGACGCATGGTTATACATATATTTTCCCTCCAATTTTTGTGCCAGTAGGTATGTTATGTTAGAGATTTCTGATTGGATTTACATTGATTAAAAATAGTTTAAAAAAACAAAAACAACAAAAAAAAACACTTCCATCTGACAACAAGTGCATGTTGAAAGTGACCATGATGTACCGAAGACAGCGAGCCGATCTTCGTTGAAGAGCCGAAAAAACTCTCCGTCGGTAAGTAAAGTTCTACATTTGAAGAGTTTAGAGCTGAAGTTTAATCAGCTTTAGCCGGTCGATTTGGGCTCGGGGAGGAGTGCATTGCATTGTGGGTTATATAGTATGCTGTAGTGTAAACGCTTTGCATACTGTCTGATGGACTGGGTATGCAGTATGCAGTATGGACAGTCTGGGTATGGAAGTATGTAGCAGGCAGTATGCAGTTTCAAACACAGCCACTGAAGTGCCATGCATCCCGGAGAGAACCAGATGGGTAGTCACTTGATCCGAGACCCAGGGATCGTGCTGGACCACCCAGGATTTTATTTTTTTTTTCCAGAGTCCGGTTTGTTTGCAGCTTACTTTACTTGAACTTTAGGGTATCTTTTCTCTATGCCATGGACGAACGGAGCACAGATCTTTAGATTTCTCTTCAAAAAATGTATACTTTTATAATCACGTGTTATTCAAAATATTCTGTCTTCTTCTGCAGTGCGGTGACATATTTGTGGGCAAATGATTTTTCTTCCCAATACCTCCTCCAGTATGAGGACTGTGCCTTTGTATTTGTCTCATTTTTATCTCGACCTCAGTAAGGACATCTTGGCAGTATTGTCATACAACGTCCAGGCCAAGGCTAAAACCACCCAACGTTGTTTGATGAAGTTCCGTGGCAAAATGCTGCTAAAAGCATAACTCCTAGTTTTTTTCAGACAGTTAGTCTGAAGCACATCTTCACGGTAAAAGAGACCAAACAGCAAGTCCGAATGCATGAGAGGCAGATTGTTTTCGAGCTAGAAACAGCCCTCATTGCTCATTAGGTGGGAGTGAAGGCAAATGTTCTATTGGGTTTCTGCTATCTCGCCCCTCAAGGGGAGCACAAACTGCAGCAGAAAGGATTCGTCCAATATCTGTTAAACAATTTCAATCTATCAACAATTGGTAACTTCTACCCAGGAGAGTGTCATTAAAGAGTATCTTCAACTTGTATCTCGCCAATATTGGCATTGATCAACATGAGACGAAGTGGCCTTAATCATCCATTATTCAGACTTCTATACCAATTAAGCTAACATCACATGGCGCTGGAGCCAAACCAGGAAGTCAGGACAAATACATGGAAGTAGCCAGGCACACTCTGCTTGGGCAGGCACACATGAAAGTACAAACTCCATACAAAAAAAAAACAAGACTGCAGGCCGTCCCCAGAGTCCAGCAGTGGAGGATTTTGTGCAGAACTACAGCACCACTTTGCACTGCTGGCCTTTAATGCTGCCACGAGAATGTGTAAAATATTAGCTTTCAGATCATAAAAACTGAATATTACTCAATATATCCATTCATACTTGTCGTTTCAGACTGTTTAGCTGGAGCTTAATGTTGATAAAATTATTCCGCTCAGCATCTTCAAAATCCTTCAAGGCTCTGCGATGTCTCTGTAATATTTTGGTTGTAATTTCAGAGCCTAAAGAGTCATCTGAGGCTTTTAAGATCAGGTCAGGATGAAAATGTTTCTACTGATCCAGTTTTACTTGGTATTGAGTAGTAAACACAGCGCGAGACATCATTAGATGGACAGTACCTCTAGAGAAACAAGAACATGTCTGTGATAACATGTTATATCAAGTTTTAATGATTTTTTACATTTTGATGATACTGCAAAAGTATGTTTAGTAAATATGAAAAAAATATTGGCTTTTAGAATAAGCTAAGTGCTTGACGCTCTTCTTTCAGGGGGAGAATTAACTTGGTTTGAGTCCACATCAGTTTAGGGGCCTTTCTATATGAAATGTGCACGTTTTACCTGTGGCACTGTGGTTTCCTCCCAGACAGAAATCGTGCATTTCAGGCTAATTTCTCAGTGTGAATTGCTCTAAAGAGTGAATTGCCTATTTTTCTCTGTTTGTCCTTTGACGGATTGGCGACCTGGCCAGGGAATACACTGCTGGCATCAGTTGGATAAAACTCTAGAGAATGAATAGATGCTTTTTACAAGACATGTCAAATATCCCATTAACTTCTCATTGTAGTCAATAAAACTTAAAGTTTATTTGATTGGGTCACTGCCAAAGAACTTTTAGATGATCAAATTAAAATAAAATCCCCCAGACTAGATTGCTTTAATCTTTGAACTAAATGGACAGTGTCAGTGCTGAACGGTGAGCCAGGGGCTTTGCCATTAGATGCCGCAGTTCTCTGAAAACTCGGCATCTTTATTTAATTTCTTGGGACTCATCCAGCCCCATCTTGTGTGCACTTTGCTTCTAGTAGGGGCGTATACATCCTGTCTCTCCGCATCAGTGAGATGGGAGCATCCCTCCTCTCTGCCGCCATCATTCTTCATTTCCATCAGCTCCCCTCCCCGCACTGGAAACACTCCCTCACCTCCCGTCCGTCTGTGACCCCTGACCCCGGTGGCCGATGGGAGCTGGAGTCCTACTGATGCATCCATGCCCCAGTCGCCTCCCCGATGCTTTCTGGCTGAGTGGAGGCGGCCTCGGAGGGCCTCCTCGGGTGACTGCGCCCGACCAGGCTCAGGTCACTCGCCTGGGGATGGGTTCAGTCGCAAAACACTCTGGTGGGGAAACTCGGCTGACTGCTGGCCATTTGCCCCGTGCATTTATCAGCTGTTTGCAGCAGACAGCATGTCAGCTCCAATGCAGGGACAGAGACAAAACGCTATTGTCAAGAAAGTGAATACACCCGGCGAGAGGCAGGATGCCAGGACCCTGGGTTTAAACCCGTGTAATCTCATGGATAGATGGGGCTTTGGAATACAGGGCCGGGAAGCAGAGATGTTTCAGTGTAGCAGATGTAAAACTTTATATAGTTAGCAATTTGAAAAAATTAGATTTTTCCTTAACTCCAAGACATTGCTAAGTAGCATGTTACTGTTTTTTGTTTTTTTATTTTCTGCCATGATTGTTGGTTTACCTCAAAGTGTTCAAACCTTACCTTATTAATATAAAATTAATAGTTAAATATTAAGAAAAACCTACTTGGAAATGGTTTTACTTGGATGACTGGAGGTCTCTTTGGACTGGTAAAACTCAGGAGAATATGGACTGAGTCATGGCAGTGGCTCATTCCTCCACGCTGTGAGAAACCCTGATCTGCTCTGACTTTAAAGTCTTAATGAATCGTGTTCTATGGAGTTGACGTTACTACATATTCCAACGAGTCGTCCATCAAGGGTTGAGTGAAGGCTGTGAATTATTTCAGACAGTAGACTTTATGTCATTAGTGATTGTTCATAATGTCGTGATGTTGCCATCTCTCTGCTCGTCGTGTGACCTTCAGTGTCTGGTCGGTAACCTGCATTTTCCTCTAATGTCAGCTGAGTCTGGCTCCAGACCACACAACCCTGAGTTAAATTGAGTGGATACAGAAGATAAATGAATTAAAGTCACCCAATAGTAGCCATTCGTGATGAATATATAGAAAATAATGTCTTCTTTTTTATTTTATGAAGAAGCTCAGCGCTGCTCATCCTCTTCGCTTGATTACACATATTAGACAGTCTTTCGGAGTGACTCCCCACCTCTTCACATTATTGAAAGAACACTTGAAATCAAGTCATGAACACAGACATTAGACAGACTGTTCACAAGAGCGTCATCCCGAGCAGGGAATGAGATCAATTTTAAGAACACACAATGGTCTTTTGTTTCGTTCCTTTCATTTCTGTCACCAAAATGAAGCATTCGGGCATCTTTTCTTCCAAAAAAAAAAAGTTCATCTAAACCCCGCATTTCTCAACAAAGTAGTTTAAATTTTAGTTTGAAAAAGCTGGCAAGTGTCTCACTGCCATCTGTATCAGGATTGTTTGGTGACAAAGTTCTCTTATAATATCGCATTCGAATCCCATCGCTGGTGTTTTGCCGCCATGCAGAGAGCCCGTCTCTGAGCGCTCGTCGGATCGTCGGGTCTCGCCACGTCTCCGTCAACGCACCGGTGCAATTACACTGCAGCCGGCGGCTGAGGTTAGAGAGAGTTCAGCGCTCTCAAGCCCGGCCCCTCGGTCCCTAAAGGACATTGATTCCTCTGACCTATGTGTGACTGCTCTTCCTCCGACCGGGGTTCGCCAACTTACTTGCGGCATGCTTGGACGGGCAGCTAATTTCCCAAGGCTCGCTACACCAGGCTATTAGTGCCGAGGCTAAAAACTAGCTGCCACGAGGCACGGCATCTGTGAGATCTATAACCAGGGTGGAAGCGAGACCAGCAGACCTCCGACATGCTGAAAGCTTTCACTGGTTACTCATGCATGTAGTTGTCTCCTCCTGAACCTGAGTGTCATGCTAATAGGAAACATTCTGGCAGCGAGATTTTGTGCAGTGAAGGGATGCAGCTGATGTCTCAGGAAAGGAAAGATGCATGTTTTCAGTTTGGGATACGACAGTAAACCTGTTTCACAGACATTAAGACATTGAGAAAGAATATTTATTTTGAAAGGGGAAGGTTGCAATGAGATGTAATTCTTATGAAGCCCTTCACGACAATTATGATTCATCTCTGAACCCCCCCACCCCGAACATGAAACTGTGTGTAATAAAGGCCCATTGAATATCAGTGCAGTGCATTTGAGCTCAGCTTCCTAACACCTTCAAATGGAATCAGATCTTGCAGGTTAGATGTTTCTACTTTCTCATCCTGGGCAGGTGAAGAGCTTTAAGCCCTGTTCAAACGACGGCGGTTTGAAGTGACAATGGAAAACCTTCCTTGCGCTTTGGGTGTCTGTTTACACGACAATGGCACACTGAGCTGTGGGAAATGCAACTTTTTAAGAACAACTTCCCAAGCTGGAACTCCAGAATGTCATGACTCCCAGTCCATACTGTCCTGGGACTTGATAGTTTTATAGCTTAGAGTCTCTGCTAATCTTTGAAGTTCAACTTTGTCATCCATTCGTATAAAATATGAAAATAAACGCTGCCTGGTATGCTAACTACATTGTTTGCAACATGTTATACCGTTTCCATGTAAATGCATGTGGCTTTTAAAACATTGCTGTATAAACACGAGTTTTAAGGAACAAAAATTGCACTGTTTTCACGTGAAACGTTGTCGTACAACCGCGGGCCTGAATCACAACCAAACTAGCCTGAGAGCGGCTAGCTAACACAGTCGTCGTTTTGTGCAGGTAATACAGAAATGCTTGAGTGGATGTGGTTGTGCATCGCTTCCATCAAGTTTTGATATGCCAGTTTATTCATTTTTTTTTCTGAACCAGCCTCTGTGCTGCCTTATTTTTTTTTTTAAATTAAGAGAATTCAAACTGAGATTTCCCCGTTCAGTACTGTAGCTGCAGCTAGCCGCTGCTGATGGGTCAGACGTTCAAACGTTTTTGAGGCGGTTTTCCTTTTCCCCAATAAAACCACTTGACATTAACAGAATTTAAGCTGGCTTCACGATTTTCCTCTTTAACACCTCTGTGAAACATTCTGAAAATAACAGGAGTCAAAATATTTGGGACCGAACCGCATTTCAAGCGTTCTCCCAACATTCCTGGAAAAATTGGTGGTAATAATTCAAAGGGGAAATGTGACACAAATCCACTGAATAAAATATTTTCTTTTTGTTGTAATCTCATGTGAAACCCGTGGAAAAATATAACTAATACCTGAGTGACACTGATAACAGATTCTCAGTTGAAGCACTCCAAGCTGCTGGTCTACTGGTGTAATTGTAGGTGTTGCATCGGGCTGATTATCCACAATGAGAGCCGTCTGAACAGATTTAACTTCTTATGGATAAATGTGTGAAAACTGTTATTGAATATCAATCTTCAAGCAGTTATTTATATTTTATGGTGTCAGCTTTCAGTGATCGAACAGGCTTGACACACTCGGTATGTTGTGACGAAGCACAAACCCAGTCCCACAGGCAATGACGTGGTTTAACACAGCCTCTGCTAATGATGTGATCATGAGAGTAATTTGCACATGTTGGAAAGTACCTGTCATCACACCACGCTCGGTGGCAGAAGAGATGCATGGTTTGTGCAGAAGCATCACGAGGTTTTGAAAGAAACTTATTTTGCTTCATATTCCCAAACTGCAACTCAGAATGAAGACAGAACTCGAATGGAAGTGAGAAAAAGGCTTCGTATTGTTTGTTAAACCATTTATTTTAGGTGGGGATTGATTAAAAACTAGAAAATCTTTGCTAAAGTTGTAATTAAAATTAAAAAGCAGCCTGCTACGACGCAATCTGAACATGAACACAGTATATGCATGATTGTAGATAAGATTACCTGATCAAAAAAAAGTATTGGAAACACTTGCAGTTGTTCAAAGATGTAAGAAGAGGTGTTGTGTTCTTGCATGTCCTTCTGGAAATATTGTACTTTAGCAGTTTAAAAGACGACAAGCTAAGATTGCTCGTGAAATGTACAAAAGGAGGCAAAACGGCAGCCTGGGGCCCTGATAGAGAGGAAATGGTATCATTGTACAGGAGCTTAATATTTGTACAATTACTCTAACATTCTGTCCTGCAGGCAAAGTTTAGGGAATACCAGCTGTGGCTCCGTTTCCTCTGGAATTAGAAAGAAAATCAGTGCTTGGTGAATGTGTGTTCTCGTTAAAGCACAGTTCCGTGTAGAACTGGGGCAGACGAGGAGCGTTCAGGAGGTTTTAGTTTACAGAGATGCTAATAAATTGGAGACTGGAGCAGTTATTGTCACTGAGGCTCGCTGATTATTAGTTAACGACTGTGAGAAAGTCCCCAAAGCCGCAAACGTTCCGCTCCGAGACGTAATTCAGTTTGGTTTGGCTCAAACATCCACTTCACAGAAACGATTAAAGTGGACCGTCGGGCATTATTACAGTTCAGCCGATCGATATTTTAGAATCAAAGAGCTTGTTTTTTTTTTTTGTTTTTTTTTTTTTTGCGTGGGCGCTTTCTGCGAGTGAGTCCTGAGTGACGTCTCTGCCAGGAGCCGCACGGCGGCCTCCAAACAAATCGCCGATATGTGATCGCCATGGAAACATTGACCCTGAGCAGACCCCCGCCCTCACCCCGAGGCTGGGAACACAACAGCAACGATAAGCAGCTTTTCCAGCCAGCTCTCACCGCCGCGGGTCCTCGGGGTCCTTCCCAGCCCCTCCAGTTATGAGGTCTGTTGCCAGCGGCCGGCGTGAATCTCATATACAACCCGCCGCTATCAGCCGTCCCATAGGGCCGGCCGGCTCGCGCTCACAGCAGAGATAGCCGCCACCGCGAGCTCATTTCGCCGGCGCTCTCCCGCTACACAGTGTGGCAGAATAATCACACCAATAATACTCTCCGGCTCGGTTTCAGCGCAGGAGCTCTGAGGAAGGAAATTAAAGAAATGAGGAACGAGAGAGCTCCAGATCTCACATCAGAGCTGTTTTTTAGGTTGTGTTTTTTTTTTTGTTTTTTTTTTTAAACTTCACACACTGCCAAGAGAGGACATCCAAGGCAATAAGGCTCCCAGCCTGCCGAGGGAATTGCTTTGCCAAAAATATTTGTTGTTTTCAATAATGTGGCTGTTTGTATTGCACAGAGGAGAAAATTTGTGGTTGGCGTATAACGGGGCGACCATATTCTGAAAACGCACAGAGAAGACACCCTGCCTGGCCTCGTGGAGGTGCTGCAAAAATACCAAAAGATGCTGAAAGATGGCAAAGCTTCATGAACTCTGCTTTGATTTTAAACATTCTTTTCATGTTTGAAGTGAAAATTAAAAAATATAAACTGTATGCATTAGTCTGCCTATGTATTATCCTGATATTCAAATTTACTTTATGTACAAATGTTAGCTCAGAAACACTGGCTGCAATGACGGGATGGTGTTTAGCATGATTAGAATCAGTAATTTCGTTCACTGTAATCATGGAATACTTGTCCTTTTTAGTTTTACAATTAGTATCCTAAAAATGTTAGATTTGCTTTCTGGGCCACTAGATGTACCTAAAGAGGAGTTTGTGTGGTTCGTTAAACTGCGTTCCAGGCCCCAGTGTTAGTTCTGAATGTATAATTTGGGTCTTTTTGTTATTGCTGTAACCACAGTTCAAGCGTACTGCAGTTGAGATAAACTGCAGTGGGGCAGACTGAAGCACACCGATAGGTTTTGTACATTATCGTTTTATTATTGAACCAACATTGAGTCGGTATTAAATTCTCATCGCTTCGGTGAAACGGAGTGATCCCTCCTGAGACTCAGCTGTCCAAACGGGCTCTCGTCACTCACCCTCCGCTAATCCCCCAGAAGCCCCCCAACCCCCCCCCCCCCCCCCCCCCCCCCCCGGTTCCCCTGGGGGGCCAGCCAACAGCCCTCCTCCCTCCCCGGAGCTTTGGACAGGTTCCCCGGGGCTCCTCAGCCCTGGCCTCAAAGGCACAACCCCAATCCCCCCTCCGTGATCCCCGGGATGAGCCGGGGAAACGCTGCTCCCGGAGGATCCGCTGACCGGCGGCAGCCCGTCGCCCGGGCGACGGCCGAGCGTCAGCAGATTCTCAGAGAGCGTCGGAGGCGGCGGCCTGGACCCCGAGTGCCGCCGGCCTGAAGATAAAACGCACACACATCCAGAAACACGGATAACCGTTCCCCCCGTCCGGCGCGCTAACTTTCACTTACTTAGGGCTAACATTTGGCACGGGGATGTTGGCGGTTGCTGCGAGTGGTGTTCGGCAGTGTGTGCGTGTGCATGTGCGCTTGTTTGTGAGCGAGCGAAGGATCCCTTTCATCTTGCCTCTGCTACCAATCTGGCAGTTCTCTCCCACCACCGCCAGCCAGCCACCCACCCACTCTGCAGCCTCCTCTCTTCCACTCACAGTGGCTGCTGTGAAAGCACCATCACTCTTTAGGCGATTGTTCCTTCTAATGTGATGACAGAGCAGGAGCCGGAGCCATACTTCCTAATTTGTCGGAGGCACGGTGGAGGGAAGCGACAGAGTGTAGCCGCTCAGCGCCGACAGCACCGAGGGAAGAGGGGATAAAAGGCATTAAGGATATTTTCTCTTCAGTGCAGCAGAGCTTTACAAACAAAAACCGGAGAAGTTCATCTGCATTGGAAACCTGCGATTTAATCGGGTGATTATGGTGATATTTTTAATGAATTATAATCTATTGATAAAATGTGGATTGCAGCGCTCAAAGCCCAAACAGGGTGATAAATGATGGAAAAAACAAAACAAAAAACTGAGTCATTGAAGAATTATGTGATTCAGAAAGATTACGAGTCCAAAAAACGTCGATGTCATTTATTTGGTTAATAATAATGCCACTGTTGTGCATTAGGTGGCAGTAGTGAGGGGTTTGTTCTTCCCAGGAGCTCCAGCGTCTGTTCTGTTAATTGTTGAACCTGCTGTTGCTCCGATAGCATGACGGCTTTTAACATGAAAACGAAAAACTTTCGTTTTGTTTTGGGTGTCAGTTTACGCAACACGTGCTCAGAGTCAACGAGAATGCAACTTCTTAAAACACTCCTGAAGCTGAACGTTTTGAAAACTCTCTCTGTCTCCGTGAAAACAAGGGAAAACGCAACTTTTTTGAAACACTTTGGTAAATAGTTCCTCTGCACATGCTCAGTAGACGAACAGTAATAATGTTTGTCTTCAAAGTGTCCTGACTCCCAGTCCATGTTCTCTTAGATTTGATAGTTTTAAAGTCGACAGTGGCCGTAATAACACTCCAGTGTCGCAGTGTTTGTGTTCGACCAGTGTTCTAAATAACCATTAAATGTGATTTAAATTCCAAGCAGTAAATCACCGAAATCACAATGAATTTTATGAGAGAAATAAACATTTGACTGATCTCTCATTAATTAGACTCACCTGAAGTCACAAAGCATGTTGGGCATTTATAATGACGGTAATGCAGATTGTTTTAATAAAAAACAGTTTTGTTATATTCAACCATATTGCACTTACTGTTCATGGAATCTTAAAAGTATATTTGAGAACTGCAGATATTTTATCAATGAAATATTATTCTCTCATTTAGCCATTTTTAGTCTTTGTCCATTAAAGCAGTTTTAGCCTTTAAGCCATTTACACGTATATTTTCCCAGTGTTAGCTATTCCAGCATCGTCAGTCATAACAGTCATTTCAGCTGCTGCAGCTGCTTTAACAATTTCAGCCATTATGGTGTTTTAGAAATTTGACCAATTTTAGCCGCTATGCTCGATTGAACAATTTTAGCCATTATGCCCATTTTAACAAATTTAAGAATCGGCTGAAACGATTTATTCCCACATAATTCAGCGGGAGCCGCTGCAGATCTGTGGCCAGATTAATGCACCGGGTTGCTTTAAAGCACTCAGGTGTGACTAAGCTGTTGTCAATCAGCTATTATGAGCAGCGTGGCACGCTTCATTCGGAGAAGACGAGCCAAATGACCTTGAAATTACGCCTTACCGCACAAGGCGCTGTGACTTCTGAACTGCTTGAACGGCGAACCGGTGCGAGGGGCCGTCATCCAGGGCGCACGCATTCATCATCGTGTCGGCACAGGAGGCGCCGCATGAGCGGCGCATTAGCCAGGCGGCAGCTGCTGCTGTGGTGCCCGGTGTGAGCGCCGCCGCCGCCGCCGCCGCCGCCGCCGCCGCCTCCTCGCCTCTTCTGGACACACGCGCAGAGCGGCGTTCTCCACAAGAGCAGCAAACAAATGGAGCACGGGGGTGGCTGTCAAACGCTCGCAGCACAACACCGGGGAGGAAGAGTGTCGGCGCTCTGCCGCATTCATTACCGCCGCTAATTAGCATAATTAGCCGTTACGCAACCCTGTTATGGGGAACCTGTGGAGGGAAGGTTAGCTCTTTAACTGACATGGCGGTCAGGGTAAACACACTCGCTGCTTTTACTCCGCGAACGCGGCGGTTTGCTCGGTCAACAATCAACAGCAGCGCTCGCTGTCGCATGTGTGCGACTGGAATAGTTTGAGTTCAGACTCTGCAGACTTGAAACATCGCTCAGAGGGTGAGAAGTGCATTTTCAGAATTTATTTCTTTGTACAAGCGAATCAGAATTAGCCACTTTTGTCCTGGTCTGGTTAGCAGAATGAGAGCTAGGAGGATTTTTACATATTTTATTGGAAAGTCCATCAGACAGTTCCTCTGATGAGCCCAATTGATTTTTCTTTTAATGAGAGCTAGAAATAGGTAATAAAAGTCTACAATCGCAAGAGCAACTTTGGAACTAAAATGTCTCCTTTTGTGATGTCTGAGGCACATGGGTGGTTTCGAGAGGCGCGAGCATCGGCACTTAATACAGACGATGCAGCCGGCTCAGAGGTAAACATGCAGCGGAGAGCGATGGGTTCGATAAAGCCACAGATTAAAAATGTGCAACGCTGAGGCAACAAACTGAACAACGGAAGATAAAAACTCTTGAGAGAGTGAAATAAAAAACTTCAAAAATTAAATTCATTGTTTTGGACAGCCAGCCAATCTCAGTTCAGTTCAATTTTAGTTCTATAGTGGCAAATACAACACAGTCATCTCACTTTTACAGAGAAGAAACAACAAACAATAGTGGAAAGGAAAAAAAAACAGGAAGAAACCTGCAGAACAAGACTCAGAGGAGGACATTTGCCGTATTATTTTTGACATCAATCTTTAATATTCCGTTTATCTTGTTACTGATATAATCAAGCTTGATTTATTCTCAATGGGGATTATATAGAGTTTAATCCAGGTGTTTGAGTTAATTTTCTGACTGCTGTCGGTGGAGCTTGAGATTTCAAACGTCCCACTTCCTCATGCAAATGTTGCCCTGAGTGGAGTTGTGATTTATCTCCATTGCCGAATAAGGTTAAAACAAAGCTACACCAAATTAAATGCATGGAGAACAGATAGACGATATATAAGAAGCAGACTGGTGTGACGCCCGTCTAAAGTCAGGAAACAAACGCAAAATTCTGTTCATTACAGTACAAACGGTTTATGAGAACGTCCTACAACACATGTCTGCCAGCACTCCAGATGTATGGATGAAACCTGTAACTGACCCCCGATGCACACTGGATGCGGTCCGGCTCCGGAACGGCTCCGGTCCGGTTCCGGAGCCTCTGCGGAGCTCCGGTCTCTTTCCGCAAAGATCCTATATTTCCGCATGCCGGAGCCCTACCGCGTCAATTCAGACGGAAGCAAGTCGGGTGCCCGGAAGGAAACGCGATACGTGTTCCAAAATAAGTCACTTCAAAATAAAATCTGTCGTGTTTTTGACTTAATATTCTATTTTTTTACTTCTTCTGGTAGAATACAGAACAAACAACGTCATGTAGTCATTATACGCGTTAGAAGAACGAACGGTTTTGCATTTCGTCACTGCTGGGAAGCCAAATGACTCCAAAATGGCTCAAAACAGCTCTGTGACCGGAGCAGCTCCGTGTTGCCAGATTGGGCGGGTTTGTTCCAAATCAAGCATCTTTTTTGAACACGTCGGACGGGTTGATGAAATGATCATGTGTTTATGACGTGTTTTTTATCATACAAATATGGTTTTCACGTGCATTTTCATCCGAGACGGCGGTTTGGGCTGCTTTCTATTGAGTAAAACGGGTTTCAAATTGTTTACGGGGGATAACGACAGATCTGGCAACCTCCTCCAGCTTGACTGCGGAGACTCAGCAGGCGGTGTGAATCACAGTGCTCCGGTGTACCGGGCCGGAGCCGGACCGCATCCAGTGTGCATGAGGGGTCAAAAGTTTACCTTATTTCACTGCCTATGGGAGCAACAACAACATGTATGGAAAAAAGGTCACAAAATGTTTGTCAGGCGTGTTTCATGCCAAGATGACCTTGTAATGCCTGATTAAATGTGCTCAGAATAAACCCCAAAAACGTTTCCAAAGCTTGAGAGAGGACAGCGTTCCGACTTCCATGTTCCAACCAGTCTGTTCTCCCAGAGAACTGCTGCTCATTGGATATTTTCTCTCGGTGGTCCCTGGAGACCGTTTCGTGTTTTTGGATGAATCTGAAACAGCCGGGTGAACAAACCCCGCCACGCTGAAAGTCAATCAAATCACCTTCATCATTATCATTTGAACTTCAGCGGCTCGTCTTCGTCTGCATGACTAAATGCATCAAGTGTCTGCCAAGCAGTTAAACAGGTGTACCTAATAAAGTGGTCAATGAGCTGGAAGTGGATTGATTTAAAAAAGAAAAGGAAGGAAGCATCCAGAGTTTTGACTTTGCAAATTGTTTTGGCAGAGGTCCAGCTTGTTGACGAGCTTCATGCCATTCTGAATAAAACTTAAATTGTCATTCCCGAGCAGGGCCCTGATGCATCTGACACAAAATTACATCTTAGAAAATAAGCATGGGTCTATATATAATCTCACATGGAGAGAAGGACAGCCTATTACAGATCTAATTTGCAATTTTAGCCGAGAAGACAGTTGTATTTTTACATAATAAAGCTCAGCTAATACATCTTGAAGACGCTGTGTGTGGAATTTAAAGCAGCTGTAACCATTATAACCACACACACACACACACACGCACACACACACATGGACTCATGCTTTGAGGCCGATCTACAGACCTCTCGCATGTCCCGGTGGACTGTGGTCTTGTCTCACTTATGGTGGAATAACAGGGTCAAACTACCAGCCAGACTGGGGGGAAGAAAGAAAAACACAGAAACATATTCCACTAACCTGTTTTTCTTTTTCCTATTTTTTTTTTTTCTCCCATTAAAGTCAAAGAGCATGAAATGTATGCGGCTCCCTCGTGATGCCACAGTGAAGCCACTGTCTGCATGGGGCTTATTAGAAAGCCTCCGGAACAACGTTTTAGCGCAGGAGGGAGGGGGAAGAAGAAGGAGGGGGCGCAGGGGAAACAAAGCTGCAAACAGTACGTCAGAGATCATCTTCATCTTTGCTTTCACACCAAAAGCAAAAGGAAATCAGCCGTTCAATGCCGCCTTTGTAGAAATCAAACATGTGAAGTCTTACAGCACTGCCCGGGGTTATAGCAAAGCGCTCCTTGTTGCGTTGCTTTTAACCGCATTAACAAATACTTTACCACAAAAGACAGCTGCCTGATATGTTTGATATTCATGTACAGCGGATGGAGGGTAGAACTGTGACGGCTCTGTGTGTTGAGTTAGGTTTCTCCTGTTTGGGAGCATGTTTCAGTATTTTTAATGAACAGACAAAGCTTTAGTTTATTGTGGAGCAGCATGTCGAGATGCAGACTGAGTAATCGCGACAGAAAATAGTGGAATATCAAGGAAGCCTGCGAAAACTATTTGCTCGGTGATACCAAAAAAACAAAAACAAAACAGTCTATTATGACTCAGGTCAGAGAAGCTCCTCAGGATGTAGGCGTACATGTTTCTTTGTCAGCATATAACATCACGTTTGGAGTTTCTGATGACTCACCAGGCAGTAATCCCTTTATTTAGACCTAGAAGAAGTCCAAGCTGAAGGTGCAAAGAAAAAAAAAACAACAACATCAGAACACAACATACATACAAGGCAAGAAGGGTTTCTGCCATGGAGGGAAAACTTCACAACTGTGTTGAGATGATGGAAGTGACGGAGAGAGAAAAGTGCGGCTTGGTCGTCGGCCTCGGCGGCGCCTCGTCTGTCAAACGCGGCGAGCCCCGCGTTACGGCCCGGGCACGTACGGCTGCCAATGGAGCGGGCACGCCGCCATTTATTGATGGTTTCGCTGCTGACAGAAGCAGCGGGATGAATGCGGAGCGAGCGCCGCGCTCACATTTTTTAGACAAATGCATCAAAACCCATGCGACGACAGATCGGCAATGAGCGGGCCAGCGATCCGCGGCGCACGGCCCAAACGACTCGAGAGCTTTCTGGGGTGAAGAGGTGGAATCCGCTCCGCCGGCGGAGTCAGATAACCGATTTCAGTTCAAGCTGCCGACGATTAAACAGAACGCAGGGATTCAACATGAAGTGGGAGGTATGCCCAGTGATGAACCACGTCTGGCGGTCCCAGCTTTCAAGCAGTTAATATTTCCACATGATTTTCTGACCAAAAGTCAAATTTGATCTTTTGGTAAAAAAACTCTCTCATCCAGTAAACAAAGTGGGAGAGTGTTAAAAGGGCTGCATCTCCCACATGATTCTTTGTCTGTGGACGTTAACCTACTCAAATTGGAGCCGAGAGCACTTTAATGCCTCGTTCAGTTTTTTTTATTTCATTTTAAATGGAATGTGTGAAAGCAGAAAGCCCCAAGAACGAGTGAAACAGCTTATTGTTGCACACCCAGGCTGCAGTTTGGTTTATTGCACTGTCCCCGTCCTCTTAATGCTCCTTCACCGGCAGACGAGACACAAAAAACATTTAAAAAATAAATAAATAAAAAGAGTGTCTGCAAATGTAAGACGAGCGGAAGCGGAACTGCTACAAAGAGAGCGAAACCCAGTTAACTGTGGACTCACAAGTTCACTGCAGCTAGCATGGTGGTTCCTACTCTGCGATAGCATCAAGCTAGCAGAGCTTTCACACATTGTTGGGTTAGCTGCTTCTAATAAGTTCGTCATGCCTTTAGCTTGTTTATGTTTCTTTTCTTTTTTGTCTGGAAAGTAGGTTTTTACAACATACCTTTGACGTGTTTTGACTTGATTCTCCCATCTTAATCGGAAGTATCATTAACCTCCGTCAGGTTAGCCGTTTGGGACTGACATGGTGTAGCACCATAAAAGTCTGTTATGCAGTGTTGTATATTTTATTGAGCACATGATTTGATCTGCAGAATGTTTCCAATTTCTATGTATTTAGTCATACAGTCCCCTGAAGTGGGGGTAAAAGAAAAATTTAAGCAAACTTTTGCCTTATTTGGAGATCAGTTAGCGATCTGCTGAACTGCTAAGCGTTGCCAACTAAAGACTTTAGAAAGTAAAAGTTACTTTAAGTCATGATATCTAACCTGCCACTGCTGCACCTGTGACTCTGACTCTTCTATTAGCAACCAAACTTCATTCCAGCAGAACCTCTCATACAGCAAAATGTTATAAAACATATAAAGAAAACGATATTTTAAAAATATGATTCTGTTTGGACGTCACAGAAATGGATCAAATAAACATCCAACCTATGCTACCTGTTGCCTTCAGGTCCATATATAGATTATAGTTTGGCGTGAGAATAAACAAAGCATGAGGATAGGTTAGACTCAAAAGAGTCACTGCCACTCTCAGTGTGTTAGGTTTGGCAGGGCTGGAAGACGTCAATCTCCAGAAAGAGGTTCCAGACTTGGCGTCAATGATTAGAACCTCGGTTGCGAGAAGCCCGGTGTGTGCTGTCATCCTGTCAAGGTCTAAAAAGCTCTCCGGCGCCTTCAGATGAAAATGATCCGCAGTTGGCGCGGATTTGAAGCGACAGCCAGTCTGTCTAGAAATGACTAACCCATCAAATCCTGCTCAGGAACAGATTGTTCCACAGAAAAGAAGCCCAAAAGCGATATCACAGGATCCATAGGTAGCTCTTTCGTTCAGCCTCGGCGTGCGGCGGGGAGAGCGCACGAATTCAACCTGCAAGGGAGGAGGGTCAGCGTGAGAGCATTTTACTGTCAAAGAATGATGTCAAACTTTGGTTTTTCCACTGAGTATGTACACAGTAGGTGTCAAAACTGTCAGAAAACTTTAGAACTTTCTTGGCCTTAGATGAAGCAAGAACACTCCATTTCTATCAAAGTACGGATGCTTGTGTAAAATTATTCTTGCAAAGGCAGAAATGTAGAGTCCACTGATGCACAAACCTTCCAAAGCCTTTTGACTGAATCTTTTCAACTAAGTATTTGCTTCCTCTGCCTGGTTTTTATGTGTCAGTGGCAGAAGGAGGCTTTGTTCCATAAGAGGTCAGTTGTTTTAGTGTGATTGTGAAGCTTTGTGAAGAGGACGAAGCCCGTTTGACTCATGGAATATGAAGTTCCTCTGAGTCATTCTCACCGACGCGGTTTTTCGTGTCTAAAAGTTTGCAGAAAACATTTGACTCGTGAAGGGGAGGGGGGAGGACTGCATCCCAAGCAAAACTTGGTTAAAGGGTCAGAATGTAGGGAAAGGAGAGCTGGAAGCTCAAAACACAAGTAGGCCAGGGGCCTGAACACGTCTCGGGGGTTTCCACACCGACTCTGTGTCCTGCTGGCCGAGCAGACCGGAACCGACCACAAAGAGCTGCTGCTCTCCCCGGCGCACGTGCTCTACATATATTTTTATACCCAGTTGAAAGGATGGGCCCATTACACTTAATAGGAGTTTTCTCCCCCCTCCACTGTTACCCACAGCTATTTCCTTTTCTTTTCCAAGAGAATTGGCAAGGGGGCAAAAAAAACAACAAAAAAAAAAAAAAAACAGGAAAACAAAAGGACATTGGAGGGGGAAGATTACCCCGACTTGTTTCTCAGCTTTCCTCACTCATCTCGTGCAAACTAAACTGGCACACTGCGAACTCCAAAATGTAAATAAGTGTTTATTTGGTGGAAGCCTCGCTGCCGAGCCGTTTCAGACCTGTCCAGGAAATCCCTTTAAAGCGAGGAGACGAGCACGGAAATTTCCCCGCGTCGCCGCATTATTTATTTCCCGTGCATCAAAACAAGGCTACAAAATAAGAGAAGAAACTGAATTAAACATCATTTCGGTAAAAGTTTGCCGGTGTGTTTGTGACAGCGATTTCTGACTCTGTGCGAGGCACACTGTACCATCCACTGCTCTCCAACTTTCTCAATTCCGCTCTGTGACACAATGAAATGAAAAAAAAAAAAAGGAAAAAAAAAAAAAGAGGAGAATCAACCCCCATCCCCTTCGGATCTCCTTCCTCTCGCTCCGTCTCTCCACTGCTTGTGCCGCACCTCAAACCAGCTGCGATAAATACAACAACAACAAAAAAATAAAACCCTTGCTGGCTCGGTTCCCTCACCTCCATCTATACCACTCGCCGGTACTTAACAGACAATTACGGCGCGTTTCCTCTGTTGCAGGAGCAGAGAGTGCGGAGAACTTGTCACATAAGATGCTTGAGGCTCAGATATCATCAGGAAGTGAATGCAGCTGCGGCAGAAACCAGCTTCAGAGCGACAACTTTATGTTAATCTCATTAAAAAAAAAAAAAAAAAGGCACGCTATCAGTAAAGTAAGATCTACTTTTAGAGGTAACATGTTGGAGCCGTTGTGTCTCTCGCTGGGCTGTTAGTTTTTATGACAAAAACAGTTGAATAGTTTTCACTCCTGTTCGCTGGACCGCCGTCTCCGGTGAAGAGCAGCGCCACGACAGTTTGATCATCCTGAATTGACTCAGGCCTGTTTACACCACGACGTTTCAAGTGGAAACACATTTTGTTTTCGGAAACAATTTGAAAACACTGCAGTTTTCATGTTGAGTTGACTTTTTAGGCAACAAAAAACATTGGTTGGAAATCATTCTAAAGGATACGATCAAGAAATAAAGAAAAAAAAAAGCCCCTTATTTACTTTTTAGAATGTGTTTCTAACTTAATTTAAGCGATCGCAAGCAGACCCTGCTTCTAATTATAATCTGAATAATTATTTTGAATGAACTCTTCTTGGGTTCGTGAACAAAACAATGTTTGTTTTTCTTTTTCCATTTGGCAAAAGCTCGTATCAGAAGTCGGGGTAACACCCTGTCTGCCAACAAGGTTTGCTTGGAAATACTTCATAGTACTTCAAAATATTTTAAAAAGTATGTAAACAATGTCCAAAGGAGGGATCGAACGCAGCAAACGGAACTTCAGTGAACGTTTTGCTGCCAAATTGAAATCTCAGATAAAACTCCAAGCAAAAGCCCAAATCTTCAGAAGAACCTGATTCAGACTTTTTCTCTTTTCCCAAATGACTGCTCAGTGGAATAATGCTGCAGTCTTGCAGGGAACAAAGACTCCAAGATCTCTCGAGGGACATACAGTTTTAAGTTGGGATTGCTGGTTGTGACTGTCCGCCTCCACGCTTCAGACGAAGCACCAGGATCACAAAACAAACAAATACGGGAATTACTTTTTACAACTTAAAATGTCTATGCGGCATTAAGTTTGGCGAGTGTTTGGCCCGTGGTAACATCTGTAGGCGTTAGCCGAGGAGGCTGTGTGTGATGGAGAAAGTGCACGTTGTCCGTGCAGGTTTGTCATTTGAAAGTCTTTCACAGGGAACGACTCTCTTGTATCTCGGTTCTTGCTTTGTGCATCGGCTTGAAAACCAAATGAGGTTATCAGCGTGTTGCAGAATAGCTGTGGTTAAATGGACCAAGCTGATGAAATACCAACCATGTACCATGTAAAGACTTCAATCTGGTCATATCTGCACAGTGGTGTAGTTCAAGTTTTTTAGTCCATGTGATCGGTCCGTTGGGTCACTTCCTGCAGTCAGAGATTTGTGTGTGTGTGAGACGTCAGTTCACCCAGCGTCATGACGTGACGTTTACATGCGATCACGCCATCCATGCTCGGCTCGTCCTGATTGGATTATGAACAAAGACATTTCTTTGATGTTGCGGTTTCAAAAAGAAAAAAAGCAGCACAAGTGTGATCGTTTGAGTTAATTCCATCTCTGATACTGCCGGAAGCCAGATGTGGGATTCCGTGTTCATGTCACAAACAGCGAACGTCTCAGTGCAAAGCATCATGGGACCGATCCTCTGAAATGACTCGGAGCTCATCTTGATGGATTTAAATCGGCACAACGTTCCGTTTACTTAATGTTCGTGTAAACGGGCCGACCTGGTCCTGTTATCGGAAAGAATTCAATCAGACTGACACAACAGAAGCAGCTGAGGACGAGAGGAGACCAAACTCCATTTTTTTTAAATTACAGACAGTGGAGACACTGCTGAAAACAAGTCGTGGCTTTAACTGAAATCTCAAGCGTGTCTGCTTTTACATACTAGTTCTGTTTCATGTGTTCTTTATGCAAATTTACACTTAAAACGCACAAGATGTGAAGATCACTACTGTTAAAAGCATTTGATGCAATCAATGGGCAAATTCTAATCTATCATTTTGTAAAAAGCCAACTGCTGTTTGCAGTCATAAATACCACCAGGTCAAAGGTCAAATCAGCACCGGTCTGTGATTGACTGGAACAAGACGAGCTTGGGAAAGTGACATTGGACCGAAGCCCTTTCTATTCATCCTGTGTGATTGGATGTGTCAATCACATGTAAACATCTTATTAGCAGCTGAATGCATAACTTGCAATCTATGGAAATGACGTTCAAATTGGCAAACGGAGTGAAAGAAGCAGCAGTGACACGTCCCATGATCCGGACGCCGTCGCGCCGTGCGCTGGCCACCGTCACTGGCCGCACAGCTAATTGCTTTACAGCCATGCAATTTCAGGAAATGTGTGAAAAATATGGAGAGAATCTGCCTTCCTTCCATCCGAGGATCCAAAAGGTCAGATTTGCGGCTGATAAATGCACGGCGAGAGCTCATAATGCGGAGCGTCTTGAGCCCATAATTCTAAAAAAAAAAAAAAACCCACCAGCGTTTGCGGGGCCGTAAAAGTGGTATTTATTTTTGCATGGTAATCACATTGTTTTACCGCACTGCGATCGAGCGGCGCGGCGCCTGGTTAAGTGGAAAATCTCACATGTTGTCAACCATTTCAGCACATTTCACATCTCATTTGCTTTCGGCCACTTTCTAATTATCTGAAAGGGCCTTTTTCCTGTCTTCTTATATTCCAGTTGTAGCCATAATGCATTTAATAACAGCAGCGGCGAAGGAGAACTCCTCTTTCTGTCTTGTGATTCAGTAAATTATATGTTTTGCTGCTTTATGGAAATTTTTTTTATTTTTTTTACAAAGTGCACATATAGACTGTCATATGAGATTTTCTAAACATGCATTTATATAAATGCTAGTGGATTTGAGTAAGGCAAGCACTAATCTAGATTGATAAATGTCAGAATGGGGGAATAAAAGAGGGTTTTTTGCTATTCGACACCAGATTCTAACATGAACTTGAAGTTTCCTGATAAGAAAAGCTGCTATCAGATTCTGTCATATCTACACAGGAAATATCTCAAACACGATAAGACAAATCATCTGCATCCCTTCAGTTATCAAAGGGAATAAAGGGAGGAAGAAAAAAAAACCCCAGAGCTGAGAGGAAATATATTTCTAGCTCACCACTTCTTTGATAGTATTTAGGCTGGATTTTCCCTTGATGATTACTCCACCTGTAATTAAGTCGTAACCAGTTCTGGGCTGTAATGAGCTTGGTTTATTATTAAGATCCTATCTCTGCCCCATTTTTGGTTTTCAATATTTAAGAAGTATATTAACTACAGACAGCTGGAGATGAAATGGGTTTAATTATATTCTTTTCCCTTTTTGTTTAGCCGAAGGAAACCTGCGTTTTTTTTTTTGTTTTTTTTTTTTTCACGCAAAACGTTTCAATGTCATTTTCTTGTTTCTGAATTTTTTAATTTTATTTTTTTATGCAGGTGGGGGTTGTGTTGCAAACTATAAACGACACAAAAAACACAGCACTAATGATTTTACTCATAGAATTACACGGGAAACTTTCTTACCGAAAAAAATCAATTTATACAAACTCCAGTCTCAATCCAGACATTCAACGTGGATGTCTTTTGTGTTCATGCAGGTAACCGAGCGTACGTCATTTGCTCTTCTCTTCATGCACTTAAGTTGCAGATATCCGAAATGCATCCATGCGTCCCCCGTTCTCTGCCAGAATGGACCCACCCTGGAATGGATCAGCCGCAGTCGCACACAGTTCCAGTCCATCCGCACACTGTCACGCTCATCCTGCCGTAAATGGCTTTTCCGGAGGCTTCGGCGGCGAAATCTGGCGAATTAGAAGTTAATTCATCATTCTGTACTTTGATCCGGGCCTGTCCTGCTCGCAGATGGCGGAGTCATTTAGGGGAAAGAGACACTCATTTCCCCGGAAGAAAGTGGCGAGGAGCATCGAGCGTCGCCTTATTTAATGGTTCAATAGCGATACCTACTCCCTCCTGTTGGAGAGCATTGTTTCCCTACGGTTATTGCGCCATCAGTTACTCCTGCGGATGCCTGGCTGACATAAATGCATACTTCCCATGCCAGCCAAGCAAATTAAACTGAATTGAAGGTGGAGAGGGAAAGAATGGGAGATTAAGTGAGAGATGGCCTGGAGAAAGAAAGAGAGAGATCAAGCAGGAGAGGCTGGCAGTCGGGGATGAAAGAGGCCATCTTGGTTTCTGTTTGAATATGCGCCGACACATGGAACTGTCACAACTCGGCGTTCACAGGAAATATGTGAAGATTCTCCTGCTACTACTCTCAGTTTAGTGATATTTATAGCCTGATGTGAAATCACCGTGGAGTGTGGCACAGTTGAGTCAAGACGAGCATCACGCCACTGTTGATCAGGAAATCCAGCAAAGCCCCATGAGAGAAAACACACTTCCTGTTGACGCTCGCGCTCCATATTCCTCTGGTTTGAGCCTTCCTGAAGAGCTGCAGTGGAAATCCAAACACCCTCACTGCTCTTTGATTTATATCTTCATGGTGACGTCCTCTGACCCTCGGAGGGGAGTTCGTCTTAATAATGTTCACATAACGAGCTCACGGTGACATTGCTCATTGTTGTTGTATTTTTTTTGTTTTGTTCTTACTAAGTGACGGAGTGAAATGCAGCATCTTCATCCTCGCTGGACGTTTTGTCCGCGTTCGATTATTCCAGATGAGCTTCATAACTGGGAGTGAGCCAGAAGAGCAGTTTGTAACCTGCAGCCATCCTCCTGCGAGCCCCAGCAGCTCCTCTCTCTCATTTCTATACACCTAAACTGTGTTTTGCTGCACCTATGGAGCTGAGAAGACGCGTTTAATGAAGTGGCTGCTGAGTGCATATTGGGACCGCAGACACTCCGAGCCGAGATTGTGAGCATAATGGTGCTTTTTGCAGCTGCAGACAGACATTTCCCAGCGTTTCGCTGAGGACATACACTGCCTGTGGATAAATGTACGCTGCAAATGTTTGCTGAGGTTTGATGCGGGAATGGAAAAAGAGATTAAAAGAAAGCAATCAGTTAAAGAGTTATAGCCAATACTCATCATATGACCCAGAGTTTCAGGTGTTTGTAGATAGCAGTGATGTTGCTAACCTGGAAATCTGGAGCCACGTGTGGCTCTACAGCCTCCCTGCAGTCATATATGTAATATTATTTTCATTTTTATTGGACTGGTTTTAAAAAAAAATGGCTAAAAACAGCTAAATAAGGTAAAACGGCTGAATCAGCCAGAACAGCTCTGAGGATTAAATAAAGAAAGAGAAGGGAAGACAATAAAGAAATGGAGAAAATAAGAGAAATTAAAAAAAAGAAAAGGAAAACGGGGAAAATAAATAGTAGAAAAAAGCATAAACAAAATCGGGGAAAATTGCCAAGAGAGCTGAAACTGCTCACTAAAATATACTCACTATATGGCCTTTAAAACTGAAATTAAGATGCTGATACTTCCATTAAACCGACCTCGAACTCACTGATAGATCCCCATCCTGAACCCCAGCTGGAGGCTGTGAGGACGCCAGGAGACGAGCGAGTCCGTCTGAAGGCTGGAAACGTTAAACCCGAGTGGTGCTGTGGACGGGAAACGCCCCGTGGAGCTCCAAAGAAGCAGCGTTGTTCACCAGAGGCATGGCGCTCTCGGTCTCAGGGGGAATAATTGCTCGCCCTCACACCGTGCGCGTTTTCACAGCCGGGTATGATAATGGCCACGGCTGCTTCCCCCACCTGCACCGACGCCACATCCAGTCCGCTGATTCCCCTCCTCTGCATCTTCGGTCTGTGCCGGAGACGCTATCTGCAAATATGCTGATGTTGTCGGCGCGCTCGCACGGAGCCCGTGTCCGGAGGGCTCTGTAGGGTAAATATGTTTGCAGCCATCGCGGCTGATCATCTAATCACGGCGGGGCCTTTGGGGGAGCGAGGCGCGCCGGCTTTTGTCCCCCACACTGTACATGCTGATCGCACAGTTCTCCCACAACGCCCTTCAACGCTCCCGATCCGTATCGCGGGAGCGGTTCAGGCCGAACAAAGGCCCACCGGATGGAGCGCCGCTTTGACAATTCTCTTTTTTCCTTTTGACGTGGGTAATTGATGTCCTTCCCATCGCTGCTGTTTTTCTTCTTCTTGACAAACACGTACCAGTAAATGACACTTTGCTTGCATTTACATTTCGGGAGATGAACACTGATATAACTGGTGCCCAATCAGCTGGAGCACAATGACTTCTTTCATTAATGAGACTGAGATAAAGAGACAACGGCTTCCTTATTTAAAGGCTCCAGTTACACAACAGCAAAATCTACAAGTCACCGAAGTCGATCATTTCTGAAATAATAAAACTGAAAGGTTCTAATCTTCTTTCTTTAAAAACTAATGTAAATCCTCGTTCATCTTACTGAAAAAATACTTTTTACCTTATTTTCCCCCCAGGTACCATCACTAACTGACAATAAGGCAACAACCTCAGCTGAAGTTGATCTGCCAACAGAATAAACTGGAGATTATCTCTGACTGGCATGAAAGATGACACTCATTGTCCATGAACCACTTTCATGACCAAAAAAAGAACCAAAATAGTGGGAAACATTCATGACTACAAGGCGCGGTGTAATTACAAACAAAAATGTTCATAAAATGTTCCTTTGAAATGAAAATCCAAATCAGCAGTGAAAAGCATTTCCTCTACTGGCCCCTCTTTCACTTGTATTTGTGGATTTCATGAGGAAATATATTCTCTGGCGTAACCCTTCTTAGATTTTTCCTCTAGATCGGTTCTTTTTTCACAGCTTTCATTTTATTGCAGCTCATGTCTCATATTGCTTTTTTTTTTTTCCCAAACTAAAAGCATAAAGCCAGGACCATGGGGGCTGGAATCATTTTCTCCAGATCAGGGTTTACCTGGGAGAGAGCTCCAGTCCGAGACAGATTTACACATTATTACACCTGAGGCCATTACACAGCCAGCAGTTACCTAAACAAAGAAGCAAGTCTGCTCATTGTGCCAGGAAGCGTGTATATGCAGAACATGGAAAAACCCCAGCCTGGATCAGAGCCTGGAGCAAGTTGATGGAAGGCAGCAGTGATAAAGTCTGTACCATCAAATATTTAGTTCATCAGAAAGCTTGCAGGATTTTTTTTTTTTTGTTTGTTTCCATTTTAATGATTTCCACACACACTGAGCACTGAACTTCCATAGGTGTAAATCAGAGGTGGGATCTTGAAAGAGCTGGACTGTTGAATGACACACATTCAGTTTGATGAATGATGCAGCAGAAGATGCAGGCGGAGTTTATCTCCTTAGCATTATGAACCGACTGCATGGCTACTCATGCGAAATGTCACGTGTTATGTTGTACTTAAGAGACGGAGTAGAAATAATCTCATCTTCATTCAACAAGGAACGATTAGGACCAATTACCACGGAGTTCACTCAGCTTACTTATGTGTGTGAGATGATTAACTGTTAAATATAAATCCACCACTTTACCTTTGTTTGCGTTTGGTTATCCACCGGCTTGAGAAAAGAGGAGGTGATTATGAAAGGAAGAGGGTATTATGCTCGGCGTTTCAATTAAACTGTTTCTTATTCAACTTAAATATTCATGCAAACGTCAAAACATTCGATAAACCAGTTCTATGAAATCTCAATGTGAAAACTGTCCTGCATACATGAGGATTAAGCGTCAAACTCGGCATAAATGAGGAGATTCTACATTTAATGTGGAGACTGGATGAAGCTAATGCTAAAACTAACAGGTGAGACAGCAGCTCTGCAACGTTTCTCCTGTACAATGTGAATAGTAACTTTTTTTTTTTGCAAAAAGTAGTTGAGTTACTGAATGATGCTACTGCTGAATCAACAACTGGCTCAGTTAGCAAGAAACTGTTCATTTAGTTTTCACGGTATAGTCACAGCGAGGAGCTGTTTGTCAAAACAGAGTTAGGTAACGTTGTTTGTTGAACAAAGTTGGTGATTAAAGTCCTGTTTCAAGTAAAAACAACTTTTTGAAAATTGCTCTCAAGTTTAAAAAAACAAAACAAAACACACACACACACACACACACACACTCCGATTCCGTCTGTTTAGAAACAGAAGAAAATGCACACCACAGGCGTAGTCAGCAGTTCTTCAACATTAAAACATTGTTTTTTGGCATTTCTGCTGTTTTCCTGTAAACACATTGATTTAAAAACGTTGCCACATAAATTTAAAAAGCCTTTTTGAAACAAAAACTCTTAAACAAAGCTATTCTCACCTGAAACGTTCTGTAAACGGGGTTCTCGTCTCATCCTTCTCTCTGGTTTCATTTTTTAATTTCTTTATTCGTTATTCAGATCCTGTTGAAATAGTTGTATTTGTGCATAAAACACATCACCTCACACAGTTTCTGGCTCCTGTGTAAAAATCACTTCAAGCCAAGGAAGCCACGCTTTTATTTTTTTGGATTTTTTTTTTTTTTTTTTTTTGAAGGGAACAACAACCACAGCCACATCTGAACCAAGCAAATGTAGTCGTGTTCAAACAACTTTCCCCTTGTGCTTCATGCCAACTCATCTCTGTGAATCTGATGAGAAATGTGATAATGTGCTAACAACAAACAAGGGAGATGACTTCTTTGGTGTGCTGAGTTTTTTTTTTTTCTTCTTCTTCTTTTCCCTCTTCCTTCCATGTCTGATTACACGGCACACTTGATTTGTCTCATTTCAGGGATGAGCAGGACCGAGATGGTAGCGCTGCGATTCGGGGGCTCGGTACCATCAATTCAATTCAATTACTTTTAATTAGCGCAATGGAGAGAAAGAAGGGGAAAAAAAACACACACACACACACACACAACAACCTCACAGGGTCCTCCAACAATGAAATGAATTACTCATGAGTGAAAGCTTATCAAATCAACCAGCTTTATATGTGGGGAATATCAAATCCAGGCACTGGAAGACATACGACTGCAACGAGTTCGACTGATATTTAAAAGGCATGAAATCTCGATTGCATTCAAATCGGATCCCGATAACACTCCGGCGGTTATTTGATGCCGTTTGGCGTGTCGCACACTCCGCCGACATCTGTCGGCTGCGAGACGTTTTCATTTATTTTCGCATGTCGCCTTTGAGTGGGAATACTCGCGTTGTTTCAAATGAAAGTGACGGTGGTTTGATTGATGGGGACTTCAGAGCGCGGCAGGTTTCTGACAGTACGTATGGAGATGAAAACTCTGTCTGATGGGGGCTCCGGCGCCGACTTCAATGTGTCAGATGACATTTTGAATTTGTAAGAGGGGCTTCTTTATGAAGGAAGCGTGCGTTTGGGGATTTTTGTGTCTGTTTTGTTTTGTCTGCTTGTGAAGTCGTATCGCAACGTGAACAGGCTTGTAGCTTCTGAGTGATTTACCCAGTTTTATTAGATTTAGCTCGTTAATTTAGCAGTTAGTGAATGAGCGATGGTCAAAACCAACCACAGTTCGCCTGAGAATTGCAGTTGGCACATGGAGAAAAGTGGAAGTAAAACAGATAAAACGAAAACCGAAAACGTGACTGACACACGTCAGATGTTCTAAGTGAAAAGTCTTTTTTTCTTGTGGCTCTCCGTGACTTTTATTTGTGGATTTTGTTATCAGATATTTTCTCCAATGCTTTAATATGTTTCATAACTTCCTCCGACAACACGTCCAACATTTCATTTCCTACTTTTGGAGCTAAATGCTCCATCGAATGCAAGCAAATGATAGTTGACCAGCAGACTACTCTCATAAACGGTACAATCCAAACAAACCCGTCATCTGAACGCTCATGGCCTTCTGATGTGAACATTCAGTTCTTCTCACTTTATGCAGTATTTGTGTGAATCTTTATGCTGCTAACTGAGCCAGTTACAAACTTCAGCATTAAAAGAGCAATAACAAGTCTCTGTAATGCCACCATGCTCATTCTTAACTAGGTATTTATAGCACAGTGCACTGTAAAGAAAAAACAACTGCACAGCTGCTTTCTTTTTCAGAATTTCTCTCAGAGATCACTGTTCACTTTTAACTCCTGATGTTTCAGTGGGTTTGCTGCTTTCTCAGTCGACTGGCATTCACTTCATCCTGTGGCCAGAATTATAATGTGTGACAAAGTGAGGCGTCACTGCAAAGCCACGCTCTTTTCTTAATTACCGTGTTTTATGTCTCAGGACTTCTGTCACTTGATGTACAGAACACATAACACTGACTGTTGGCTTCAGTGTTTATTCGGTGGCCACAATTGAAAATATTTGTTAACTAAGTGTCACCAAGCTTCATGCAGGTATTCATCCTAACTTTTAGCAGATCATTAACTGGTTACGATAAAAACATTAATCTCCAGAGGTGCCGTCTCTCTCTGTCCTGCTCATAAAGTTAGCATTAGCTCCTCTCGTGGTTTTATATCTTCCTTTTGATTCCTCTTCTTTGTGCTCAAGATTGTTGATAATTTCAAAGCGATTCTTTGTGAAAACCAGCATGAATTCCTGCAGTACATCTTGACTGTCTGGGACCAGATGAGCTTGGCTCTAAAGCTTCTGCTAATCCTGATGATTGAAGCAAACTGTGGGACGACTGCCAGTTTTTTTTTTTTTTGTTTTTTTTGTGTGTCCATTTAGTTGTGACTGACAGGTCTAAACCAAAGACTGGACTTCCTGCTTTATTACATTTTCAAATTAGAAACAAACATTTGCTAATTAGTTAACAAAGCCTCTTTGGCGAAATGGTTGAATTTATACTGCAGGCGAAATGAGAATCACTTTCTGAGGCAAAAGTATTCAATTCAATGAATGAATGAATGAATGAAGTTATTAAAAAGAAAACAGTGCTTATTCTCTTTGACTGTCCTTTGGAAAAAAAAAAAAAAAATCAAAAGAACATGACTTTCAGCCATGGCATTGCTTCAGCCTGCCCTCAGCTGTTTTCAGTCTGATATTCAGCTCAGAGGAATGAATTGTGGGAGGTGCCGATACTCTGCTGACGAGCTTCACTCTCTCACCGCACTCCTCACTCAGCCTGTGACTGATGGCTCCTCCTCCAGCCGGATTGACTATGTTTCCATAGTATGATGAAAACACAAGGCACGAAACTGCTGCTGGGTTAGGGTTCGGGTATTTTTTGAAAGGACAGAGACATGAAATCAGGTTATCGGTGCAAAACAATGCTTATGACAAGCAATATCAGTGAAGGAATGGTTTCGTAATTCAACACAGAGAATACAAATACCAGCAAAAGGAACGACTTGAAGCCAGTGCTTTATTTTCACATATTCAATAAATCCAATGGAATAACTGACTTTGTGCAACTTAAAAATAAAAATTCAACAATAAAGGAAGAAAAAAACAGGAGCATTGAAAGAATATAACACCACCATAATTAATGATATTCCTCTTTTTCTCATCGTCAGTCTGAACTGTAATCCTTGAATATTCCGTTTTACAACTTTGTGAAAGCTGCTAGTGATCTATTCTACTCTAAGTTTATAACTGACAGTTTAACTCACAGAATAAAAACACATCTGCAGTGTACCGTATATTTGGGCCCATTCGCACTGCAACAATTTAAGTGAAAATGTTTAAACTTATGTTGCCTTTTGAAAGTCTGTTTACAAGACGACACTCAGAGCTACTGAAAACACACTCCGGAAAATGGCTCCCAAGGTGGGCAGTGTGAAGTTAAAATTAAATAAACAACTGAAAATACACGGTTATACCGGGAGAAATATGCTTTTGACAAATATGTGTTTATACAAGAAGAAAAATATTGTTCCACATGTATGAATGCATTTATGAAAGATAAAAAAAAAGTCTTATCAATGGATCAATCAATAGATATAATAGGATAACATAAATCCATGTATCTTAGCTGGTCATCTCTTTCTATATTTGCACACAGTGCTTTATTCATCTTTAATTTAATCCTCCATTTCATTTTATTATTGAGACTATTTCCGTTTAAAGGACCTATATCATGCAAAATCCACTTTTTTAAGGTTTTAAGCGTGCCACAAAGTTGATTTCCCTTTAAAACCACCCCCAAAAGGTTATTTGCCTTCTTCCACGCATGTCTGAGTAATCTCTTCCAGTCTGCTGCTCTCTACAGCAGCCCCTCCCTTCGGGTAGAAAGCAGCTCGTTTGAAACTCTTCAAACCAAAGTACGTCACAAAAGTTGAACTCCTCCCCCCCACTCTGCTGTGACCAGCACGCAGCTGATTCGCATTTTCCGTTTTCGCGTGTCTTTGCGTGTAGAGAAGCTAAAGCTAAAGAGCCAAAGCTAACCCTTAGAGTAGCTAACGCATGATGTATTTGTTTTGAAGCTCCGATTGGTTGAAGCACGCTGTCAGTCAAAGTCCACAGGGGCAGAGGCGGGATTTTCAGTGAAACGGAGCGTTTTGTCTTCCGGGTTTCAGAATTTGCCCCCAAAAATCTTTTATTTAACACAAACTGACTTTTACTTAGCGCCAAAAATAAACTATTACCATGTTAATGCCAATAATAGGGTTTGGGCGAGCTAAAAAAGCAGGATACAGGTCCTTTAACTTCATAAATGCTTTTTACATTAAAAAGTACAACAGACAACAGGAAATGAAACCATTAACTCATATTAAGTTTAAATCATGAGGGAAATGTTATGCAGAACATGCTGCTTTCATTTCAGTAAACCTTTCAGTAAACCTTAAATGTTAACAGATCTGATTTAAACATTTACAAAAACCCCAATCTAATCTGTCTCCACACACTGTACCCCAAAAACACTTGTCTGTATGGAAGTCAAACAAGCAGTGATCTTAGGAATACACCCGGCTCCAGCCAATGAACAAATACATCAATTAAATGAGCGTAACGGGCCGAAATGAAGACTTTCGCTGTGACAATTCGCTGACATGATGTGGGACATGATGGGCAGACCCAGCTGCTCTCTCGCCCAGGAAGGATGGAGCCACGGTGTACAGCGAGGCCGTGGACGTCCGCTAATGAGCAGCTCTGTCAGTGCCTGACATAATGAGCAGAAGGAAGGAAAAAGAAAGTCAGAGCCGAGAGGGGAAAGAAAAAAAAAAAAAAAATCCCCCGCTGCTTCAGATGGGCTTCCTGACTCAAACAGCCCTCTTTCTGACTTGTGCAGGTGACACCTATAGGTGCTGCCAGGAGCAATGCAGACGAGCAACACACGGCAGCAGATACAGACGGGTTCCTAAAACATGTCCCTGCAGCAAGTAGTTTATTCCAGCGATGATCAGACTGGCTCTTACTGGAGCTATTGATTACATCTGATGTATTGGAAAATCGAAAGTCAGCTGTGCGTAGATACAGAGGCAGAATACCGTCCAGCTGGTACAGTGAGGAAGGGTTTAAAACAAAAAGCTGTGAGGACGTTCAGATGATCCCAGCAAACTGCTGAAGCTCCAATCGAACAAGCAGCTCTGCCTCTGAATCGTCGTACCTGGAAAAGCTTCTGATCTGTGTTCATGTGGGTTGGGTTGAAAAAAAAAAAACAAAAACAGAAACAGACATAACTACACTTACAGAGGTTAAATTCACCCACTTCTGTTATTTGTATTGCTTTCATTGTCAAAATGTTGAAATGTATACTTTTTACACACTTTTTTCTGCCTTTCTGAGTTACTTCACGGACTTTATCTGAATTTCCAATAGACTTTCTCAGCTTTTAAACTTTCCTCTCTTCGTCATATATTTATATTTGTACTATTTATTATTCAATTCTAATGCAGTTTTCTCCTTTATTGTGAAGCAGTTTGATCGCGTATGAAAGGTGCCTCAAAAATAGTAAATACTGTACCTTCGTCTGACCTCTGACCCTGTGTAAAGTGCATTACTGCACACTCATACATTATGCTTCAGTTTCCATACAAGAAATTGCTAAAATATGAGGATTTTTTTTACATTACGAAAAGAAATCTGAAACAAGAAAAGAGCAAAGCAGAAATTTACATCAACGTTGCAAACCAGAAAATTGGACTACAATGTGAAAAATGCTACAATAAAGCGAGCTGAGAAAATCTGTCTCACTAGTAAATGAGCGCACATTTCATAACTGTGAAGAAAAAAAAGGCTCCATCGACTGTTTTCAAAAAGTCTTTTAGTCCAAAAGGTCATGAAACGTCACAAGACTTGTATAAAATGCTTTCACTTACTGTCGGGGAACCAAAACCAGGACGGATTTATCAACCACACAGCATTCGCGTTTCAGATGTTTTGGATTTAGCGGTTTCATAGATGTGAGTTGACACAACTTGTTTTGATTTGCATTTTGCAACAACAACAAATTGTGGAGCCTATCAGTCTTTCTTATGGTCATTTCCTCAAAACTTCATTGTTTGGACATTTAAATTTTGAGATATTAAAACTCTCTTGACTCCAGTGTCAGTTATCAGTAAGTTTTATTAGTGAGAATGGAGTCCGGATATGTTTTGATATTTCTGATTTATTCTATCTCACAGATTTCAGCTGAAACAGTTTTTAGTTATAAAACCTTATCAAGGTATGTTGATTTGTAATTTACAATTAAAAACTTTGCATGTTAAAGTGAACTTTCATGGAGTTATTTGTAACAAGTTTTGAAGTTAATCTCAAACTAAACTAACACTGTTATTTAATTGGTTTTGTAATTTGTATTTAAAGTTTTGGAAAATAATGAAATTAATTACTTTTTCATCTTGTGTGTTTATATGTAAATCCTGAAATCCTGTTTATATATATATATATATATATATATATATATATATATATATATATATATATATATATATATATATATATATATATATATATATATATACATAGAAATGTGTTTAATATTGTGGCCATGGCTGATATTTACTGATATCAATATAGTCAGTGCATTTTCATAGTTGTCTTCTGTCCATGGCGCTGTCTTTAACAAAGTGTTGCAGTTGACGGAAATCCTCTTTTTATCCAGACACCACCTAGTGGACGTCAAGCGAAACACCTGCCGAGCGTGAAATTTTCTTGATGTGTAACGTTTCCATGAAAGAAAATCCGTCCCTGCGTTCTCTTCCCAGGGAGGAACCGAGAGGAGCTGTCCTTGGTGCTGAAACCCAGCTCACTCCCTCACACAGCAGCGACAGGGCCGAGTGGAGGAGCTGTCCAGGGTGCTGACTCCACTTTCCTCCGTTGGGGCATCGCAGTGTTTCTTTCAACCTCTCATCTGAATTAGAACTAAATATTCCTGCTAATGCACAGAAGGCCGTCGTCCCGTTGATATATCGGCACTATTCTGTAACGCTGGGAAATGAAATCAATAGAAACTAAAACAAAAGTATTGATTCTAACATTACAGTATAGGAAAGTTGACACGTTATAAGGCTAGGCATCGACTTGGTGCCACTATTTTTGGCATTATCGCCTTAGTAATTGATTAATATGATGAAATGATGTGAAAGAGCTCCAGAGCTGCTGTCTCTCTCTCTCTCTCTCTCTGTTCTCTACATGTTTTCCATTCTTCGCTTTGAGTTTTCGCATTATTTCAAGCTTTTGCCTCCAGTGAAAAGCAGCGCTGCTGTTATTACCATAAGCTCCTGTTTACTGACTCATGAACTGGCTTCCTGAGTGAAACAAAAACGGCGTCTGACTGAAAGAGTAGGATTTTCATCCACATTAACATCAACATAATATTGTCTTTTAGCTTTTTGCGTCTTTCATTCGCAGACCCGCAGCTAATAATAATAATTAACTTTCCTTTGTATACAGTACATTTTCTTTCTACTCACAGAAACACCGCTTCCTTTTTAAGTAACTAGTTTTACTAGTAGAACTGGTATTCAAGTGCTAGTTTAGTGTAAGCTGCACTACTCTGCCTTAAATAAACTCTCTCAAACTCAAAATGGTAGAAAATGAGATGTTTTTAGTCATTTTTTGAGGCTGATCAAATGGAAGTGGTGGACTTGCTGTCTGGTTTTGCATCGGTACATAGTGTGAGGGGTTTAGCTGTCAGTTTTTGAAAGAGTCTGAAAAATGGAAGAAAGCTTTATATTGTGCAAATATGAAGAAGCTTAATTTACCAGTGAGACTCACAGAAGAGCGAATTAATACACACTCTTGATTTATCTGCATTTACACGACAGTGTTTCAAGTGAAAAAGAATAATTTGTGTTTTCGTCCCTCGAAGGTTTTTCCGTTTACACTGCATCATTCTGAAAACAACGTTTGTTTTCCATAGAAAAATTGCACAGATGCTGAATCTGATGTAGTTTCCATGTTGGGCCACTAGTTGGTTGTTTTTGCAATAAAACACACACACATGAGCAGAGAACAATGCATGAAGCTGAAAACTTTGAGTAAACAGGAACTCCGTCCGCTTGTTTTCATGAATACTGAATATTGGGCGTATTTCTAAGATCGCATTAGTTTCTGCGAACTGATTAATGTATTTTTCTTCTTTGCTTTTTTCACTGAAATGAATCTTGAATTCCCAGCAGATCGCTGTTTGTGTAAACGCCGCCTAATGTAGGCAAAACTCCCATTTTAATATTCCTATTTGCATGATCTCATGTTATTATTCTGAGTTTATCGCCCACAATGCATTTGTTTGTGTGTCTGTGTGCACAATTTACCACAGTTTATATACAGCGTCTTAGAAAATCAGGTCATCAGGAATTTCCAGCGCTGACGTACTGTCACGTCCTTCTATCCATCCATTACTGAGAAAACGTTCAGCTGAAAGGAATCTATTTAAAGACATCGCCTCAGCAGCAAAGAGATGTTATTTGGAGGTTAGGAAAAATGAAAACATCATCTGGAGGAATAAATTCCAGTATCCTTTCTTAATTGTAATTGTTGAAGAAATCGTGATGAGTAAATGATAAGAGAAAGGCCAAAGTGTTTATCTTTAATAGAACATGATGTTGTTGTGTTTTAGGTCAGATGTAAAAGGGAAAAGCTATAAAAACGTTTCAAAAACAGTAAACACAGAAAGTCACTTCATGTTGCTGCTGGTGTTTTTGTTTTTGTTTGTTTTTTTTTTCCTTCATATTTGAAACTTTTTCCTCATGGAGCTCAATGTCGTCTCTATACCAGTGATTCCCACCCAGCGGCGGGGCGGGGCGGGGGCAACAAAGATTAATGGGCTGTTGTGAAGCCCTCTTGATTTTTTTAAGGGGTCCCACCTTTTTCCAAAAAAAAAATGTTTTTAAAAGAGGCGAGCAAGTGTGTCATTTATTACTGTCACAAAACTGCAAAGTTTTAAACGTCTGCATTGAAAATATATCTTTTCTTTTAGTATACTGTATATAAAAAAATATATTTAAAAATGTATGCAGCAAACACAAAAGTAAAATAGTTAAGGAGAGAAAAATGTGTCGGGCCAAAGAGAAAGATTCATCTGTTGATAGGAAAAGAAGAGACCAGGAGAGATATAGAGGACGGCTTCACTGGAGAAGTGTAACTAAATTAGAGCTGAATGAATCTTTTGGGGTGAAAAACTGTTGAATAAAACTTTAGCAACTCACGAAATGTTTGTACTTTATACTCCTACTTTAAAAAAGTTCCATCCATCTAGTTTTCTCCTAAATTTATCTTGAGACAATTTGATCACACAGACCATGAACTTGTGTGGAGAGAGAAGCGGACCTATCATCCAGAGTTCACAGGTTCGAATCCCACAGCTCACTGGTCGCTGATCATGACCCTTGACCTCCATCAACTCTCATGTGTCTGTTTTCTACATAGGATGTACCTGGTGGAGCAGTTAGCTGTGATGGACTGGGGACTATTTTTTGTTTTCTTTTTTTCAATAAATAAAAATCTTATACTCCAGAAACTTCTATTTTATTCTATTCTATTTTATAGAAATGATTTTTTTTTGGAGCGGTTGTGCCCGCGCGCCGCGGCCGCCGCGCGCTCCCTCCTCCGGGGTGAAGTATCCTCCTGCAGCCGGAGCGGGGCGTGCCTCTGTGGGCACGCGGTCTCTCCTCGTCCTCCTGCCGCTGCCGCTGATGTCTCCTCATCCTCTGGATGCAGGTGCAGATCCGTCCAAGCGCGCGAGAGCATCCGCCAGCGAGCCGCGCGGCGCGCGCTTCACAATAAAGCCCCCGTGCGTCACGCGCAGGCTGCGGGAGTTTTAATGTGAAAGGAGGATCCTGAAGTTGCATTTCCTGCTTTTTGGTGGGCTTGACGGCAGGAATGCAGGTGGAGCGACGCGGCCAGGACCATTCACATCTGTCTTGAAGGAGAGAGAGAGGCGGGGGGAAGGAGAACCTGCGTTCGGGTCCGCTTTGGATAAATAAAAAATAATAATAATAAAAAAGAAAGAAAGAGGAAGGAGCGCGGAAACGTGAAGCACAGCCACGCTTCACACAGGGATATTTACAAACCTCCTCAAGTCTGGAGGATTATATCGAAAGGATTGCCGCAAAATACAAGTAAGGACTTTTTCCCTTCTTTGCTGTGGTGACCGCACGCTCCTCCGTGCGTTTTTCCCCCTGCTGTGAGGATTTATATCTCTTTACAAAGGCTTTCCAAACGGTGGCAGGTGAATAGATAGAAAAATTTAGAAAGGATACAGTTAAATAGTCCAACAGTGCATGCTTTGTTCTGTAGAGGAGGAGATGCAGATGATGCGTAATGGGTCAATATTTGGATATTTTTTCTTCCAGGGGTGGATAACGCTGTTTTTTTTTTATGCGGGATTTAAGGAAAAAAGAGGATATGAATAAATGAAGAGAAGGACGTGTATGTTTGGAAAGCCACTCGTGTCAGCAGCTGAGTGTGTGGGAATCCAGAATTTCATGTAGAGAGGGATAAAGCGTGCGCAAGGCGGACGGGAAAGTCAGTTTGCGTGTTCCGCTGAGGCTGGAGATGTTTACGCAACGTCCAGACGACTTGGGGAAGGTTTTCTCCTCACAGGTTCCGACACCTGGTGTGTTTTCGGGATTAAAGAGACTGAGACACGCTGTGTGATCTGTTAATAATGAATGTCGCCTGCTTCCCTCAACACTTCACCTTCACTCCGACGCGGAGATTTGTCGGATTTTTTTTTTTTTCTCTTTTGGCACCACAAACTAGATTTTGTCGTTATTTCCGCACGGTTTCTTGGAAAAAAATTCCTCTTTTAAAGCCTTGAGAAGACTAGAAATGACGCCACCGGAGGCTGTAGTTTCTTTAATGAACATCTGCATTCCAATTTGATCCTCTGGAAGTGAAGAACGCTGCGTTTTGACGCTCGCCTCTTCGCCTGTAGGGCCATTTCGGAGTCTCTCCAAGCAGATGGATATTTGTCAGGAAATGCATTCTTGGAAAATATAAATAAATAGAAATGTCTAGATGTTAGGGAACGAATGTCTTTGGAGCTTATTTTTTTCTTTTCTCCTTTTTTTTTTGTGTTTTTGTTTTTAACACTGCGACTGCTCCTCCTGCGCCACCGTGTCGCCAAACGCCCACTGGGGCGCGTAACGGCGTCTCTCCACGAAATCCCCCCTCAAATGAAAGATGTTGAAGCAGGTCCCGCGCAGAGCAGAGCAGAACGGCTTCATCACGTGAGACCAGGTCGCTTTTTAGTCGATTCTTCCAGCGCAAGTGTGTGATCGGATCTGCCAGAGGACGGAGGGAATGTTTTTATAACGGAACACTTTGACTGCGCCCCCATACAAACTGTGTGTGTGTGTGTGTGTGTGTGTGTGTGTGTGTGTGTGTGTGGCATTAATGTACAAGACAAATTGTGTTCAATATTTATGACCTTGTGAAATATCCTACACGTGGAGGATGTTGGCTGTAATCAAACTAATCAAAGTTTGATGAATAGTGGAGGAAAAAAAAAGAAAAGCAACCTGGCCTGACTGACTGACTGACTGACTGACTGACTGACCTGATTCCATTCAGGATATGTGTGTGTGTGTGTGTGTGTGAGGGTGGCTGACTGATTCACACAGGAGAAGGTGGTGTTGCTCATTGAGGCGCACGTCGTCTATTATTTATGTAAAAGAAGCTGAGATCAACCTAAAGGACATGACTCAGCTCCGGATGACTTCGAGGCGGAGTGGATCAAACTCACTTTCCCTTCTACAAATTTTGTGTTACTGTAGTTTGTTGAGCATCACTTCCATTTCTCAAAGTGTGTAGTGGTGATCAATAGACTTCACAGTGAATGAAAGCAACTTACAGTTAGGATTAACAATGGAACCTTTTGATCTGCTATTTTCTGCTTTTTAAAAATTTGCCTCCACATGGTAGTCCATTTTAAGTTAGACCAGGGCAGCTTAACTGTATTATTTGTTTGCTATGAAAGCATAAGCACCTTCACAAAGAAACAAACAACTGAGGCGACGCGAAGAGTAAATTCAAAGGATTTTCTAGAGGCAGCGGCAAAAACTGATTAAATCTGTTTAATACTTGGTTTAGTAAGTGTGCACACGTCTTTTGACTGCTCAGTTGTTGTATTTATGTCTTTAATTAGATTTTGTTGGCTATTTTAAATCCTTCTCTTTGTAAAAACGACTTCTGTCTCAGTGGTGGTTCTTCAGTTAAAAAGCTATTCGACATAATTCAACATCTTTTAGCATTTTTAGTTGTAATACAGTGCAGCACTTATTTCTCTTCTCCCAAACAGTTTTTTTTTAATGTAAAGCTGTTTTTGACTCATTACCATAATTTCAGTGTATTTTTGTCGCAGAAACTCCCTGATATTGAACTTTCCAGATTCAAAACATCATTGTAAACTCACTAATGAGAAAGTCAGAGAGTATTTTACTTCTAATTGCTCACACTCACGCATCAATTTTATTAAGTTTATCCCATTTTTAAATGGGCAATTTAAGACTTTACCTCGCAGATTTCAATAATTTATTTCAGGAGTGATATTTGCTTGACGTTTGATCCCTCAAACTGCTAATGATGTTGTTTATTTTCCAGTAATTGAAAGAACAGCAACCGAAAATAAAACTAGAACAGAAAGTAGAATCGAAGGCCGCCTTGTTCCAGGTGGTAGAAAGTGTTCATGCATGTGTGAGAAAAGGAAATGAAGACTTGAGCAACATGATTAACACGTCCATCAGCTGTTTACTAAACCAATCTCACCTTCAGTCAGTCCAGTCCTGAAGACAAACCTCAGGTATAGTTGTATGGTGCATAGCTTTCTGGTATTTCAGTGAAACAACTTCATATTTTTGCACTTTTCTAATCATAGTAGCAGTTCACATGAGTTAAATTGGTTTAATTACTTAGAGTGTTTCAGATTGAAAGAGTGTTTTCAGGAGAACTTCAACACTTGACCACAGGGTCAAATATAGGTGTTATTGTCTTTTTTCTTTTTTTTTTTTTTTTTTTTTTGTCCTTCAGATTAGTGCATTCAAATCCAAACTGGCAAAGGCTCCCGTAAACGAAGCCGCCCTCAGCTTACCTTCATGACCTTAGCTTTGGAAACACCCGAATCGCTTCTTCTCCCTTTTATAACAACACACAGAGTGCAGACACCTCTGGCAGGAAGTGGCTCCATATATAGTTCCACTTTTGTTCTCTGAGCTTTCAGTGCACTTCATGAAGGGTGCTTAACAGTGCCTTTGTGGGTTGAGATGACTTATAATAATTGCAAATTCCTGTGCAATTTGAATAATTTCTCCAGACCTTTTTACTGTTTGTTATTCAGCGAGGGCAAAAAAAAAAAAAAAAGAAAAGTGGATCGGAGGTCTCGCGCCTCCCTTTGTTTTGCGCTCGTCTCTCTGACACGAGGTTCCGCGCAACTTTCAGCCAATGCAAATCTCCGGCTTTTCAACTACAAATGCCACCGTTTTGAGTCGGCGCGCAGCCGCGCGAACGGCGAGGGAGTCCAGCGGGAGGCGGGTGTGCGCCGCAGAGGCAAGTTTGTAGGGGGTTTGGATCTGAGGAATGGTTTGAGGAGGGAGCCGCTGAAATATTCAGTCTCATGTTGGGTGTATTTAGTCAGAATGAAAGCCTCCCAGCAGCTGTCGGATTGAAGCTATCAGTCAGGTCAACATTCAGAGCAGCTGTCACTTTTTTTTTTCTTCCTCGCTCCACCCAAAGGAGCACCTCCATCCCAGTCCGCCCACCCCCCCCCCACCCCCACCCCGCCTATCCCCTCCAGTTCACCGCCGAAGAGACGGAGGGAGAGCGAAATTGGAAGAGAAGAGCATCGGAATGGGTAATCTCCCTGTAATCCCTCGCACGGCGGCGAAGGGAGCAATCGGCCTCATTAACTGGCTCCTCTGCTGCTCGCCGCGTGGTCCTCATCCATCTTCCTGTCCATCCGTCCATCACACGCCGCCCCGAGAGTGAGCAGAGGAGAGCGGTTAACCCTTTGCGTCACTCATTCAAACAGACAGACAGCGTCTTAACCCGAGGCGCTTGCTGAAGTGTATTTCCAAAACCGTCTCTCAGAAATACACAACTTTATCAATGCGTTCCTTTAAAAAGAATGACAATCCTGCAGAATACATGCAATCTGATCATCGCCGCGATATAAATAATAACATCCCGACTAACTGAACTGTGTAAACAATGCTTCCCTGCGATGTGAATTTAGGCTTGGCAAATTCAAAACGATAGAAATTTAAATATGATCACAAAGGAAGGTGTGATTAATTCACAAAAGATGTGCTACTCACTCATGAAAAATTGTCAGCCCCGAATTATCAGACAGAAGCTTGAAAATCAAGAGGAAAAAAGAGTGAAAGCAGAAAGTGAACAGACCATTCCCCTTCTGGAACACTTCTGGTGGGGACTGAATAAAGACAGAAAACTGTTAAAGCTGCTCTAATTTATGGAGAAGTAGAAGAGCAACAAAACCCAAAGCAAGGAGATCCTGACATCGTCTGCGTAAGTGTTTGTATTTATCAATTTCACAATACTAATTATGGTATTTTCACTTTAAATCCTGGAGCACTAATATCAAATGGTTTATCAGTTATTTGTGAAATTGAGAAAGAGCCCCTAAATGTAGAAGGCGGATATTAAACAGTGCGATGTTGACATCGCTGCCGTTCATGGTGGTGCCAGCGTTAGCCGGCCTGGCTCAGGTGGCTGACGCTCCGCAGTCCGCTGTCCGACAAGAGTTTGTTGGTGGACGCCGAGTTGTGGACCTGATGAAGTTTATGACAGTGGAGTTATTGATGTAGAGGTTCAGAAAGGTGATGGATTCCTGACGTGGAGGATGGTCGACGTCCGGGGGGAGGTGTTGCATCGCGCGGCGATCAGAGCGACGGAAGCTTTGAGAAGCTCAGCGGCTGTGTGTTGAAGCAGGATCTACTGCAAAGTCACCATCACTTCGGGAACCCCCGGTGTGGTGGATCACAGTGAGAACGTCTCACACACACACACACACACACACACACACACACACACACACACACACACACATACACACACCAAATATGATCAAAACAGGGAGAAACTCAGCATTTCCAGTTTTTAAAATGGGTCATGTGACACTGATGGTAGCCTTCGAAAAGCTGTGCCGTTTACCATACTCTTCTCGTTTTCTGTAATTTAGAGAGACGGGCGATTGTCTGGGTTCAGAACCACTTTCTTTACGGTTCTCCTCAAAGATCAGCTAATGAATTCATTCAGCAGAGCTTGTGGAAGAATTTAAAACCTGGATGGGTTTTGTTTTTTTTTTTTTTTTTTTGACACTCATACATCCCTTCAACATCTTTCAGAGTCTTGAAAGTATTGTAATCCTCGCCTTTTCTTCATATGTGAGTAACCCCTCAAAAGTAGTCTCTGCAAATGAATTAATGAAGATGCTCTTTGTAGCTGCCAGTAAGAGCCCCATTTGCATATCGCCCGATTTTAACGTGCTGAAGGAAGAGCTTTGGTGCTACAGTTTAGGTAGGATTTATTTAAGAGAGGAAAAAAAGCAGTCAATAATAGATAAACCTGAATTATAAAAAAAGACATTTCGTGGTCTTTCTCATGTTCTTCAGTAGCCCTCCCCGTCAGGGATCATAGACCAAAGGCCGGAGAAAGAGCTCTTTTTCTCCTCGGTCTTTCTGGACCGGTTCACGTTGCTGCTGCGTCTCTTTAGCACCTGCCAGTGAGGTGGTTAACCTAAATTACTCCTGAGCAAAGGCAGCCGCTGCGTCTCAGGTTTAAAAATATCCCACCTGCCTCCCCCCTCTGTTTGGAAGGACACGTTCCGGACGAAACCCGCTGACGAACCCTCACCGTCGCTCCTGATTTATCACTTGCGACTTGAAGACACTTCTCCCACCTCTTTAACTCTCAAACGGCGCCGGCCATTGCAGACCGCCACCAAACCTCGTTGGCTTTTTTAACTCCTTACCATCCTCCGCTCGCCCCATTCTGAAGTCGGGTGTGCTCGCTGGTTGGCTGTGACGGGATACGATTCGAAAGTGGAGCAGGTTGCGTAATAAGGATATGGGACACGCATACACACACACACACACACACACATACAGAAAAAAACCCTGATAGGAGTTTTATGCTCATAATTGAAGAGTGGGTGTTAGTTACTAATCCTCGTGCGGTGGGATATCACTCATCCGCACTATTCCCAGTTTTGCATAATCATGCAATTTGTTTGCATAACGCTCGCACGTCTAACGACACAATGACTTTTCCATTCAGAGACAAACGCTGGACGTCGCCATCAATCACTCAGGCTGAGCCTCACGCAGCGACGCGCACGCTAAAGACCGAGGAGTCTTTTGGTCAATTCTCCATTTTGGGAATTCAGTTCATCCTCTGGTCGTCATCGTGTATGAAGACTCCTTCATTCAGGATCTGGACTGAACGTCCAGAATCCTGCCTGGTGTCTCTGCTTTCTCACCCTTTATTGTTGTCACATCTACACAATCTACATAGATCCCATTGTTTGCAGTGCATAATGCTTTTTTTTAAACATTCTGCACAATTTCTTTTTTTTTGCATTGAACTAATACCAATCTGGCATTTTTGCTCGAGCTGTGGTTTGGTGTGTTGTGTTCACACTTGTCACCATACTTGGGTGTTAAAACTGAACTGGATAAACCTAAAAATATCTGTTTTTCAAACTTCTTTCACGTTGCCTGCTGTTGTTTTTTTTTTTCCTTGTGTCACAAACTGGACTCACTGAATGATTCACTCTCATCTCTCATGTTTCAAAAAAACAACCAAGGCACCGATTTACTAGTTAGAGGAGAGAAAAGTGCAGATATTTGTGTTCAAATGTAAAGTACGTATATGTTCCTGGATAGTTTCAGTCGTGCTGTGAAACTGAAATTGAATCAGGTCAGCTGGGAAATGTTTCACAGCTTGTCCACCTGGTTCCAGGACTAGATTGAATTTCTCTGGCTTCCTGTCTGTGCAAATGACAATATGCATGAACGCACTTCTAACTTTGGAATGTACATTCTCAAAATCGCACTGGAACTTGAAATGACAGCTTGTAAAATTGCAAATTACTGGCACAATTTGTGATTGATGAAGCCACCTGGACAAGGAGGGAAGCATCTTCCAAGAGTCATGAGCCAGTCCTGCTGACTTGATTCCATTGCTGAGTTAAAGGACAGATACTTACTGCTCATGTTTGCTAATGAAGCGCGTGTACTTTGTTCTGCGACGGTATTTTTTCCTGATGCGTTCCCGGGTCGCACATGCATGCAGCACGTCGAGCCTCCTCAGACGTGTTCCGAGCGGCCGCTTGAAGCGTCTCTGTTTATGTTTTGAACCCCTCCTTCCACCTCCTCCAGTGAATCTCGCCGGAGCGACTTGAAAAGCCGTGAGCGCTGCTCCACGCCAAGTACTCTTAAGAGAATTGTCGCACTCCGCCGCAGTTTTATGCCTCTCACGCAAATCCATAAGGCTTTTGTACGTCCTGTCAGAAATGAATACTTTCTCAGACAGCCGCCCCTGCCGTCGAATCAATAGCAGGTATCCGAAGGTGAGCCGTTCAGGATAAAAATTCCCAAGCTTTACAACCTCACCTGCAGCTCTGTTCTGAAGCGTGGCTATTTTTACCCTCGGAACGATACTTGGGTTCCTTTCACAGCCTGAAATGAGGTCTGGATTGTTCCCTGCTTGTGGGACTGAATGGAGTGGGCGACAGGGGGCACTCGCTGGGCTGATAGGGGTCATGATATTGAGATACTGTCTGCGACCAGAGGGCCACGCTCGCACAGGGCGATGGAGAGGGTGGGCTATTCTGCAAACCACAATGGCCACTTCAGCGCAGACGGAGAGCGGCTCCCCGCCACGGCACAATGAGTCTTTTTAGAGAGGTGATGCTGCAGTTTCCGCTGCTTCCGTTAGTGCTTGCTTTTGGGTTTTCACCTTTATCGGGCCTCTGTGATCAGCGATGCGATTGCGCTCGGCTCGCGCGGGGCCGCCGGGTGCGCAGCGAGGGGAGCGGCCACCATTTATCCCATACAGATCTCGCACGGAGCGCTCACGGAAGCCAAGAACGCAGGTTGAGCCGACGGGGTCAAACAATTCTCTCAGTTGTAATGAGGCTGGAATAGACAGACACTGCCAAGTGATGACTGCTGACACCGCTTTGTGACTGAAAGAAGAAACCCCAGCATGAAACAGATGCTGGAGTTCAATTCCTTGCTGCAGTGCTGCATTTGTCAAGATGTGTTTGGTTATTCAGTACTTAATATATCCCGTTCAGATTTTTTTTCTGTCTTTCGAAGTGGAAATGTTCGATGAAATCTTTATTTTTAGAAAAACATGCTTTTAGTAGAGATGCACGATGCCAGTATCAGATATCAGGTCCAATATTGCACGAAGTCGTCTATTGGCAACGTCGCCCACAGGTACCCAAGAAAGATGAGCAACGTCTGCAGTGTTGAGATTCTTTAACATTAATGAGAATGACAAAAGTAAGACAAACTGCAAGTTATGTTCTGATGAAATATCAAGAGACAGGGGGGAAAGCTAGTTTGTACAACACCAGAAATTTAATCAGCAGACCATTTGGATCAGCAGATTTATCCCGATGTCACGCACTGGTTTAATTACTCAGCGGATGCAGGAGGATTTTACTCTTAGCCCTGCTACATGCTACGTGCTAAATGCTAGAGTGTTTTGGCCTCACACCAGAGATACTACATGCTAAACATGATTCAAGTCTGACTGGTACACTCATTGTCAGAGAGCTGTGTGTGCGCAGAACTGAAAGCTGCATGGTCTGATCATAAAAAGTCCTGGCTATAGATCCTGGGGGAGGTGTCTTTGTGAGAGAGGTTGGTGGTAAGACTCCATGGTCGATGTAGCTCGAAGCCTTTCAGCAGCGAGCAACACAGCCGCTGTGCAGCATAGCGTCTACGTAGCGGTGGTTTGTAGCAACGCATGGTCTTCGCAAATTATTTGCAAATGGATTATATATTAGGCTTTATGGCTGTCAGTCGGCAAGTACCCAAAAGTCAGCACTCGTACTGATTTTGTAAAAAGCTGTATCAGTGTGTTTTTATGATGCTTTTTCTTGTTTGTCACCTCTGCGGCCAAAGCAGAGAGTTGAAGGGGGGTTTCAGAGTGACGGGGGGAGGGAGAGCAGAGTCGGAGGCCATTCATCCCTCCCTCCATCTCCGTCCGGCTGTTTCAGTGCAGCCATCCATCCGTCCACACGGTGCCTGTTCAGATGCAGTGCAGCCTTTGTCTTCTGGACTCTGGACATCTGTAGCCGGCGAGAGACCTGCTCCTGTGTGCGTTTCTGCTCTGATGCCTTTTGATTATGAGCCAGAGCGCTATTTAAAATGCATCCTGCTCATTCACCGCCTAATATAAGAGTCCAATTCGCTACGGGCTGTATTTTAAACATTACAAATAATGAAGTTGTTTCAAAGCAATGCCTTGGCCCAGTTTGATAAACTCCGTCACAAATATAACACAGTAATAACGCACTGTGATTTTAATGTTCTCCTCCGCTAGATAAAAAGTAATTGCACATTTCCACCTGCAGTCATTTGTTTTACTAGAGTAACTAGTGAGTTAGGATTAAACATAATAGCTTTAAAGGCACTTACAGCGTATAATAAAAGAAAAGAGAGAGGGCGGAAACTCTGAGGAAAAGGGAACTTCATCAGCAGAAAACTCATTGTTTTGCAGACTGTTAGTCACAATAATGTCAGAATATGAAGCATTTGTCGCCTCCACAGCACACCTCAGTGCACGATGAGGTGAGATATTGTTTACCGTGAGTCACCATTTAAAAAAAAGAGTAGAATATCAGGCACTGCTTAGGGAAAAAAAAAACAATTACAGAACTAATAAGCAACAATCCAGTGAAAGTAAAGTACAAAAGCGATAGGAAATAAAACCAGCAGTGCACGAGTGACACCCACAAGCTGTAGGGAGTCTGCTTTGACTGGTGAAACACTCCCCCCACAGTCTGAAAACATCAAGCTTCAGACTCAAATAATTTGAAAAGAAGTCAGGGACAAGACACTGAATCCAGCCGCCAGAAAAATCCCTGGTTTATCTTGTAAACTCCTCCACGGTGAAAGGAAAGCTTAGATCTGCTGTCTGTGTAGTGCACATGCAGGTCAGATACTCTCCAGTATTAATCCTAAGTTAATATTAAGAAGTCATTTGTTTCTAAATGTGATTAGAATTAAGCCAGCAGAAAAAAGTCAACTAACGAAAAAAATTGAAAAGAATAATAAACTGTTGCAATATAACGGCTGGATTAGGAATCTATCTTACAGATACCCCACTGTGCAAATGTTAGAAAGTGAAGAGCTGAAAAATGGCTGACAATCCTGAAAAGCCGACGTTTGTATTTCTACAGTGGAAACAAACAAACAAAAAAATCCTAAAAAAGAACTTGTATTCCCGCTGAAAGATCAGTCTACTTCCAACAGTAAAAATCAAAATGAAAAAGTAAAATAATCCCAACAACCACTGAAGAATCAGACCCGTTGTTCTGTTCGACACCCCCCACTGTGCAAACACCATTTATACTAGCAGAACGCAACCCGCCAGATAAAACCGGCGCCCTGCGAGGATCTGTTGTTTTGACCTTGATCTCTGCAGGATCTCTGTGCTGTTGACCCGTTCGCACCAGCTAACCTTTAGGAGTTTTCGCAGGGAATCTGCCGGAAAACATTCAGACACTTTTTCCACGTTGGCCGGACGCTTCTATGACTCGATGTCTGGAGGGAGGTCGACGCTCCTGAGTGAGCACAGCTGGATATTTGTGCTGACGGCAGAGTTTGACCAGATTGGAGGTAACCGCTGGAAAACTGCAGCCGCCTTCCCGATCCTGCAGCTGATAGGGTTATTAATAAAGTATGTTTCTTTCTTCTTGCGCATTGACAAATGCATATCAGTCCGCTGTACGCAGTATTCCCCTACAGTGCACAATTGTAGTAAAGTCGATGCCAGACGCCCCCACAGTGCGAACAAAGGTCATCAAACCACAGCAGATCCACATCTCCATACCAACCTGCTCCAGTCCTGTTTCCATCAAGACGTAACAGTAAGAAACTACAGAATGCTGCAGTTGGAAAGAAAGGGATGCAGCATTCCCTCTGCCACACACACACACACACACACACACACACACACACACACACACACACGATGTGAAAAATGTCAGAAAATATGAGTGTTTTCTCTTCACCCCTGTTGAATCAGAACAACAGGCAAGGCTGCTAATATGCTAACATGCTAGCATCACAGCCGTGGCCGTCGCGTCCTCGCGCAACCTGACGCGTCAGTACGGCCAGTGCTCGCCGCTATGAATTGGTAATCGTGTTTTCAAAGAGCTTCCCATCGCCTGAAGACGGCGGAAGCTGCCGCCTCGCCAGTCATGGCCCAGACATGAAAGTGAGCCCAGATCTGATTGTTTTGGGATCAGAGCCACTGCAGCCATCAATGGTGCTAATTGTGAGGGTTTAGCACCTATCAGGTTTCCAAGTCCCTCCCCCCCCCCCCCCTCCCCCCCCCCCCCCTTCTCTCTTTGTTTCTGTGTCTCTCGCCCGGTTCCAGCCCCAGCAGTCCAGCATCCACCGTCGCTTGTGTGACGCATCGTTTGGCCCGTGCGCTGGAGGACTGGCACGCTCGGCGACATGTGCCTCCCACTTCCCCCGGCGAGTCCCCGGAATAACTGTGTGATTTGACGTGGCCTCCGGTGTACAGCAAGCTGTGGATTGTGGGAGACAGGAAGTGCGCCTCGCGTGTCACAGATGGCGCGAGCGGCAGAGATACTTGCGCCTGTTTTGACAGAGCAGATCTCCGGGAACGGTGGGGGGGATTTTTCACCTCACGTCGCTCTGTCAACTTCTTTCAGTTTGGGGAAAGATGGGTAAAGACACTCCATGTTTTCTCGTGCGAGTCGGTGACGCAGATTCCTCCAAGCAAATCGTCAGAAATCCCTGGCTCACTTTTTTGCATTCCGGTGTGTTTTGGAGTTATCATCCAGAACATAGCGTACAACTCAAGTGCTGATCGCAGTTTTATGATGTGGAATGCTGTGGATTATCTCAGCACAACCATTTTTCACATTAAAGATGTGAAGATGGCAGAATTATTTGGCGTTGTGCTTCATAAAATACATTTTACTGCTATGTCTTTTACGTTGGTGTTTTTTTTTCATTAAAACTGATCCAGAGCTTTTAAACAATGGCATCTGATCAGCCGATCAGAGTAGGACGGGTGACTACCAGACAAATATCGATTACAAATAGGCTATGCTGGAATTATTCGGCATTGAGTGAATATCGCGGGGGGATTCTCACCAGACCGAGTTCTCTTACATGCAACTGTTTCGTAAAAAAACGTATGTTATGGGCTGCTTCAAAAGAAAAGTAGTCCCACTTCTCCAGAGAACTGTACACCACCGTCCCTTTAAACCTGTGTAGTAGCAAAAAGCAGTAATAGTTCTGTTCGTTTCCACTCAGCAGGACAGAAGCTTAACTAAAAACAAGTATATGGAGTGTTCTCAATGTAAGCTGGAAGTGCTTCTATCTCACCCACAACTAACCCTAAAACTCCTTGGTTTTAACTCTATACAAAGTTCAAGGCTATCAATGGTTTCTGTTTTTTTCTTCGTTTTGGTAGAAATGTATGAGATAAATCCGCCGTTCTCATTAGAAAACATGTGAAATTGAGCCGAATTTGCCCCGAGGAAATATAAAAATTTAAGAAGCTACTATTTTTAAATCGACTGCACTCAAGGAACGGATTATAAGTAAGGTCTTTACAAAGTGCTTCTGACAGGGAGCTGCTTGTTTTGTTTTTTTTTTCAATTCCTTTTCCATTATATTCACTGATTTTTTTTTTTTTCTTGCCACATCCATTTTCTTTCTGTCACTCCTTCCTTCCTTCACCTTTATGAAGCTGTCTGAACTACGCTCAGTAAAAGGCCAATTGTAAGTTGCATTATATCTGAAATATGCAGAAAATCTCTGCAAGCTTGTATTGTTTTTTTTCCGCCACATTTTTAAATCAACCCTTCAGTCTGAGCAAAATAGGGTTTCATTGGTAACATACATAAATCAAACAATAATATAAGACTGTGTAAAAAAGACCCAGTAAATTAGAACATTTCCTCATTTTCACGTGAACTTTTTGAGTGCAGAACTGTAAAAGAAGCAGAGTGTTACAGTAGGAAGAAAGCCGGGTATCATCAGAGGGAATAGCTTCCAGGCTGACAGAGAATCACAGTAAAATACTTACACGGGAAACGAGACTAGAGCGAGAGAGAAGACAGACAGAGGCAGATCACAGCAGCCTGGCAGACCTCTTTAGGATTTTTCCAAAAACACAGATGCTGCGTTGAGAAGTCGGCCCCCCTCCGAAGCCCCGTCAAACTTCTTCAGAGCGGGCGATCGATCCGAGGCTAACTCCGCTGCCAAGCCGTTCTCTCTGAGGATGCTGGGATCTGCAAGTCGTGCACTTTGCTCCGGTTCCCCGCCGCTCGGCGGGCTCGGCCCGCTCCGCCGTCAGCCCCGGATCTATAAGGCTTAGTCACACCTGTGTGGCCCGGGGGCGAACGTCAGCGAGGGATGAGGGAGCGCGTTGTTTTCTTCTTCAACGTCTACATTTTCATTTTCCTCTCCACTTCGACAGGCAGGCTCCAGATCTCTGCTGGTAGTTTTTTTTTTTTTTTTTTATTCTTAGTAAAATGATAAAGTCAGCACTTTGTATAAGAATAAGACACTGTTAATTATTAATCGATACTCTCCTGTTGATGATTTCTGTGTGCAGTAGTATTAGCAGGAGATTGTGGGGAGTTCGGTCGGGATGCTTCTTCATCGTTTGAGGATATAAATTGGGAAACGGAGTTACTAAAGAGGCCGTGGTGACTGCGAGGCTGGCAATGAGCTGCAGAGCTTAATGGATGGCGGGGAGGTAAAGTGCGGGAGCTGGAAGCAGGGCCGCATCGCTTTCTTCACTCCGAAGAGCCGAGCGGCGCGCGCTGATAAATGACCGGCCGCTAAACTGCACTGCTGGCTGTGGATGAAGTGAAGGCGAGAGCAGGAATTATAGGGAACAGATAAAAGGCCGTGTTATTTAAGGTCTCACTGTGTACAGTGTGCATTTGTCAGCGGAGACGGCGGTTTCAAACATCAGGTTCGGGACACCCTTTGCAGGTCCGAAGCTTTGTCTGCTCTGAAATCTGTAAAATCAGATCTGCATCTGTCAAAAGGGAGGAAGAAGAAACTTTTAAGAGTGGAAAAAGCAGCTCCAGCATTTCCACCAGTGTTTGGCTACACTGGACGTTTTCTGTCAGCCAGCTGGCATTGGCTCCAGACTGTCCAGAACAGAGGTCTGCAACATTTATGGCTGAAAGAGACGATTCTGTCACTTTCAAGCAAGTCAGTTTTAAGCAGAGCCTCAGAACAGGTTTACTTTTTGAAATGAAAAGTTTGAAAAGCTTCATGCATTGTTTTGATATCAGTTATGACATTTGGGCTTTCGAACCGTCTTAGCTTTGTTTTAAGCAGTTTTTTTTCTCTATATATGGTTTTTACTGTTAGACTGGTGAAACTAAGCAGCTTCTGAACAAATGCATGGTCTGGAAGGGCAAAGTCCTCAAGTCCTCACTCAGCTGTTACATCTCAAACATCAACATTAGAAGACAGAAACTTTGACATTTTAGACAAATGGTTTGAAAGAGGAGCTTACAAAACGACGGTCACACCAGAATCTCTTCGACATTTACAGCGTTGTTCCTTCTTTTACTGTAAAATGGGATAGTCTAGATTGAAAAACTCATGGTCAATCACAAGTGGACAAAGTGGTGTCATGTGATTGTGGATTATCAACAGATGAAAACAATAATTTTAGGTAAACTCGCCGGGCCAGTCAAGGGAACAGCATGAACAGATGAAGCCACATCCAGTCCACCCGATTCATTTGCTGCGAGATGCCTCCAACCTGGAAAAGGAGAATATTTCTTGACATAATGGAAAAAAGTTGACCCCACTGTGTAGATGATCGTTACCTACTATTGAATAGTTTGTATCCGGCATGAAAATACGTCACCGTTGAACTGTAAGTCTTTGCCTTAGAAAATGTTTATTTCTCCCACAAACAGTAGAATTTGGGTTTGAGTCTTTCAAGTTCCAGCTTTGCTCTTCGATTGTTCCTCTTTATTCAGCGTCTTCTACTCGCTGCCTGCAGTCATATCTGCAGCCCGGAGCTCGGAGTACTTCCCTGACCTCCCCTGATGGCATTAAGTGCTCGTGGCGCTTTCCGCAGTGCTTCGCCACCTCCCGCCCCGCCGCCTTAACGGCAGAGCTGAACCAGAAACTGAACGGGGTGCGAGGCGCACCGTGGGATAGGTCGCCACGGCGGCCGTCAGGGCCGAGCGTGCCGTGTGCACACGCTCCGCTGGCGCCCTCCGGCACCGCTCGCCCCGCCGCCGAGGAGCTGCACCGCTGCGTCCAGGGAAGCACATTCAGCAGCTCTCCTGCCATTGTTTCTCCTCTCCCGCTCCGACTGCTGGCTCAGTCAGCCAGCCTTGGGTTCAGCACGACTTCCTGCCGCATAAAGGTGTCTTAATTCTGCTGCTGCCTGCTCTCAGCTCATCTGTTACGCTCAGGATTAAAACATTATTCCTGTAGAAAGACGGCGTCGATGCTTTTCACATTTTGAATTCTCTCTCTCTCTCTCTCGCTCTCTCTCTCTCTCTCTCTCCAGCTGTAAAACACAGCATCTAACAAATAGGAGGCAGAAGCGGGCTGAGCGTAGATATCAATAATGGATTAAATTTAGACTATTAATTGTGCTACAACGCTCCCCGCCATCGATTGGTCCAGTGTAAACTGTTGCACTCATATTTCATCATTGCAACTCGGGAGAACATGAAACCAACTTTTTAAATAGAAATCTTTTGGCAGGATCGATCGTGGGCGCAGTATTAATGGAAAGTAAAGTGTGTCTGCTGTGTCCCAGGAACGCCTCACCTCGATGGATCTCGGAACTTGCAAACCTTGACTCCCGCAGATCCTCAGCTGAGCATGAACGCTCTATTTCATGATCACTTCATCACCTCTGTTTCATTTGACATTCCAGTTTAACATTTTGTCAATTTAAAATCCTAACAACTACAGGACATTCCTGCATAAAAGCTTTTTCGAAGAGAGCCTATGACAATTTCAGCATATTTAGTAATGTTTTCAAAAGAAAAAATATGATGATGACTTTTCACTATCCAACAGGTTTTTTATTAGAATGTCCATGTTTTTTAATTGAGTTCCCTTAGTTAAACAGTTTTTGGCTTCACAGTAAGAAAACAGACATGCAAAAATACTTAAAGTTCATGTATCTATCAACTTTATGTCTTTATTTTCGCGACATCTCCTCAAACTCTACCACTCAGCAAAATTCACAAAAACTTTAAAGCGATACTTCAACATTTTGGCAAATTGGCCCATCTAGGGCAATTCGGTAGTCATTTAGAACAGCCTACTTACTTTTTTTGTGAGGGCGAGCTGTTGTTTATTCCGTGGTGGGCCTGAGAAGAGCTTCACGGCGGACATAATGGAAGTGGATGGTACAGTTGCTTCCCTCGTCAAACTCATCAAATACACAATCCAACAACCCCAAAACACACTTTGGCGGACACGTTATAATCCGCACATTCACTACGCTGTGAAATATGAATGCAGAATTACGAGATTGAGCATTTTTGGCGAAGATTGCTAAGACGGAACTACTTGCTAAACATGGCGTCTGGGCGTAGTGATTTCAAAAGAAAAAGTAGTTCCCAGTATTTGCTTCAGTGTCGTAACGCTACAATATTATTTGTTGGTGTTCCACAGCGTAGTGAATGTGCGGATTATAACGTGTCCACCAAAGTGTTTTGGGGTTGTTGGATTGTGTATTTGATGAGTTTGACGAGAGAAGCAACTGTACCGTCCACTTCCATTATGTCCGCCGTGAAGCTCTCCTCAGACACACCTCTGAATAAACAACAGCTCGCCCTCACAAAAAAAGTAAGTAGGCTGTTCTAAATGACTACCGAATTGCCCTAGATGGGCCAATTTGCCAAAATGTTGAAGTATCGCTTTAAATGTATCTAGATTTAGTAAATTAATGTGTTTTTTTTTAAGCTTTCAGAGTTTTTGAGCTGTCTGAGTAAAAAGTTGTGTTGTTCTCTGTTTGAAGTCAGAGTTAAGCTGCTCAACAGATCAGGGTCTCATTTGTCACAGTTTTCATTTTGTGATGTTGTGAATGTTTTGGTCTCGTTTGAACAGACGGCAGGTCACAGGAAAACAGATGCTCCAGTGTGGAGTCATGCTGCATCCTCAAAATGGGCACAATGCTAAAACCTATGAATAACCTGAAAATATTTGTAAAAATGAAAGTCATACACCCCTTGTAGCATCACAAATTCTAAATTTGACGCTGTGATCTTGGAACAAACCAGATGGCTTCTTTCAGATTTGCCCAAAACACAGCCATTTGGAATAATTCTGAATTTCAAGCTTGGTATTTGTAATTATTAAAGCATACTCATTCAGATACTATAAAGTCCAGTTTGTAGGATATATTTAAGATGCGGAACAACTGGTTACATGTAAAAATATGCAGTTACTAATTAATCTTGAATTAGTTTTAAAGTTCTCCCTCATGACTAAGCTGAGCTGTCAGCACCGTGTGGGAGGAAGATGCTCTTAAAGCTCAATGTTTTGAGCCGTGTGAGATATTTTTACACTGATGAGAAGAAACAGCCAAACAAATGTTGAGATAATCTACCAATATGGAGACATCTGTTCAGAAAGGAAAACAAAAGTTTATCCGCAAACGTAATAGGCTATGTGGATGGAAACTAATGCTTAGATTTGCTTACAGATGGACAGCGTTTCTGTTGCTGTCAGGAGGACTCAGGTGCTCCTGATCCGGTAAACAAAAACTCAGACACTCCTTGGATAATGACAACACGATCGGTGGGCAGGGCATTGAGACATATTGGCTTTAGAGTCTTAGAGGCCTGCACAGTCACTGCCACTTAGATTAAGGTTCTCCTACTATGATAACGCTACACTTATGTTACTTTTAGGGATGTCCCGATCAGGTTTTTTTGCCACCGAGTCCGAGTCCGATCCCTATCATTTTGAGTATCTGCCAATTCCGAGTCCCGATCCGATTCTTTTCTAATATAGTAAAATATGTACATTATCTATTAAAAAAAAAAAAAAAAAAACTAAAAAGCTTATGAAAAGTTCTCATTTTTTATTTTCTTACAGTCAATTCAAAACAACACAGCAGTGTGTTGCACATATTGCCGTCTCTCTGTAATTATATATTTTTGTAGCATGGAAAACCTAAATACATCTCATTTAACCCATTAAAGCCGGGCACGCATTATGGCTTCAGTGAGCAGCAGTGGCCAGAAACGTTCAATACAAAGTTAGGAGGCAGTGCAGCAACACGATCTGGACCCGGAAACAGGACCAGTTATCCATATGTGCGAGTTTGATGCATTTCATTGCCCAAGAAACAGCTGATTAGCGCAAAGAAGTAAAAAAGACCCGACGTCAATGGTTGAACTGCGCTACAGCGCTTCTGGGTTTAATGATAGAATTGCGCAACAACGCCACGACCGTAAATGCGTCCCGGCTTCAATGGGTTAAAAAGGAAATTAAAGAAAAAAACAAACATATGTATCCAACCGAGTCCAAATCGGGAGGAAACCTCCGATCCCGAGCGAGTCCGTAATCACGTGATCGGGGCCGATTTCCGATCACGTGATCGGATCGGGACATCCCTAGATACTTTATTTCGTTGCTTTTGGATATATTGGATGTGAATATGATTATTTTGATTCCAAGCCTCAATTGTTCCATATCTTGAACTCTTTAACAGAAATGTTGCATTCCATTAGATTATTCCTAAATCTGCATCTTTACAAAAGGCCTCTGGTCCTTTTAAGTTCTAGTAGCGTTCTCTTTTTGCAAAATTGTTGTGGGCCTTGACAGATTAAGTTTGTTCATGAGCTTTCTATTCACTTTATACATAACTTTTTATTTAGTTGTCTATACTGAGAAAGATTTAGTTGTAATTTGAAGCTGTAGGTCTAAGATGAGAGGTGGGAAGAAACACTGGAGAAAAGTGGAGTTGTTACCTTGGACTGCTCCTTCTTTCGGCCTTCTTTGTGGAGTGAAATGGGTTTCAGCACCCTGGACAGCTCTCTGTAGGAGTGAGAGGACAATGAGGCGGAGAGGTTTCAGCACCCAACAGCTCGTCTCCTCGACCTCTCTGTGCTTTGAGGGAGTGACAGTTTCAGGACCAGGGATAGCTCCCCCCTCTAGACTACTTTGTGAGGGCATGAGCAGTTTCAGCACCTTGGACAGCTCTTCCTCCTAGTTTCTTTTCTTTTCCGAGGGACTTTCAGCACCCAGGACAGCTCCCCCCTCCAGCCTCCTCTGTGAGAAATGGAGGGGAGTTTCAGCACCCGGGACAGCTCTACAGCTCTTCTTCTTGGCCTCTGTTTTTTTTTTTTTTTTTTTTTCCTCAGGAGTGAGATGAGTTTCATCACCAGGGAGAGCTACAGCTCCTCAACTCCCTGCTCCAACTGTTCGTCCAACACATACGAGCTGCATTTCTTCTCCTCAGCACCACCTTGCACAAACCTTTGCCTCACAGTTGTCTCTGTGTGTGAGGACAGTGGTGTGTACGTGTGTGTTGGAGGCAGGGTGTGCGCTCTTTGTGCAGCTTGTTGTTGCTGCAGCTCCCTGGGCAGCTCCCTTACAGAAGGACTGCTGCTCTAGCTTTTCATGATGGATTAGAGGTGCATCTGTGTTGCCTCTGTGGGTGTGTGGAACTTTCTCCCTCTCTGCATTCTTCACACACCTCATTTTTTCTCCTGAATTCAGCCTGGATCAGCCCTGTTGTTGTTTACCGACTGCTTAGTACTTTTACACACTCCAGAAATTATCTCAGATCTTGTAAAAAAAAAAAAAAAAGCAATGAAAACGACTCAGTCAAGCTGCTCTCTAAACACAATCTAATTTGTGTGTGTGTACGGTTCTTATCCTATTGCATAAGCTGCCGTTTTTATTAATTATTGACGCTGGTGAAAGCTGTGGGAAGGGCTCGCAGCTCTTGTGGGATGCCGCGATTATGTCTGATTTACAGCCCTCAGACCTCCTACCGATGGCTGTGCAGGGTTTCCTCTTCTCTTCCTTCCCGCATCCTACGTATCCTTCCGTCTATCCTTGTTCATTTTTTATTTTATTTCTATTTTTTTAATCAAGCCAGACTTGATAATCTAGGCTTACGGCAGGAAATGCTGACTGGAGTCTTTGATGTTTGAGCTTTCTGCTTTATTTGGCATCAGGTCATGGTGTATATGTAGTGATGAGGTCATGAGATGTTAAGCCCAAGCCTCTTAGTGCACTTAAGGTAGCTGCAGAATATCTATGTAAGCTCTTTTGAAGTGCATAAATTTGGTCCGACGGCGTGTGCAACGTCGGAAGTTTCCCTTGTGGAAGAAATACGGGCCTGATTTATGAGGTAATGGAAGCGTAGCGCAGCGGTACGTGCGCGCCAGTGTGACGGCGCAGAAACGCATGGAAGTAAATTTGATTACATCAGTTTGGAAAAAAGCCATCTGAAGTGTTCTTTATGTAGACTTAAAGCACACCGTTCCAGGGCTGGCCACATGTGCCTTTTGCAGAAACGCTGCATGCATATGAATGAGGCATGCAAATGCGCGTCAAGTCCGTTTGTGTGTGTGCATTTATTTATTTTATTTTTTATTTATTTATTTATTTTTGTCGATGTCTCTGGGCGCCACCTGTGACCTGAAGGAAGATTTAATGTCACCTGATGCTGATGTGGCTGCTGATTCTCAGCAGATGGTCCTGATAGGCCATGGCTCGGGTGCCTGGAGACAGCTGCTGAGTGTCACCGCGACAGGAAGGAGGTGAAGGAGGTGAAGGAGGTGAAGGGGAGATCTCTCCTCTTTCCTTTCAATCGCACTTAATGCTCTGCCAGCATTAAGATCTTGATGTGAAGCGAGAGAAATTAAAGTGATGATTATGCTCCAGACATTCTGCTCAGGTGATGTGAGAAGCCAAACTAACTCCAGTGTTTCACTCCTTTGTGAGACGTCAGTGACCTTGACGTTGCAAGATGTCGATAACTTGAAATGAGAAAGAAGAGGAATTTATTCTTTATAAATCTAAGTAGTCAGATACTTTTCTCTCCTCCCTCGCTCGGGTTTTTCAGGTGAACGTTCGCACAGCATCACCTTTTTTGTAAGTTCTGTCTTTTGAATAGAATTACATCAAAGGCAGCTCATGTGAAAAATGGAGAATAAGTGAATAATGTAAACTCAGTCACTGTTTTATTGCAGAGAAGCTGATGTCAAATTACAAATACTTGATAATGCATGTCTGCTGGCATTATGCAATAAATTAGAATTGGTGCTGCTTCAGTGACACTTTAAGAATCCGTGAACTGCAGCTTCAAACTTGGTGTTTAATGACAAAAGATGTATTTTGTCACTTTGTCTTGTAAAATAATCTCTCATTCCCAGTTAGTGCAAAACAATCTGTTAAAATTGAAATAAAATTGTTGCTGTGTTTAATCCTTTTAAAGCTAATGAAATATTTGTAAATGGAGAATTTCAACCCTGTTGTTTTTAAATGATTTTTCAAAATATTTTTATTTTCAATACTGATGACTTTTCACTGTCTGTCTTAAAAAAGAGAACATTCTATTAATATGTTATGAAATATGTCGGAAAGTGTAAAATTGAATAAATAGACATCGTTTTCACAACTGATAATTCACAATAGTCACAGTGATTTCACAGTTATGTTTTTGTAAATAACAACAAACATTTGTTCAAAATCTTCAAACTGTTTTGAGTTGTGACCATATATATGATTTCTTAACCCATAAAGAGTTAATAAATACATTGAGGGCATATTTAGCAGCTTTTTTGTGACAAGAAACACATTACATTATAGGACAGAAGGACTTAATGAGAACTATGTTTCATTTAATCAGTTTTCAACTAAATATTGAATCATTAGCATGATTCTGGAGGCTTTCTTTGAAGATAGTAAGTAAAACACAAGGTTTCTTTTTATGTATCTTCAGAAAGTCATAGGAAAAAAGCAAAACGTGTTAAACATGCATAGTTGACCTCATTTTGTGCAGAAGTGTTTCCTAAAAATGAAGAATAAAATGTTAATAAAATGGTTGAGCGCCTGTGCGGCTGGCTGGTCGTGTTCAGCCGGCAGAGCCTTTCAGCTCACAGGACGGGATGTTCAATCTCTGTGGGGCGAGTTGAGAAGGTGGAGGAAGGAGGTAAAGGTGAAAGACAATGTGATGACAATTACGAAATGAAATTAGCGAGGAACGGTTCAGGTAATGAAAATGACTTGAGATGGAGGCGATGATTTGGAGAACAAGGACAGAGTGGGAGCATAATGGAGGAATGAAAATGTGTTTAACCAAAGAGAGGGAGTCTCCGCCAGACAAAATAAAAAAAAAAAAAAAAAAAAGAAAGAGAGAGAGAGACGGAGCGAGAGTGGAAATGAGGTTTTTAGCGAGGGCGCCGAGTGCAACCTGTGGTTTGACATTGGCTCACCTTGTCTGTCAGTCAGGAGCGAGGAGGGGTTATCCGACTCCCCCCGGCCCGCTCCCCGCTGCTTTAATGAATTTACCGAGGCCTTGGGAATGGCTAATGCGCTTGTTTACGGAGCTAAGAAAAAAGAGGATGCTGGCAAAATTGCCCCACCAGCAGTTCCTTCCTGGGGGGAACCGAATAGCCCTCCACAAGCTGGGGCTTCGGGGCAATTAGGTTTGAGTCCACGTCGGCGACCACGACCTTTAGAGAGCATCTTCTGAGCTTTGCTTCAGATTATTTGACCTATAAGGGTCTGGATAGTGTTGACCTCAGGTTTTGTGTAATTGTAGAAAGTCCAGCTTGGAATTGCAAAAGGAATTTCACCGCAAATAATGAATGGGGATGTTTTTCTGGCATTTGGAGCTATGTTTGTCAGGCAGAGAATTTTTACATCTGAGGTGGATTTTAGCTAGAAGTAGGAAGAATTAGTAAACCACAGTGAAAATGGACATTGAGGTGTTGGCGAAGGGCAATCAGTGGAAAATGTCACGAGTTAGGAAGGAGGATGTGGGCAGATATCGTCTGTTTCTGTTAGAGGAGAAACGAGAGGTCATAGCTCCCTGGTAGGAAGTCTGGAAAAATGCAAGAAGGAGCTCAGATTGTCTGGTTTGTGCCCAAAGGGGGCGAGGGGCTAAAAAAAGCAGCGAGCGACGGAGAGAGGGTGAAACGAAACAAGGGACTAAATCCAGAGACGGAGACCTTTACCTCCTGTGCGGTGTAAAAATGCTAAAATTGTTATTGCTCACTGCAGAGCGTGGCTTTGTCAACCCTTTGGGCCTTTTGCTCGCCTCAGACTCCAGAGAGGAGGGGGAAGGAGGGAGGGGGGGTGAGGGGGGGGGGGGGGGGGGGGCAGAGCGCCGGGTTTAAAGCTCGCTGTAGGCTGCTTGCCTGCCTGAAATTAAGAGATCCATCTCCCCCCTTCCCTCCGCTGTCTCACCCTGGTAAACAGAGTTCAGCTGGCATGGAAGCGTGGTCTGATTTAACTTTTCCTTCCAGACATTTTTGTTATATAAATATAATATATCATATAATATGCACGGGTTCAAAGAGTCTGATGAAATTAGCGGGATGCGCTGACAGCGAGGCGCTGCCAGAGGATGGATGAGAATAAACTCATTGACAGATTTCACCATGTCAGAGTTTCCACTGTCTTACCACTGCAAACTTTTTGCATGAACTCTGAAATACACTTCATGTTTCTATTTTTTTTTGCGATTGTTGCAACAGAGATGGTAAAATGTTGTCCTCCCAGCAAATCCCATCCTGGACTTAAGGAGCAATAGGATTACTTCAATAGGATAACTTTACGATTAATAATCAGCTGATGAATTGAGTTTTGATGGATGATGGATGGATGGAATACGCTCATTGAAAAGCTGGATGGCTAGATGGATGTATATATGGAATAGGCTCATGGATGGATGGATGGGAAAGACTCATGGAAAGAATGGAAGGAAGCAGTGAGATGTGAGTTTGCTCTTCCTGTGAACTCAGCTCCTCATCAGAGGTGAGTCGAGTCTTCCAGTCCTCCGAGCCCCCAGCTCCACCGAGGTGGCTCATCAGTGACGTAATGACTGGACATCCTGAATAAAACATGCCTGTCGGTGCCAAATAAAAAGGTCAATCATCTCTGGCTGCACGCGTCGTTGGTTCCCTCCCCGGACCGCCGGTCATGTTACTCAGGTGTGTGTTTTTCCGTGTTGTGCTGCATCCTCCGTTGCTCCCGCGGGGATTATTTGTGGCATTGTAGCGGCTGCTCTCGTATTTTTAACTGCGTGCTAGTAAAGGTGTTTGCTTATGAGCAAGAGCAGATATCGGGGAGTATTCATGACTTGTAGCCTGGAGGCAGGAGGCTTGTTCATGGGGAAGGGGAGGGATGTCTCAGGGAAGTGGGAGCCTTTCGCACAGCAGCTGCCTGTTGGTATGCGAAGGCTTTATAATTGAATTAGCGCAGGCCTTTTGGCCCAGTGTCGGAGAGTCGCTGGCTTCTAACGCGACGGCGTTCGCTCGTGAGTTTGTGGAAGGAGGTCAGAGGAAGCTGTGTGCGGTTTGCTTCGGATGAGGCATGCACGAGGGGAGAGCAATCGTGAATGTTCTGTTTCAAATCCCGGCCGTGGGGCACTGCGTGACGGCCAGACGACTTGCGACTTCCACTCTCTTTCACTCCCAGGGAGGCCAAAGCAAACGCAAAATGAGCAGCTGTATTCCTCAGATGCTATGAATTATAGAAGATTTTAATTTCTTAGCCACCAATCAGACATTAGCCACGTTTATTACTGATGTGTCCCAGATGTGTACGTAATCAAAAAAACAAGCAAAGCTCCAAAATAATGCCCAAAATATAGAGAATTGATTGAAAATGAGAAAATGATAATAAATACCAGGTTCTGGGAGATGAGGACACCCTCGTGTTAAGCCATGCTGCATGAGATAACTCTTTCAGTTTGTGCTTAAAGCTGGAATTTGCGGAAAAAAACAGTGGCGTTCGGAGCTTCTGATGGTGTTGAAAAATGATCAATTAAAATTATTGTTCAATCAATGAAATGAAGAATAATTAAAATCAACCACAGATCTCCAAAGTCTTCATTAGGATTCAGTTCTCCGGCTGAGACGGAGCAAACAGGAAGTCCAGAGAGTGTGGAAAGAACAACTGGATGTTTGGCCTGCCATCAAAATGTGCTGTTTGGCGTGAAGGACTTGGATCAATCTGAGGGGCTGCAAAAATTACGTTCTCATTACCGAAGGCCCAAATTATGACCGAGCACTTCTGAAACATGATTTAATGAGAATCGTGACACCTCATTTACAATAAATGAACAATTGTATTTCTCCAATTTAAGCAAAAAACATGCATTTGATATTTTTTCCATTGATTAACTAACAGTCACTTGAGCCATTTTCATTGGTTTCAGATGTGCTTAAAATGGAACCAATGATTCATCACTTCTTGGAAATTGGTTCTTTTGTCAAATAGTTAATTGTGTGAAACAGTTTTTAGACCGTTATCGGTCAAAGGTTGTCGGCTGAAGTGCTTCTGATGTCTACATTTCTGCTGTGCCTCATATCATTTGATATGTGACGCTGGTTATACGGCTGGAATCGGTGTCACGATGCTGGCTAAATTTGAGCAGCTTGGGGGTAAAATAACAGATGAACCTCTGCCATGCCAACTGAGAGATAAACATACAAATCTTAACCCTTAGACCTGCAAGCCAATCAACAACCCACGCAGTGTTTTGCAGCAGCTCCCCACAGGTGCTGGCTCCAGCGAGAAAATGCCAAGGGTGCAATCATTTATTTCAATCGGCTTTTCTGTCTGTTTAGCATAGTTTAGCATAGCCACCTGAGGATTGAAGAAAAATGTATGCAGATTTTCCATTACTCAGAGATATCAGCACTTTACCCTCCTTGATCAACTGAGTTTGCTGCATTACATCACTCTGAGATTATACGACGCAGCCCATCCATCAACCGGCGGCGGCTCCGCTGCGCTTCCTCTCCTCACAGGCGTCTCTTCTCAGCTCTGCGATGGCACGTCTCCGCATTTTCCTCCCTCGCTCGTGTCTGCCTCGCAACCTCGCGGCAGACCGCGCCAGACGCGCTTAAGAGACATTCCTAACCCCACACAATGCGGTCGCAGTAATGCCTCCGCTTGTAATGGCCTCCGATTTGGTTTGGTCGACCGCCGTTTGAGACGGCGTCGCTGTGGAGGCTGCCGGCGTGGATAATGAGGATTAAATCATATATGGGTCGGGAGTCGTCTGTGAGCGCGGTGACGAGACGCCGCCGCACTTTTTTTTTTTTGCGTTTGAAAGTGCACACGCTTCCAGACCAAGGCCAAGCATTTAAATCCTGCGGGCACGGGGAGACAAACGCATGTGTGAGATGTCACTTTGCATAATTTACAGCGGATAGATGGTTTCGTTGGTCGTGCGTTTATCCGTGCGAATTGCTTGCCTGAGATCGTTATCAAGAGCGAGCGCACTCATATGGAAGGGACGTGCCTGACTGGGCTAATAGAACCTGTGGATCGCAAATGAGAGCGCTGCATGTCATCTGTAAAACACCCAGGCCCATTAAAGGTTGTGCAACGTGCTAAAATAATCTTTCAGTAAATTAATGTTGAATACTAGTTCGGGTGAGACTCAAAGGCAATAGATTGGAAGCATTGATGATTCTTGTAGACTTGTCAAATTGCTTGATATTTTCCATATTTGTTCAGGCGCAATAATCTATAATGTGGTATTTCATAACTGTGCAGTTGTCATTGAAACCTTTGTTGTCGATTTGCTTTTGTGGAATCGGTTATACAGCTGTATTTTTTGAAGTTCTAGTGAAGTTTGAGCTTTGTTACAGAGCTGCTGTCTTTCACTTACTCACTCGTTGAGCTAACAGTTTTATCCTTATCGTTGCAACTAGCTGGCTCCACGTTTAACCTTTGGCAGTAACTTCTGTTTCTACTCACCAAGCCCACTGGAAACGCTCGCATTATCTGTAATCCTTAGCATTAGCATTAGCTACATCGACTTTATCTTTTTTATCATTAGTGACTCCAAAAGCAATTGCTCAGTATTATTTTAAGATAAACCAAAACAAGTTGCTGTTTACCGGAGGTGTAGCGCGTCATTAATATTGAAATGACAACAGCTAGCAGTAGCATTAGCTTCAGCTAGCATTAGCCAAAGATTAACTAAACTCTAAGAATTAATATAATTCTCTGAAAATACGTAATAATATACAGGATATCATGAGTAGTGAAAGATGATTATGATGAATAGTGTATTGTACATCAGGGGTGTCAGATATGAGGTTTGAGGATAAAAACCTGGACGAAAGACCCTCAAGTTTTGATAGTAACTGCTTGGTTTTGTGAAAATATCAACATTTTCATCACACGTACTTGGTGCCACAATACAGAATAGCTTTAAGGTTTCAATCTAAAGGTTATTATAGCTCTGTTTTTACTGTTCCGGCCCGTTTGATGACGCTGCTTGTGGCCTCTGAACTAAAATGTGTTTGGCACCGCTGTTATAAAGAAGCTTTACACTGAAACACAACTCGTTACTTTTTATGAGATTTTCATTATTATGATCGCCGAAGAGTAAATTAATTATTATTACTAAACTTCCATTTAGGTTCCATCTGCATGTCTGATACAATTATGAAATAACTAGTAATGTAAAGAAGAGGTTTGTCTGCGACTTGCCCAGAGATGGTGGGGTTTGGAGGAGGGGTGAGGAAATGGACGGAAGGGGAAAACAGCATTTTGTGAGACAGAATGTTGGAAGTCATTGTTAGTGAAGCCGTGTAACGTCTGGCCCGCATTCACAGTGGTGGCTGTGGATTCCACAAAAGTGCTCCGTGTGAGCGAGTCCTGCAGGAGAAAATTGCTATCATTTGATATTCAAATGGCATTCAAATGAAAAAAGCTCGTGCTTTCCGGTCCCTCTGGCTCCTCTGTCCTCCCTCCCCCGGTTTTCCTCACTCCCTCCTCTCCCACAGAGCCAGTTTGTAGCACTGTCTTATGTTTCGGGGTGAAATCAGCTTGCGGTGCTATTTTGACTCTCGTCCGGGTTTAATTGTGAATCGTCCGGTTTCTCTCCTCTCTGTGTGCCGTTTTGGCTCGGCACAGTTCGGTTTGCCCTGCCCACTGTTGCCAGAGTGGCTAAATGTTACAGAATAAAATAAAAATAAATTGCTCATAACAATAAACATCTGTTGGGTTTGTGTGACGGAGGGTTGGAGCGTGAACGACGGCGCTCCGATGCATTGCCGCTGCAGCCCGTTGGTGCCTCAGATTTCTGGTTCTGAAGAGAAAGAAATGAAATGCTTGCTGAAATAATGGCTTTAAGTAAACTAAATAAGCCGTTAGCGCAGGCCGTCCCTCCCCCACTTCTGGGTTCTCTCCCGTAGCTTGGCACTTGTTTGCTTTGGCCAGTGACTGATCTGTTTGTATGATCCGCGGCGAATCATTATGGCCGCCCGCCGCTCGGCCGGCGTGTCCCTCCCTGTGTGTCGGTCCCGGGGACATTCATCAAACGCCTAATGGCCAACAACACGCGCCAGGCCACACTCTCCTCGAGACTCGCGGCTTTTTGGCCAACGTGTTTCCGTCCGCAGATGGGAGGAAGACGGAGCGGCCATTAGAATCCAATAAGTCCTATTTGTGTCCTTGGCGAGCTCCCTTCACAGCCGGATTTACATGCGACTGTGCAAATGAGGAAAACCTCTCACAATATTTGCACATATTTTCATGGTTCCTGAAAGCATTAGAGCAAAACCTGACATCTGAAGTACGACTTTTAAGAGATTTGTTGCCATTCCAAGGTTTTAGGAGAGCAACAAAGTGACTGCAGTGCCTTAAATGAGATTTATTTATTCTTTTGTAGAAAACAAAATATGGAAATGTTGCACCTGCTGTAACATTTGCGTGGAGGGACACTTTTGTAATTATAATCATAATTCAGTGAGCTTCTCAGTGATGTGCAAGTCTCTGAAAATTGGGAAGGGATTGAAATTCCCTGGTGTTTTTTTACACGTTCTCACTCCTCCTATAGCTGTGGGATTGTGTTGTTGCGGTGGCGTATTTGCACAGCCTTCAGTCTGAAGATTCAAGTTCCAGTGAAATTAAATCAGATAGGGGGAGGAATATGCTCCATAATCTGGATTTTGGCTCAACATCCACCAGAAAAAAATGGCAACAGTAGCGAACAGACCCTCTAGATCGAAGTATGCTAATATTGCGTCACAGCACTGCAGATTCAGATTTATGTTTATGCCACCTAATGCCAATGATGCAATGCCTTAATGAGGATTAATGAGGCTCTTCTCCGTCATTACACTGGAGAATAGGCTGATATTAGGCCATTGTTTAATGTTGCATCAAATTCAGTTCAATTCAGGTTAATGCTGATGCTGTTGACAGTCCAGAGAACCGAGTTAGTTCCAACGTAATGAGTCAGGTAAACAGGAGTTCAGTGTGATAGTAACATGGCTTCGGATAACGTCCAAGCTAAAGCTAACGTTGGTGAAGATCAAGAGAGACAGAAGCTCTGTAGCTTGGCCACAGATTTCAAGTTGCTTCTTCAAGTAACTTCCATTTCAAAAATGTGATCATATCATCACATCTGTAAACTCAAGGCCCATCAGTCGCAATAAACCAGATAGTTTGATCTGTTTCTCTGTTTGACTAAGCAAAAACTAAAATCACAACATTCATCTTTCGTTTTTTTTGGTTTTTTTGGGGTTTTTTTTGCTCATTCATTCAGTGAGGATCTCACTCTTCTGTGAGCAGCGACACCACACTGAGAGAAAAGCAGAGACATCAGTGACGCAACGTCAGGATTACTACCAAAGATCAAATCTTACATCAGATTTGCCAAATTCAGCACAAAGTCAGTCCATTTTTAGATGTTATTTTTAGGCCAACTGATTTTTAGGGTGATAAATGGAGAAAAAAAAGAGACTTTTGTAGTATTTTTCACGAAGATGCACCAGTAGAAACAGCATAATGTTGAAATTTCACTTATTTCTGCTCAACTTGTTGGTTTAAAGTAAATGGATTAGTCACTCCATTTGTTAAATGGTTCGTCGGTCGTTTCGATTGTTGGTTCATTTTTTTCTTTGTTCTGTTGGTTTAATTTTTGGTTTATTTTTTATTTAATTTTTCTGTTGGTTCATGTGTTGGTTCACTGTTCTTGTTGGCTGTTTGAATCATTTGTTGATTCATTTCTTTGTGTCTGCTTGTTGGCTGGATGGTACACTCATTTTGGTTCTGAAAGCATGCAATGTCTGTATTTCATAATATTTGTAACACAAATGGAATCATGGGGTTAGATTGATGCTGAAGCTTTATTTTTAGTTGAAGATGTGGATTTTGAATTTTTTTTTTTTTTATTTTACTACAAAGGTGAGATTTTTGTGGAAACCAAGAGTGACTCAGCCAAAACCACCACATCTGCACAGTGCTCCACACTGAGCCTGAACATGAGTGGCAGTTCAATTTTAATCACCCCTCATCAGCAGCGATCATCTCGGTAAACAGTGCGGAGGGACGGGGATAATTAATCATCAGTCCCCGGTTCTCAATTAGCCGACTATTGGCGAAGTGGAAGGGAATATTCCAATCACCAAGCTGCTATAAAGGCGGCATGTTGATGACACATCACAGTTAAAGGCTTCCACCGTTCGCCGGATCTAACAGGCAGCATCTTGTTAGCGGTCCCTCGGCGGACGGCTCAGATGGGCCGAGAGCTGAGGAAGGGAAGCAGACCGCGGGAGAGACGGCGGCGGGAAATATTTGCATCGTATCAATTGATGTTTGTTTTTCCAGTCCTTTAACGCGAGTGGGAGCGAGCTCAAGTTGCTGTTTTGTCAAAAGCAGGAGGATGAATCGATGTGTTCTGACTGCGGCGAGCGAGCGACTGCAGCGCGTCAGCAAACTGCGGCGGCGCGCTCCGGAAATCAATCAATCCATGAATCAATCATACAGAGGCGCTACAGCAAAGACCAAAGCCGTTTAAGTGAGGTAACCTTTCAATCAGTCTAATGAGCTGTGAGTGGCGCTGCAGGAGAGTTTCTGCAGATGTGGAGCCTCCGGAACGCCAGTCTTCAGGAGTTTATTCTCCAGCATGAGTTGCGCCGTCTCTTTTTCACAATGGCCGCCCAGGTCATTAATTACCAGCTGATGAGGCTTTAAGCCTGTTTTTACCCCCAAGACCTGGTAATTTGACCCTCTTGCAAGAAGTCATTGCCCATCAATAACAAGAATTGAGCGGTAAAGACATTTCTTTTGAAATTTTGCTTCAGTTCGTTGACATTGTCCGTAAATCGATCGGCAGGTCGAGGTCGAAACGGCATTGATCATGTGCAGTGTTACTGAAAATTACTGCTCGATTACAGTTATTATTTACTTATTTGAAGGTGGTGGAGCTGCTGGGGTTAATGATCCGTTCACTCATTAATTAAAACAAAACCTATATGAGATATTTCAGAGGAAAGTGCCTTATAATCTGGCATGGTAATGCATCTCAGTTAACACATATATTGTTCATATCGCCTGAGATGGTAAAATATCGCTGGTCAAATATGAACACGACATTAAAAGTTTTATCAATGAAAAAGTTGTATAATTCACCCAGAAGTCGTTGCCCCCACAGGACGATTCAGTGATCACGTCTCTTTCAATTATATCTTTAGACAACAGCTCAGGGAGAAGGACAAAGAGAGACAGCAGCTCTGCAACTCTTCAACTGGTTTTCATCTACGACAAAAGTATTTTCTCATTGTTGCTAGCATATTGCCACCAAAGCAGGAGCATTTTGGCACAGTATTACTTCATGGCTGCTTTGCAGTCTCACATCCTGCTCGAGGGTGAAGATAAAAGGTGTAAAAGAGAGAGTTCAAACCAAAATGGCCTTTGACGTACGGTAGCTGTCAGATTAGCGCTAAGTCGCGGGGGAGGGGGGCGGTGATGGCGAGCCCAGATCCTGAGTTCTCCGGTGGCGCCGCGGCCGCTTCTTCAAAAGGCATTAGCTGTCACTCTGCGTGAACTTGAGCATGGCCGGCCTCCCGCCGCCCCGCTCCCGGCGCCGTTCCCCCGTGGCGCCGGTTAGCGGGCAGCTGGCAGCGACGCCACAAAGCCACGCCGGCTGCCTCCTGCCCCGTGCCGCATCCTCCTGCGGGTTTCCTCAGGTGAATCCAGCACTTAGTTAGCAGCCAGGGGAGGAAGCTTTGCAGCTTTCATCCCTCAGAGGACGATAAGATCATCCCCACCGCTGCTATTCGGTGTTGTTCAGTCACACCGAGGCTGCTTTGTTTGCTTTCCCCATTGAAACATGCGGCAGAATGGGGAGTGCTGCGCCACCAGCTCTGCCAGGTTTCTACAAAAGTGTCTGCTATTAATATTACATTCGCTGAATAAACACTGGGAATAGAGTGTGCAGCCATTTGTTGTGTTTGTCATCATAGTTTTTACATATTTCACCAAAACAAATCCGATCCAGGAACATTTTTTGAAAGATATCTAATGGTTCAGACTGTAACGCATTGTTGCATTTACAGTTTTGAGCAGAAAATAAGAGGTTTTTATTGCCAGTTATGATTAACGGCCCACAAAAATCTGTTTATTTCCCAAATGTGACGTTGGCATTATTGTATCAGGCACTTTTTTTTCTCCCGCTCTCACAAGCGTAGCTGCTTGCACTGAATTCCTCAGTGTTTCTTACACGTTAATCCGAAACCCGAGGCACAGTTTTCTGCCATCAAGACAATTTCGGTTCCTTCTGTTGAGTGTGTGTAACGTGGTACGAGTGCTTTTAAAAGGCAGGTGACCTATGTCCAGCTCGGTCCCCAAACGCCTCGTGAGAACAGGAAGGCCTGCTGCTGCTGCTGCTGCTGCTCTGCTTTTAACATTTAAAACACTTCAGAAAAATCCGCTGTGATCATCACTTCAAGCAATGTTCTACATTATTTGTTATTATAGGAGTATTTCTGAGTTTATTACAGAATTTAAACCATTATATATCCATGCATGATGCATGTATTTGTGCCACGAGTCAGGCTGATTCTTAATTGTTACGTATAACTGTGTTCATCAAACACATCAAACGTTTGAAAACTGGAATCTTTGCATTTTCTCAAATGTATCACAGTACAAAGCTTTTGTCTGCATATATGTGTGTCCTCAAACAACATCAATGAGATAACTGTGTGCTGTTGCTGTTGTTGTTGTTGTTGTTGTTGTTGTTAGAGGCTCCTTGTTTCTTTCACAGGTTTTCATTGCAGTCATAGATTTGAGCGGGGTTGTTTTTCTTACCCTCGTTTTGATTTTCTTCATGATGCACGTATCAGAATAACTTCCTGTAGTGGCGGACGGTCCGGCACGAGATAACAGGAATGAGCTCCTCTCCTGCAGAGGTTTGAGGATATGTTAGCAGCAGTGTCTTTGTTTGTTCAGCTGCACCTTCGCCTTGTGGTTGGATGGTTGGTTTGTGTGTCTGTGCGTTGATTGGTTGGGTGGCTCCTTGTCATTTTTCAACCTTTTGTTCAATTTTGAGCTCATTTATTCTTTTGTCCGTTGCTTCTTTTGTTGTTGCCCCTTCATTATTTCACTTGTTTCATTTGTTGATTCTTTCATTGCTCTGTTTCCTGGTTGGTTCATTGGTACAATTGTTAATTTGTTCACTGGTTTGTTCGCTGGTGAATTTGTTGATTTCTTTTGTCTGTTTTGCAATTCAATCTTTTTGTTTGTTGGTTCATTCATTCATTTGTTGATATCTTTGTGTTTGCTTGTTATTTGCCTCATTTCTTTCTTTTTTTTGGTTGTTGTTGCTCATTGATTGTTTGCTTCTTTGATTCATCTTTTTTTTGTTCCTTTTGGGAATTCATATGGTGTGCAGGTCAGTTGCTGGCATGTTTGAACGCTGGTTCATATATTGATTTATTTTTCCATACGTTGGTTGTTTTGCTCGTTCACTCATTCGTTTGTTGACCTGTAACATCTGCTCGATGTTACCTTATTTTTCTTCAGGATCTGTTTGTTTGGTTTGCATTTCTTGAGAGCATTTGCTCAGCTTCTGGACTTTACTGTTTTTGAGCTCACCGGGCTGGTATTTCTGTTCAGTACTCACATTAATTCCAGTAACGTCACCATTGCCATCTTCATGTCACCAGAATTGAAAATATGTCAGATTTCACGTCAGAATTGCTGAGAAGCGTCTTATTACTGGATGACATGATGCGTTATTGTTCTCCAAAACCTTTTAAGGTTCATGAATATTTACTCAAAGATCACTGAGCCTTTATAGCGAAAAGAGGTGAGCAAAGAGGGCAAGCACTGCGTGTTTAACCAACAAAAGTGTTTTATTATTTCAAAGTGGCAAAGCTGTCAGACTCTGGAGCCAAACAGCAGCTGTTCTGCAGGCAGCGTCCGAAGAAAAGCTATTTATACTCGATGAAGCTACAGACGATTAATTGACTGGTTGATCTGAACGAGGATGCAAAGTTACAGCCGTGCAGCATTTTTTGTTTTCTGATGTGATTTTAGAAGTTCTCAGACAAATGTTTTATTTAATTTTCCAAATATTACCCAATTTTAAACATTTTGTGTTTCCCTTCAGAGAATGGCACCGCTACAGGGTGGAGTCACGCATTTGGCCTCTTGCGGCTGAAATGGTTCCAGCCACGCTGGAAACGGTTCAATCAGTTGCTTAAAGAAGCGGAAGGGATAGAGACCGAGCGACCGGGGAGATGGGATCTCATTCATAATCCCCTCATTTGATCAGTACGATCTGCAAAAGAATGATGGCATTATAATCTCGCTGGATCTGAGCCTCGCTTCAGACTCCATAAAATAAGTCATGTTTTATTTATGTGTTCACGTGCAACAAAAAGTGTGTGTGCGCGTGTGAGAGAGAGAGAGAGAGAATGATGGTGGCTTCCCTCCACATCAGCATACATATCAGCATATTGCTGTGTATTTCTGTAATGAGGCCCAACGATGGAGGAAAAACAACCATAACCCTGTTCTGCTAACCCTCTCTTCATTTAGCTGCAGCCTGTCACAGTGTGTGAAAAGGCTGGAATGTGGAAACGGAAAGAAATCTCCGTCTCTTATTCTTTACATGACAGTGTTTTCAAGCGGAAACGGAAAACCTCTGCAGCGTTTTTTTTTTGGTTTTACAATTCAAGGATTCTTTACTGTCATAACAGGACAGAATCTGATGGGTCAGCCAAAATGAAGAAAATAAATTGTCCTTACCAAACAGACAGATGTTGATTAGCCTTCTGCTCTCCTTAAAAAAAAAAAAACTTTCCAGCTTAAAGAAATATCAGTTGCAAAAATATCACAAACAAATCCATAAGACGTGTCTCATTTCTGCTACAGTCACTGAGAAAGTTGAACTGGCTTCCAAGTTATTTTCAGGGTTTTGTTTTTTGATTTTCTAAGTATTCCTCAGCCATCAGGGCTTCTAGGATTTTCTCTTCCCATGAACTGAAGCAGACTATCGATAACCAGCGGCCTTTCGCTCAAACGGCCACCGTGGGACCAGTTGGTTAAAGTGGAAGTGAAAGATCCTCGTATTGCCGTCAATATGTTCAGATGTCATCAGTCTGTTGTGAACAAGACGTCTGATTCTCAGTAATCCAGCAAGGATAACCCTGCTAAATTCGCTGTTAGTCATATTTATTATGCATGCTGAGGAATACCCAGATTGCCGTGCTGCATGTAAAAAGGAAATGAAGACCTCGACTCGCGCTCAGACTCAAAAACATGTTAGAAATAAAATAAAAAAAATCAATGTGCTGAACCTGAACAGCTGCATTTAGTGCCTTAACATAAGGAGACATTTATCTGCCTGGAACATTAACCCAGAAATTGATAAAAAAAAAAATGTACTGCTGTTGCTGCATTCACAAATAATGCATCAAACTGTGTTTTTATGGCTTTTTCATGCAAGTTGATCCTCTTCATAATGCTTTACACAGAGTTAGAATAAAAGCCTACAAGCAAGCATTAAAATATACATTAAGGGGGAAGCTCAATCAATCAGTACATTGCATAAACTTTTGGAAATAATTTAATACCAAATAAAAAAGCCTGGTTGACTGATGCTGAGGGTAACTGTTGCTACCAGCTGCGTTTCAGGAGTCGGCGCCACCGCAAGCGCAGATTAGTCCTCCGTGGAGCGAACTTTGTAGTTGACAACATTCAACCCTCAGAACACTGCGGCGCATTAGATTTATTAGCAGTCTGGCCTTTTTTCTTCCGCCTGGCAGCTAATAATAATACCGCTTATTCAAAGTGAATCATCGCCTTTTTTCCCTCCTCTTCCTGTTAACCTTGCGGCTTTGTGTTGGGGCTTTTCATGTGTTGGGAAGGCTGACAGCCGGAGCTGTTGCTGTCAGAGGCTTTGCTCTCGGATAGCAGTCTAAGGTTTCATTCAATCAGCCATTCTCCTTGTGTCTCAGCATGCTCCTGTATCGATGTTGGTTTTGGAGCCCTTCTCCCACAGCGAGCCGCTGAAGTTGATGTAGCCTCGGGGCAGAACGAGCCGCCGTCCAGCTGTGGATTGATGGAGGAGAAAGGCACATGTGTACATAACACACACACACACACACACACACACACACACACACACACACACACACACTGACGGTGTGCAGGCCGGCTATTGATCCGATCCTCTTATTGCTGACTCCGATGTAGTCTGCTCATGTCAGAAGCGCTGTGGAATGCCATTCAGCTTCACAGAGTCTATTCAGTCGAACCAGCGGAGTGGAGAAACGCTGTTTGGACGACTGGAAGGAAAAGTCGGACAACGCTTTGACGACCTGAAAGCTTTCAAGGCTGAGCTGACTGTGTGTGTGTGTGTGTGTGTGTGTGTCGTGGTTGCAGGAGATGGAGAGGATTGACTTGCAATTTTCAAATTTGTTGTTCATAAAACCTAGATATTAAATTCAAGTCCAACTTGGATGGATCGATGTAAGAAATACTTTCAGCGTGAAATGAAAGAATTTTAGTGTTTGATAAACTAACTTGGATTTATTATCCGTCGTCTCTGAGCATAACTCTGTGTTCCCGCTAATTCTCCATCTCCCATCATCCTCTGCCTCCTCTTCTGTTCCATCCATCACTCCTCTCTGAGCTCTTCCTCTGCAGCTCCGTCTCCAGCAGCCTTTCTAGTCCTTCCACTTTCTTTGCTAATCACCTGTCCGAGCCATAATCATGATTAATTCTTTTGGTAATAATTATTTACGACATGATTTACTTGAAAGTCAGATTTTCAGAAACCTTGAAGGGATTGAGGGTGTGCTGGATTCCGAAATCTTTTGCTCAGTTTAGTTTACATGATGATTTCTGACTTACTAATTGGAAGATAAATACCGAGTTAGGAACACAGATCTTGTACAGAAGCATGCGTTTGAAATGCGGGCTGTAAATTGCATTGATTGCCAAACTGAAATCTGCAGTTTAGACGATAAACTCAGACTTTTCCTTGTTGATTATGAAATGCAGAATTCAGCTCAGCTTGTGTCAAGCTTTCCTAGAGATGGATGAATTGAACCCTCCCTATTATTTTGAGATAAGCTGAATTGTTTAACACAAACTCTGCGGTATTTTCACAACTAAGACCTGATATTTTCTTATTTTAAAAGGTGAGCTCGTCTGTACCACAGTGTTTTACGCCCTGGTGGTTAAAGCTGCCATCCATCGATGGGGCTGATCTGCGCGGATCAGCTGCAATCCACCACAGAAGTGGGTTTTGTTGTTGTTTCGGGTTTTCGCCTGAGATTTATAAGATGAGAACGTCTGAATTTGTTCTGTCTGCGCTGAATAAACACGGCAGCGGCGTGTCTTCGCAGAAACGGCGGCTGAGATTCTGTCAGAGCAATCAAGCTGCGTTGGGCTGACAGTTTTCAGCTGAGATATTCCCTCTCTTCTTGAAAGCCAAGGTAACACAAGACCGTAGCAAGAAAGGATGCTTATTTGTAATTCTGGCTAGCTGCCGCTAACACTTAGGCGCTGTGAGGACACTTTCTCACCGCATGAAAACATTTAAGCTCCTCTCTGTCTGTTTGGCTGTGAAGATGAGGAAGGCAGTAACGCCTCCTCCTGCACCTGACTGAAGGAACGCTCTGCTCTGCTCTGCTGAAAGGGAAGCGTGCACAACTCTGGGAAGTCATAAAAGACCGGCGGCTCATTACCAGGCTAAGGGACGAGAAGAAAAATCCTATAACCGAGTTAGAGAGGAGCTTTGTCTTTCAGAGGCCTCCGCTGACCAACACCTTCTCTGACACAATGCACAAAGACACTCGACACTTTCTACCTCTCGAGCATTTCATGTGGAAATGCATCATTTTTGCAGTTTGGTGTTCGGGAAAAGTTTTGCGTTGACGTGTTTCCACTTGCAAACGTCATGTAATCACTGATGCACCAATGGAATTGTGGCGACCCGAATGCTGGTGAAATAAGATGTGAAAACATGAAGGCCAAACCCTGCAGGAAGCAGAAGACATTTTCCTGCATTACTCAAACGACCACAGTATTACAACTGTCGTAGGTAGAAGTGCCTATTAGTCTCAAGAGAAGTCACGATATTCATCATAGATTTAGAAATTTGCATAAAAAAGGAATATTTTCAAGATGTACTTGTATTTTTTGGCACTAAATCAAAAAGCAAAACTGAGTGATTATCGATATTTAGGGTTTCTTTTTCTTCCAAATTGATGCTTGTGATATGAATTAGAATGAGCTCAGCAACTTCTTTCTGTGGAATTTATTATTAACTCAGGTACGAATTGATCTGTGTAGTAACTGACGAGCGGCAGTCCGTAAATGATGCGTTTACCCATGTGGGTGTTTCCAACTTCTGCATGAATTTTATCCTAAACGGAGGCGCCCACGTCCCTGACCCTGGCGTCGCTGTCTGTCAGTGTAATGCGTCCTGCTCAGGTTTCCCCCCTCGCTGCACGCATGTACATGAGGAGCAACAGTGCTGGGGGGGTGGGGGAGGTGGAGGGGGGGGGGGCTGAAAGACAGAAAGGGAGAGTGAAAGCTGCAGACGGATGGAAAGATAAGAACTTGTAAGTACTCCTCTTTCTATTATCCCGCTAAAGGAGTCTTTGTTATCACTTTCGCACATGCTCTATTGGGGCAAGACAGTTTTATGTTTCACCCTGCGGGGTGTGGGATGAGTGTGCTTGTGTGTGTGTGTCTATGAATAAGAGAGAGAGACTTTGTGTTGGGATTTGAAGCGTGCACTATTATTTTGGCGAGGCTGTTGGCATTTTCATTGTGCCACTTCAGTGGTGCTGTAACTGCAGCGGGGCAGCTGGTGTGAATAGCGTGGCGTCGTCGGCAGCGAATGCTGTAGTCACTGGACGGAGGAAGGTTGACTCTTTTCTCACCAAGACAGCAGCACACATTTCACTGACTCCATTTACAATAAATGGGAAACTGTTTAAAAGAGAATTCATCTCCTCTGGACTCCCCCTGAGGGCGCAGCAGGGATCATCTCAGGACATTACCTATGCAGAGTAATAGGACCCCGGACTGATCCCTGCCTTCCTCCACCAGGGGGATCTGTGGCCAGACGCTCAGGTTACATGACTGACATTATCTACAGTGCCCCCACCCCAACCCACTCCATCTCTCACAACATGCCATGTTTCATCCACCTGCTAAACCTTCTCCTTCAGAAAAGAACGATTTGCATGAACATATACACAAAGTACTCTCTGACTCACACATATCCATTTTGCAGGACTCTGTGGTGGGTAAATCTTGCACAGAAGTCATTGATTTGACTGTTTTCTCACATTCATTGGTATTTGAATCTTCAAGAGTAACACAGCAGCCAAAAAACATCTGGAAGCTTAATATTCAAGAAATTATTTTGCATTCGTACTATAATTTATTTTTTAACAAATTGGCCATTGACAAAATCTTGACGTATTCTGCAAACTCCTCATCCATTCAGGCATTGTTCAAAATATAAATTAACAGATGAACTTCTAATAATAATAATTATGATACATTTTTTTTAATCAACTTCACCCAATGTCACTGCACAATCAACATGTTAAAATACAGTTTAATTCTGTTGAGTCCAATTCAAATATCAATCCACATCATGCACAGTCACGGGAGCAGTGATTCCCAGTTTTGGATCTTGTGGAGTTGGGGAGCAGGCAGATTGGCTCCTCTTTCTGAGGCTCCCTGGCATCCTTGTCACATGTCTTAGAAATGGAGAGCTTCCAGGAAAGCGGTTGGGACCCATTGCACGAGAGCAATACTGACATTCCAGCGAGCGGAATTGACTGTTGTGTGGTTGATGGAGCGCGACGAGACTCAAAACAACTCCTGTCCATCACGGCAGCAGTTGGGACCCTTCTGTGTGCAAACGGCCTGAGCTGTGTCTTTTAGGGCAGAAAGATCTTGTAGTTACCGATAAGTGTTAAAGGGGAATTCCTGACAAGCACTTCTGCAGAACCACACAGAGAAGGCATGAGGTTAGCGGTGTTTAAGTTGCTGTTGTGTGAACCTCACTTGAATCTTCAAACATAACTGACCCATGATGTAACCGAATACTTTCATGAATATGGGTATGAGTACTGACACCCGATCCTTGTATCGGTATCAGTGCATCCCAGGTAATGATCATCATGAGTCCTTCATATTATTAAGAAATGTGATTTTTAAGACTGACTTGCAGGGGGAATTGTCTGCTGTAGGTGTTCCACATAGTAAAACACCTCCAACACATATTTCATCATTGTCAGCTACAATAAAACAACACGCTTTTATGTGATAAACCAGTGAGCCTGGAAAATAAATCTCCCCCCCCTCCTCCTTATCCCAGATACCGAATAATAAAAATGAGTTTATCTGAGATGATGAAATGGCCCGACACGTTACACTTGCAACAGTTGGAGACGGCGGCGTGCGTTCGCAGGCCGCTGTGCCCGGTAGGAAGCCATTAGACGGTATAACAAAGCTGAATGTTGACGGCGGGCTGAAGAGATGGGCGCCAGCTGTGAATGGAGACGTGGTTTTTGCTAAGCGGCTGCATGTGCACACAAGTGTTGGTGATTACTCTCTGGGCATCGGATGCAGGGCTGCAGCATGTGATCGAGTGTGAAGTGGGTTAAGACGATACCTGTCCCTGTCTCAGTCGGCAGAGACGCTCCAGACCCCCTGCCTTCACTCCTCACATCAAAGTGGGTACAGAGTCTACATGAATGGATGCATGCTGCATATTTAGACATACTGTTGGTATAGCAGTCTGTTTTATGTCCTGTACTTTGTACTCTGGCCTTCCTGTGTGTGTGGGGTAGTGCTGATCTTCCCCGCTCTGTATTTCTCTGTAGAGACGCACTGTGTTAACACTGCAGCATCCATTAATAGTGAAGGTCTCTCACACCAGCATGTATGTATATTTATATCACCAAAAGGATTTGCTCAGCTATCCATATCATTGAAGTTGTGTGTTCCAATCACTTCCATGGCCGTAAGTGTATAAGATCAAGCACTTCGGCATGCGGACTGTTTCTACAAACATTTGTAAAAGAAGTGTTGCTCTCAGCAGCTCAGGGAATTCCAGCGTGGTACGGTGATAGGATGCCATCTGTGCAATAAGTCCGGCCGTGGCATTTCCTGGCTGCTAAATATCACTACAGCAAAGTGGAAGTGATTGGAAACAACAGCAGCTCAGCCATTAAAAAGCCCAGAGTGCGGTTAGAGGATGTTCAGGCTCATTTTGCTGCAGACCTCCAGACTTCATGTGATCTTCAGATGAACTCCAGAAACAGTGTGCAGAGAGCTTCTTAGCTCTTACACAGTTCGGTGCTCCCAGCGTTTCCTGAAGAGCTTGCAGACGACCCCTCCCTGCTCCAACAGGACTGTAGACCAGTGCACAAAGCAGGTCTGAAGACCAGGAGGATCCAGTTCGACTGTCCTGCAGAGTCCAGACCTCGACCCGACGGAGCAGAGACAGCAAGCCAGGCCTCAGGCGAATACTTTCCTCTGATTTAGTTTTGTATGATTACACACCAGTTCCAAAAATGGCACCGTGTCATGAAAATCAAACTGCCTGCCTGTTACATAACGCCAGCCATCCATCTTCCTTTATTTGGTTTATTTAGTACACAGGGGTTGTGGGTATTGCGTAACTATTTGAATAATTCCAAAAGCTGTCAGTGACTTTTTACCACTTATTTTATGCATTCATTGAGTTATTTTTCAAAGTGGCTGACTGATTAATTTTAATTCAGTGTATTTTAATTGCCAAATCAAACTAAGTTAAACTGAAGCTGATTTGAGTTTGGCTGTTGTGTAATACGTTTATATTCCAAAAATGTCAGCAAGGCATGGAGAAAACGTGCTTCTATTACTGGAGTACAGTTTGTATCCCGTTCTGTTTAAGTTGAGAAGACGACTGTCACATTCATTTCATTTTACATTGATACAATTCCTTTTTCAAGAAAGAGTATAATGGTCAGCAGGATTTTCCGTTATATGTCTGCATTTCAGCATGATAATGAAAAAAAGAAAGAAATCTCGCTGCTGGTCTGCAAGAGTGACTGCAGGCTTTCATCATTTTTAAATAGTTAATCTACACTCAGTGGTCACTTGGTGCAATCCTTCACGGTTCAGTCCAGCGGCTCCGCCGTGACTCCAGCCGTCTCCAGGCTCAGCTTGTCGAGTTTTGCTGGATATTGTGGGAGATTTTAACAGACCCGTGTCCATTATTTAGACCATGCTGTCTTCTGTTGGAGCTTCGTACCACATACGCTGATTTCCCACTTAAAACAGTTCTGTTTTTGAAAACAGCCATTTAAAACCCCGCCAACAGTCCGGATCTGCTCGGCTTTTTTACCTTTCGAGGGATACGGACTGAAAGAGCCTTTTGTTCCTGCTTCCGCTTGTAAAACAGCCCGTTCTCATTAATAAATTGCACATTACGACTCCGTCAGAGCTTCTGTTCATGACTTTATGTGCTTTTTAAGTGATAAGCTCACTGCAAACTGGAAGTACTCAGCGACTGATAGAAGTTGTAAAGTCACTGATGTTAAAGGTGAAGAGTTTCAGTATCAGATATTGAAGCGTGAACGAGTTCTTGATGGTGAATGGTGAATGACTTAGATGGCCGTGCAGGTGTGACATTCATATTCATCTCCAACCGGTCAGAAGTAGGATCCAAACAGACGACGCTTAACGTTTTGTGGAGAAGAAACAAAGAAACACAAAAAGCATCATGTTGAATTATTCAAGGCTCTTCATGGGCAGGAATTCCTCTTCATATTTTACACTCTCATATTGAGTGGAGTGTGAGAAACGATTCTGGCCTACAAAACACACCACAGGGCGGGAGAAACAATGATGAAAAGTCCAGAAACAACGAGCGGTTGAACCTTCGGGGGGAACTTGATCCTTCCTGTGTCTGGAGGAGCTCGAGCTGGTCTCACTGGTTGAGGGTTTTTTTCTCATTTTAAAGACGGACAGAGATTCGGGGAATGAGTTTGCTCCTATATTCTCTTAAGTCAGTGATTGCCAATCTCCTTGGTGGTGGGCGCCAGAGATGACAGCGAGGCCCGAGGCTTTGACTGCTCCCAGGTTGTCGAAATTAGATTTGCACATGTCAAAGAAAACCATAACAAACCTTTTTCCAGAATCTCCACGTGTTCGGAAAATCAGATCGGTGGAGGCTTTTCTTCGAGGCAGCCCAGGAGACCCGGCACTGTCCCAAGTAATAATTCACTGCTGAAAATTGATGGATTTCTAATCTGTCGCTGCCCTGAAAACAGAAAATGCCCTTCTCAGGTTGCTGTTTAAGATATGTTCTGAAAGGAGTGACTTTCTCTCACTTTGTGCTTTTCTCTTGAGTAAAAACTCATATAGCCAAAGCTGCAACGGCGGAGCGGCTCAGATCGAATGCAAAGTAAAGGGGCAATCTTGAGAGTAGATTACCTGCGAAATAGGCCTGGATCCCACATAAACTGAGCAATACGTTACTGCAGCCCTCTTTAATATGGAGGGGCAGTTTGAAATTTTCTTGTCAAACTGTGTTTCGGGGGCAGAGGAGGCCAAAAAGTGGAAAAAGCTAAAAATCAAATCCACATCAAGATTGCATTAAGTTCAGCGACATGCCTCCATTACCATCCTGAAACCCAACAAATGCAATGAAAACTAACGCGGCTGCAGTTTAGAAATAGTAAACAAGCTACATGGATGTTGGGAGAGTTTATTAACATTCATTACAGTATCTAGAAAAACAAAACAAGGACAACATTCCATCAAATATTTAAACTGACCCATGTTTCCAGAACCAAGTTGACTCTGAGGTTACAACAAAGGCCCCAACATTATTCAAAACATACTTTTTAATCAGCAGGGAATATAAATAAAAATATGTATGGATTGTATTATTAATCACTTTGAGAAAGTTATTTAACACAGATTGGGAACATGAGAAAGAACAACTTTAATCAGTGTGTCAGAAGTGCCACACAATGCATATTAAACATCCACATGAATGTTTAAAGGATCAGCAACACATTCAGAACACAGCAAAATATAGGCCGAGGCCAGAAGATAGTTCATGATAAAGTCAGAATTAAAAAAACAAAAACAAAAAAACAAACCATGAATCCTGTTTGATTGTCTGTAACAAACACGGCCAGTGAGGATGAGGATGCTATGCTGTGGTGCCTGAGGTCGCCTAAAACTGCTGTGCAGCGTCCTTGTGACTCCCCATTGCAGTCCGGGGGCAAATAAATCAAATTATATCTGACTAGCTTGGGAGTGCCGGGCTTGTACGCGGCGCTCTCTTCCGTCTGTCGGACGGCCGGCTGCTCCCAGACGTCCTGAGCTGAAGCCCTCAGTCGGCCGTCCCGGTGAGTGGGGGGGGGGAAAGGAGGACCGGGCGGAGAGCGCGACGGTTACGGCTTCTCAATAATTTATTTCTATCTGCCAATATAAAAGTTCCTCATTCCACTTGAAATAAAACATGAATCGTCTGCCACCGAGACACCTCTGTCAATTATTAATGACTCCTTCCTTTAGCAGTGACCACACCGAATCAATCACCGCCCCAAACTTCTGCTTTTTTTTTTTTTAAATTGCTTTAATTCTTCAATTTCAACCTTTTTTAAGTTATTCACAGATTTCATGCTTGGCTTTCTTCAGTTTTTTTTTTTTTCCTCCTCCCGATGCTTTCCAGGGTCTGCTTTGAAGGGCCGTGCAGGGACGTTTTCGCCACAGTGACATGCTATTCCGAGTCTCCGGGATGACATTTGTCCCTTGTATTTTTTATTTTTCTCCCTCTCTTTCTTCTCCTGCTGAAATATGTATCGCGTTGCAAGAGATCCCTGAGTGCCTTCTCCTGTCAGGGACTTGAAAGTGCCTTCCTTTCTTTTTCTTTTTTTTTTTTTTCCTTGGTTGTATGTGCCAGTTCTAATTCGCCTTCCTACCCGGCAGTGTATTAATACATGCACGACAGAATTAGTTCCGCTCGGCGGTCCGTGCAGCCTCCGCTCTGGATGTATGTTTGTGTGTGCGGCCTGTGCGGGGAACAATCGGCTTCCCTTCGCCGGCAACTTTGTGTTTCCATGACTGTTTTTATGCATCTTTGATTGTGTCTGTGTGTGTGAATGTAACTGTCAGAGAGTCTCTCTATCGCCCTGCAGCTTCTGTCTGTTGCATATTCTGGCCGGTCACCACACACCGTTGCTGACAGGTGTTGTCTCTGTTGCTTCACCTCGCTTTTCAGACCCGGGACTCACGCAAGCCGCCTGTGCAGGGCTGTCAGGACAAAGATGGACTCGTTTCTTCGGTTCTTTTTGTTTATTTCTGGCGTGTCAGCACCATAGACTGGATGAAGTTTTCTGCCTTTTTTTCTTAGACTCTTGCTAATGATTTCTCTGATCTGGCAACAACTGGAATCAGTCTTTGTTTTTCCTGGCAATGCTACGGAAAAGACAGAATGTCCAGTGATGCCACTTTGATGTTCTGCACAAGAGCATGTCTTAATTCGCCTTGAAGCAGTTGCAGAAGATCAGAGCAGGTGTCGGTTCCTGTTAATGAGAAACAGGATCTGAGGTTGCCCATTAGTTTACAGTCTTCTGACACAGTGTCGGGAAGTTGTGTTCGTCTCAAACTGCTTCCGCTGGACTCAAACAGCCTCCACTGTCTCCTAATCCCTCCAACCCAGCACCTTTGGATTGTGGTGGAAGAGCAGATTCACGTTGTTTATTATGAGTAGCCTTCAAATCAAAGTTTCTTTCACTAATTGCGGACCTTTGTTTATACTCGTCTCAGGTGAAAGTCTCTGAACGTGCCGTTTGTGGGTCAGCCTCCGTGTGTGTGTGTGTGTGTGCGCACAGTGTCCAGTTTGCATCGGTTTTCGTGCACGGAAACCTTTCACACAATGGGCCCTCAGTCTTGAAAACCACTTTTATTGGGAATGCCTGAATTTTGTTTTGAAAGACTCAAACTTCACGGTTCAGGTCATTCGTCCAAATTTACATGAAGCGTCTGCCCTGGGAAACCATCCATCCGTCCGCTTTTTTATTCTGCTTTATCTAATTTAGGGTGGCATGGCTGGGAAAACCTCAAAAAATCCCATTAAATCCCCTCATTGAAACTTGTGAGACTATGTCAGGTAGAAGCCGATGAAGTGGAAACAACTGCTGAGCGACTTTATCCGCAGCTGTCTCGGAACACGCTGTAAGGCGAGTTCCCTCTCCGCAGCCGTGGCCTGGTTTCTTTCATCTGTGCTCCGGCTTGAGAAAAGGACAGCGCTGCCCATCGCAGAGCGCCGCTATAATTGAAAGTGGATCTCTTTTGGGTGTCACAAAGCGCAGACTTTGCAGGTGGGTGTCGGTTTCAGGAGGAGCTTGCTTGTGAGAAAGGTCCTCGGCTTACCTCTTTCGGGGTCTCCCGCCGCCGCTACTTAAGCCCCGACACCTCAGGCCAACCTGATTAGGCCACCTCTGCCTTGTTTTCATCCACTTCCTCTTTATTAGCTAATAGGCTTAGCTCTCTCAGGGGGGACGGCGGACTCATTGAATCAGCACACCAACCTGTGCTCTGTCGGTCTCTGCCTCATTTTCCCACCTTGTTCTCTCGTTTTGTCTTCTCATTAGCTGTCCAGAGAAGAGTTTCGGTCTAATTCATATCGCGCTTCCTTTAAATGTCCATGTGTATCCAGGCTCATGAAGAAAAACACACACAGATCCACTGTACTTAAAGTGAATAAATTATTCATGGTGTTTTTTTTTTTTTTTTTTTTTTAATGCATTTAGGGACTCGTTCTTTCTGTGTTTGTGCGTTTTCCCATGAGGCAGAAACGCACACTCAGAAGACTCGAGTTTTACTGCTAATACTGCCGCCGAGCCGATGCTGGGCGAGCACTCGTAAAAAGCAGACATCCTCCCTGACTTATCACTGGCAATATATGCATAATAACTCCACTGGGATTATGCATTACTCTGTAATTGACCCTTCCTCATCTGCAAAATGGAGCCTATCATTTCCATTTTCGTGTGTGGCAACTCTTTAGGCCTGGTGACTAATGAAATTAATGTTCGGACTGCTTTGATGCTGTCAGTGTGCATCTACCTTGAAGGTGATTGTAGCATCGAAGAAGAGGAAAACAGCCTGATATGAAGGAGATGCGAACACAGCAGATAGGTGAAAATTCTTTGATGAAAATTCTTTAGGAGAAAAGATAAGCGACGTCCGCGTTTTGGTGATACTTCTAGACATGCTACACATGGTTAAAGCGTTGATAAACTCATTAACATCAAGCTCAGGCCCTCAAACTTCAAACTTTCAAGGCTTTGCTGATGTAGTTTGCAGCAATGCGTGGTCTTTGCATGTAGTTTACCTATGGAGCATGACTTTACTAAGTACAGGTATCAGTACTCGGTATTTGCAAGTAGCTAAAGGATCGTGCTTGTGCTCGCCCTTTAAAAAGCGGTGGCGATGCATCCCTCGTTCTTATAATTGAAGAGGATGAGAGGTACCCAGGGAAAAAGAAGTTGAAGGACAACTCCAGTATATAAGCTCTTCTAATTGCACTTTAACGGCACGCAGAAATTAAAAGCATCACTCAAAGGCGAAGTGACGGATGAAAGCATCAGATTGTCTGCCGCGATGAGAAAACTGTGACCTTCCGCAAATTAATACATCAAGTAAGTGTAAATGTCTTCTGCCTGGTATGTTTTGTTCCCACCCTGAAGGTCTGACTGGTGACTTTTTGTTGCATCATCTTTTAGCACCTTGCCGTGGATTAGCAGCAACCAACTGGAGGCTCGAGACAACTTGTTTATGTCAAAGAACAAAAAGAACAAGCATTTGCATAATGGAAGCAGCGGAAGGTTTTAAAGCGTAATTCCAGTTTCTTTCAACTTGCTTGTTTTCCCATTCTCGTGGCAGCTCTGCGGATCATGCCGTCTTAGCGTCCACTATTTACTCTCTTCGGATGTGGAAAAAGAAAGGATTTAAGAACACTGTATGCCTCAAACAGCCGGAGCCTCGAGCTTTCGGTGCTTAAAAGGCCGTTTCTCAGTCCGACTGGGAAGAAACTGCTTGGATCGACCTTTATGGACCGCTGCAGATGGACGCAGCTGCTTCAGCTAATTCACCGTACAGCAAGTGTAGCAAATAACATGCCTAAAAGTCGACGTCCGTCAATCTTCCACATTGCAGAGTTATTGTGATGGAGTAGTGGAAGGGTGCACTCTGGATAGGTCGAAGACAAAACACACAGACCATCAGCATCGAGTGGGAACTGAAAATGCTTAATGAAGTGTGGGGAGTAACTGGATTAAGTGGAGAAAACCTCCCACAGGGAGAACATGCAAACTCTGCAGATAAAGGGCCTCAAAGCCACAACTTTTTCACCAGTAGCTACACTGCTAAGAGAGGCTAAGACCTCGTTGACACGATAACATGTCAAGTGAAAACAAGTTTTTGTATTTTCATTCCAGAACAGTTTCGCAGTTACACAACAACATTTTGAAAATGATGCCTGTTTTCATGAAAATAGCATAAACAACAAGGTAGTTCTCATGTTGGACCATGTTTCATGGATATAGAGTTGGAGATTTTTCAAAAATGTGTGTTTTCAGGGGCTCCGAGCACCACTGGCGTGAAAGTGAACACCCAAGATGCAATGGAAGTTGTGAAATGGACATGAAGAGCAATGCGATGCGATGGGCTGATGGTTGTAGATTTTAGATGAGCGTACTCCTCTTCTAACCACTTCAGTCCAAAATGTACTTTTTCATTAAGTTGAGCAAGGTCGAAAAGGTCCAAATATTTGTGGAGTTCACATTATAATGAGTCGGGGACTGCAGGTATTGTAATTACGACGTATTCCTCGTCTCCTGGATGCAAAAGGCTTGTTTTTTTCTTTTTTTTTTTGACTTGACAAAAGAAGAAACGCTCCTACTGCGACAGCCTAGCTGTACATAAAGGTCATCCTCCTGGTGCCACGAGGCCCGGTGGATGTAATTAAGCTCTGCTGCACTGTGGAGCGTTTCGGGCGGCGATGTTGAGAGGGCGGCGTGCCTGTCGCAGCCGGCAGCCGTCGAGGGAACCATAGGAGACCCATTAGCCTAACGAGGAAATGCGTATGCATCTATATAACGATTTCTCTCCCAAGACTCCTCACCGGGTGGAGCTGTAATACACAATTTAGCCCTGTGCCGTTCCATCAATCTTTTGCTTTTTTTTTTTTTTTTTCTCTCTCTGATTGATCCTGCATGAGAACTTCATATAGTTAATGAGAATATAAATCTCTGTCTGCGTGTGTGCCGATAGCTTGAAAAGACAGAGTCACTTCTGCTGCGAAGGTCAAGAGAAACTGGACTTCAATGTAAAGATGTGGACAGTCTTTCACTGCTTTCGGCTGAAAACCTTGTAGGGAAAACCGAACTTTCAGGTCTCGCCCAATCGCGCCTGTTTATCAAATATAGATGAGCCAATTAGGAAAAGCTTTTACTGCACAGATGCGCGTCCGATACGTGACCGAAGTTTTCAACACAAATGCACAGAGGCGGAGTGTGTCCGCCGAGTTTTTTTTGTTGTTGTTTGTGCGTGTGTGTTTTGTTGTTATTGCAGCAGCATCCCAGCATTACATCATGCAGAATTCCATTAGCCCAACGCCAAATTGCTCTACAGTATGTCGTCATTTATTATTCATGCATGAGATTTCGCTCCTGGTCCTAATAAATTCTGACTTGTCTGTCGAGTATTTGCTGGAGTTGTGTTGGACGCCGTCCTCGTGTCGTCCCCCGGTGGACGAAAGTTCCCAAATGCTGTTGGCTTGTGTAGCGGTTGGCGTGTGGTGCGTGCATGCTGCCGATCGCTGCAGATCCATGACTTTTTTGGATGCATGTGAAGAAGTTTTTATTTATTTTTTTTCTAATTTGTCTTAATTTGGACTTTCTCCGCCCCGGATAAATGCTCTAAACTGCTAGCATATGCTCACACACTCACTCACACAGTCTTTGTGTCCTTGTGCTTGGCAGCGTTTTCACTCCGGCAGCTCTCGCCGGCTCCCTCTAGCCCCTTTTTCCTGTTGCCTGCTATCAGGCCATGCAGCTGGGGCTGGGGTTGTGACAGCGCTCCCGCTGCCCACCCTGTGGCTATAAAGGCAAAACACGCAAGGAGAGAACAAATTAAAAGGGAGGGTGGTGAGCTGATGGTGCACTATTATCCTGCGAGGGAGGAAATGCAGATTCGCCGCGAACGACGCCCACGCCCCGTTCCTCTCAGCCTCGCTACCTGGGTGCCGACTCCAGCCGCCGAACTTGGTACCAAGAGGAAACGACTGTACCTGCGCTCCGGACTTATTCATGCCATTAACATAGTTACGTTTTTTTTGCTAATTGCATTTCCCATATCCAATAATTCTATGTAAATTAGGTTTTTTTTTTTTAACCTCACGGTGAGTAATAGCAGCGTGCCGCAGAAATAATAGCCACTAATTTCAATTATTGATATCCGCACTATCTCTTGGTAAGTGAAACTAAATTGCTCTCCATGTAAAAAAAAAAAAACAACAACAAACAAAGCAAAACAATAAATAAACGCTGCTGAGGTGCACTTTACAGGTTTACTACACTTCCAGTCGTGCCTGTTCCGATTGCTTCATGATGAATTCAGTAAACCTGAGATGCAGGCTGCACTGACATTTTCTTGAACTGTGATTAACGTGCACACTCCCTTTTGAAGCGGTGTGTGCTACTGAGGATGCGAGCACATCTTTTACATGCAACACGTGTGCACGACATGAACGGAAACGAAGACGACTCCCATAAAAGTCACAGCTTTGGTTTTTAACCAACCGACCGACCGCTTTACCCCCTGCAGGGTCGCGGGGGTCACCTCATTTAATTAATCATCAAATTAAATAACAATTTGATCCATTTCAAGAAAATTGAAATTCAAAAAAATTTTATTTTTTTTTTACAAATCAATTCTTTCTATTGGGACTCAATCCAGTGTGTCTGTTTATTGGAAATAGAAATCACGCACAAGATGTGCAATGAAGAATTTATCTGTGTTGTATGTTCATATGAAGGTGTCTGCTGTTAGGGGCTGCATATGCTACTAATGCCACATCAGCTCAAACTGTTTTTGTTTGTTTTTTGTTTTTAATTTAGGAAAACAATCCCACTAGAGCTGTAACACAACACACTCCTATCATATCAAATCTGTGCAGAGTTGGCTAAAAAAGATGAAAAAACAACTGCAACGTTATTCTGCGGTACATAACTGCCAACAGGAGCACCTCAGGCTGAGTCTAAATGTTTGGTTTATGTAATGAATCACCAGCGATTGGCAGTGTCACAGTGTGGTGGCTAAAGGTCAAAGGTCAGCAGCAGAGATGTGGATGTTTCTGGATGCATCAGGAAGAGGCGGTCGCCCTCAGTCCTCAGGTATGCCCGGTATGCAGGTCCGGATGCAGAAGCGAGCTCCGTTTTGAGCCGCCAGCTCGACGCTGCAGCTAATTAAAGCCAGCGCGGGCTCCTCGGCGTGTCCCTGGCCGTTGCATCAGGTCGACGTGCGGCGCGCAGGGTTCAGATCAAGAGCGAGAGACGGGGAGAGAGAGAGAGAGAGGGAGAGAGGAAGGGGATGGCAGGGAGTGGGAGAAAAAAAGGAGAGCTCATTGGGAGAAAATGTCAGGAGAGTTGTGGTCCCCTCGCCTTCTGAGAGACGCTGATCATAGAGTGCGTGGCTGTTGTGGGATCAAAGGCTTTGTCAGTCAAAGCCCCCTTGACTCCGGCTCGGCGGAGCCCGGCTGCAGGTACTGAGGGAGCGGCGGACGTGGAATAATTCATGCCCGGCGAGGGGCTAACCCTCAGATGCTCTCCCAGCCTGGAACGAGAGCGCGCTCTCGGGGTCACGGGTCCCGGCGCCTCCCCGTTATCAGCCCCTCGGCGTTCGGCGGGGGGAGCAGCTGCTGTGTTTGGCTCGTGCTCCTCCTCTGTATTATCTGTTGGAACACACACGCGCGGCGCAGTGGCGCGCTTGGCACAAGCGCAGTCGTGCTGTGATGTGTTTGTGTGGCACAAATGGCATGTTGTGCATGTATATGGGTGGGCAGGTGGGTGGACGCTTGGCACGAGATGCTTGGTCTCCCTGTGTTTTGGTGTGTGTGTGTGTGTGTACATGCGAGTGTGTGAAGAAATATTTTCAGCTTTTTTCTACACTCGGCTGAGCTGAAGCTTTAGTAAACCATAAAAACAACATTCAACTAGGTTTGAGGAGATAACAGGAACCCAATTTAGTTGTTTTTTCTATGTTTTTATATATTTATTAGATGTAAAATTGATAGTTTGTTGCCTGTATGTGATACAGTGTTGGCACAGTGGAGCAGTGATCCGCTCTCAGCTGACATCTTCGAGTTTACGTGAAGAAGAAGCGAGTTTTGCCTGTGGGCTGCGGTGTTTCTGTTGGTACTCTGCAGGTACCGATCCAAACACATACGTACCTTTTCAGCTTCTTCGATGCCTGCAGGCGCGATTGATTGTGAATTGATACAGATCAGCAGCCTGTGGAGGGCGTACCCACCCCGGCGTGTGTGCAATGCTGGATCCCAGCCTGTTTATCCTTATTAATTGATTTTGAAAAAGCAGGAGGATTGCTTTGAAATACAAGAAAAAGCAGCAATGGCCTTCCTCTTTTAAAATTCCAAAGTGTTTGCTTTGAGTATGAGGCTTAAAAGCATCAGAGAATAAACAAGGAATGTGTTTTTCTTGCTGGCATTAAGCCATGCTGTGTTTAGCACCTGACAATGAGCCATTCATGTCTACATCTTCTCCTTTAAAGCCATTGTCCCCATAGCTTTAAATGTACAGTCTGTACAAAGACTTGAATACGTCCTTTGTGTGGTTCACGGCCGTTGTACATGCTCAGAAGGAGGAGTAATTACTTTAAGTATGCCGTCTCCTGCACACTGCACCTTTTGTGAAACCGAAAGTTTTCCAGGAATGTTATTTACAATAGATGAATACAAACAGGAGGCTCACTGCGGGATGCTTGCAAGAGTATAAGTTGTTGTTATGTTGACTGTGAATCCTCATTATTGAATTTTCTGCAAGATTTTGGGGGAAATATCTAAACTGTGAAAACATATTTAATCATGAAAGTCGTGTTCGTGCATTAATTTTAGAAGTTTCTCAAATTTAAAGGCTTTAATATGGATTAAAACTGTTAAAAAAAAAAGACATCATCTTACGAAATGTAATTCGAAACAGTGAAACTGCACTGAATATAAGCATTCAACACTCCTCATTGCTGATATCAGTGTGTATCTCTGAAGAAGGTATCTGTGATCCATGTATCGACAAGAACCGAGTTGAGCTAACTAAACTAACTAAAGAGAAAGACTTGAGTAAAAGACTGTCCGGGTCTTGTTTGTGTTCCGAACTGAGATGTAAGTGGTCCCTCTGCCTGTCGACAGCTGGATTGATTAAAACAGAAGAGCGTCCACTCCATCACACACTTGTGAGGCAGATGAGTGAAAAACGCAGCTGGAACATTTTCTTCGGCGCCGACCTGCCGTTATCGGTCAAAATCCTGAGATGAGTTTGTCATGTGTCCGCCTGCAGTTTGGACTCGATTGAAAAAAAATCAAAAGCCAGACCAGCAATGAGCCCTCTTACACCAGAACAGGCAACCGTCGGTCCAGCCGACCAGCATCAGGACAGCTAAGAAATGTTGCTGTTTTTTTTAGAAGCAACGTTGACCGGGGAGGTTCAAAAAGCAGGTGCAGGTCTAAACAGAAAGCATTTTTCAATCATAATTAAAGCCAAAAATGGACTCACGGGAATGAGGTTCTGAGAATAATTGTCAGGACAGATGGCAGACTGACGAGAAGACAAGCAGGTGGATTCATTGGTGAGGAGACCAGAAGGAGCACAGAGGGGGAACCAGCCTCGCTGACAAGGACACGGGGTCAGACGCTGCCTCATGGCGCACTAATGAGGAGCTGGGAAATGGAAAAGGCCCCACTTTCACAGAGAAATAGCACAATCAGGGACTTCCCGAAATCTAAATTTGCATCTGGCTTTTTCTCCTAAACTGTCTTCCTCTTCATGGACTGAATACAAATATGTTTGCTGTCCCTGTGAAAATTAAATGTTACATTCACAACCAAACACTCCATTATTACCTGAATGGGTCCCAGTGACTCATTCACATTGTTGCTGTAATGAAACCTTTGTGTTCTTTAATTTACATGCATAAACAAACCGCTTTAATCATATAGCGATCACTGCCTACGTGAGGTTGGGGACTCATGTAGGTGTAAACATCACAGACAATATAATGTTTAATTAGATTCCCAATGTGAGCAATTAATGGAGAATAAAAGGTAGAGCTGTGCGCAATGTGTCGGCTGAAAGGAGGAATTTGTTTACCTTTCTGGGTTGGAACAGCCACTTCGAAATAGGAAAAGTTGATTTTCTAGGTAACCTCTGCTGTTGTGTTGCATTTCCTCTGGTAACCTTCATGCCAACTATCAGTTTTTTGTTTTTTGTTTTGTGACTGTACGGGTGTCTGACCCACATAGCCATTAGTGCTGAGTTGCACTTGCGTTTTGTTGCATATTAAAAGTGTCTTATTTGGGATTTTGGCTGCTCAAACTAGAAACTGATTGTGTTTTACATATGTTCCGAATACTGTGAGATTTTTTTTTTTCTTTGTAATGGCTATGAATTCAATTGCAGACTTGTTCCTTAACACAAATGTATTGTATAAAAGACTTAAATTAAGCTACATTAAATGATGTTTCTCTGCAGTATGCATGACATGGAGCCTTACTGCATATGACTGTTTGAAAAGTCATTATTGCAACGGGCCAGAAAAATCCTAGAAATAAAAACTTGACTAAAAACAAAATCATCAATCTGCTCCACTTCTGAAACGCTGCTGGGGTGAACTGCATGTGATCATAAAAGAAAAGAACATATTTAGCTGTTGTGTTTCCATATTTAATCCATGTTGATTTCGTCTTCGTTCTCTTGTAAACTTGATGAGTCGATGTTGCAGAGCTGCTGTCTCTTCCTCTCCTGCACAAAGACCAGCTGTTAGCTTCTGCTACTAAATAAAGGCCTGTTTACTGGACCGGACGATCCTGGTTTACAGACATGGCAGGGTTGCTGAAAATGATGTAGTTAGCATGTTGGTCCACTAGTGGGTGCTGTTGGCTGTTTTTGTCCTAAGACCACAGACACAAGCGAGTAGAGAATAAGCTACATTCATGAATGTTTGTGTTTTCACAATTATGCTCGTCTATTAATCAGAGCCTGAGATTGATCTGAAAACACAGAAGGGCTCATTTTTATTTCAAATAAACCAACCTCCTTTATATTTAAAGAAAATAAAAGTGTAAGTGTGATCCATCACTGGACGCCGCGCACGCCGCCGCCGAGCTGTACCTCGTGTGAAAAATCGGCCTGTCTCCTTCTTTTGACGTCTCCTCCAACTGGTTGCGTTCCAGCGTTCGCTGTACCTCCTGCAGTTTGCTGCGCGGGTCGATTCCGAGCGCTCGCAACGTCACAGACAGGCAGGCTGCGCTTGGGCAGAAACGAGCTCCTGCTCTGAAGTGGCTCTTTTCAGGTTGCATCCGGCTGATTAGCGCTCATTAGCGCCAGCTAGGCAGCGACGCTAACACATTAGAGGAACGCGAAAGCAGCCCTGCTCCTCTTTCCTGTCGTCTCATTAGTGCCTTTTTGCGGAAAACGTCGAGTTTGAGATTTCCGAGCAGCTTGAATGTACTCTCGCTCGTGCCAGTCGTTTGGTTGAAAAAAAAGTTTGTTTCTATTTACACATTATTGGATTAAAATCCGAGCGCTGCCGTCTGTGCCAGAGCAACTTTGAGAGACATAACTTTGCTGGCGACACAATTGACTGCACAAAAAAGAGCTGTTCTGTCATGTTTCCCTGCTAGCTTACAACCACAAGACAAAAGTCGGTGGATGAAAGCGGCGGTGTTCGTGTGTGGACTGACCGAGGGGTGAGCTCGTGGGATTCTGGGCATCAGACCAATGCTGTTTTTTTTTTTTCCCCCCTGTGGTATCCACTTTCCTGTTTCCACTCAATAGGGAAGCACTTGTTTCACCAGAACCAGACATGTCTCCAAGAGAAGTCTCACTTTACATTCACGGCTACCTTTCACCAACCGTCTTCCTCCCCATAATTAATAGTCTATCCATTCACGGCGTCTCCTCTCCAGCCTGAGCCTCCTTTTCCTTCCTTTGCTCCTTGAAAGTCCTCAGCTGTAATTGCATTGCAGTTGTTTTTTAACGTCTGAAAGCGAAGCTCAGCATGCGGCGGCATTGGTATTCAATCTTATAACTACAGACGGCTGAAGGTACTTCACTGGACAGGCAGAGTACCAGACTCAAGATCGAAAAAAAAAAAAAAAAAATACCGATAAAGAGTCACAGGAGCATTATCGGATACACAAGATGCCTCCTCTCCACCTTGATTCTTGCTGACCTTTTTTTAAAAGAAAATGACGACTTTCTGAACTCTGAGGCCTCCCTCTTGGCTAACCTTGTCAGCTTTCTTTCCGGTGAGGGATTACGGGATTATGCAGTGATTTGTACTGCGGCGTGAAGACACCTGCTACCTTCCGGTTCTGTATCCTCATCTGGAAAGGTAAATGTCCCCCGTCAGCCCATTAGAACGTCTTCTCATCGAGCTGCTGTCTTCTTTTGAAGGAGAAGACGGGAGGCGTCTTCGGAAAGTGTCAGAAAGTGGGTCAGTGTGAATATGCATCGTGGATGGTGTGGGAGGGACGGAGAGCAAGGGCGGAGGAGCGAGGGCACCAACTCTTCAGGCAATAATTAAGTAGAATATGAAGAGGCCTCGAGGGGACGTCGGAATCAGCACTTTACATTTTGATGCAATGTGAGACAGCACGGAAGCCATTTTATTAATGAGTTTATTTATGTGTGGGCGGAGAGCGTTCGCCCTGACTCGGCGACACGCTTGGCCGGACTCTTCCTCATACTTGCAAATTGCTGGCAGGGGGGGAGAAGAGAGGTGACTCAGGGTCACAGCCACTCAGTGTACTACAAGCTGTGGAGACCAAGCATTTAATGATGGAAGTATTTACATAATGTGCCCTCAATGCACCTCATCGTATGGATTAGTGGGAGATGGCTGATGGCGGAACGGTACGGGTTCGAGACGCTCGCATGAAAAGGTGGAGGTCGTTGACCTGGACCCACCGAGAGCTTGAACTGCCCATTAATGAATTATGTAACAGTTGTGATTTACAGGAAGAAAACCTGAAACTTTGAAGTGTTTTTGTGTTTATGGAGTGGGATGAAGATGATCTCGCCCATTCAATTAATTCATCAGTTAATCTGTTTCAGAATCGAATGCCTATGCAGAGTGCAGTACAAGACAAAATACTGTTTACTGAGTGAATAATCTGCTGCTGTGGTGTTTTGATTACATATTCTACAAGGAGGATCCTTTAATCTGACTTCATTGTTGTTCTTCTTTGTCAGATTCACAAAAGGACATTTTGGGAAAAAAAAAAAAAACAAAATCAATGAAGTTGGTCGGGAAAGCGTGTAGGTAGCAGACTGGTTGAAACAGGAAAGCAGGAGCAAAGACTCCATAGCAGACCTGCAAATGCACAAAAGCTGAAATGGAAATGAGGCACTTGAGCAACAATCAAGGATGGGGTTAATCACAACAAGGCTGGAGCACGAAATCACAAGAGATCAAACCACGTGTGTGTATAGGTTATCAGCTGTCGAGCTGGAAAAAGAAGAAATGTGAGGTTTACAGGAGAGTTCTGCACAAAAAACAATCTAGAAACTCAGGTGAAAATGCAGGAGGAACAAACAAAAGAAAAAGAGTAGTTGGAAAACAGAGAAATGAAGCAACAAAGCAGAACAAATTGATATTGTTCAACATCTAAACACCTTCAGTGCAAACTTGTGTTTGCATTATTTTAGACCAATTAACCGAGGTCAAGTTAACTGATCTCGCTGTGTTTATGCTCACAAACACACTTTAATGCGATGTGCGTGGGTGCAGAAACCTCGTGGGGCGATGGGAGGGTTTTCATTGTGTCATCATACATCATGTATTGAAAGGCACTGGACACACACTGGACAAATAGAATGATTTCTGTCTTAAAGGACAAATCAGAGGCTACCCTGTTTCATACAGTGATCCATTTAACAATACGATAGTTACTACATGTGCACATCAGATTTAGATTTATATATATAAAAAAATACACCACCGCCCGTCTATAAAAGTGACTTCTTTATCGCCATATTGTAGTGTTCTCCAGAAAACGCTATTGGAAAAGTCATTCCATAAAAATCGAATTTCAAATTTTATAAGAGCGCTCCTCTGCCTCCTCTTCTCCTCAGGTTCAGGGGTTTGGACACCTCTTAATAAAAGCGGCGTCCAAGGCTCCAGCCGGCCTCCCCAGAGAAATGTATTTGTGTGGAAGTTTATGGGGGCACCACTCATAAAGATTTAAGACAGGGCTTTTAAGGCCATTCACAACATAAGCACATGTATTGGATCGACTGGGAGGGGGGCAGCGGTTATTGAGCAGTGCATCAGTATGGATCGGGCATGCTGGCCTTCCTCACTCGCCGTCTGCCTCCTGTCTTCTTGCTGCTTGTCATCGTGTCAAGCATCTCCCATTAATAACCTCTCGCGTTCCCCCCTCTCATCATCGCGGCCATAAACAACACGTTGCTTGTGAGCTGCTGGAGCTTGTGGAGGCGTTGCTGCTGGTGGAGCCGACCTGAGCCGTTTGTGCTTGCTCAGCTGGACACACACACACACACACACACACACACTTCGAAAACAAATCAGGCCCTTCATCCTGCGGTATGATCATGTGTGAAATGGTTTACCGCAGTCGAGAATGACTTGACCAACACGGCGTGAGAAGACTCGCCGCGGACGGATTTGGCATTTGATTGGCCTGTGGCTCGCCACCTGTCCCCGGATGAATATTCTTCAGCCTCATCTCCACTGACGACAAACACCACCAAACCAATAAATGCTATTCACTCGGGAGACTTCTTGCTAGAGATGTGTGTGGATGTGTGATGGAGAGATTTCTTACACCATTATGAAGGTAATTTTACAAATCTTACCATTGGAGACGAGAGTTGACGTATTAGTTCTGAAAGAACATTTTGCATACCCGTAAAAATGAACATTGAAGGAACTTCAGGCTTGACAACTCGCAAGTGCTTTTTAATAGTCACTCTTGCTCGTTTTCAAGTGCCAGTGGACCCGATCTTCAAAAGATACTTTGCAATAATATATCAACACAAATTTGATTATCTGCACACACACTTATAAACACTGACGACTGCATCTGTAACGCACACTATCGATTCAGCTGCCTTTCTGAAAGTGTTCTTCTTTAGTTAAAGCAGTTGGAGGTTTTTGTGCAAATTTAACGTACAATATGAGCTACAGAATCGTTGAGTCCATCTAACTTTCACTGGCAGACATTACGATAACATGCTGTCTTAGTTAAAACTCTTATTCAGTCTTATTCAAAACTCTTCTGTTCGTGTTTTGCCCACAGCGTGGATTTACCCAGCACACAAGGTAAATTCAAGGTAACTGAGATTTTGCCATTTTTAAAATGGAACTGAAGATCGTAAAAAAAAAAACCCAACATTTTTTTGGTTTTTTCCACTTGCTTATTACTCACCCTTCATGCATACGGTGAAAATGACTTTGCTTTTTGGTCCTTCTACAAGGATTCTTTCTATCATTGTGAAGCATAATTCAACCTTGTGTTGGACCGTTCACTACTAAGGAACATGAGCTGAGATTAGACCGTCATGACACACATTCTTATTCTTACTCTCCTGGTGATGTTTCATTGTAATAGTAATCTTGATTGGATTTGGATTGACTTTTTTTTGCGTTTCTCTTGGTTAAAGGAGATGTTCAGGTTATCCTTACATGAGAACTCCTCGTGTTATCACAGTGGTTTTGATTCACTTGGTTGTGGAAGTTACACTAAGTCTCAATCCTTGATGCATGCAGTCAGCACCCAGGTTTTTGAGACCATTGGACATTTTTAGTGCAATCAGTTCCCTTATTCCTCTTTAGGCATGGTTTCTATGGAAACCATCACGTACAGTGAGAAACTGTAAGATTGACTTGTGCCTAACATATCTTTGGTATAGTTGATGGCCTCTTGATGCAGCATTTGGAGTTTTGTGTTGTGGCTTTTTCATTCTTTTGAACTTTTCGTGTTGTGCTGCAAAGTTTGCATCACATCGTCTTCAGGGAGTGGATTTACCCCTCTACCTGAACCAGGGTTTGAATCCCTCCCAACAATCTGTCCGTCCTGTGATTTTCTCTCCTTCTGTCCTCTAACCGCAGCCAGTCTGGTCCTGTGGAAAACGTCCAACTCTGAGTCTGGCTCTTCAGGTTTCTTCTTGTTAAAATGCAGTCTTTCATTTCCACTGTCTCCTCTGCTTAATCATGTGGAATTGTTGTATTTTTCTCGGTAAAAGTACCTTAAAATGACTGTGTTGTATTCGGCGCTATAGAAATTAAATTGAATTGAATTGTTGTTATTCTGGATTGAAGTAAATTCTTGTTTTTCTTCCTTTCTGAATCACTACAGGTACAAATGCCTTGCACAAGAGGTTTACTTTGTGATAAAAGACCTGGAGTGGATGAGTGGTCTATAATGATGCAGCGGCTGATGTATTTGTTTTGAAGGTGAATTACTTTTAGGATCTACCACGGCTTTGTGCTAAAGAGACAGTGTTCTGGTGAGTGGGTTATTTGGAAAAGGCGTCCATCCATATCCCGCCACCTGCAGCTTTGATGTAGTGTTTTTAAAATTGGGTTTGACCATGTCCATACATATTAGCCAAAGCCAGTCATATACTAATGACTTTATTCCAAAGTGGTGATTATTTTTGCCTGGTGTTTGTCCACCAGGAAGATAACCTTTACATTTATTGGCCCGTGGCCTCCGTGCCTCCGCCGTCCTTCCTGGTTTTTAATTAAAGCTGTAATTGTGCAGACAGACTCTTCTCTCATTATATCTAATCTTTTCTCTCAACCTGCTCACTGTCCCCTGCTCAATTAACTCAGCTGCCTGTTGTGGAGGCGTAGTTGGTAAAGAGAGCTGTGAGCGGAAAGCAAATGAGGTTTGACGTGTGAGTTTGGCAGTTTTCGCCGTGACCTCGTTGACCTTTTACGTCTTCAAAAGGGCCGTCAGACATGAAACTTTACGAGTTTTATTTGCGATTCGGGCTGTGTGCTGAAAGGAAAGACTGTTTGGGAAATCCAAACCCACAGTGGGAAGACATTCCTTCAGGCATCGTCCTCCTTCCTTTCTTAGCGAACTAATAACACCCTATGAATGAAAAAAAGCTGCAGAGAAAATTAAAACCCACTGAAATTATTTGACTTGAACTACTCAACGCGCCATTTCTGCAAGTAACAAAATATGCTGAAACCTCTGTGCAGTGTCTTTCTGCTCTGCTTTAATAGTCACAGAGAATAGATGGAGAGAGGTCCTGTTGTATTCTATAAAACGATGATAATGAAAACAAGCTCTTCTGCTCT